>NC_090205.1:2461250-3068125 GCF_033026475.1 Channa argus
AGTCAGGTATCTGTGAATGAATGAAATGAAACCTTGATGGATGATACAATAAATGTAACATATTTAACTCTAATTGGTTTCACAGAACTGCACAAATACAGATATATTTGTTTTATAATCATGTTTAAACTGTATGTTCTAATAATCTGCTTTAATGTCACTATTGTTGTTCTTATCGGAATTCACAAAAACCTCCATGAGCCTATGTACATTTTTATTGCAGCTTTGTTAATTAATTCAATTCTTTACAGCACTAACATTTACCCAAAGATGTTAATTGACTTATTATCTGCAAAACAGATCATAACTTATCCACTCTGTCTGTTACAGTCTTTTATATATTACACTATGATGTGTTCAGAGTTCTTACTGTTAGCAGCTATGTCCTATGACAGATATGTCTCTATATGTAAACCTCTGCAATATCCAACGATCATGAGAAAATCAACTGTCAGTGTCATTCTGGTTTTATCTTGGATTCTGCCTGCTTGTGAGCTTGCAGTATTAGGTGTATTGTATGCTAATAACAGAGTCTGCAGTTATACTTTGACAGGAATCTTTTGTAACAACTCAATTTACAGTATTCAGTGTGTGCGCTCAGTAGCAATATCTGTATATGGTGTATTCATATTGGTAAATATCATTCTGTTCTCTCTGATTTTCATTCTTTATACTTACACCAGGATCCTGATTATTTCCTACCGAAGCTGTAAAACTGTCCGAAAAAAGGCTGCACAGACCTGTTTACCTCACCTGCTGGTTTTAATCAACTTTTCCTGCTTTGCTACTTATGATATAATTATTGTTCGACTGGAATTAGATTTAGCCAAACTTTTGCGGTTGATAATGACATTGCAAATCATTGTGTATCATCCTCTCTTTAATCCAATTATATATGGACTAAAAATGAAAGAAATCTCAAAACATTTGAAGAGAATGTGGAACCAGCTAAAATAACATTAGTACATGAACTCTCTTAACTAATTTACACCCTTTTTATTTGTAGTGATAAAACAGAGATTCAGCATTAACGGACCTGTTTTTATGATCATATTAAAGCAGAATTGTAAACTTTTATATTCATGTAACATGGATGTATTTGTTTTAGCTGTTAGCTTCCTAGTTGTATTAATGAACTTCCTGGTGGTCACAAAGAGAAGATATCCTTTATATGTTTTTAACAAAGTCAGATCTTTATTCTTTTAGCTCTGACTGTGATCTGCACAGATACAGACCCAGAAAATGCAGGAGAGGGTTGACATCAGTGTTACCTCTGGTCCCTGCAAACAGTGGCTGAAAATGTTGGGATCCCTATTAATACTGCTCCATCTCTACATACAGCAAACGTGAAAATGGAAATTACCAGGAAAATATGCTGAAAGGCAATTTGCTCTCCTTTCTTGATAGATTAGTTTTTCATTAGTTCATATTTCATACTCATTAGCTCATTAGTTAATATTGAAACATGTAATAACTTCAGCATAATAGATTTAACTCTAAGCTGTTGACTGTCTTGAATTAAGCCTTGGGTTTTACCTGTGAAGACTGTATAAGTTGCCCTTTTGAATCTGAGATAAGAACCATCACAAGTGAAGAACAAACACTGGGGGCAGTAGCCTGTGGGTGGAGAATGTTCTGCTCAGCAACAGAAGGTTCTAAAATGTTTGACTTATGAAGCCTGTAGAACTGCTTGAAACTCTGTGAATGTACTTCACTCTAACAAGAAAATAAAACCCTTAAAGACATCCTGGATGTTGAAGCTTCTTTACTGATTACAATCGAGGTGTCTACGACAAGATGCTGTTGATTTTGTCACAACAGTGTAACCAGTGGTAAAAAGAAACCACTGGTGTACTAAACAACACCTACAGGTCAGCAATTGAAAACAGCCTGCATCACACTTTGCACAGTTATGTAGTGTGATGCTTGTTCTAAATATTTATGTAGCGATGTCGGATTCTGTGATAAAAACATTGTGGTTTGTAAAGAAAAACTCTGTCAAACACATTTTATTACAATACACAACTACACCAACAAAGCAACCACAGTCACAGAAATGGCTGTGAAGCCAAGTCATTACTACGTAGCAGAAGTCAATAGTAATGATAGTAATAATGAATACAGTATTATTTACTACTGTTTAGTTTGCGTTGTTTTTTGGAACCTGTATTTCTAATGGATCAAAAGATCCAATATGAATAAATCTTATGCAGCAAATCTGATTTATGATAAAACACACATATTTCATTGTTCAGACCATGTACCATTTATTCATTAAATCCATCAGTAATAATAGTAATGACCTCACGTGCACTAAAGTGTTGACAAAAAACTTTATTCACCAAAATTTATTTACCAAGACGTGTGTTCACTGAAATACTCCAGCACATACATGTCTTACAAAATGTTTTGTAAGATTATTTCAGTTCTGAGCAGATGAAAAATACAATGATGAAAGGATCAAAGGCTTTCGGTTCGTCCTTCAGAAGTCGCCACAGTAAAATGTGTTCCACACGTTGATTTGGCAGGAATTTCTGCCCTTCCTGCGGCAACCCTCCCATGTTATCCGGGCTCGGGACAGGCACCAAGTTGGCCCGTGATGGCTGGGTTGGGCCACACCTGGTGGCGTGAGATTCGAACCCGCAGCCTTCTGTATCCCAACTCATCCCAAATGAACAAAGTGATGTTTGTTATTAGTAAAAGCATATTGCTTTATCTCTAGCAGTTAAATGTTAGAGATTAAATGTGTTCAGAGTACCTTAATAACAATTTCACTTCTTAAATCATGAAATGTTCCTTTGTCATGATATGGGTTTTTGGCCCTGGTGTTTTGTATATTTAGTTCTTGTCCTTCTTACATTTGACCTCAAGTTGTCTCCACTCAGGCTGCATATGTAGCCCACCAAACTGAGATTAGATAGGCTATGGGTGGTGGATGACAGCCGAGCAGGTGACTTGGTAACTTTTGTAGCATTTTCTGAAAGGTTAAGCCCTGCCTATTCTCACCTGTATTCTGTTCAGGGGGTTTCCTGCTGGCCCTGCTGTTTTGGCTATAGTCTACTTAGATCTGAGTCAATTAAATCAATGCAGATTTGTATCTCAGTAGCTCTGGATTCAAGTCATGCCGTAAATTTCATCCCTTCAGTTTTGGTAAGCAAATTTTGTGATTGTGGTTTCAGTTGCTGAAAAAAAACTATCTCACAGGGTAAAGTCTAGTGTTTTGTTGACCACATGGCCTAATGCCCAGGTCTACAGTAACCCCAACACCTCTGGGTTAAGGACTCTTGAGTTTTCTGGACTTGTTGACATGTTAGTGGAGAGTTTAATGAGATCCATGGAGGGAGAAACAGTCTGATAAAACCATTCAGGACAGTCAAACGCTTCCTCTGAAATTCCTCTGTGTCTAAGCGAATGACAGAATCTAAAACAGGTAAAATGTTGCTGTGAAGCTCATGTTTTGTTGCTCACTGTTTATTTTCTATCTGCTGGTTTTATAGATTAAGATTTTGTTAAGAGACCTTTAAGACTATTAATGGATAATGAATTCAATGCAATATATATAACTCTTGATGGATTTGTAGAACTGCACAAATACAGGTATCTTTGTTTTGTGATTATATTTACAGTATATTTCGTAATAATCTGCTGTAATTCCATCATTGTGTTTCTGATCCGAAAACAACAAGACCTTCATAAACCCATGTACATTTTCATCGCAGCTTTGTTAATCAACTCTTCACTTTACAGCACTAACATCTACCCGAAACTTTTAGTCGACTTTTTGTTTGAAAAAGAAACTATAACTTATTCACACTGTTTCATTCAAGCTTTTACATATTACATCCTGGCCGGTTCAGAGTTCTTACTGTTGGCAGCCATGGCCTATGACAGATATGTGTCTATATGTAAACCTCTGCAATATCTAACTATCATGAGGAAAACAACAGTTTTTGTCTTCCTGGTTTCAGCCTGGTTGGTGCCTTCTTTGGAAATGGCAGTGACAGCTGTATTGTATGCAAATGTAAAACTCTGTAACTTAACTTTGAAAGGAATTTTTTGTAATAGTTCAATTTACGCACTTCAGTGTGTAGACTCAGCGGCTTTGTCTATATATGGTGTATTCATGTTGATGAATATCGCACTTTTTCCTATGATTTTCATAATCTATACTTACACCAGGATCCTGATTATTTGCTACAGAAGCTGTAAAACTGTCAGGAAACAAGCTGTGCAGACCTGTTTGCCTCACCTGCTGGTTTTAATCAACTTTTCCTGTTTTGTTACTTATGATGTTGCTGTAGTTCGGCTGGAGTCAAGTTTTGCGAAAACCGCTCGTTTAATAATGACTTTACAAATGATTTTGTATCCCCCCCTCTTTAATTCAGTCATATATGGTCTAAAAGTGAATAAAATTGCTAATCACCTTAAGAAGTTGTTGTTTAAATCACACTAATATATCAACACTTTCACTGTTTTCTTCATCAGTAATAATAGGCAACAATTTTGTCTTGACTATAAGTTAATGAATTTATTTTATTTTTCTGTATAATTTACCTTTAAACATGACCAGCTTTTACACTACGGACATATTACTATCTGTGTTGTAATAATAAATGTAATAATGGTGATAAAGAGAACAACGACGATGTAAAAGATTTGTGTTTTCAAGTGTTAAATAAAGCAGCACTTGGCACCAGCCCCCAGATCTTTTTTCTTTAGTTGTTTTAGACCAATCAATAAATTAACTTTGGGGAATTTAAAGTAATGCAGTGGTGTGTTGTGTTCATAACCACTGCCTCACAAATCAAATTTTCAGAAGTTGAGAGACCAAAGTTTCAAGTCAAGAAATAGATTTTAAAAACACATTTTTTATTGTCCTTAATTAAAAGTCCTATTTTCACTTTCTGCAGAACACCTTGCAATAACAGTGCTGCTTTGGTGTTGTGTGAGCAATTTTAAGAATTTAAAATTGTTTCTTTTAGGTAAACTAAAATAATTTTTCAGCCAGGTATTTAATGTTACCTCCCATTGTAAGAAGCACATCATGAGGTCTTTTGGTTAGATTTTCTCCTTAAGTATCTTCTGCTATATCATGTCAGGCTTCCTTCAGCACTTAGTGCACATAGTTCTTTACATTTTGTCCTTTATGCCTTTCACTGTCCAGATGATCCCATGCTACCTCTATGATATCTAAGTTTGGACTTATATCAGCTAACATCAGCTATTTTTCCAAATATAAATTCACCACATTGACAGAGTCCTTGGGATTATTGTCATGCTGAAAATACAACTGTTCCTAATCTGACACTCCTGGTTATCACAGCATTGCTAAAACAAAAGAACAATGGTGGCCCTTTGTTTATCGAAATAATCAGTAAGACAAGTCATATATTAGGGCTTGTAAGATTAATCAGATTCAACAAGGCTGAAGGTCAAACTGGATGCATGTGATCTTCAGGGCCTCAGGCAGCACTGCATTAAAAAGAGGCCTGATTCTCTACTGGACATCACTGCATGGGCTCAGGAACCACAGAACCTTCCAGAAACCACAGAACACAGATCACTGTACAATCCACAAATGTAAGTTAAAGCTGTATCATGCAAAGAAGAAGCCAGATGTGAACACGACCCAGAAATGCAGCAGTGTTCTCTGGACCGAAGCTTATTTAAAAAGGTGTGAGACAAAATCCAGTCCCCTAGATCGATGATGGTGCACTGGAAACTAGATCTACTGTTTATAAAGTTTGTGTAATTTCATTTTCCTTAACATTTTATTGTAAAACTGCTGTTTACCAGAAGCAGCAATGACTCCAGGCCATATAACCATTGAGAGAAAAACATGATGTGGTCACCCCACTGATAACAGGGTAACAACACCTCTGGGTTCAGGACTCGTGAGTTTTCTGTAGTTGTTGACATGTTAGTGGAGAGTTTAATGAGATCCATGGAGGGTGAAGCAGTCTGATAAAAACATTCAGCAGAGTCAAACACTTCACTTTCTCTGTCATTCACAGACACTTAATTCAAACATTTTAATACAGTCGAAGTTTCTGTAAACCTCAAAGTGAGATTGTCGTCAGTTCTTCTCTATAAGTATGTCTCATATGAGTTTCCTGCATTAATACTGAGCATTGTGGTTTTGAATTCTTCATGGATGATGCATTTAATGTAACTTATTTAACTCTTGATGGGTTTGTGAATATAGATATCAAATACAGATATCTTTGTTTTGTGATCATGTTGACTGTGTATATTCTAATACTCTGCTTTAATTGCACTATTGTGTGTCTGATCTTGAAACATAAAAGCCTCCATGAGCCTATGTACATTTTCATTGCAGCTTTGTTAATCAACTCTGTTCTTTTCACCACTAACATCTACCCAAAGCTGTTATTGGATGTTTTATCTGACAAACAGATCATATCATACTCAGCCTGTCTCTTTCAGTGGTTCATATATTACTCTTTAGCTGGTTCAGAGTTCTTACTGTTAGCAGCCATGGCCTATGACAGATATGTGTCTATATGTAAACCTCTGCAATATTCAACTATCATGAGAAAATCCACTGTCAGTATGTTTCTGGCTTCAGCCTGGATTGTGCCTGTTTGTGAGATGACAGTGTCGGCTGCATTGTACACCAATATAAAACTTTGTAGTTATACTTTGAAAGGAACTTATTGTAACAGTTCACTCTACACACTTCAGTGTGTGCGCTCAGTTGTAATATATTTGTATGGTGTTATAATGTTGCTAAATATTGGTGTCTTCCCTCTGCTTTTCATACTTTTTACATACACCAGGATCCTGATTATTTCCTACAGAAGCTGTAAAACAGTCCGGAGAAAAGCTGCACAGACCTGTTTACCTCACCTGCTGGTTTTAATCAACTTTTGCTGTTTTATTTTTTATGATGTCATCATAGTTCGCCTGGAATTGGAATTTGCAAAACTTGTTTGTTTAATTATGACTTTACAAACAATTTTGTATCATCCTCTCTTTAATCCAATCATATATGGTGTAAAAATGAAAGAAATCTCTAAAAAACTCAAGAGCTTGTTCAGTCAGCTGAAGTCCCACTAATATATCGAAACCTTTAACTAATTTAAAGTAGCTTTATTTGGACCAATATTATAGAGATGGGGATTTCTTCAGAGGTATTGTTGCATTTGGTTTTATGACTGATTTCATGGACTGTTGACTTCCTTAGCTTGGATTCAGCAGGTCGGGTGGGCTGTTCACTTTCTGACTAAACTACCACTAGTGCAGGCTCCTCTCAGGGATGTGTTCACTTACCTTTATTGTTTTTTCCTGTATAACAGCTCTTTTACTAGCATCTGTCCAAACAGACATTTTGCTTTTGATTTTTTTCTTAAACTGGTGTGAGAATTCAAATCTTCTCCAGCACCAGCCTTCTACCTCCAACTGTACCTTAAAATGGGGATCCAATACAACTTGTCATGAGATACAAATATCTTGCCATTGTGTTAGAACTAATGAGGCCAGTCCACATGTCTCATTTATGCTTAAGTCACCACAAAGACCCTAATAAACGTTTTAAAGAAATTGCTTTTATTAGTGATACAGATTCAGATCCAATAATGTGTCAAAGTAAAACGGCTACAATTATTTGTGCATGTGTAGTATGTATGGTGTATGCTCCCCTCCAAAAGTATTGGAAAAGAGGCCAATTCCTTTATTTTTGCTGTAGAAAACATTTGGGTTTGACATCAAAAAAACATGAGAAAAGAGATTTCATTTCAGCTTTAATTTACAGGTACTTAATAATTTGTTACAAATCCTTTGCTTGCGATAACTGCATCGGGCCTGTGGCCCATTAACATGACCAAACTTTTGCGTTCTTTTTTGTGATGCTTTTCCAAGCTTTCACCACAGCTTCTATCAGTTGTTGTTTGTTTTGGGGGCTCAGTCTATTTAGCAGAAACTGCAGATCTATAGAGTTTAAGTCTGGAGATGGACTTGGCCAGTCTAAAACCTTCCTCTTCTTGCCCCAGATGAAATCCTTTGTTGTTTTGGATCATTACCTTAATGCACGATCATCGATCTCCCAATTAGTTTGGTCTCTTTAAATTCGCGGACAAAATGTTTCTGTAGACTTCATTTTGCTGCTGCCATCATGTGTTACATCAATGAAGATTAAAGAGCCCGTCTCCGAGGAAGCCATGACATTTGATCACTGTGTTTTAAAGATGAGCTTCTATGTTTGTCATCAACAGCAGATCCTTTCTTTCTCCAAACTTTAGCCTTTCCATCACTTTGGTAAAGATTCATCTTGGTCTCTTAATCCCGTAAAACTTTGACCCAGACTTTTGAGGCTCATGAATTCTTGAAGTCTTCTGTGAACAGTAGATTGTGATATCTTTACTCCAGCCCTCTGGAGGTTTTTGCTGATGTCTGTTTTAAGTTTTTTTTTTTACAGCTCTAACAATTGTTCTGCTTGTTGCTTGATGTCTGTTACTTAGTTACACCAGTGGTTTGTTTCATCTTCAGGACATTCCAAATGGTTGTACAGGATATGGCCAATGTTTGTGCAACCACTCTGATTGACTTCCCATGTTGACTTCCCATGTTCTCTGAACAATCTGAAACTGAATGTAGACATTCAGTCCTACTTATTTTTTGAATAATCAATGTCATAGGGCATCAAAACTCACCTTCCAATACTTTTGCTCACATGAAAAATGGGTGGGTTCAAACAAAAGGTACTATCTTCTAAGTTGTGTATCAGATGCAGATCTAAATACCTGGAAATAAAAGCTGAAATGTTGATCTCTTGCCTTTTCATGTCATGTGAATAAACTTGAGTTGTGTTTTATTCCTCCTCCATCTGCAGGAGGTATTAAACCTAGTCTGGCAAAATACACAAGTATTCAGACCATTTACTCAGCACTTTGTTGCAGCACCTTTGGTAGCAATTACAACCTCAAGTCTTTTTGGGTATGATGCCACAAGCTTTGCACTCCAGGAGTGTGGGACTTTTGGAACCATCAGTAGACCATCACTTGCAGGTCTCTCCAATGGTGTTCATTAGGGTTAATTCACAGCATCTTTCACAGCTTTCATCTTTCAGGCACAATTCAAAGTTTCAAATATTTAAATATAAATATGCTGTCACAACATCAATGATCCCCACAATTTACCATAGCTCTAAATTAATGTTTTTCTATCTCCAATTTATATAATAATAATAATAATAATAATAATATATAATAATAGTAGTTGTAAATGCACTCAAACAGAGGGTAGAACAATATCTCTGTACTTTAATCCTTTTAGCTTTTCCTCAACCCTGAACAGTTATTCAATCCCTGCATACTCCCCCGGTTGCTTAGAAGAGCCAGAATCCTGGCCCCCATCTCTTCAGAGGGATGAAGAAGCTGCACCCTGCCCCCCTTGCATAGTGTGAGCAGCTGAAAAGATTGTTGGCTTCTCTCCCCGACATTTACTGAAAGCTCTCTGTATTGCGGGTGATCCCACCCACCTGTCACACAGCTTCTTCAGTCTGCTGCCATCAGGGTGGAGACTGCAGTCTCCAGGCCAGCACCAGAAGAACAGCTTCATCCACCAGGCAGTCAGGAAGCTTAATTCCTTCCTGGCTCTGCGCCCACTGCCCCTTCTACCACACTAACACGTGAACTCTGGTCCCACCCCCCAATCATCACTAGTCTTCTCCCAGTATTTCATATGATTTCACAGACTTTTCTAAAATGTCTAAACACTTTGTGATTACTGGGGACTGGGTTTTCTTACCTGCTTATATGTGCAAAACAAATTGTAAAAACTCAAATTTTGTAGCTGATTTCTGGGTGAGTAAAGTCAAACACCACTTTTGTCTCATTTGTCCACAGGACATTGTTCCACAAGTCTTTTGGTTTAGTCTCATGCAGTTTGGCAACCTTCAGTTGGGCTTTCACAATCCTTTTAGACATATAAGGTTTTCTCTTGGTGACCTTTTAAACTGTATTTTTTCAAGCTTATTTTAATTGTGCTGTCATTGACTTCAACATTTAACATGCTCCATGAGGCCTGTAGGGTCTGAGATGTATCGCTTAGGATTTCTGTATTTGTATCTAAACATTGCAAGGTCTGACTTTGCAGTGAAGGTGTTGGAACATCTACTCCTGGTAAGATTGGCAACTGTCTTGAATTCTTCCCACTTGTAATGAATCTTTCTCACCAAAATTTAGTTTTATAAATTTTTCCAGATTGGTTGCAAATTTGATTCAATTGCTTCTTTAAGACCATTGCTTATGTCTTCCCTCTTAGCATTGTGTACCTTTGGCAGTCTTTCCAATTTCCACAAAACTAAATTTAGTTATGACAGACCAAGAGAGTTGTCTTATTACATTCCTTTGAATTGTTATGTGAATTGTTATTTGGCCAGGGTCTAATGATGTCAGGCCACCATTTTCTCTCAACTGGCGTAAACATAGTCTCAGGTGCAAATTAAGTCCTTGATAGTGTTTCACACCCTGCATTACACTGTGCACTGGCACAGTTTTTCCATTGTCCTCTCTCATTGTTGGAACAGAAACTGCCGGTCAGACTGGGAAATATCAGTCCAAACCTCCTCAACAGGAACTGGAGTCACGTGAAGGGCAACACTCAAAATCTTTGACACTCTATCACAAAAAAGTTTATAAATTGAGTTATTACAGAACATCACTTTCAGAGTGAAGCTGCAGAGCTTCTGATTAGCACATATTGTTGCTGATATGACAAACTCTCATGCAGGCACTAACCAGGCTAAAACCAGAAAGAGACTGACTGTTGCTTTTCTCATGATCGTTGGATATTGCGGAGGTTTACATATAGACACATATCTGTCATAGGACATAGCTGCCAACAGTAAAAACTCTGAACAACTTAATGTATAAACAATATAATATTGAACAATGCAGGCTTGAAAAGATATGATCTATTTTTCAGATAAGAAGTCGATAAAAAGTTTTGGGTAGATGTTGGTGCTGAAAAGTAGAGAGTTCAGTAACAAAGCAGCAATGAAAATATACATAGGCTCATGGAGGTTTTGATGTTTCCAGATCAAGTACACAATAGTACAATTACTGCAGATTATGAGAAGATAAACCATAAAGACAATAATAAAATAAAAGTATCTGTATTTGTTAAGTTCCACATGCCCATCAAGAATTAAATATGTCATATTTAATCCTTCTTCCATTAAGAAACAAAGATATAATATAACAGAAAGTTTCACTTTAGAGAGTGAAATAGTAATCTCACCTTCTAATGAACCTAGTTTGTGCTACAGCTGCAAATATTGGAAGGAGAACAGTTTGATCCTGTGAAATGGTTTATCAGACCAATTCACCCTCCATGGATTTCAACTTTCCGGCATGACTAACAGGTAAACAGTAATTGTGGGGAGGGGGGGTTGAGCTCCACATAATGTTTCAATAGGCGCATTTTACATGGACAACGCTACAAATGGCCATTCTGTTACATTTAAAATAAAACATTGATTTGGAAAGTCACTTCAAGTTTTTGTGCAAGATCCTTGTGGAAATATAGAGTATTTTGGGCAGTTTGGGCTCCCTTATCTATGCAGATTTATACCCTCCCTCTGCAAGTTTGACTGCTTGTAGCTGCCATCCTCTGTCCTAGTGAGTCTTTTTCTAGCATCAGAAAAGGTAAAAAACAAATTGAAATGCATTTGTCACGTAGATATGAACTCACCTGAAACTAATTAAAATTCAGAAACAGTCTAGAAGAATCAGAAAGAAATTGGTGACAGCTGCCAAACAAGTCAGACATTTGCATCTGCACTGACTCTTCTAAGCGGGCACATGCCCACCCAGTGCCTGGTCCTCTCCAACACTAAAAAATATGGTTTATGGGGGCCACAAATGCCCTGCAGGAATATTTTAGGCCACGAATTTAGAAAACACTGTGTTAGACACATAGTTAGGACATTGATTGACTGACAGGCTTCATTACAGACTACATCAACTTCTTTGTGGAAATCTGTGTACCAACAGAAACAGTCCACTGCTTCCCAAACAAGAAGCCAAAGACACTAAAATAATCCTGAATGAGAAGAAGGCAGCATTCAGATCAGGTGACAGATAAGGAGTAAGGAAGGTCCAGAGACAGCTGTCTCTAAAGATCAAAGAGGGGAAGGAGGCTTAGAGGAGGGACTGGAGTGACAGGAAGAGCATCACTGGATACAAGACCCACAGCCTAAGGACAGAGGGAAATGTGGACAGAGAGCTAATGATTTTAACACCTTTTTCAATATTTTTGATATTCACCTCCCGAGACGTTTTACCACAGGTGCCCACGTCTCGCCCCTGTATGACTTGAACACCACTCCTGCCTCTGCAGCAATGACCATCTGAGCACAGCAAGTGAGGAGAGAGCTGTGCATGCTTCACCCCACAAAGGCTGCAGGTCCAGATGGAGTCAGACCCAGGGTACTGAAAGCCTGTGCCCCACAGCTACCTGGCATCTTTCAGCACATCTTCAACATGAGCCTGCAGCTAGAGAGGGTGGTGGAGGATGATGGAAAACATCATGCCTGGTGCCAGTACAGACATTCGCCCACCCCAGTGTCCCAATCAACTGCAGACCTGTGGCTCTAACCTCCCACACTATGAAAGTGTTGGAGAGACTGTTCCTGGACTTCCTCCGGCCCCTGGTGAAACCATCTCTGATTCCCCTACAGTTTGCTTATCAATCTCAGTTGATAACTGATAGTTACATGTTATGAAAGAACCATAGTTTTTAAACTCATTTATTGGTCACCCAAACTTTTTAGTAGATAATGCAACCACAAGGAGGCACAAGCCAGTGTCTTGCTGTTCCAGTCCCAAGTCTGGATAAATACTCAGGGCTGTGTCAGGAAGGGCATCCGACTCAACATGTGAATCATGACTTCCACACTGGATCAATCGGGGCTCAGGTTAACAACGACCACTACTGATGCTGTTTACGTACAGGGTGCCAGTGGAAACTGGGCTAATGTTGGTCGAAGAAGGAGATGAGGAAGGTGTGTTCGTAGGCAGAGAGAGAGGACAGTAAGCACGTAGAGGTGGATTTGTACAGGTGGGTGAGGCAGAGAGATAGAGATGGGAAGGATGTGCAGCAGGTTAGTGTGATAAAGATAATAATGGAAATGTATTGACAGGTGAAAGTAGTGGAGTAGATCAGCCACATAATCAATACCGGTGCTCTTAATAATGTCAGGAAGGACCAGGGTCAGCATGAACTCTCTGAGCAGGGTGCAGCTACACAGCCCCATACACAGGAAATATGATCCACTGTGTATGAAGATGTTAGAAGTACACACAACTCAATACTGAAGTGAAAATGGAAGTACTCTGCAGTATAAGTACCACCTAAAATCCTTTACTAATGTAAAATACTAAGCAGATTATCTACATTTTACTAAATATAAGTACAAAAGTAAAATTACTCCACTAAAAAAGCAATGTATTTAAACAATTATTATGGTCATTATGGCAAAACATGGACAGTTATTAATAAAAAAAACAAGGAAGGTTGTGGCCAATAACTGTTTATTAGCCAGATTATGAGCTAGTGTTTGGCAAATACAGAGTTTGATTTCATGTCATCAGAGTAGAGTAGTGAGAGTGAGGTGCACTTCAATCTATTTAACAAAATAATAATACAAAAAAACCTTCCTTCCTGCTCTTTCTCGCACTTGCATCTCATGAACTGTAATTTTCTGATAGGACTTTGCTTTGATGTTTTCTCCTTGATTTAGATTTTTGCTGCTTTGTCGCTTTGGATAAAAGCATCTGCTAAATGGAAATGTACAAGTCCACACAAGCAAAATTGAAAGGAGGAGCTGGGAATCAAACCAAATCCCTGGATTAGCAGACAACTGCTCTTCCTCCTGAGCAGCAGTTAGAAAATGTGGAAGGCAGAAAACTAAACTGACTCCAGATTCAGATTATTACATTTCTTCTTACTTACAGAGCAGATACTACAACTGCAAAACTTCCTTGTCCATCACTTTCTTTTTGAATGTACACAGACTCCCCTCTAGAAATAAGTTGGCCAATGGAGAGAATATGAAGCCAAGGAGAAGGAGGACAGAAGTGCATTGACAAGAGTTGGTCCTCGAAAAACGTTTTTTATAAAGTTTGGCTGTTGCAGAATTCTCCAATCAAACCTTGGTGTTGTGGAATCGATAAAGAAGTCGTGTGTTAATCCTTTTTTCATAACTCTTGTGTAGTGAACAGGGAACATCATCAAACCAACATGTGATGATGGTTAAATGTTACACATCAAACTTCAAGCACACGAAACATAGAACCTTGGGAAGCTGTGGTTCCAGAGGTAGAACATTTGTTTGCCAAATGTTTGCGTGGCAGCTCGCTGTTTGTAAGTACAGATCATTTGCTATTTCCTACTCTGTTAACTTAGACTTTATGTTTGTGTCTCCAGTAACATACAGATTAACGCATAGCTACGCTTATAAAATTCACTCAACACTCAAGATATATTTCAAAACAAAATCTCACACTATTATTTTCATGATTATATGCATTTTTTCTTTTCAACTTCCTCCTTTGAACATGGGAACGACATTTATTTTCTTATTAGGAAAATAAGTGCTGATGCTATAAACACTTTCAAATACTAAGATTTTCCACTTTCCTCCTCTCACGCTAAAAACTCTGCCTGGGCCTCACTCTCCATAGAAACATAGGAAGACTTTCAGTTGTTTATGACTAAAAGTCTCATTTACAGATTTATTGTTTGTACATTTATATTGTTTTACGTTTCGTTCTTTTTATCTCGTGGTACGTTAAACCATTCTGACTGGACAGAACATCCCCTTGAGGTGTTTATAAATGTCCTTCATCTTTAGTCCATATATGATTGGATTAAAAAGAGGATGGTAGGAAATGGCTTGCAATGCCATTACTAAATGCACAGTTTTCGGAAAATCAATTTCCAGTCGAGATAAAAGAACATTATATGCACTTAAACATGAAAAGTTAAATAAAACCACCAGGTGAGGTAAACAGGTCTGTGCAGCTTTTCTTCTCACTGCTCTACAACTTCGATAAGATATAATAAGGATCCGTGTGTAGGTAAAAAGTATGAAAAGTACAGGGAGAAGCAAAATAATTACAAAACCAACCAAACCATATATATTTAGCAATCCTGAACTCACACAGTGAAGTTTGTAAATTAAGCTGTTACAAAAGATTCCTTTGAAAGTAAAGTGACAGAGTTTCATATTTGCACTCAGTACAACTGAAACAGCTACCTGACAAACAGGCACAGCCCAGGCTAAAACCAGTAAGATGCTGGTGTTTGTTTTCCTCATGATCATTGGATATTGCAGAGGTTTACATATAGACACATATCTGTCATAGGACATAGCTGCCAACAGCAAAAACTCTGAACCACCTAAAGAGTAATAAATAAACCACTGAAAGAGACAGGCTGAGTATGATACGATCTGTTTCTCCGATAAAACGTCTATGAAAAGCTTTGGGTAGATGGCCGTGCTGAAAAGAACTGAGTTGGTTAACAAAGCTGCAATAAAAATGTACATAGGCTCATGAAGGTTTTTGTGAATCACTATGAGACAAACAATAGTAGAATTACTGCAGATTATTAGAATATAAGCTGTGAACATTATCACAAAATAAAGAAATCTGTATTTTCTCACTTCAACATAACCATCAAGAATGATGTATGTTATATTCAGCTTATTATCCATTAATCTTGTCTAAGGAAGTGTTAAAAAAACATTCAGAGTCAGATACATGATACAACTACTGTACAATATGTCAATCCAATTTATTTACCCAGCTTTGATATCCACTCGTATGTTCATTGGAATATTGCAGCAAATACAAATGAATGGTTTTCAGCTCTGTGAATTGATTTTTATCATCCTGCTTCATCCTCCGCGGATCTCATTAAACCCTTCACTAAGAGCTCAAGTCATGTGAACGCCGCCAAACTCTTGAGGCCTGTTTGTGATACAGATGACATGAGCAGTTGCCCTGGGCAGCAATGTGTTGGGGGCACATAGAGGGAATAGGCCGTCAGCATAGACCACGCAACCCCCTCCAGACAGATTTGTGCACACTAACTATTTGTGTGAGTTTACTACAGAAGAAAGTATTCAAAAGCTCAGCATCACATAATCCTTTTCTGCACATTTTATATCACCATATACCAGCTATCTACAGTCAATGCAAACATATATACAACTTTAAATTGTATTAGAAAACCAGTTGAATACTGTGTGACACTTAACCTTTTTGTCCACAGGACAGTCCAGTGAGAGCACTGAATGAGTCATGGATAAGAGAGAGGACAAACTTGGGATTTAAAAACCGAGATAGAAACATGCTGCAGAAGAAAATGGCAAATTAATGATGAAATAAGATGATAAGAGACGACTTCACTGGTATTTAACTTGCTTTCTTTGGTTCTAGTTTAGGGTGTAAATGTACATTAATACTTTTAAACTCCCTCCAACTTTTCTTCTTCTTTTCTTTTTGGATGTTACGTTTCAGGTGTCATCACAGCGAATCATGTGCCTCCATCTAACTCTGTCCTCTGCATCCTCTTCTCTCACACCAACTAACTTCATGTCCTCTCTCACTACATCCATAAATCTCCTCTTTGTTCTTCCTCTAGACCTCCTGCCTGGCAGCTCCAACCTCAGCATCCTTCTACCGATATATTCACAGTTTCTCCTCTGAACATGTCCAAACCACCTCAATCTGGCCTCTCTGACTTTATCTCCAACACATCTAACATGAACTGTCCCTCTGATGTCCTCATTCCTGATCCTGTCGATCCTCGTCACTCCCAAAGAGAACCTCAACATCTTAAGCTCTGCTACTTCCAGCTCTGCCTCCTGTCTTTTCTTCAGTGCCACTGTCTCTAAGATGAACAACATCGCTGGTATCACCACCGTCTTGAACACCTTTCCTTTCATTCTCGCTGATACTCTTTTATCACACAACACACCTGACACTTTTCTTCACCCGTTCCAACCTGCCTACACTCGCCTCTTCACCTCTTTTCCACACTCACCGTTGTTCTGAACCTCAGTACTTAAAGTCCTCCAGGTTCTTCACCTCTGCTCCCTGTAACCTCACCGTTCCACCTGGGTCCCTCTCATTTACACACATGTATTCTGTCTTACTGCAGCTAAGCTTCATTCCTCTGTTTTCCAGAGCAGACCTCCACCTCTCTAGATTTTCCTCCACCTGCTCCCTGCTCTCACTACAAATCACAATGTCATCTGCAAACATCATAGTCCAGGGAGATTCCTGTCTAACCTCATCTGTCAGCCTGTCCATCACCAGAGCAAACAAGAAGGGGCTCAGAGCTGATCCTTGATGCAGACCCACCTCCACCTTGAACTCCTCTGTCACACCTGCAGCACCTCACCACTGTCTTACAGCTCTCATACATGTCCTGCACCACTCTAACATACTTCTCTGCTGCTCCAGACGTCCTCATACAATACCACAGCTCCTCTCTCTGCACTCTGTCATACGCTTTCTCTAAATCTACGAAGACACAATGCAACTCCCCATGACCTTCTCTTAACTTCTCCATCAGCATCCTCAAAGCAAATACTGCATTTGTTGGACTCTTTCTAGGCATGAAACCATATTGCTGCTCACAAATGTTCACCTCTGCCCTTAGCCGAGCTTCGACTACTCTTTCCCACAACTTCATTGTTTGGCTCATCAGCTTTATTCCTCTGTAGTTGCCACAGCTCTGCACATCTCCCTTGTTCCTAAAAATGGGCACCAGTACACTTCTCCTCCAGTCCTCAGCATCCTCTCACTCTCCAAGATCGTGTTTAACAAACTAGTCAGAAACTCTACTGCCACCTCTCCTAGACACTTCCATACCTCCACAGGTTTGTCATCAGGACCAACTGCCTTTCCACACTTCATCCTCTTCAATGCCCTCCTCACTTCACTCTTACTGATCTTTGCTACTTCCTGCTCCACACCAGTCACCTCTTCTACTCTTTGTTCTCTTTCATTTTCCTCATTTATCAACTCTTCAAAGTTCTCCTTCCATCTTCCCATCACACTCCTGGCACCTGTCAATACATTTCCATCATTATCTTTAATCACTCTAACCTGCTGCACATCCTTCCCATCTATATCTCTTTGTTTGGCCAACCTGTACAAATCTGAAGAGCGTCCACAGTGGTTCACAGACCAAAGCACATGCCTTCAAGAACAAACTAGTTGATAATCGAAAGAACACTGATTTAATGACTCAGAGATATAAGCCAGCCTGTCTGAGCTGGTTGGTCAGAACTGATGGGAGGTGAAATGTTTACTCAAACTAAACGCAAGTCCACTTGCCACTGAACAGCCTTTTCTGTGAGTAGGCTGCCATGTTTATACAGAGGTGATACCAAAAAAGCACCTAACTACAACTTTTGCCCAGTGAAGAAGCAAAACTGCTGAGCATCACTGCTGTTTACCACATTGGCCACTTTACAGTCACATCCACATTAGACAACAAGACAAATTTTCTGTTTTCCAGAAATGGCCCCCATTAAAATTGGTATATTTGATGTTTTTAAATATGCTCAAGTTCAGGATCACATCCATTTTGTCTAAGGTATAAGAAAGTCACTAGTAACAAATTGTAATAACACCAGCTATTCACTGAGGACTACTGAGTTTACTGAAACTGATAAGTGATGGTGGAGGGTTTAATGAGATCCATGGAGGGAGAAGCGGTCTGATAAAAACTGAGTCACACAATTCATTTTGTGTGTTTGCATCTGTTACTGACCAAGACCAGTGCAGTTAATGTTACTACAAAGGTGAGAGTAAGTTTACCAGCTGTTACGTATATGATCAGCTGCATTTGTTAATGTTGTTTTAAGAATTTAAATGGATGATACATCAAATGTAACATATATAGCTCTTGATGGGTTTGTAGAACTGCACAAATACAGGTATCTTTATTTTGTGATCATGTTTACAGTGTATGTTCTTATTCTCTGCTGTAATTCTGCTATTGTGTGTCTAATAGTGATTCACCAAAACCTCCATGAGCCTATGTATGTTTTCATTGCAGCTTTGTTGATTAACTCCATTCTTTACAGCACTAACATTTACCCAAAGCTGTTAATTGACTTTTTGTCTGAAAAACAGGTCATATCATATTCAGCCTGTCTCTTTCAAGCTTTTATAAATTACACTTTAGTCTTTGCTGAGTTCTTACTGTTGGCAGCTATGTCCTATGACAGATATGTGTCTATATGTAAACCTCTGCAATATCCAACGATCATGAGGAAAACAACTGTGAGTATTTTTCTGCTTTTAGCCTGGATTCTGCCTGCTTGTGGACTTACCCTCAATAGTGCCTTTAATTCGAATATAAAATTCTGTAATTTTATTTTGAAAGGAATTTTCTGCAACAATTCAATATACAAAATTCAGTGTGTGATCTCAAGGGCACAACTGGTGTATGGTGCAGCCATGTTTTTAAGTATTGCACTGTTTCCTACACTCTTCATACTTTTTACTTACACCAGGATCCTCGTTATATGCTACCAAAGCTGCAAAACAGTCCGGAGAAAAGCTGCACAGACCTGTTTACCTCACCTGCTGGTTTTAATCAACTTTTTCTGTCTTGTTATTTATGATGTTGTTATAGTTCGACTGGAATTCGATTTTCCAAAAACGGCCCATTTAATAATGACTTTACAAGTTATTGTGTATCATCCTCTTTTGAATCCAGTCATATATGGACTGAAGATGAAAGAAATTTCTAAACACCTTGAGAGTTTGATGAGTCAGGTCAAAACACACTAATATTTCATCACTATTTACTGATGTATGTGGTTTACCTGTCAGGCACTGAATGAATTAGTTTTTATGGCTGATGCACTGTACACAGTGTCAGTTCCAATATTCATATTAATACCTCATGTTATACTGATGAAGTTCATATTGGTCATGAAGTGAGTAAATGTTTTAAATGTCAAAACTTGGAACAATTTAAAGTTGATGATAACACTGAGCACAGCAGTGCAATAAAATGATAGTAATGGTACCACATGTATCATTTTTATACATTTCACACACTGTACAAATTATAACATTTTTTAGAAACTAGGATTGTGGCTCCTCAAAAAGAAAGAAAAGTCCCACATAAAAATGAATGATACTGAACTGGAGCATTGTGGTGATTGGTACAAAGATTTGTGAGTTTTTCATGGCCTTACTTATTTCTTCACACCATCAATAGTGCACCAAATAAATGTTAGAGATCCTGAAGCACAAAGAGGTGGGACTGCATGTGCCACACCTGGAGATGGTGGACTACAACACACAGGACAAGAGGGACGTGCTGCCACAGTAACTAGAAGCGTGGTGTTTTTTTTACATCACAGATACAACTGTAGCTAATTCAAACCTTATTTCAGGCCACTGGTTTAACATGTAAGCCTCAACATCTTGGTGCCCAGATAAGTTTGAGGAAAACTAATTCACCAAAATATCACTTACACAGTGTCAGGCTCACTTTGGCTCAGTCACTTTTTTTTTTTTTTAGCAAAATAGCAGTAAAAATAAGACAGTGGTTGGGTCAACTGATGTTTTGGCCACTATATTTAAATTCAGTGAGGTGACCAAAACCTTAGAACGACCTCTTGGATTGGAAGAAATAAATCAAAATGAGACTCTTATAGGTAAATGCTTCAGTAAAGAAATAGTTTGCCACAAATGAGAGTTCCAGAAAGCCAAGTTTGGTGCAAAGTTTTTATCCTTTACAGCGAAGAGAGCTGAGCCCAAACTAGCAAACTCAAAAGAACATTGTACTCTATGAATGACCACTTTCCTCCGGGAATCCTGGGAGGGATGCTGCTAGAGGTCTGCTTAAAACAAATCAATGTGTTTAAACCAGTGATTAGTTTCTAAAAACACTATACATGTCAGAACATGGTTACTGATAGTATTTTAAAGTCTGTAAACTATAGTACTGCACAGTTTCGTATAATTTTGTGGTCAGGATTTTTTGGATGGGGCTGAAAGGACACAAAATATTGGTAAAATATAAAGCTCCAGCCTCAAAATGCAGACTGTGTGTAAAATCACACACAAACAACCAACTGTAAGTTGTTTAGCACAGCACGCACACCCTGGTGTGACTTGGACAATCCTACTCATAAATGGAACATCCCTCCCAGTCAGGCGTGGCTGAGTCTACCCAAGCGTCTGTGAAAACCATTATAATGCAGTTCTTGCTGTGATGCCAGTTTGCTCCTAAGTGCGTCCAGCTTTACTTTTCTCTAACTGAACATAAAAAACAAATCAAAGGATTAGATGTGTTAAGGACCTCAGCGGCAGGGCTTGACAATAGATTCTCAGCATTTGCAGTTTTGTCTTTGTTTGTTTGTTTTGTTTTGTCCTTTCAGCTTATCCCGTGAGTTCAATAATTTTACAAATTTAACTTCCAGAGTAAAAAGCGTTTGAGTATTGTCAGCTCTGCTCTGTGAGTTGGTTTGTTAAAACAGTGAGGTTCTCGACAAATCGCTAATTGCTCTGATTATGCGAAAGCAGCAGCCGTCTGCATGTTACGCTAAACGTTAAGAGTAATATGTCACATAACTGAGCAGGTTCTGGTGGATTCTGGCAACCTCCACATTAAATCAGCCCCCATCCCTCTGCCAGCTACACCTGCTCAGCAGTGAACCGCCATGTGTCAACTCCTATGTCCTATAGAGTTTTAAAACCATAATCTAATTACATAAAACATGCAATTCATTTGTAATTAAACCTTAATTAACTATAGAAGTCATGCCATTATTCACAATCAAACTTTTTACAACTAATTACAATGTGAGGTCACAACACAAACGCCCATGAGCACTACTTGTTGGATGTACACTGCTGAATACTTGAAAATGACCTGCAGTTTTATGTAATCTTGATTTGGCCTTGTACAGTGGTTTTGTAGTCAAAACAAGTAAGTTTCAGTGAACAATTTTAGGAAACAGCAACAAAATTGTGGCCAAATGCTTCGTGGGTCGTAACTTTGGAGAACCACTAGCCACAGTGGATAGTGAGGAAAAAAGTACAAGTAAAGATTTATTTCTAAAGCACATTTCTAATCAAATATTATAAACACCATGTAGGAACCTGGTCACACAATAGGGGATTGAATGGGGGCCCACAGAGAAATGCAGAAACCTACAATGACAATAACTATCACTGCCCAGAGCTTGTAACCATAGGGGAGAGTTCGAATGATTGAGAGCTTTGCCTTCTAGCTCAGCTCCCTCTTCCCAACTGTTACTCCCATCCAGTTAATCACGGACACACAGTGATCTCTTGTCACTGGCATTTATTTCCAAAGATGTTCATTATGCCGTGAGAACTAAATAAAGTTCAAATATAAATAAAACACAAATCTTTTCTTTGACATAAACAGAAAATAAAATACAACACAAATAGCTTAATAAACTTATTTCAAACTGTACAATATCACTTTTATAAGGATTATTCTTAAATAAAATATAGGTAAATAACAGTTGTTACATTCCGTTACATGTCGTATCGCTAATTAAACCAAGTTGGTAACAGTCGGTACAATATAAACAATCACAAGATTGGGGGGGGGGATACAGTTCCATGACCAGGGCAGAATCCACATTGTTTCTCCTGAATCCAAGTTGTGACAGTTCTTCAGAGCCTTCTCCAGCCATCTATTGTGAGACTCTTTCCCCATCATTTGTGTCTATATGTCAACCTCTGCAATAACCAGCTATAACAAGGAGGACAACTGTTCATACTTTGATGATTTTACTTTGGTTTCAACCTCCTGGTGGACTCGACTGCATTCAGTACAGTACACCAGGATACTGGTTGTAAAACACAAGAACATCTGCACAGATTACTTTAGCTCATCCTCTGATTTTAATCAACCTACGGTAAAGGGCTGTTTATGTAGGACTTTTATCTAAAGCGCTTTACACTCATTCACCCATTCACAACCACACACACACAAAAACACAAAATACGATACAGTACAGTGGTTTTGATCAGTAGTTTTCTTCTGTCCTTCTATATGTTAAGATGCAAACATTGGTGTCACCGAGCCTCAATGTTCTACTGGTGTAGTCATGGTGTTAGAGAGACAGGAGTCCAAACCGTGCATCATTTCTGGTTATTCTAGGTTAGTTTGAATATGTCAGGTTCCAAATTGTTCATCTTACTGATTAATCTTCAGTTCAACAGGTTCTGTTCCTTTAGGCAACACGATTAGGAAACATATACAGCTCCATTTCTCTGCAGATGACCCTCAACTGTATTTAACATTCAATCAGATGAAACAAATCAATCAATAAATTAATCAAGCACATCTAAAAGATAAAAATTAAACTTGACAAAAATGTGGGCCTGAAACTCTCAGAAATAATCTAACCATATAGTTACTTTAGGTAACATAGCTTTGGCCTCGAGTGCTACTTCAAGAAACCTTGCTGGTATTTATTCATCTCTAGAACAGTTTTCTTCCAACGGAAGAAAATTAGTGGCATCCTGTCTTAAAGTGATGCATAAAAACTGGTCCATGCATTTGTTACCTTTAGGTAACAAACTTTCCCTACTTTCAGGATGCCCCAGTAACTCCATAAAAAGCCTGAAATTAATCCAAAATGCTGCAGCAAGAGTGCTGACTGGAACTAGCAAGAGAGATCATACTTCACCTTCACTAGCTTCTCTCCATTGGCTTCCCATTAAATCTAGAATAGAATTTAAAACCCTGCTTCTCACATATAAAGCTCTAAACAGTCCAGCTCCATCGTATATAAAAGACCTCATAGTTCCACATCATCCAAGTAAAGGACTTTGATCTCAGAATGCAGAATGTCAGAGTGTGTGTGTGTGTGTGTGTGTGGCGAGAACTATCTAATGTGAAACTTAAACTTTTTTATGTTGCAACAAAATGAAGGACTGTCGTCTCTTGAATGTACAAGTTCAGGACTCTTGAGTTTTTCTGAAGTTGTTATGTTATTGGAAAGTTTAATGAGCTCCATGGAGAGACAACCAGTCTCATAAAAACATTCAGCAGAGCGAAAACTTGACTTAGTCTGAGCTTAGTATCTGTGATACTGGTAAGAGGTTAATACAGTCCGAATAGAAAGGCTTGTTTTGTCTGGTACTTGTTTGTGACCTGCACGCATTAGGAATTCACATTCAGTTTAGAGAACCTTGATGGATGATAGATCAAATGTAACTTATATAACTCTTGATGGGTTTGTAGAACTGCACAAGTACAGATATCTTTGTTTTGTCATCATGTTTACAGCATATGTTGTAATAATCTGCTGTAATTCTACTATTGTGTGTCTCATAGTGATTCACAGAAACCTACATGAACCTATGTACATTTTTATTGCAGCTTTGTTGATGAACTCTGTTCTTTACAGCACTAACATTTACCCAAAGCTGTTTATTGACTTTTTATCAGAGAAACAGGTAATAATGTCCTCACTCTGTTTCTTCCAAAGTTTTATATACTACACTCTGGCTGGTTCTGAGTTCTTACTGTTAGCAGCTATGTCCTATGACAGATATGTGTCCATATGTAAACCTCTGCAATATCCAACTGTCATGAGGAAAAGAACTGTCAGTATCTTTTTGGTTTTAGCCTGGATTACACCGGCCTGTGAGCTCACACTGTCAGGTGCAATTAATGCTGAGAGAAAACTCTGTAACTTTACATTGAAAGGGATTTTTTGTACTAATTTAGTTTACAAGCTTCAGTGTGTGATCTCTGGAGCACAGGTCATATATGGTGCAGCTGTGTTGGTAATAATTTCACTGTTTCCTACCCTTTTCATACTTTTTACATACACCAGGATCCTGATTATTTCCTACAGAAGCTGTAAAACTGTCAGGAGAAAGGCTGCACAGACCTGTTTGCCTCACCTGCTGGCTTTAATCAACTTTTCCTGTTTCATTACTTATGATGTTGTTACAGGTCGAATGGAAACAGATATTACAGAAACTGTCCATTTAGTAATGACTTTACAAATGATTTTATACCATCCACTCTTGAATCCAATCATATACGGAGTAAAAATGAAAGAAATTTCTAAACACCTCAAGAGGTTGTTTTGTCAAGTCAAATGACATTATCACCTCTGTTATCACCTCTGTTACCTAATGTCCCTCAATCTCCAGTTATAAGATGTGTTTTTTTATTTAATGATTGATGTTCTCTATACTGTACCAACAGACATTCATGCACATTCGTATCGTTGTTTAGTTGTACCGATGAAGAACACGCCTGTTTTTCTATTCTTTCTTGTCTTCATTGCAGGCTATGAATTGGCAATGTGGAGTTTAAACTCGTTTTACCCATTTTAAAAATGTAATTTGTGTTCTCCAACTGTCTGTGATGGCAACAGCAAAGATTAAACTTGTAATGAAAATGTGCTTAAAGTGCGTCAAGCTTCAATTCCATTAACTGGTTGAAAATATAGGCAAACCCATGCAGACATTACAGCCATTTTTATTTAGACCCCCAGCATTGAAATAGTCATCAATGATTTTGATACAATTGACATAATTATAAGTCAACGTCTTCAATAACCTGTCGCTTTGGCAGCCATGCTGTATATACCCACACTTAACCACTACCACATGCTCCACAGATCAGATGGTGGTTTCAGATCAGGAAACTAAACTTTCTCTAAACTCTTCTCTTCCTACCATTCTACTGCAAGTGGGTCTTGTTTGTCTACAGGATGTTTTTCCAGACCCCAGAGGCTTTTGACAATTGACCAGTGGTTAATGTCGTATAGTAAACTCCATTAGTAGTCGCTTGAATTGAAGCTGAAACTATTGACTGCCCACATTTTTAGTGTTTTATTTCAGATCCATTATGGTGGTGTACAGACCCAAAATGATGAAAACTGTCTCCGATCATATATAACCCTGAATGAAAATACGGCCTCAGAGTCTACTGGTTGGTTTATGCCATGGACATAACACTGACAACCCAAACCTGACACAGCGTATATGATACATTTTAATCCCTGCCTCCAAACATAAAAAATCCCAAACTCCAGAAGCTGCTGAGTTGCCCATTCATGTTTCTTCCTTCTTACCTTTGGAGCCAGCCCAGAACTTTAATAAACATTAAATTATGATTAGTACTAGAAGTCTCAGTTTACTGCAGTAGTATGGGGTAAAACGTGCTGTTGTTACAAAGACAGCAAGACGTTCACAACAGAGAGTTTACTATGTCTGTATCTGGGAATTTCAATATTAAGGATTAAGTGATTAGATTTTGGGGGTCAAAGTTCGTCGGTCTTGTATCTCATCACATCTTGCACACGAAATATCAGCTCCTTAGCTTCCAATTGCTCCACCATGTTCACCAGCTCGTCTCTAACTTTTCTTCATGCTGTCGTTAACAAGGACGTTGAACCAAAACTGTAACGTTGTGGTCTGAACACTAAATACATACTCTACCAAACTAACTACACTAACTAAAGCTCCATATGAGTTGGTCACAAATGGGGTTGCAATTGCAAAAAGAGGTTGATCGTGGAGCAATTGGTTTTTTGAACTGCTTTTTGGAATATCAGTCTTGTACGTATATTGAATAAAAAGACAAGAACATGCAACCTCTATAGAAAAATGCAACATGGTCAGCCCACCGATTACAGAGTAACAGCACCACCACCTACAGGTTCAGGACTCTAGAGTTTTCTGAAGTTGTGGACTTGTTAGCGGAGAGTTTAATGAGATCCATGGAGACAGAATAAGTCTGATAAAAACATTCAGCTGAATCAAACACCTCACTTTCTCTGACTTTGGTATGTGCGCATGAGTAAGAGAATCTAATACTGGTAACATGTTGGCAGAACTGTCAGAGTGAGATTCGGTATTTATGCATGACTGTCTGTTCCAGGATCAGCTGAATTTGTTGATTAGGATTTCGATGGATGATGGATCGTAAATTAAATGTCACATACATAACACTTGGTGGATATGTAGAACTGCACAAATACAGATATCTTTATTTTGTGATCATATTTGGAGTATATATTCTGATAACCTGCTGTAATTCTACAATCGTGTTTCTCATAGTGATCGAAAAAAACCTCCACGAGCCTATGTATGTTTTTATTGCAGCTTTGTTAAGCAACTCTATACTTTACAGCACTAACATCTACCCAAAGCTGGTAATTGACATTGTGTCTGAAAAACAGATTATAAGGTCTCATCTGTGTTTCTTTCAAGCTTATATATATTACATTCTGATCTTTGCTGAGTTCTTACTGTTAGCAGCTATGTCCTATGACAGATATGTGTCTATATGTAAACCTCTGCAATATCCAACGATCATGAGGAAAAGAAGTGTCAACATTTTGCTGATTTTAGCTTGGCTTTTTCCTGCCTGTGGCCTTACACTGCATTCTGTATTTCTTACTGATGTTAAACTCTGTAGCTTTACTTTAAAAGGCATCTTTTGCAACAATTCATTTTACAAACTTCTGTGTGTGATCTCAGGAGTACAGTTACTATATGGTGCAGCCGTGTTTTTAAGTATTTCATTGTTCCCTGCGCTTTTCATACTGTTCTCATACACCCGGATCCTGATTATCTCCTACAGAAGTTGTAAATCAGTCAGGAGCAAAGCTGCACAGACCTGTTTGCCTCACCTGCTGGTTTTAATCAACTTTTCCTGTTTTATCACTTATGATGTTGTTGTAGTTCGACTGGAATCAGATTTTCCACAAAATTTTCGTTTGATTATGACTTTACAAATGATCGTGTACCATCCTCTCTTGAATCCCATCATGTATGGACTGAAAATGAAAGAAATTTTTAAACAACTCAAAAGGTTGTTGTTCCAGCTCAAATCACACTAATTCATCGACATCATTTCATTCAGTGATAATGATCACACAAGAATCAATCATATGAGCGTCTTAGTACATTTTCCAATGTTGATGGTTAATTGTTTAATTTGAGCAGATGTCAGTACTCCAGCTATTTCTTGTGATAAAATGTCTTTAAAGATTCACAGTCATCGGGGTCACGGTTGTACCAAAGGTTCTGTTCAGTGGCAAGTGGACTCTCTTTCTGAATCTTAAGGCCCAGGTGACCATCAGCGAGTGTGTCAATAACTTAATGACTCCACAGAGTTTGTAGGGCAGCGGTTAGTCAGAACTGATGAAGCCTTTTGGATGAGAGGTGAAGAATCTCAAATTTGAAGCATCTCTGTAAATTTGCATTTCAAAAGGAACCACTAGCAAGTCCAGTTGCCAATGGAGAGCAACTTTAGAACTCAGTTGTGTTCCAAGACTTAGCCCTGGAGAATTCAAACAAATAGAATGGTTTTCTCACAATCAGCTTCTTTTTATCAACCTAAAATAATGAGGGATTTACACTAATAATTCACACACACAAGCAAGAGCAGGACTGGGAAAAGATCACTGTGACATATGGTAGATATGTCCAGTTGGTGAGAAAGTAGTGTACATGTGGACTAAATGTGTAATAAATGACACATACTGCACATACAATAACAGTCTGTGATGTACAGTATTACAGCTTGTAGTATCGTACAGATGATGTTTTCGTTGGTAGGACAAACCTTAACAAAAACTCAATGCATGCTTCCATTGACATTTAGATTTTTGCAGCAAAATAATCTTTACAGATGAAACCACTTAATGATTTTTGAGCCAGAAGTAAAAACCTGTTGTTAGGCTATAAACAAACTACACCTTACTGTCATGACTTGACCGCTACCCCCCCTAAACTTCTGATTTGTAATTTGAGTTAGTGCACCTACCTCTTCTGTAAAAGACGTGTTTCTTATAGTGACCTGATATATCTACAGACTAAAGGTGGCTTAGTAAAATGATTCTCTGTGTTGGACAAGATGTCTTTATACATTTTTCTGACAACCTCTGTAGCCTATTAAAAAATTTTTAAAAAGCCCTAGTGGGATATTTATATTGATGGATTTTATATCTGAAGATAAAATGTGAAAATCTCTGCACCTTGTGTTTATTACAGACCTTATTTAAGGCTTTTAATTAAAAACCCATTCAAAAGACTTCTACAATCTATTTGATTGTTAAAATATTAGTTATGTGTTCCACAACACTTTTAAGTGTGCAATATTAATATTTTAACAGAAATTGGGCTCATGGCTCATCAAATCCATTAAACATTAATGACTTGAATACATAGACACAAACCAACACCTCTGGGTTCAGGACTCTTGAGTTTTCTGTAGTTGTTGACATGTTAGTGAAAAGTTTAATGAGATCCATGGAGGGTGAAGCAGCCTGATAAAAACGTTCAGCAGAGTCGAACACTTTCTCTAACTTTGGTAACTGTGAACTGATATCAGGTAATATGTTACTGTAATCTTCAGCGTGAGTCTTGTTTTGTCAAACATTTATTTGGTTCGGAGAATCCTGATGGATGATACATCAAATGTAACATATATAACTCTTGATGGGTTTGTAGAGCTGCAGAAATACAGGTATCTTTGTTTTGTCATCATGTTCATGCTGTATATTTTAATAATCTGCTGTAATTTTACTATTGTGTGTCTGATCTGGATCCACAAAAACCTCCATGAGCCTATGTACATTTTCATTGCTGCCTTGTTACTGAACTCTGTTCTTTTCAGCACGAACATCTACCCAAAGCTGCTAATTGACTTCTTATCTGAAAAACAGATCATATCTCATTCTCTCTGTGTTTTCCAAGCTTTTATATATTACTCTGTGGCTTGTTCAGAGTTTTTACTGTTGGCAGCTATGTCCTATGACAGATATGTGTCTATATGTAAACCTCTGCATTATCCGACGATCATGAGAAAAAGAACTGTCAGTGTCTTTGTGGTTTTAGCTTGGACTGTACCTTTTTGTGAGGTGGCAGTGTCCGCTGTCCTGAATGCGAACATTAAACTTTGTAACTTTATTTTGAAAAGATTGTTTTGTAACAACTCATTTTACAAACTTCAGTGTCTGACCCCTGCAGCAGTATCTATCTATGGTGTGTTCATGTTGCTAAATCTTACAATTCTCCCTCTGCTTTTCACACTGTTCTCATACACCAGGATCCTGATTATTTCCTACAGAAGTTGTAAATCAGTCAGGAGAAAAGCTGCACAGACCTGTTTGCCTCACCTGCTGGTTTTAATCAGCTTTTCCTGTTTTTTTGTTTACGATGTTGTTATAGTCAAACTAGAATCAAATATTCCTGCAACTTCTAATGTAATAATGACTTTACAAATGATTTTATATCATCCTCTATTGAATCCAATCATTTATGGACTGAAAATGAAGGAAATTTATAGGCACCTGAAGAAGTTGTTTCCGGTCAAATCACACTAATGAGTCAATGCTGGTAACTAATGTGTAAATGTTTTATGTGAAGTGGAGAATCGTGACATTTATTTAAATCGATGTTTTATTACTGATGTACTGTGTAGAATATGATCAGCTAATATTTGCATAATTTGTGTCATTGTCTTTAGTTAGTACTGGTGAAGCTCATTAAAAATGGTAAATTGAAGATGTGCTATTTAACCTTCTGAAATGTTGATTGTTCATCTTATCTCACAGTGACATAACATATGATCCCACCTGATACCACCTACGCTGGATTTCATTAATTAATCAGACAAACTTAAGACCTGCAGTAGACAAATAAGACCCTACCCAAGCCAGTTAGACTATTTAAAAGAAATGTTCCTCTACATGACCATCACAGCTATGCAGCGTTACAGAGCAGTTCATTTGTATAAATGTAATTCCAGAGAATATAACCTCTAACCAGGTGCTATTAAAGTCCATCTAATGGACAGTTGTCGTGGCAAAATTGACAATATCTGGTCTTAGACACCTCAAGTGTAATCAGTAAAGAATCTTCAACATCCAGGACGTCTTTTAAAGTTTTATTGTCATCCTCCACCCTCAGGCTACTGCTCCCAGCCCTTTTCTCCTTTTATGGAAGCATTTTCCCTGTTCAGCACTTTGATAAGCAGCTGTGAGCATGGAGTGACTCTGGGTCACTACAGTGTGGGATGGTCTGCATATGAGACGAAGTTTAAACAACATTTAAACATCCTTCAAAAGTACACTGAGTACAAGTTGCTATTATAACAAGGTAAAATGCTAAGAGTAAAATGTAATCATTTAATCAGAATTGATTTTCCATCACACCAGTTCAGACATATGTGTCACTCATTTGTTTCAACAAACACACTGAATCTGTTTTATGGAATGTGTTTATGTACACTGAGCTGAGATGGAGTCGCTCCACATGTCGTGTTTCTACTTGACTTCCTGTTTTCATTACAGATTCCCATCTTGCTCCCTCTCTACTCTCAGCTGCATTTTCATTCAAATTATTTTCCCCTATGTGATCACATTTCTCTTCCCATCGACTTAAACCAGACTCATCTCACCCTCAGTTTTAAGATTGTTGCCTCCAGTAGGACTGTGCCTTTTCAGACCTGCTGACCTGCCTGCTTTATTTATTAAATCTGATAATTGGTTTCTCTTCTACCAAACCTGCCTTCCCTGAGTCCTGAACTCTGCCTGCCACTCTCTGTTCTTTAAGTCCGGACAAACCTCACTCTGACATTTCTGAAATCTGCCTCCTGTTTTTGTATTTGGATGTGAATTCTTGATCATTTGGATGTTGGACTTCCAATAAAATTGACTTAGATTTCTGAGAAGTTGTCTGACTGCTTGGATGTTGATTTATGAATATTTAAAAATCATTTGAAAATTGATTTAACTGTATGTTGAGCTGTGCATTATTGTCCTCTCTGCTGAGTTAGTTGCTCTTCTGGCCAGTTTTCTCTACAATCTTTTCACAAATCTGTGGACTATTACTTCTGATTTAATGTCTGGTTACCTGAAAACTCACCCACTCTGTGTTTGATCTCCAGAGTATGTTTTTCATTAGGTCTGTTGGGCTCATAAAGGACAAGAGCCACCATTTTGTTCTTACTCACCTGAAGATGGCCATTGTCTCTCAGTATCTGGTCTCTCACCTGCATGGGACCCGGCACCTTCCTTCACATACCTACTATTCCGTACCATCACCTGCTGCTTACATGGAGACCAAGCCACACCCACCTGTTGGCCCCAGAAGTTGCTCCAGCGCCATCCTGCTTCCTGCCTGTCCTGACCACTTCAAGACAACTTTAGTTTTATATTAAAACACTTTTAAGACTGCCCTGTGTTGTCAAGGCTTAACTTGGGTCCTCTTAGCCCCATAGAATAATCTGGCTATAATGGACCATGCAGACACACAAATGATAAGGACAGGCAAAGCCAGTTGTGAAACTAAATTTGAGGAAATAGCCTCTGGAATTCAGCAAATCCCTCAGAAACTCCTTTCATTAACTCCTTCCTCTGTCTCCAAGTCAGAGCCTGCTCCATCTCAATTCATGCCATGAGGACTGAACCCAGAACTTGTCTTCCAGAAAGATACTACAGAGAACTAGGTCAATGTAGAGCATTTTTGGTCCAGTGTTCCTTAAACATTCAACTCTTGCCTTTTGCTATCACCACAGAAAGATCCCAAGGGACCTATATAATGTACCTCCTATCTGGATAGGGCAGCTCTGGGAAAGAGTAGAATGGCAGTGGCACTTGGGAGTTCTCATCCAGTTTTGAGGGTTTAAAATGAGCCATGCACACTCTTGAATATGTCCTACCCAAAAAACAGGCCTTATGGAGACTTGTCCAGCTGTTTCAGGGCCCCCAGTCTATTACAGACTTTGCAATCAATTTTAAAACCTACACTGCCAATAGCACTTTGAATGAGGCAACGCTGTATGACACCAGTATAAACTGGCAGCTTGGGAGCTGCCTTGGACTCTAGAGGGTATGTTTGATCTTTCAACCCACATTGATACCATCACAGAATGAGACATACTGTTGTGAGCCCTAGAAAACCACTTGCTTCACTGAGTCCTCTGTAAGAACAGCTGGAAGCCATCAGCAGACAGTCACGTTCCACATCAAGATACATGCCATCTCTCTTTCCCTACAGCAGCCTTGTGATTGCTCTATTGACCTGCGTCCTGTCCTTCTTTCATCCAAACAGAGATGTCAAGAGAGACAGGCAGAAATGTGGGATGACACAGTGGAGTGATGTGATGGAAAATACAGGAAGAGCTGTGTGAGGCTACAGATATATTGAGGATTAAGACAGAAGATTGACCTGCTGTCTTTGCAGCCCCCAGGGATTTCACGACTGTTATATATAAGTGTCTTCTCTGTGAAATGACCACTGTTAAGGACTGATTGACATCGAGGAGATTGTTCAGGGAGAGAAAGTCTGAGAGTTGATTGAAGACTGCTCATTCCAGGGTCTTTACCATAAATGGAAGAAGAGAGAAGGGCCTGTACTTCTCCACAAGAGAGGGGTCAAGAGAAGGCTTCTTAAGCCATGGGGTAATCTGGGCCTGTTGTCAGAGATGTGTGAATAATTTGTGTAATAGCCGACATTAGTGCGGGTGCAACTGCTTGAAGGAGAGTGGAAGGGATTGGATCCAGAGAGCAGGTGGTCGGATGGTTAGAGAGGAGGAGGGTGGATACGTCATCCTTACTTGTTGAGTTTAAAATGAAATGTTGGATGAAGTGAGCAGGATGTCATCATTTTGAGGAGAGAACTGTGAGCTGATGGCCGCCACTTTACTAGTAAAGAAACTGTCCGTGGTGTTGCTGAGCTTACCCTGGTAGTATTCAGTCTTTGTCCTGGTGACACTGTGAGAGAAAGACACAAGCAGATCTTGATATTCAGCAAGAGCAGTCTTGGATTTTTGCCACTTCCTCTCTTCACTGCTGGTGCATTGCTCACAGATCCGCTCGGTCAGCCACAGTTTAGAAGCTGAGGGATGAACAGGTCTTGAAGACATGGGGCAGAGACAATCCAGACAGGATGAAAGTGTGTTGCAGATGCTGTCCGTGACTGTGTCTGTATCAAAGGTGGGGAGGTGTGGGTAGAGTTGAGAGACCAGCGATGGGATTGTGTGGGAATGTTACAAGTGTGGTAGAAGAATGTGAATGTCACGAGATGAAGACTGTGAAGAAGTGATCCGATAAATGCAGAGGAGTGACTGAGATGTTGTCCATTCTGCACTTCGTCGGTAAGTCCAGTTGCAGCACCTCTGCATTAACTAACTTCTGTTAAAAGATCTGTTCAGATCTTTGATCTTAAAGTAAAATGTCTTTAGTTTGCAGCAAAAACAAAACCTTCAGCTTGCTTTTCATACTTTTGGGGGCAACTTTAAGCAGTGTCAGTACCACTTGACACCTACAATAACTGACTTGTTTGGCCTTGTTTTTTCCATTCGGGGCAGATGGTGTAAACACAGATTGGATATAGTTTCACGTTTGTCTTGACAAGGAGAAGATGTTGCAGAACCGATGCCTATTTCCATATACAAGAGATACAAAATCACCCATATATTCAGTAGGAGAGAGGAGATTTTACCCCTCTGTGCCCAAGGATGCATTTTCTTTGTGTTCATCAGTAGACACAATTTTTGTTTCTATGTTAAATAAACCAGCACCTCTGGGTTCAGGACTCTTGAGTTTTCTTTAGTTGTTGACATGTTAGTGAAAAGTTTAATGAGATCCATGGAGGGTGAAGCAGCCTGATAAAAACGTTCAGCAGAGTCGAACACTTTCTCTAACTTTGGTAACTGTGAACTGATATCAGGTAATATGTTACTGTAATCTTCAGCGTGAGTCTTGTTTTGTCAAACATTTATTTGGTTCGGAGAATCCTGATGGATGATACATCAAATGTAACATATATAACTCTTGATGGGTTTGTAGAGCTGCAGAAATACAGGTATCTTTGTTTTGTCATCATGTTCATGCTGTATATTTTAATAATCTGCTGTAATTTTACTATTGTGTGTCTGATCTGGATCCACAAAAACCTCCATGAGCCTATGTACATTTTCATTGCTGCCTTGTTACTGAACTCTGTTCTTTTCAGCACGAACATCTACCCAAAGCTGCTAATTGACTTCTTATCTGAAAAACAGATCATATCTCATTCTCTCTGTGTTTTCCAAGCTTTTATATATTACTCTGTGAATGGTTCAGAGTTCTTACTGTTGGCAGCTATGTCCTATGACAGATATGTGTCTATATGTAAACCTCTGCATTATCAGACGATCATGAGAAAAAGAACTGTCAGTGTCTTTGTGGTTTTAGCTTGGACTGTACCTGCTTGTAAGATGATAGTATCTGCCGTCCTGAATGGAAACATTAAACTTTGTAACTTTATTTTGAAAAGATTGTTTTGCAACAATTCATTTTACAAACTTCAGTGTCTGACTTCAGCAGCACTAACTATCTATGGTGTGTTCCTGTTGCTAAATCTTACAATTCTCCCTCTGCTTTTCATACTGTTCTCATACACCAGGATCCTGATTATTTCCTACAGAAGTTGTAAATCAGTCAGGAGAAAAGCTGCACAGACCTGTTTGCCTCACCTGCTGGTTTTAATCAGCTTTTCCTGTTTTTTAATTTACGATGTTGTTATAGTCAAACTAGAATCAAATATTCCTGCAACTTCTAATGTAATAATGACTTTACAAATGATTTTATATCATCCTCTATTGAATCCAATCATTTATGGACTGAAAATGAAGGAAATTTATAGGCACCTTAAGAAGTTGGTGTTTCATGTCACGTCAAACTAATACTAACTGAATTACAGTTGTTTCATGTGTAGTGGTAATGAAGAGATGTGGTTTTCTTGTATAGACTTTAAGATTATTTTTGACTTTAAATTGTCATTTATACTTATTTTATTGTCTTTAGTTGTACTGGTGAACATGATCAATGATAAATAAACACAAGCTAATTTCCCTCTCACCTAAAAACACATGAGAACCATGATGTCAGGTTTTTACTTTTTTAGAACTAATAAAACGTAGATGAAGTTGATGTATGTTGCAATAGACACACACGTTCCTGTGTGTGGTTGGGATGGCATCACCACTGTGCCCTTAAGTTCAAATGTTTCGGGCACATTATCGCATATTGATTTAAGCTCTAAACATTCAACATTAAACTTGCAAAATGTTCAACAGGACTCTGCAGGCCAGTTTTTGGTTACTGCATGTGCTCAGACAGATGCACTCATGTGATTCTGTTCAACACATGCACTGTGCAACTCTGGAAAGTAGCAACAGTAAGAAGAAATAGAGGAAGCAGCTCCTTTCTTTGTTAGTCTAAATAACACAATTAAGCATCAAGGATGTTGAATTAAACTCTACATATCTTCAATGCGTGAAACAAGTGTCCAGTCGTCCTCTGGCACATGTGCAGATATTGCACACAGACACAAAGTTTTTGGCTACATATCCTCCAAGACCCTCACAGCTTTCACCATGGCTTTACCAGCATCTGTCTCTCCAAAGGAAAGTCCTCGTACTCCTTCCTTTGTTCCAGTCAGGACCATTAGAGGCTAAGATGCTTTGTCATAAGAGGGCATGAAATTACTCAACGTATCTTTTTTTGATTCAAGTTTTGCAGTGTTACATCCAATACTACAAATACTCAAGGTCATGCATCCTCTGCAGAAATAACTTAAGTGGGTTCCACCCAGAACAAACGCCTAAAGTTGTTACATTGTGGTTGATTTTGACACAGTGATTACAAGAGAATGTATGAGTATGGATAATCATTCAAGAAGAATATCAATGAAGATGTGTGATCAAATCAAATCAAAATGTACAAGTATCAAATACCAAGAGAATTGAAGAAAACGGTTAAAAGGATTTGAAATGTTATGTGTAATTACTCTTTGATTGAACTATGTGTGTAAAGCTGTAATGAGGAAGTAACAAGGAGGCCGTGCAGACACAGACAGCTGGAGAAAAAGGAAACTACCTGGACAAAAATAGAATGATAGGATCATAGGAATGAACAGTGTGTGGGGAGACAGGACTGGATTAGTCTGCATCAGGAATCTTCACATAACCAGAAGTTCACAGAGACTAACAGGAGACATTCCAGGATCCACTGGACTAGGCGAGACTGCCACAGGTAGTTAGGCCATCGGGCTTGGAGATCAGACTCCATCACGGAGGAGGAAAACAGATGATGGGATCAAGCTTTAACCAGAGACGTTCACCAAACAATATTTACATTTTTGATTTTTACACTCTTCAACCAGCCTTTTCCTTGCTTTAATTATAATCTTATAAGGTTTCCTTAAAGTGTCCGTAGCCTCTCCTCATTGATGTAAAAGAAATAGATTAAGCCAGATTCACTAGATGAAGGCTCAAGTTGGTTCAGTCTAGACCCCAAAATTAATATCAGCTTAAATATTTTCCAGCATCCACTGTTACTATAAGACGCAGGCTGCCGTTAACCAGTGTTACTATATTACTATCTGTAGATTCAGGCTTATGCAGGTGAATGGTAAATGTTCTGCACTTATATAGCACTTTTCTACCTATTACACTGCTTCTTATTCACCCATTCACAGTCACAATCACAGATAGACACTGATGGGGGAGCTGCTATGCAGCTGGCCAACACTCACCAGGAGCAACTAAGTTGGGGTTCAGCATCTTGCTCAAGGACACTTCGACATGTGAACAGAGGGGCCGGGGATTGAACCAACAACTGTGAGATTGGTGGACAACCGCTCAACCTTCCTGCACCACAGGTGCTAGTTAAGAGGCAGCAGGGGGAACAAAGGGATAAAGGTTGTGAATAACTGGAAAAATTCCTTCACCTCACTGAGGCACTTGCTGAGTTTTCTCAGTACATCTGTAAACTCTTCACTTATGCAGCACCTAGTAGAGACGACAGCTGTGCTGTCAAACAAGGCCCTGGCCTGACGCAAAGGGACCAACTTGGGGTTCATTGTCTGACACAGGGACACTTTGACGTGTGGAGCCTGTAGAAGCTGGGGATCAAACCATTGACCCTGTGGTTAAAACGTCATAGTCTGTATTTTTTGCTTGTAGTTGATACCATACACGGATCAGCCACAACAATAATACCACCTGGTACTTTGTGGATGTTATGTGGCAACAATGATGCATTTTTTTGTACAGTTTGTCTTTCTCTAATTTATTTTCTCTGTCTCTCTCTCTCTCACACACACACACACACACTGATGGCAGCAAGTGACCACCGGAAGCAATTTGTCTCTAATATGAGGTCATTTTCCAACACATCACCTTAAGGCAGATTTGTGATATTTGGCAACACAAATGAAACTGACTGCACTCACTCGTCCCCAGCTGCTGTGAGGATACTGTAATCTGAGTCATTAGTGTCCTCTGATTTGCACTCCCACGGGTGCCCGGTGGTAAACAGGCCAGGCCTCAGGGGACCGGCCAGACTGCGGCCAAACTGGAGGCCGCTAATTATGACCCAGTGGTCGCAGTAAGCTGCTCTCGGGACAGAACTGTCCCAGCGAGTCACCATGTTGGTGATTAACACGTCACCAGAGGATTTTCACTTTAACTGCTCCTTAATGAGTGTCCAGGTGAGCTCCGCTAATTAGCTCAGTAATGATGTTATGAAGTGGTCAACAGGTCATTGTGTCCTTTGTGCTTTGAGAGCAATTAAACACATAATGCAACTTCAGCCAGTTGTCCACAAACTAAACTTTATCTCTGATCAACACTCATAATGAGAGTTTTTCTTTTTCTTATCTTATTGGGAAACTTTATTATTACCAGCAATGGTAAATAGGGTTGGTTTTAAAAAAGCTCAAAAGTCAAATGAGAACATAAGTAGTTGGTCAGAGTTACATAAATTAGAAATGATCAGGGGTTTAAAATTAATTTGTTTCAAAACAAGAAGATCCCATAGATAAAAGTACTTCATTATTTAAAATTTGGACAACATTTTAATGTCTGTTTTGCTGTTTGAGACAGCAACATTTGTTCTCCACTTATTTAAAGGATTCGGTTTATTATTCCCGGTTCTTAATAAAGCCAGAACACAACATTACACCGTCTTCACATTACAGTAAAAAGTCAACGTGTTATGTTTGTGGGCCAAAAGCGTCATAACTAAAGTGAGAGTTTAAACCTTGATGAAGCCCTGACAGACAAATCCTGACTATTAATACAATATTTGATGTATTTACGCCGAATAGAGCTGCTTTAATGTGACCTATCGGGTCTGTTTTCCTCACAACACAACTCACATTCAAGATGTGTACATTTATTTCCACACTGCACACGGTCGCACATTACATCTGTACATCCTGAGTGTTTTGTTTCCCAGTGAATGTTGAATGTTGGAGTGGTTAGTGGTGCTGCCTCACAGCTAGGAGCTCCCCAGTTTGATTCCCTGGCATTTCTGAGTTTGCATGTTCTTCCCGTACAGTGTGCACTGCAAAACGGATTCACTTCCCAAAATGAGTCTTTCTCCCTCAGAAGAATCACTGACAGCTTCATCTGCCCTTGAACCACACTGCTGTAAAGTCCTCAGTGTGTCAGCACGAGCTTTTCTAAGGCTGGAGAAAATTACAGTTAATTTAAAAAGCAAATGCCCTCTGAGTTATTATTATTATTATTATTATTATTATTATTATTATTATTATTATTATTATTATTATTATTATTATTATTATTATTATTATATTAGATATTTAACTTCTTATTACTTTGTATATATACTGTATTATTATTTGTTACAGCTACTGCAACACAAGAATTGCCCCTCAGAGATTAATAGTATCTGTGAGGCGTCGCTGTGCTTCATCCTGCAGTGATTCCTGCAAACCACCAGACGTCACTGTGCTGCTTCACTCGCTCGTCACTTGGGGAGAGGAAAGTGGTCTGCAAACTCCACATCACCCCAGACTTCTTAGTAGGTTTAGAAGAATGTTACTTGTATTTTCTTTGGTATAAGTGAGAAAAAGTTAATTCATCTTCACTGAAATATGTTGCACAGTTGATGCCACAGAGAGCGACATCGTGTGAGTGTGTGAGCTTTGGTTTTTCTCAGTGTGTGAGAATGAGCTGTCATCTTTTCTCCAACCTCTATTGCCTCTCTCTCTTTCCAAAGGATCAGTGTTAATCTGTAAGAAGGTGACTCATTAACCTCTGAGAACACACACACACACACACACACACACACAGTTGGTATCTTGAAGACCCAGATGTTGCAGAAGGATTTAATGCATCAGAACGATTGTGTGTGTGTGTGTGTGTGTGTGTGTGTGTGTGTGTGTGTGTGTGTGTGTGTGTGTGTGTGTGTGTGTGTGTGTGTGTGTGTGTGTGTGTGTGTGAGGCTAAAAGCAGCAAATAGTTAAGGAGCTTTGTGATCTGTTGAAGTGCTTAAAGAGAGCGAGAGAGCGACAACATGTCCGAAACAGGAAGTTCTCCACTGAAAGAGTGAGAAGGTAAAAAGGTGGAGGTGGAGCAGAGAAACAGGACTGGAGGGGGACAATGACATATATACAAATCCCACAATGAAGAAAAGAAAGGGGGGGGCAGAGAGGCAGGCCGGTGGTTGGGGGATTAAGGCGTGTTACAGAGGATTAGTGTCTGTTTCGTTTTGGTTGTAAATTCCCATCCATCAGTCCGTCACCACTGGCTGCTGCTGCTCACACGCTCAAACAGGAAACTCGGCAAGAGGAGGACGAGGACGACCAAGAGGAGGTGAGTTGATCATTTTCCAGTTCTGCCTCCAGCAGTTTCACTACCTGTAGCTGAGGAATCACACCACAGCCACTGGGACCATTGCAGCCCCTTGAGCTAAATGCTAAAATCGATGCACTGATTAGAAGTTTAGTTTAGGAAAAGATAGGAAGTAAAAACTACAAACCTGATGCTGAAACTAGAAGAAAATCAAATCTTCTGGGCGTCTGCACAAGTATTACAGGAAGCCATCGAATGGCTGGAAAAGCGTGATGTGGGGCCAAAATCCACAGGACTGGGAGGAGTGTGATGTGCAGAACAGCTGTCAACTATCACAAAGCCACAGTGTGTAACGTTCTGCACTGGCAGCACGTTTAATTCTTAGTTTTCGATTTCTAGTTTCATGCTGCTGCTGGCTTGATTATTAAAAACTGTATATTGTAGCTTTAATGAAGCAAAACGTTCAGGCTGAAGTTGGGTTGGTGTTGGCTGATCAGCTCCGCAGTGATTGGGTCGTTCAGTCAAATCCAACCACGTGTATAGAACAGAGAGACTTCAATGATTCAATGAAGTGCACATTCAGACTCATGAATTTATCTGGAAATGCGGGTGCTAGTACCCATTTGAAGTACTTTGAAGTACTGCTTTGGGTATGTAAGAATGTAAAAAATGTGTTGTAAATGAAAATTATTTCCATGAACACACTCACTTATGATCATAGGTGTCACTTATCAATACAAATCATCAGACCCAAATATTAGACATCAAGTTTGCGTCTCTGCGTGACTTTCACTGACTTTGAGACGTGCTAATCGAAGCTTTTCCTGCGCAGTGGAAAAAACGAGCTGAGTCAGGTTAAGAAGCCAAAGAGGAAACGGAACCTCAAAGTCAGCTTCAGGAGCAGGTACGAGAATAACACACCACGACACACCCAGGCCTATGTGTGTGTGTGTGTTCAGTTTCACAGGAGTATCACGGCGTGTCTGTCGGCTGTGTGGTAAGGTCGGTCACTTTCACTCCCAACAGGTGGTTTATAGGACTCGAGTTTATCTCCAGAGTTGTGTGTGTGGTTTAGGCAACAAGGCTTTAATGAAACGGTTTAACGAGGCTGTAGTCAGACACACTGCATGATGTTTATTGAGACCTTTATTTGTTGATAAAAGGTCGCTGAATGGTGGTAAGAATCAGACACTGATTCATTTGGTGTTTCTGAACCTTTAACATTTACATTTCATTCAATGTGAAGTTACATCACACCGTGTTAGCTCTTAGGGGAAGCTGGCGTCCTTTCAAGGTCTAAGTTACAGTGGCTTTTCTTTCATTAGGCTAAAATGTTCACGTTTGCTGAAGATGGGCAGATATATGATATATAAATGAACCTGGTGAGATCAATGCAACAAGGTTACAGTTATTATTATCTGCAATAAACTTCTTGAGTTAATGTGATTGATTTTGTGTTGATAAGTTACATGTTTGTTGTATTGTTGTTTTCTAGGATCAGGGTCTGTTGGAAGGAATTTCTGCTGTGGAGGTAGAATGGATCAGGGTTTAATCAGGAGAGTGGTTTGTGAGGCTGGAAGCTACACGCTGACTGAGCGTGTGGAGAATAGAGCTCTCAGAGATTATGGGGTGTATTTAGAGAGATGTATGCACAGGCTTGGGCACCTTGTGATGTTGGCAGGAGATGTGAAATTTAGTCTTTATATATGGCCCATTATTTCTAATGTATTTTGCTGTGATTAACTTCACCGTATACTGACCTGGTAGCAAAGAGGAGGTGGCAGCTTGCTGTGAGGGTGCAGTTTTGTGTGTTCAGCTTTCTCTTTTATATTTTGTTAATAAAAACGTGTTTTTGCACTAAGTCCTGCCTGCTGCGCTGCTTCTTAACCATCACTTTTCAAGTTTCCAGTGCCAAATAACATCACATCACAGATTCAGAACATCAAGTCAAAACACATCTTCCAAATTCTAACCAGAAAGGCAGCACCCGGGTCCCCAACTGTTAACACTCTGTAACTTCACCTTCTCTATTCTAGCGACTTAATGGTTACGGTTTGGCAGGTTACCTACTGCCTACATTGTGGCTGTGAGGGCAGACAGTGACACCTGGACACCTAAAACATTCCAGGCACTTGATCCAGTTTGAAGTCGATAAAGTCTTTGAAGGCAGGACATGGGTGAGTGACTCTGAGCTGACAGACACCAGCCTGTGTCCTGTTTGTTGTAACCATCTCACTTTGGTGCCAGAACATCATAGAATGGTGCTGAGTGTACTAGCACATGGGACAGGTACGTACTGACCCGTACCTGTGCTGCTGACAGCAACAGGTAAAAATCAGGTACAACGCAGCAGAGTGTCCCAGTCAGCAAAGAGCTATGAGCAGAAATAAACTGATGTTTCACTTTTCTTTGCAGTGGAAAACACCTCTCTCCTCTTTGGTGAGTCTGGATGATTACCATTGGACAAGCAATGGGGGATGGTGAGCCCCACACACACACACACACACACACCCAACCTTCACTTTCTGTCTTCACTGTTTTATCATTCGTTTTCTCACTTGGGTTCAACCCAGAACCCCTCATCCAAATCCTGACCTGACTTAATGAATTTAATCTTATCCAAAACCTAATTCCAATGGTATTAGTGTTTCTCAGCAGGGCCAGGGCTCCTCAGTGATGTTAATCCTTTCAAGGAATAAACCTGTTTCTTTGCAATTTAAAACTTGATAAAAACACTGCAAAATGCATCACAATTTATTTTGAAAAGCTGGATCAAAATCCGGCAATTTGGTCTGCAACAATGTCAAAAAGGTCCTGGAGGAACTGATGTCTTTGTCCATGTTTGTATCCAGGTTCGTGGGCTGCTTTCGTGCGTTTCATGCACCCATGAGTAATTTTTGGGATTTGAGATCGTTGAGTGCAAATGACACAATCAGTTCAGCACATTTTCTCATCTAATGCAACAATGACGAACAAATAATGACGTTAATTACTCAGGGATGTCCCGACGCCAGGTGGCCAATCAGCATAGGATTTGTTGTGTACTCGTACTCGTAAAACTGTCTGATACTGCGCCAGATCCCCAGTTTTACATTCTCATGGGATTTGCTTAAATGCAATGGATTGATGATGATTTTAATGTCCAGCAACTCATTCTAGAGCAAAACGGTTTAATACTTGCATTGGTACTGAGTACCGGCAAGTACTCAAACGCAAGTTCTTGTACTCAGTCTGGGAAAAAGTCACAAAAATGACTTCCTGCAGTGGGCATGGCACTTATGAACTTATCTACAAACTGTGAGGTTACTGGACTCCAAACTAAAGTGCAGAGGTGACTATTTGACTTGTTGTTAGGTCTAGATCATCAAAGTCATTAGAAATCATCTTTGAGGAGCACACAGGAGATATATTGGCCTGGCCCAAACCACTACAGTGATTTAAAAACTAATTTCTATCTATGTGTGCAGGTGTCAGTGAGGTGCTGTCTAACGTGGTGGAGGACGTTGGTCAAGCTGTCAGCAGGAACATCACTGGTGCTGAGATTCTGCATGAACTACTGAGTGCACCGTGGCTGCGCTCCCTGCTGAAGGTACAAACTAGTTCAACAGGTGTGAGACGACACAGGCGGACGCTGGAACTGTGAAGAGATAACATCCTTCCCTGTTTTGCCTCCCCAGATTTATGAGTCCCTGTTGCAGTTCCAGAGATTGGCACCCAGCCCCTTCCTCCCTTATGCCACAGGACTCTCGCATGAGGTCTGTACACACTCAGAAATATGCTGTACAGTCCTATGTGTCACTAGCCAAGTGTGGGCAACACATTTTTGTCCTTTTAACCAAATTATTGATATTTTCATAATACAGCTACAAATCTTTTGAGTTTTATCTCATCAGAAATGGTCTTTGTGTACCAAATAAAAATGATGCATCAACACATACAAAGTCAACACTTTTTAACAGTTCAAAATCTTTCTTTGATAAAAATTCTGAAAATTTTCATGTACTGTTGCACAGGGGTGTTCAAAAGACGCAACTTTTTCAAAAAAAACAATGTTCATCCACAGTAATTTCTGAATATCTATGAAACTACATACTGTATAGTGCACCCAGTGTGTGTGAAGTGCAATTTCATGATTCTGCAAGACCTCAGCCACTTGTGGATTTCCATCTTGCAACACTCTTCTTCTTCAGTATATGTCAGCAGGGTGGGGGGGCACTGACTGGTTTTAGGCCACCTCTGTCACATGAATGTATGCTAATACATGAGAGCCGAGGGCTCTACATTCTTCTTCTTAGAGGGAACTTTCCATCTCAGAATTTATTCAGTATAATACTGTTTTCCTGTCTGTTGGTCCATCAGATCATGACAGTAATTCACAAGGCCCAACGTCCCTCTGCTGAAGCTAGAGAGCTCTACGGCCTCCTCAGCTCACCACACATCCAGGTCTCTATACACAGTCAGCAGTTCTTGTGTGCACCCCAGGCCTATGACTCCCAATTGACACTATATTATAGTCTTTTCTGTTTCCTGTTAGGCCCTACTTTCATCCCATGACAGTGTAGCACAGTCAGACTATGGACCTGTTCTACCCCCTCTGCCTGATGAGTTACCTGAGGATGAGGAGGCCATGAGGATTGTTTGTTTGGTGAAGAACAACCAGCCACTGGTGAGATTAGTTTGTTTTCTATCTTTACCACATAGTAAATCAAAGCAGGGATCTGCATGTGACTCGTTTGCTCACATAAAAGCCTGTATGTATAGATTCTGTGGGTGTTTTTAGACCTTGTTGTAGGCACCTTGTGGTGCCACCAATCAGACACCCATCAGATACAAAGGTTTGTGAACTCATTTGGATATGATTAGAATGTTGTGTTTCTCAGTAGAGCAAACAACACCTGTTGTACATCGGAAATAACAGTAATGAGCTAATTGAACTGAAAACTACTATTGAAACTGCAGTATGTATTTATACTATACTGCTTTGTCCCAAAACGTATCTGCAAAATGTCTGCTATGTGAAGAGGAAGGTGGACACTTGATATAGTACCTAGCTGGTCTCTAGGACACTCAAACACCTAACACCACTTAAGTCGTCTGGTACAAGGCCATTGACACATTTGAAATTTACTTTTTAAATCATGCAAAATACAGTTTCTTATGTTTCGTTTCCTAAGAGTGGAGGAGGGCACAGGGCAAGTGTAGGAGATGAAGTAGGAATGATTCGTAATCGCTGGAGCAGCCTTCGTCGCCTCACGATGGAACGACTTGTCCCTGCAAGACGGACGCGTTCAGGGGAAGAGATCAGAGCGACTGAAGATGAGTCCAGGCTTTTGCCCCTCCCCAGAGGAGGCCAGTCCCGCCCTTTTCTCCCACGCTATGAGTCGACAGGAAGCTGCTGTTTGTGTCCACAAACTGCAGAGCTTTGGAAGAAAAGGCTTAACCAGTCAGCTCCATCTGTCTTCAGTCTAGATCCCTGCAGTGGTAAGAGGAAAGGAAGACATTCAGTCTATATATCCACCATATGTCCATCATCAAGCTTTTCAGGCACCAAATGAGCAGCAGTACATACACCAGTACTTTCATGTGTAGCACTTCCATCCATTTCTGCATTTGTCAAGATCTATCATGTGTCTTTCAGCTCACAGTCATCATTTTTCTAATAATTTCTTTCATCCAACCCTCATTTAGCCACTTTTTAAGTTTCTTTCTGGAATCATACCTTTCATTGATGGGTGGGGGATTCACTTTCTCTTGGCACTGATTATGCCAACTCTTTCTCTTCTTCTCCTACCTCTCAACATGGAGGTTCATTTTCAGAAAAACTGAACCCGAGTGCAGAAGAAAGTATCTCTAATGAAGAGAGCATTGAGGACTATGCCTACCCTCCTCCTCCAGTCCTAGCTTACAGCCTTAACAACTCCCCTGTCCTATACAAAAAGGGGAGTACAGGAGGACAATCAAGGATCATCCCAACACCGGGCAGAACCCTTTCTTGTCCTGGAGTGAGCTCTCATCAAGCCCACACAGCGCCTTGTAGTCCTGCAGCCCAACGCTCCACTCGTCAGCAGGGGGTGAGCACTATGCCGACCCCTGGCAGCCAACATAGGTGTCAAACTGGACCTCAAAACAGATTCCAAGAAGATCCTCTAAACCGTCCCTTGATCATGCACAACTCTATGACTCTTTGTCACAATGAATGCCAGAATCAACCACACACAGCACAACAGACACAAAACAAGCAGCAGCATCCAAAACACAATCCACATCCACAGCCCGAACTTAGCAAACAACGCAGCATGGAGGACCTCAAGCCCACTGTTCAGAAGGTGACCAGCTGCATGGAACACAGCACTCATGATGTTCACCATCTTGGCCAGAAGATGGTGGCAGCCACAGAGATGATCACAGAGAGCATGGAAGAGAATGCCCAGGCACTCAACCTCCTGGCTGAGGTGGTTGACAAGCTCCAGGGCCTCATTGTGGCCAACAAACACACAGAGTCATCACCTCCACACTGGCCGAAACAGCACAGTTCTCCGTCACTCGCTCCAAGAGTCTCTTCTAACTCTCCAAAAGTTGAACACAAAACTCCCAGGCTTTACTCACACCACCACTCTTCCTCCTCTTCTACTTCATGTTCCTCCACTTCTTCATCCACATCTATTAGTTCTTGTGCAACATCTAGGAGTCCAAAACGAATGAATGGATGTTCTAAGAGGACAGTGGTGACCTTTGGTGCCACACAGAGGGCAGGTGGTAGTAATGGACAGGTGAGGCTCAGCAATGGATCAGTTACTAAAGCGCCTTTGGAGGACCAACAACCCTATAAGAGAACAGGCTGCTTGACAACAAAGAAGAAGAAAAAGAACAAGTAGGATATAAACAGTGTGTCTGTGTCTGCTGTGATACTGGAAATAGACAATAAAACTAACTAAAATTACTTTTTCAACGTTTTCAATCCAATAAAATTATCAAGAGCATTATTGACCCACAATAAACAATGTGCATCAGCATCAGCCTTTGGATTACAATTTTTGAACCATTATTACCAGAAGCAGATTTATAATAATCTTAGACTTTGAGTCACCGAATCTTTCACTTGAGGTGGGAAAAGCCAATATTTAAAAGGTAAAGCGCATTTATATTCTCCCAGTCCAATTTTTTTATCCAGGTACTTTCAAAATTGTAACCATCATCATCTTTCTTTGATTCTTTATTGTTTAACTTGTCAGATGCACCATCCATATATATATTTATTTATTTTTATTTTTATTTTATTTTTTCTATTTGATATATTATGAATCTGAGTCGAATGAAGTTCTGGTCTGTTGCCATGTGCTTGGTTTGATGCACACTCATATTTTATTTGTGATATAGCAAGAATAATTTGGTGTTGTCTGCATAATAATAGTTTTTCTACATCTGACTGTGTTTCCGGTGTGTGTTGTATATGTGAAACAAACGTAGTAGAGAAGGAACTGAGTCTGTTTGACTAACCTGTTCAGCATGTTAAAAATAGTAAAAAATATTCTGAGTGTGTGGAAGTTCTGCTTCACGTTCCAGGATACATCCCAGTAGAATACAAAACTAGAAGGAAGAGTAGCATTATGGCTGATGTAGTTTTAGATTTTGAAGCCATATGAAATAAGAAGCTTTAAAAAAGTACTGAGCCTTGGCAAAGTGGAATCAGGCCCTAGTCAGGAATATGATTTAAACACATTATAAACAGTGTTTGAGGCTGTTTCATAGTATGGACAGTTGTGTTGAGGGCAAAGGCTGAGATCCAGTTCCTCCATCCCTCCTTCTTTTGTGTCCCTCTACACTAAAATGTGCCACTGCATCTATTAAATGCTGTTAAATTTAGAGTATCTGTGCTCCTGTCAGGGGGCCACAATAAGGAGAGACGAGGTGACGGGAGAGATCTACATCGCCAGAGTGATTAATGGAGGACTGGCTGATCGCAGTGGTGAGTCTGTGTGTGTTAACAAGAGAAAGTACAACACTTGAGATCCAATTAAGCATGGCCATTATGGGGTGTGTGTGTGTGTGTGTGTGTCTCAGGACTCCTTCATCCTGGTGATATGTTAGTGGAAGTGAACGGAAACCCTGTGGTGGGTCTGGAGCCAGAACAGGTCATCCAGATGCTGGTAGGCCACCTGGGGGGACTAGACAGGACCACTGGTAGATGGTGCTTCCACTTTCTACTGTGTTATACTTCTGCTTCACTGTAATTTCAGAGGGAAACTTTCGTTTTTAGTTAAAGGCCATAGTTACTATTCCACTTGTGATTATTAATACAAATTATAATGATGTGTATTTAGGATTAACTACCCATCACTGCGGTTAGTTAAAAGTATCCCCAACATAACCAGCTGCTTCACTAGACAGAGGAATGCATTAATGCATTATTACTAACTAATAATAACACAATTGTGTGACAAATTATTATGAATAATTAATCATCTTTCATGCACAGCGTTACATTTGATACTTTAAAAACATGATTATTTCTACATGTTGTATTAGTACTTTTAACAACAGAAAGTATTAGTTATTCCGTTACTGAAATGTCACGTGATATTTAATTTCTTGCTATTTGCAGTATTGATGAAATTCATGAAAAGTAAACCAGTAGATTTTCAGAAACAAACCTTTGGGAGTTAAAACTGTGTAATAATTATAAGCCACCTATTTCCCTCTGTGTGTGTCTTTGTCCCTGTCAGATCAATTCCCAGGGAACCATCCTGTTTAAAGTTATTCCAAATTCAGCTCAGACCAGCAGCAGCCAGAAACCAGTAAGAACAACCCACCAAATAATAAGAAAATCTAGGAGACAGATTAAAAAAACATCGAGTTAGGAGATGTTGACATTACAGACTGTTAGTTTCTCTGTGTATGAAACACAGGAACGGTACCGAGAACCATTTAAAGTCCTCACACTTTTCCTTGAGTTTAATGTAAATTCACTAACACCTACACTGTTCACTAATGAACACTGGCTATTTAATTTGCTTACTGTAATTGAACTGTTTGTGTTAGTTCCAGTGTAGATGTAGAAAGACGAGCCTGGAAGTTTCACTGACATGACCCCACAGTGTAGATCATGTCATTGTTCTTTGTGAGGATGTTCAGATTGAGATCTTGTCTGTCAGGTGTACATGAAGGCCATGGTGGACTACTGCCCCCAGCAGGACCCCTCCATCCCCTGTCCTGATGCAGGAATGGCCTTCAGCAGGGGAGACCTGCTGGAGGTGGTCGACCAGTCAGACGGACAGTGGTGGCAGGCCAGGAAGCTGCCGCGGACCGTGTCCTGTGCCGGTCTGATTCCATCTGCTAGCATGTTGAAGAGGTGAGACCTCCCACTTTCCCAGTCCTGACAGAACACACGGTGTCCTTTAGTGTTTGCCTCATAATGTCCTGTGTCTTCTCTTTCTCTACAGTAAGCAGAGGGAGCAGTGGTGGTGTCAGCCGCTACATGTTCATACCTGCATCAGACCCTGTGAGGACTCATTATTTTATTATCATCTCCAAATCCACTGGCATTTAGCTTTAAAAATCAGAGTATTTCCAAGAAAAGGTGGCAAACTGTGCTGTAATCTATATATGACATGTAGTTAAATGCTTTATTTGAATGTACGTACAAGTTCCAATGTAGAATTAAAAAGAAAAGTTAAGCTAAAATAAATATACCATAGTCTATACAATGGACATATACCCAATATTATATAATATACAATATATTTATACTATATTACAATGTATACAGTATAATGTACGACAGTACACTGTGACATTGTACCATAACCAAAAATAAACATTATTCCAGATACAATTTAAAAGTTAGAAGATATCACTGGGATCAGTCCAGAGTACGTGTGCACATCTGTGCTCTCTGTGAGGTGATGGAAGCTGGCCTGCAGCTGTTTTCCAGCTGTGTATCATCGTGTGACCTCAGTCATTACTGGTAATGGCGGTGAGTGAAGGTGAATCCTGTGTCTAACACCGCTCTGTTTCTTTTCTCTGTGTTCACCCGCTGACCTCAGTGAGCCCGGCCGACAACGGTGGGTGAGATACGGCACAAACACACTGTGGCAGCTCTCTGGTTGCATCATCAAACTTCACCCTTTTCTGAGAAGAGCAAACGTTTCGTGTGACAGTGTGTCTTTTTGTGTTTCAGAGGACGACGTCGCACACGAAGGCAAATGCGCCTTAACAGGTAAAACATGTCAGGCACCGTGAAGAATGTCGGACTGAAATGAAGCATCACCCATCACTGTTGTTTCTGTCCTCTCCACAGATCTGGAAGAAATACACTTTGGTAGGTAAGTCTGTTCAGTGTTTAGTAGCTGACTCCACTAGATGTGCTGCTTCCCTCAGACCTGCTCCGTTCTCACCCAGTTTGTCTCCTGCTGTTCCCCAGCCTCACTGTGCCCTGTGAAACCCGTTCAGTCCACAATGTTTGGGTCGTTTGTCCCCCTGGCTTTGTCTGCTGACCTCTGCCTATTATCACTGCCCGTGTTTGTTCACCTGAACAGTCTAACACATCTGTCTTCGAACAGTTATGCTGTAACTGGGCACGTAAGCTGCTGAGTCTGTCCACTTTATAAGAAAACTGATGGAAAATTAACAGTCCTTGTTTGTAGTGTTTTCAGTCTAACCTTGTTCCCAGTTACATAGGACGCATCAAGACCTGGACAGAAGTGTCCATGTTGACACTTGATTTTTTGCAGTCTTTACGCCGGATGCCCTTCCTGATGCAACCATCCCCAATTCCTACCGGGCTTGGACCGGCACTGCACAGCTGGGGAGGGGAATGGGCTGTTGGGGGTTCAGTCTCTTGGTTGTTTGAAAGCAGATTTAGTGTTATGTTTGTCTTCTCTGTCTTAATGTACTTATTGTACAATTACACCTTAAACTAAAGCCACAGGGAGCAAGTTGAAGCCCTTCAAGAGTTTTACTGTTTTACAGATGAAGCTGACTCTGATGTCACTGAGGGCTTCTACCTGGGTAAGACATGAGAACATTCGTTCATTAACAAAAAGGAATAAACATGGAAGAAGCTTTATTCTGAAAGGTTGAGACTGCGTCCTTGTGGAGACTGAACAAACTGTTGTTCATCAGCTGGTTTCCGTCGGAGCTTCCGTCTCTGGAGGAGGACGTCCTACAGGAGGAGGCGTCAGTCCTGCACCTCCTGCTCCCCCAACACTACTCTGTCTACCCCCTATGAAGAAGTGGTTCTGTACCAGCGCCCCCTGCAGGAAAACCACCGCCTCATCGTCCTTGTCGGTGAGACAGTTTTCTCGATCACAGCCTGAAAGCTCCTGTGAACCTTCATTAACTAAATTCCTCTAGTTGTTTATCATCTGCTGGTTTCCTTTGAGTTTTTAGGAGCTTCAGGAGTCGGAGTTAATGAGCTGAGGAAGAGACTCATCAAACTGAACCCTGCAACCTTCCAGGGACCTGTACCCTGTACGTGTCCCCCAACGTTAACACGTTATGTTTTTTTACATGGTTTTCGTTGTAGTAAACTATAGTTAATAAAAAATAATTATTTTAATTTTGTTTTAGCTGTAAATGATAGAAATATAGTGAAACATTAACAACAGGTGATAAACACGATGACTGCTTCACTTTTAATATATTAACTATAAAAACACTGTATATAAGTACAACAAAACAAAAAGCTGAATATGGTCTTGCCAGCAGAAATACACGTTAGTACTCTGCAGCGTGCATTCTGTGCATATGAATACACTGTCAGCACCAATCACAGCTGAGAGTTCTTAACATAAAGGTAAAAACACACATTTATAAAATGAAATACTCCACATGTACCAATGGTACCTGTCAGGTTGTGAACACAAACAGTGAGAGCACATAGTCACAATTAACTAAAACCTAAATTTACTTTTACACTGCACGTATCTAATGGCTGTAGCTAATTTGCAGATTGAATGAAGAAAATGCTCAGCACTTTATAAAGTTGGTTAAACCCACTCCATCATTATCAGCTGCAACCTAATGTGATGAAGGCGACATGTACACTATTCTGAGTCATTCTGCATATAGGACTTTTACTTTACGTAAGTAATGTTTTGAAAGGAGGACACTGTATTTCTAAGAGAGTATTTGGTAATTTGTCCTCCGCTGTACTGATCAGCTGTCATCCTGTTTCTGCAGACACCACTCGCCCAATGCGAGCCGGGGAGCAGACAGGAAGAGAGTATCACTTCGTCACTAAAGAGCTGTTTGAGTACATGGTCTGTAACCACAGGTACAGTGACAGTGGGACATGTAACATGGTTATGATCCAATATTGATTTTAGCGTTTATTGGGAATCTATGCATCTGTGCTTGGTATAAGAATCATGTTTTCAAAAATTTCAAATAAGTGGAGGAGTTTCAGTAATAAACACTTACAACCCTGTTATTAAATTTTATGGACCATTTATTACATCTGATAAATCTGATAATTCTGATCTGATAATAACTGATAATTAAAGCAAATCAAAAACGTGTGTGTGTCTTCAGGTTTGTGGAGTATGGCGAGTTTAAAGGCCACTTGTATGGAATCAACTCTGATGCCATTGAGGAGGTGCTGAAACGAGGACGACTGTGCATCGTCGATGTTGAAGCACATGTGAGTCTTGGGCTTCAGGTCTTTTTTCAGAGGGTTTATAGGCAGCAGTTTACAGCAGGGTAATGACTGGGTAATATTGGAGTCATACTTGACTTAAACCAAGCTAAAGATGCAGCTGACATGTCTGTAATAACAGTGTACTGTGATTATTGACTATAAATATAATATAGTAATATCATGGTAATAAGTAGACAATAGTTTGGTGTAATATGGAAGCTGAACACCATGAGCTGCAGCCCATAAAGCTGAACGCATAAAGCATAGAGCTGAACCATAACTTCATCTGGAAACATTCCTGGTAGTTTCTGGGTAATAAAGGAAATAAATTAAAAAAGCTGAAACTGCAATAACACTGACAACAGCCTCCAGTCTGTTGAGTTTCCCAGTATGTCCCACCTGATGAGACACTGGACTAATGTTTGTCTGTTCTCTGCCAGAGCATCCAGCTGCTGCGGACCAGGAAACTGAAGCCCTACGTAATTTTCATCAAAGCCCCCAGTCCAGAAAGACTCAGACAGACTAGGAGAGACGCCCGAATCATCACCAACTACGCCATCAACAGACCGATCACCGTAAGACAGATCTGAACCTTCATTCAGCTCAATTTTGCTTCTCCATTGAAACACAAATGGATTATATTTCAACACAAATCTGCTTATTTCTATGTACGTACGTGCACGTTCTATGGAATGTAATGATTGGCTTGATATGTTTGCAGGAGGAAGACTTTACAGAGCTGGAGGAGTCGTCCTGGCTGATTGAGGCTAAGTACAAACATTTGTTCGACAGCGTGTTGGTGAATGACGACCTGCAGGATTCCTGCATCCAGCTGTGCTCCATCATCCAGCAGGCGCAGGATGAGCCACAGTGGATCCCTGTCAGCTGGTGCCGAACGGAGGAGTAGAGGAGGAGGTGGTGAGGGAGAGTTAGGAGGACAGAAGACGACCGGCATGAACTAAAGAGACAAACGAGGAAAAAGGGAAAATAATCCAACTTGTGTTTGTGATTTACAACAATAGCATGAGCTACTGTATGTACATAAAATGAGCCCAACAGAAACACGACCACGTCTGCTTGTGTTAAACATTCAGTCTGTGTGACGTCCAGGACAACTACAGCCTGTTTGCTTGATCTAGAATGAAACTGCTGTAACATGTGTGCTAATTAAATATGAAGGTGAAATCCCACGGTTTGTGTGTCTTTATCTCTTCTAAAGGATAAGTCTACTCCCCCCACCCCCCCACCCACCCTCACAGGTTAATCCTGTGCAGGGCAAATGTAGCTCAGCAGATTTAGCAGCAGGATTAGCATCTCCTCCCTCTCTGCATCTTTCAGATTCTGCACAAACAAACAGGAGACGTGTGTGTGTGTGTTTGTGTGTGTGTCAGGTGCCACATTAGCTGTGACTGGACACCTGGATGGACACTGACTCTGTATGAGGTGTGTGTCTCAGGGCTCAGGTAAAACACACGAAGTGATTTCCTTCTAATGGACAGTGTTTCACCCAGTTCACATGTTCTTCACAAAGTCAGATTAGAAATGAGTCTGTCAGTGGAGGAAAAGGGAAAGACGAGTGTGTTAATAGGATTCAGGCTGTTGACCTGGTTTCCTGCTGATCTGTGAACCTCAGAATGGACCAGCACTTTGACCTTTGTGGAAACATTTACTCAGTACTGCCCTCTTTCAGCTCAGACTAACGCCTCATTGTTCCACTAACGTTTATTCTGATCTAATGTTTTATTGTATGAAAAGCCATAAAAATCAGCTTTTCCTATGTTTTATTAAAAGTTGCCCTTTAAGTTTAATGCATATACAGAGAACCACTGATTCCTGACTGTTACTGTGAAACATTATCAGCATGCATTTCATTAGTTAGCGGAAATTAAAAAAGCAAATGTTGGAGAAAATATTTCTGGTGAACTTGTTTCACGTTTGTGTTGAAAACTGCAAACACTGTTTTCAAAGATTAGAAATAAGGCAACTGAACATTTGTTGTGATGGATTAAAACTAAGGACAAAGATCATCACATTAATACATTTATTCATGAACGTCAGATAAATCACACAAGTTTACCATAGTAAAAAATAAAAATACTAAAGTGCATTAAAACTGAAAATGTACCTAATTACCACCACTAGCTGCTGAGGACATGACACCAGCGTGAGGAATTTTGGAGCCCTGGCAGCTGGTGACATCAGAGCCCGATCAGCCAACCACGGCTCAGCACATGATCCACCTGCCCTTAAACCTCGAGGCTGGATCAGTCGGAGGCTTCACAGCCTCAGACAGACTCCGCTGCAGAGGTGAGCACTGATACACCTGCAAATATACACACTTCAGATATGTTTAATGTAGAAATAGTTACTAGTTAGAAAACCAATGACTTGTGTTAGACACTTTAGGTTCTCCAGGTTGTAGTTAATCATTTGTCTATGAGCTAATGACCAGTAACTTCTGTATTAGTTTTACCACATTATCAGCTACAACAGTGTGACTGAATTCATCACAGCTCCAGTCATGATGAACTGCATTTATTCAGGTGAACCAACCTAAAAGGAAGTAGGGCATTAAGGATTTAACCATCTTTGACGGAACATTTATAAGAAATGTCCTTATGTGAGGCTAAAATGGACCTGCAGCAGTCTGAGATGGACAAATATCTTCATGACTTTCAGACTTTTTTGTACAAAAGTCACAGTGTTTCTATGTGCACCATCTTCCTGCTATCTGAATATGCACAGTGAGAAAAATGAGATCTTTATTTCGATGTGATGAAGCCTCATTGTTAGTTTCAATAAATCCTGGAAGATGCTAATTTCTGAAAATATTGTTATTTCACTTTACTGTGAATGGACAGTTTGGTCAGGTGGGGCGAGACAGACTTAAATTCAAATCTGCATCTCAGTGGTCAGTGGTCTCACTGAGATTTTCTTCAGTTGCTGGAGCTCATTTGTTTAGTCAGGTGTATCCACTTGTTTACAGCTGGTTTTGCTATGTGTTCTTCACTGCCTCATCAGGGAAGCTGAAGGAAGTGTCTTTAAGCTCGTTGTTACGGATGCTAGAAAACAAAAACTGAATTTAACTCTAGATATACTAGAGAGGAGACTTTAATTTTGGAAGTTATTGTTCAGTTAAAGAGATTTTATGTGGCACAACCCTCAAAGATGCTGTTATGTAGTGTTGATACCTGGTTCATATATGCAGCTCTATAGACATGGGCCAGTAGGTACAGTGGGTTGTTATCATGTGATATTATGATCCAGCTGTTTGGTTCTGGCATAATAGAACCACATTTATGGGTGAGTTTAGAACCAGAAAAAACAAGGTTAGGGTGAGTGAAGATCCTACTTTAGATTACCACTGCCTCTCTTTCTTCTCTCATAAGTTTTACGACTCATTGATAATAAGAGGGGAGGCGGGTAGCAGGCGACCTACTGAACCATAACTGTTAATGACTGAAAGCTCTTGACTGGGGCAGCTGCTCTGTGTGGCTGTGGATATGGTATCAGTGTAGTTATAAAGCGATGGGTCATAGCCAAAATCATAACTGTGTCAGTCGGTCTTGGCATCAGCTGCACCCTAATAACACAGTGTAGAAAGGTGCTGTAGCTCATAGTCAGCAAACTGCACAGTAAATAGACTTTGGTACTGTATCATAACACAAATCAGAATTCCTCTGAGGATCAGGGGAAATTAAAATGGTTCTTGAGTTGTGCGGAAAGCTCTAAATGCTCCAAAATGTTGGGTAAAAGTGACAAATAAATGTGAGTTAATGCTGTCGGGAGTGAAGCCAGACAGGATGGACTGCATGTAAGCACAACATGAGGCAAATGACCATGTGTACTGCAGTTATCGTGAACTAATTCTGTGGGGTGTTTTTCCTGCAGCTTACTTCCATCACCTGTCCTCAAAGCTCAAGCTAATCCAGTTATCTTCAACAGGCATCACCATCCGGCCACCTCAGGATCCTAATTAAACGTTAATTTAGCAACCTAATTTAAATTGCGTTACATACCGAGGGTTCCCCCTAACAGCCACATTGAACTGTTGAGTGTCCCCAAGAGGAACCATGCCAACTGTCAAGAGCAAGAAGAAGAAGCCTAAGAAGGAAGTCAACGATGGAGAGGAGCAGGGAGAAGGTGAGCGGTGAATGTCTGTGCACAACACTCTTCTCTGCTGTGATTTACTAGCTCGTTCTCATTCCTGAGGCATCAAAAAGCACCAGTTCATTAGTGCTACACGCTGATGCTCGGGTACATTTTGCATCACTCAGGTACAGTGTTGTACAAGTGAAACTGGCAACACGACACTGGACTTTTCCACAGGAGATCAGGGTTCAACTTAGTGCAAGATGTTATCAGCTTTAACAATGATCGTAACACAACGTGGTGCGTGTGGTTACACGGAAGTACATGTCTGCCATTGTCACCGTTTGTATTGTTTAGTTTTTTTGTAATTTATCTTGTAAGTTAATCTTACCCTGAACTTTTTGTGCCTCACCCTAACACAGTTTTTGTATGTATATAAAGTCGTTCCCGTGCCATCAAATAATGGTGCTCGTGGAGCATCCAAAAGTAATGCCAGTGTGTACCTGTGGCGTCACCATGATGCACCAAAGGACGTGAAACAGTGGGGCAAATTAATTCCTCAGGAAGCCTCAATATCTGGTGCTGTGGGACGAGAACGTGTTGGATTTATGGTCTTCTATTCTCAAGCAGGTCAAGAGGTGGAAATGGAAGTGGTGGCCAACAGGAGCCGTTCCAACAGCAGAGACCCTTTGACCCCAGAGCCACAGGAAGCAGCACCACAGAAGAAGAAGAAAAAGAAGAAGACGGCCACTATAGGTAGCATAACTTACACAACCAGGAATGAACTCCTGTTTGCTGTCAGTAGAAAAGTGGGCACTGGGCTGAAGATTAATTCCAACTTGTCTTTGCCTACAATTAATGCAGAAAGATAAAGATTTTAGATGTAATGCTGATTTTACCTGACACAGTGACTCAGATAATGAAACCTATTATTAAAAGCTTTCATATCGTGTGTTTTTATGTCAGATCAGGAAGTGGAACGTGCCGACACGCCAAACGGTATTGGGGCAGACAGTGTCATGGATGGAGAAGAAACAGTCACTGTAACCAGGAAAATGAAAAAGAAAAGGTAGGTGGATGAAGTTTGAACCTGACTTCACTGGGAATGTTTGTATGAGCTGTGATCTGCTCAAATCCTCCCTCTTCTATCACCTGGCAGAAGGGTGAAGGTGACAGAGCACTGCGACAATGACCTGGGAGCAGAAGACGATGATATTGTCACAGACGCCCAGTCGCCCATCCCCCAGCATTCCCTGTTCTCCGCCCCGTCCACACACAGCCAACCAGTCGGAAAAGTCTTTGTGGAGAGGAACAGTCAGTGTGAATGTTACTACGCACACATTTAATATGTAGAGTCACGTGCTAAAGAAGGCAGGGACTCTTAAGACCAACCTGTGTATCTGTCCTTTTCTGGTATTTTCATATAATGTTAGAAACTTAAACCCTCAATGACCCAGGAAACAACAGCAAGGCTTTTAAAACACTTAAAGCTGCAGTTTCCATGCTGTGATGTGTGTGTGCAGGGCGTTTCCAGGTGGAGCAGGTGGAGCACTTCCGACACTCGTCGCCGATGGGCGACCACATAGACCACAGACAGATCTGGACCACCAGAGACGTTGCTCTGAGGGTCCACAGTGGCTTCAGGTCTGCAAACAAACACAGCCCTGGCCCTGGCCACAGTAGGCTGGTTCAGTAATCCATTCATGAGACCAGGTATTTATCCATGTAACCACCCTGTGTGTGTGCTGTTCCCTCTGCAGGGTGATCGGTCTGTTCTCTCACGGTTTCCTGGCTGGATACGCAGTGTGGAATATAATAGTTGTGTATGTGTTGGCGGGTGAACAGATGACCACGCTGCCCAACCTGCTGCAGCAGTACCACCTGTTGGCCTACCCAGCTCAGTCTCTACTCTACCTGCTCCTGGCTATCAGCACTGTGTCTGCATTCGACAGGTCTGTGTGTGGGTCTCACTTACAGTCCTTAACCTAAACCTGTCTTAAATCTAAGTAATCTGAGTGCACACTATGACTCCTGCAGAGTGAATCTGGCCAAAGCCTCCATGGCGCTGAGAGGATTCCTCACCCTGGACCCGGCGGTTCTGGCCTCTTTCTGTAAGTGAGATGAAGGCTGGATGCTGAAGCTGAAGCTTGCTAATGTTGTAACATCTCTTTCTGTGTTTTCAGTGTATTTCATAGCCCTGATCCTGTCCCTCAGTCAGCAGATGACCAGTGATCGCATCAACCTCTACCCCACAGCCAACAAAACTCTGTGGTGAGACATTTTCATGTTAAACCATTTTGTTCAAGGACATGAGTCAAGTCATCTTAGGTTAACTTGTTCACTGAATTCAATGAACCCGCAAATACAATCTCATTCAGCTGAAGAAGTTAGGTTAACCTGGCTGTGTAGTCACATGGACAGACTTGGGACTATGTCCAAGGCTAAATACTTAAACCAGGGTTACCTTCATTTGTGTTATGAAAAGTAATATCCATGGCTTTAATAATAATTTAGCAATTTAACATTTGAGTACTCACAGGCAGAGCATTAAGACAAACGTTGCAAAAGCCACAACACCACCAAACCGAGAAAGACGCTGCAAAAAGCTATACCACAACAGAAGTATACTAAAATTACATTTACAAATCTAAATGTCCGTCACTTTTTAGTGTCCCTCGGGCCCATTGTAGACAAATGTCTTACCAATGTTTCCAGTGAGCTCTCAGGGCACCGTAGGATTGGGCTCGACACCCGTTACTGAGATTGGCATCGGGACATCAAGATTCAAAAAGTTTTACAAAAAATAAGTCTCAGTGCGTGTTGGGAAGTCTGATGGTTCTGCTTCTTTAAACATGATTAAGTTTAATGAATTCTCAGCAGTTTGTTCTTTCAATTCCTCATTTCGAGGTGAAAGACCTCAGGATGGAATAACTCGTCTTAATGCGTTTGGACGTGGATTGAAAGTTAAAACTACCTTTAAGATGTTTTGCAGTATTTACCACTTCCTCCTCCAGGCCTCCAGGGTCAGAGCAGCAGATCCTGCAGCCGTGGATTGTAGTGAACCTGGTGGTGGCGCTGTTGGTGGGCCTGGCCTGGGCCATCGTGTCAACGCAGCCAGACATCGACTACACAGAAGGTTTGTGGACATGATGTGTGATGTTTGTCAGCCCTGACTAAGGGAACAGGGAGCAGGAGCCCACACAGTTACAGTTTAGTGAAACCACACTGTGTTCAGGAAATATTGTATTTTTATTTTTAAACAGCTTTTCATCTGGAGAGTTGGGATTTTCTTTTCTGGACTTTTGAGTGGAGCAGCAGTATTTGTATTTGTATTATTACTGGAAACAAAATGTGTGGAAATTAGAGGAGTAAATAAAACAAAACAGGCATCAAATTCTCAACCTAATGAAGAAACGCTGTAGTACTTATCCTAAAAGTTACTGTAGATGCAGTTTGAATGTTTATTTTAACACACTTGGTCATTTTAGTGTTTAATAAAGAATTTCCAAGTAAATAAAACATTGTCTTTCATTGGTTTTTCCACCATCAATTACTATTAAATGGCTGCTTCACCCAAATTACCAATAAATAAATTATAAAAAGTAAATTGTACATATTTCTCCCTAATGGCAGGAAGTCACAGATACAAATCAATGAGATTTCACCATCACAATGAAATGAATGTAGTTTAGATTATTGTAGATCATTTAAAAACAGATGGTCACTGCACTCTTTATTCTTATTCTTATTATTTCATTTTGCATTGTACATCTATTGCTGTTATACATATATTAACCTAAATGTATTTTTCTAACCTCTCTTGTTTTGGTGATGTTGTGAACTGGCAAACAGCTTCAGTGAGACTAAAGTCACCCGAATTAGCCTAATGTGGTCCACAGTACTGTTTCTGTGCATATTATTGGTGCTCGGCTAAATAACATAAATCAGCACTAGCGGTAGCTAATAAACCGATTATGTATGATTGTTTTTTGACCTTTTTTATTTTTCTCTGCAGAGTTTTTGATGACGATGGAAGTGGAGGAATATCCGAGAGGGGACGAGAGCCTAGAAATCCCTGCGTGATGCTCCCCGTGTCTGTCTCTATGATTTAAAGATGGTTTATTCATTTAGTGCATGTTTTGTACGTCTGGTTTGCCAGCACCTTGTGTGATTTTCTAATAAAGGAACACAGTCCATGGACATTAGCAGCTGTCAGGTGTTTGTGTGTATTGGCAGTGTTCAACAACTGGGGGGAGCTGCTGCTTTAAGAAACAGAAGCAGAGGAGCCAGAATGATCAGGACCATGTCATGGGTGGTGAAAACTCTCAGGAAGAACCACCTGCTGGTTACCACAAGCACCGATAGAGACAGTGAGACTGTATGTGGAACTTGGGTAAAGAGAAAATTGAAAAGAGAAAATTGGCATAAAGATGCTAAATAATCTTTGTGACATGTGAGAGGTGATTTGTAGTTTTATGTTAAATATCATAGTTATGACAACCAGGCAGTCAATGAATATTGTACCTTGTCTGAATGCAGAGTGGAGGAAATATTTCAAATTAATATTCATACATTTTAGTGTAAATTGTCCATTTTTGTTTAATTTGACAGGCAAATGGTTTAAATGTTTTTGGAAAGAAGAATTCCCTCCCTGTGTTTAAGGGATTTATGTTGTATTGCTCCTGTTTTTTACTCCATACATGTGGATTAAATCTAGTGGGGTGAAGGCACGAATGGATTAGTGAACTAGCCCAACAGGCACAAGCCCAGGAGCCAGTGTTATCAGACACGGAATCACCACAAAAAGATGGAAAAATGAGTCAACAATAACTTTATTTACAAAAGCCAAATCTACAAAAGACATGCAAAAATGGCTAAAATAAAAAGAAAAATGTCCAGACATCAAATGACTGAAACCACACAAGATGATCAATAAAGACATAAAAGTATATGTGAAATTTTTGCGAGTAAAATATACGCAGCTTAGTAGCTTTTAGCACTGAAGACGAGTGATGTTTTATTTGCAGATTATGTGGACATAAATGATAAATGATTAAACCTGGCTTTTTTGGTGGGGGGATTGGCTCCAATGCGAAAACCAATCATACTTTTTCTTATTTTTCTAAATTGCACGGTGGCGCTATTTCCCACAGGCCCTGAATGCAGCAGCCGCATCCCGTCGGAGCCGCGGCCGTCGGGAGTAAAACCACGTAAAGATGGCGGAGTTACAAATGCTGCTGGAGGAGGAAATTCCTGCGGGACGGAGAGCGCTACTGGACAGTTTCACCAACCTGGAGAGAGTAGCCGAGTACTGCGAAAGCAACTATGTACAGGTACATGCTAGTATTTGAACCCCAGAGTGTGAAAGTCAAGTCGGAAAACCCGTCGGGGTGATGTTAGCAGGGAGTGGGCGGCTGGGAGAGTGATGGAATGACTGCACCAAGTTCCGTTATGTTACCGCTACATTTTATAACAACGATGGAAGTCGCGACGTATTCAATTTACAACCTGCCCTTTGACGTGGCTGGATAATAAACACATTAACGTCAATTCGGCGTCCGGATTCCCCCCAAACATGACTACTGTTAGGAAAAGTCAACTTTTATTAGAGATTCCCGCCGCGCCGCTGTGCGTTCGGGCGAACGTGACCGTGGGAAAGTCAGAAGCAGTTAACGCGTGGAATGTCATTAAGTTATAAAGTGCTGTCTTTACTGGGTTACGTGTGAGACGGACGCTCCACGTGCCGAATTAAGGACCAGTTCATGTTAATTCTAAAAACGTCGTAAAGCGTCTTCGACGCGTTGAGTACGATTTGCAGTAAAGCATGGAAGCATAAAATGGGGATCTGTTGATGGGAGTCTGGCTTTACGCCTCACTACAGCTAATTAAGACAACGTGTTACAGGACAGTTCGCACATTTACTGGACGAACTACACTATTATAACAAACAGTAATTTAATTAAATTTAGATTTTTTTGCTCTAGAAATGCATTTAGATAATAACAAAGGTTTTCTGAAGCCGATTTTAACCCCTCACTGGAGTTTTTTATTATGTAATTGACAACTAGAGATTAATGCGAAGGATGGACCCAGTCTTAGAAAATAAGAAGAGAAAAGACAAATATATTAAAGTTCTGATAAATTCGTTAGTGTGAAAAGTTCAGTTTGAGGTTCGGTCTTGTATAAGTGTCCAACTGATTATCTATGAAAGTTCGGTTCAGTATCATTACTACTACTATTATTTGCACACTTCGGTCATTATATGCAAAAGCAAAATGTTCCTCTCACACCACAGACAATTTAGGACAAAAGTGCTGCAATCAGATTCCATTAGTCATCTTCTCCGTGTTGGGCTGTTCGGGACAGCTGTTCCTCAGCTGGCTTCACATAAACACCTGCTCATCACCAGGCTTCACATTTATCAGGTTTCTGCAGCTGTGTGTGGATTTCTGTTAGTGAAAGCAGTGATCATCCTGCACATGCAGCTGTTTCCCACATTAATTGTTTCTTTTCTATACTCTATTTTTTTGTCCGCCCTCCCTCTATCATTCTTTGTCTTCAGTCATTACTTTACCCTTTTCTGTCCCTGGGATCTTTAACATTCCTGTCGGTGGAATCACAATGTGTCTACTCAAGAGAAAGAAACTAGTTTCTGGTTGATTAAACTGTTCCCGATACTGGGCCAAGCAGGGCCAAACAGGGCTAACTCTGGATGGCCTACATTCCCGCTGCCAGCAGATGATAGGAGCTGTTACATAATCCAACAGTGCTGCTCATTCTGTTTTACGTTGGGATTCAGACATAGTCATGTGGTTGGAATCTGGTAATATAAAGCACTGTTATAATATAGTTTTATTCATGTTACTGTTTACTGAGGCACCAGCTCCTGCTCAGATATAGGTCACTTTATTATTTCTTACCTATTATCATTAATTAGCTACAGCCACCATCGTCACTATGTGAGAAATAAGCGTCAAGCTTGTGCAGCAAGCTGCTGCTCATCTTATAATAACAATGAGAGGGAGGGATGATTGAATCTGTAAGAGAGAGTGATCATGTCACCCTGATCAGGTCCAGTTTTTTTTGGCCAAATTGGAAACGGATCAGACATGAAACTCAAATCAAATAACTTGTGAGAGGAACAGACTGTGTGTATTTACATGCACTGCAGTAACCTGACAGGGCCGATTAGAGAACACAGATTCATCAGCAGATCGATAACAGATTTCTGCTGAACCTTTTCTGGAAACATGGGCACTGATTTTTTACTTTACAGTGACAAAAGAAGCAGTGGATATTGACTTATTTCGACTTGTACTGGCCACTTCGTGTTGAGGTAGTTTCAGCTTTTTGGGATTTATTGGTGGATTTATTGTCAAGAAGAAACATGTTCTGAGACAACACTGGCATTAGTTGCAGTCTTTGGTATAAGCACCAGTCTGTCAGAACAGCCACACCACCAACATCTATTACTTATATTGATTATACTGATGCTGTAACTGTTGGAAAATTCCTCTGAGAGTCTGTGTCCACGGCTCAGGTGTAAAACCAAGACAGTTACATGTGCGATGTGCTTTGCTAACTCAGCCAACCTCAGTGTGTGTGTTGGTCGTATGCTGTCTGTTTTTAGAAGCTTTTTCTTTTTATTAGCTATGATTGAGCACACAGAAATGTTACAGTGAAACTCTTTCTATGCATTTAGCCCAATTAAAACTTAACCAATTAAAATAAAAAATAAAAATAAATATAAGAACATACGCCTTATATTAAAAACACTTGATTTATTCACAGTAATAAATAATAAATCATGAAGCGTTTAATGTCCAGGTGTTTAAAATTCTCACACGCTTGGCCTCCTACCATCCTGTGCTGGGAAAATTTAATGCATTGTTACTGCTGAAACCAGGTTGTCTAATATAACACCACCCACATGTCCACTGTAAGCTGCAGGTTTGTAAACTGGGACAGCAAGTGAAGCTTTACACAGAGCCTGAATGTTTTCTATTCTTAACTGAGAGAAACTAACATGTGAGGAAACATGTCACGTCATCGTAAGTTTAATTTAAAGCTGGTGAATTTGAAATTGAGGAATCTGTACAACACCAGTCTTTCGGTGAAGCGATACACACAAACACACACATATATATACACATGGATGCAAACAGTTCCATCTGGATCTTCCACAGCTGGTATCATTTAGCTGTCAGCAGAGGTAGTTATAATGTGAGATGACCTCCTGCTGCTCATTGGAAACACATGGTACCTCTGCAGGAGGCTGAACATGGACAACCCCACGTGTGTGTGTGTGTGTGTGTGTATGTGTTTTGGGTTGGAAACCATGGCGATTGGTTTTCCAGTCGAAGGAGTATCAGCCTCCACCTTCAGCGCTGGTGCCAGGAACAGCTCCTGCGGGGGCGAAACAGGCTGAGCGTTTGGAAACACGGGTTTGTGATCAGAAGTTTGGCAAACCTGAGCTGATCATGTGATGAGTGTTCCTACTTTGTTCTGTCATATTCAACCTTTCCTGCAGTTATTTACTTACCATCTGCAGGTTTTGAAAAATCTTAAAAAGAACTGAACTCCCATTCCTTAGAAGGTGTGAGACAATGTCCTTGTCCACTATGCACAGTAAAATAAATTTGAGTTAGTGCGAGTTGGCAACTACGCACCTCATCACTTTATAATGTTGCTGATTGTAGGAAAACATGGTCTGTTATCTCTTTGTTGGCTCTTTATGGATGTGTTCTTTGTGTGTCTCTTTGTGTTTGCATCTCCATGTTGCCATTCGTCTCTTTATTGTTTTGCATCTGTTTCCTGACTTGTGCATCCTTGTAGTCATTTTTTTTCTTTGTCTCGTTTCATGGACGTTTTCTCTTTGTAGTTGATTTTCATCTCTTGGAGCTCAGTAATCACAGTCTGACTTTATGGGCTGTATCTCAGTTATCAAAGCAGTCGTCCACAGACCACAGGGTCAGTGATTGTGAAGTCCTATGGAGAAAAGCACTGTATAAGCCGACCATGTACTTTTTAAATCCAATGCAGCCTAGTTTTTTGTGGTTCTGTGTGTCTCTTTGGTCATTTTACATCTGCTTGTTTTGCTGGAGCTTTTCCACTTCGTACAGAGTTCAATCTGCCTTTTCTGTTGGAGTTAGTCATTTTCCTACAAGACCCAGAGGAGTCTTTCCAAGTGAAATGTTTGCTTAATTAATAAAGACAAACAGATCTTGAGTAGTTGAGAGGTGAAATTTCAAAAAGTTCACTGATTTAAAAAAATTTCATGCTTACTGAAGAGTAATAGACTAATGGTTTCAGCTGTAGTGTGTGTTTTCTACTGCATGTGAAGTGGAAATAGCTCCTGTAGCAGCAGCCACTGACAGGAGAGGGGGACTTGTCCTTGTACGGTAAAAGCAGATTGTTGCTCGTTGGTGGCCGTCTCTCTGAAAGAAGGTACAAACAGACTTCAGAACGTGTGTGTGTTTCAGAAGAGTGCATCAGAATCTGGCTTTGTTGGATCTGGTTCAAAGCCAGAAGTAATGGCAGAGGAAGACAGATGATGTGTAACACACTGATCTCACAGGCTGTGTAACTGACAGCTCTGATTAGCAAACTTGGGGCTGGAAATCTTATATGTACTGATATTTTCTCAGACAGTTTTTGATTAAAATTAGTTGGAACAGAAACATGCAACATTTCAATGTGGAAACGGTTTTTATATTGCAAAACATGTAGGGTTCCCCCTGTATGTCGACTGTCCTCCAAGTCAAAAAATTTAAATTAAGTCTGAAGATTCACTGCATTTCTTCAGCTTCATCATTGTTCTCACATTGTGGTCAGTTTGGACCTGTTTATGGTCCTTTTGAGTCTGTTTATGGTTGTTTGCATCTCTGTGTATATAGAGTGACACAAGGAATCCTCAACTTTAAAAATAAGCGTGATGGAAATATGCGGGTCTTGAACCAGATGCTGGGACAGTCTCCTCCCCTTCTGTCCTCCTGCTGACAGAGCTGCCTGCAGCCAATCAGGGGAAACTTTCTACAAGTGAATATGACCAATGACGCACACACTGACTGGTAAAGAATAAAGTTATTAAAACATGAACTGTACTGACTGAGGTGAGGAACATCAACAACATAAACAGTCAGGTGAATACATTTGGATCGTGGCATCATTTCTATTTTGTTTCAAGTTTTAGTCAGTTTAGTTGATAATAAAAGTAAATAGTCCAAAAGAAGTGTAGTGTGAAAAATAATCAATGGATTATAAAGATTTAACATCTCAACAATACACTTCATTGATTTAAAGGCTACAGGTTTTTTGGCAAATCTGAAAAAAGGCAATACAGGGATTAAATATTAGGCCACATTGTGAAAAGGTATCAAGAATCAAGTGATATATTTTATTTTAGTTAATGCTTTTGCATCCATTTGCAACCATTAATAATTTTGTTTTTAGTTTTAAAATTCACTTATAAATATCACTTATATTTAGTGTATTTTCAGTTTCCTCTGCAATAATCTTACATCAGCCAGCATATTAGTCAACTGATATTTTCAATTGTATTTTTGTTATAACTAACCATTAAAAAGAGGACGGAGGAATCAGAGCGTGCATATGATTCCACATACATGTAATGTGATTCATGTACACGAGCTACATATATTTAGTTGGAATTGGAAACAAACAGCAGCTGTGTGTCTGTCCTCAGGCCAGAGAAGGCAACGCTCCAACTAGGCCACTGCTAACAGGACATCAGATGACAGAGAGAGAGCGAGGAGATGTTAGAATGATGCGATAAAGAGAGGGAGAGCTGGAGGATGGAACAGACAACAAGGGAAAAAAAGATGAAGACAAAGATGAAAAAGATAAAATGGAAAGAAACAGAAGGGAAAGAGAGAAAAATGACAAGACACAAATGTAAAGATAAGAAAGAGAGAAAATGAAAAAGGTCAGACTGGACTGAAGTTCTTTTTGTTATTTGTTCCTTTTAAGAAATTTTGTTTAATACCCAGGCTTATTTAAAATCACAGCCAAGAGCTTCTTCTTCCAGGGCTGGAACGATTATTGTTTTTATTGATTAATTGGCTGATTATAATTTCTCTTGATGTGAATGAAATTATTTTTTGCTATTACAGAGAAAGTATTGAAAAAAGTAAGGTTGGGGATTCGGTACCAAATTCCAGGTACCAGTATTAGTTTAAATGTGGACAGTGCACAGCCTAATCATTACCTAATCAATACCTCTGGTTTTATGGAAGAGCCAGAAATCCCAGTTTTAGTTGTGCATTGTCAACAATTGTCGACATCATAGAGCGTCCTCTTTCTTGCTACGCTTGGTGCTCAAATTACCAGTGTAACACCATGGTGGAGCATCACTTGTTCCCATCAGAGAAATGCATTTACAGGCTTGTGCTACATTCTCTTCCACCTTTATTTCACGTCTCCAAGATGGCAACAAACCTGAATATTTAGACAAAAACACCTTTTTAAAAAGTGTCACACAACCAGAGTGTAGTTAATTTTATAATTAGGAACCAAAAGAGGAGACGGCGACTGGAGGTTTTATGGTTAAAGAGGGTTTATTACCAAAAAAGGACAAACAACTGAAAATCACTCCATGAGGAGGCAGGAAAAACACACATAGTAAAGCAGGACGTAAACTTAAACACACTCGGAAGGGAGGATTAACTAAATTACAACTGTGCTGGGGAAGCAAGGGAACTAACTTAATAACTAAGGGGAAGCAGACACGAACAAACTGAACATAAAGTGCAGAAAGACAGAATAAATACCAATAAATACTCCAACATAAAACCAGGGCCAAACAAGCGAGGATAACAAAAGACAAGACCTAAACACTGAAGCAAACCTCAGACCAAAACGTAAGGGGACAGAGTCCAAACACAAGGATCGGGTCGAGCATGGAAGGACAATGTCCTGAAGCAGCGAATATCCAAAGGAATGTTCGCTGGTCACGGAGGAGGAAGGAGAGACAATTTGGCAGGGAACAGTGGGGAGATCTGGGTATAAGTACATGGGGGCACAGGTGAAAACAATCAGGGTTAACGAGAAACAAGGAGCTAAAGAAACTAAATAGGAAGTGGGGCTGAGGCTCTACAAACTAAAAGCCAGGAGCAGGAAGTAAAATTAAGAAAACTGAAGTCCAAAAACTGGGACTGTGACAGTGTTGTATTCAGTTGCAGAAATGAAGTTCCAAGACTCAACTTTTGTGTCATTTGTGAGTCTGAAGTTAACGTTGATTTTGCTGCCCAATCACAGCCTCGTGTTTTCTTATGCAGTGTAGTAGAAGAAATCTGAGTACTGAATGTGAATGTAGGGCTCTGGGTCACATGGACGTGTGACACTCTGTGTGTAGTCTGTTGTGATATTATTCTGTGTGTGTGTGTGTGTACTCGTGGGTGTCAGTGAGTTACTTGTCGACCTCGGGCATGAATGAGTTTGCAGTGACCTACATCATGCCTCAGCAAACACACACTCACACACACACACACTAGTGCTGCTGTATTACACAGAGATTATACATGTGGGCTCACAGATGATGTAAATGTACTCACACATGTGCTCACACACATGCTGATGTACACTGACAAATGCAATCATGCAGTCACACACAAACACACATGCACACACTCGCCTTAGAAAATGCTCCACCCACCCAAACCATTCCAACCTTAATCCTCAGTTCTGTCATTTTGCAGGAGAAAACATAACTGCTGCAGATGCATAACAGTTAATTACTTTACAAAGGTGAACTGACATAGTAACGTTAAGCAAATGGTTAAAACTAAATAACTAGGTATCTGTTCTCAAAGAGTTATGGGAAAATCTCAGTTTGGACAGAGGGAGTTCTCACATTGTGGTCAGACCACGATATCACCAGACAGTATTTCTATTTGTCTCATTCCTATCAAAGATGTTCTCCACAGTCTGCTATTACTTTGGTGTATGTGAATAAAATGTTGCAGTGTGTGACTCCTGTCCTGAATCAGTTTTGCCTGTTCCTGTAGTCTACAGACAAGCAGCGAGCGCTGGAGGAGACCAAGAGTTACACCACCCAGTCCCTGGCCAGCGTCGCCTACCTCATCAACACGCTGGCTAACAACGTGCTGCAGATGCTGGACATCCAGGCCTCACAGCTGCGCTGCATGGAGAGCTCCGTCAACCACATTTCACAGGTGGGTGTGTGAGGCACCAAAGCCTGTGAGATTTTTTGAGTATCATACACATATCTGCAAGTCATAGTCATTGAGCTAAAAGGTTGATTCCTTTTCTTGTGGTAAACTGAGATGCAAGAGCCCCCCACCACCACTACTACTAGCAGACGCAGCATCAGCACTACACATATTGTATGTATTCATGCGGGCTTGATTATGTTCACTGCTCTGTGGATGATGCTGTCATCTCTGTGTAACACAGGGTCCACGGTTCTCTGGACAATGGAAAAATGTAAGAGCATGTAACACTAACAAACGGCAAAGTGGTTTATTAACAGGAAAAACTGGCTTTAGTGCAGAAACATGTCTTTTTTTATGATTAATGTTGGGCTTCATGGTAAAATTTATGTTTTAGGATTTTTGGGGGTTGGTGGGTTAAAGTGGAGAGAATTTCAAATAATAATATGCAGGTTGGAATGTGAAGACCTTATCCAGATTCCAGATGACCGTCTACATCATCGAGTCTGTGAGTCATGTAGTGATTGGTCGGTCAGTAATAATGGGTGATATGGCCTTGGAATGAAATCACAATAACAATATTTCTGCTCCAGTTTTTTAAGGCTGAGGCTAATTTAGCTTTTTGAGGTTTTAAAATATGTTATTTATATAACATAGCATAAACAAAACATTAAAAACATTAGCAAAAGGATAATTGACATTTAATAATTGAAGTGTTCTAACCAATACTGAACAGGAGATTACACAGATGAAAAATAAACTTGTTTTTTATTGTTGTGCCAATATTTTCTATATATCACAGTTTAAAAATACTACAATCTGAAGAAAAAAGACAAAAATCCAGAGGGAATGAGCAATGGGTCGTGTCAGAATCAGCCCTCACTGTAATTTAGTTGTCCTAACGTGCACATGGTTATTTGTAGTGTTCTGCCTTGCGTCTGATGCTGTCTCAGTATGACCACTTTCATCCAGCGGCTTTGAATTTGATAGACAGACATGAGCCGATGGGTCTGAGCTTTAAACGCCTGAGACGAACAACCAGTGTTTCCAGTGCTCACAGCAGCTTCAGAAACTCTTACAGCTTACATTGGACTTGGCAACATTAAGACTACAAAGAACCTGCAACTCGTTGTAAAAGACTGTTACAGCCATGGCCAAAAATAATGGCACCTTTGCAATTCTGTCAGAAAATTGTTCCAATTGCAAATAACACACTGCTGTGGCAAGTAACAGGTGGGCAATGTAGTAATCGCACTTGCAACCAGTTAAAATGGAAAAAAGTTGACTCAACCTTTGTGTTGTGTCACACTGAGCATGGAAAAAAGAAGTCTCAAGGCTACAATTCCATCTCCAGAGATCTTTATGCTCCTGTGTCCACCGTGCACAATATCCTCAAGAGGTTAACTTCTAAATAAATGTAATGTGATCTGCAGACACAGGGTACAACAGTTAAATTTGCGCTATTTGTCACCATGTGAATGAAAAGGGATGCTATGGTAGGAGACCCAGGAGGAAACCACTGCTGACACACAAAGGCATAAAAAAGCAAGACTGGAGTTTGGATCGTACTGTGGACAGATGAGACAAAAGTAGAGCATTTTGGTAAAGGACATCATGGCACTGTTTAAAGAAAAAGAAGTAGGTCCTTCAAAGAAAAGAACACAGTCCGTACAGTGAAACATGGTGGAGGTTCAAAGATGTTCTGGGGTTGCTTTGCTGCTTGTGGCACTGGATGCCTTGACTGTGTGAACGGTATCATGAAAACGGAGGATTACCAAAGACCTTTCACCAGAGGTCATGGGTCTTCCAGCAGGACAATGACCTGAAACACACTTCAAAAAGCAGTCAGAAATGGTTCCAGATCTGAACCCCATACAACACCTGTGGAGAAATCTCAAAACTGCAGTTGGGAGAAGGCCTCCTTCAAATCTGAATGACCTGCAGAAGTTTACAAAAGGAGAGTGGTCCACAATTCCAGTATAGAAGAACCTCATTCATGGTTACAGGAGGCCATTGATTTCAGGTATTGTTTCCAAAGGGGGAGCTACCAAATAATAAGTTAAGGGTGCCAATAATTTTGTCCAGTACATTTTTTGGGTTCTGTGTGGAATTGTATCAGATTTGACTTTTCTTCTCAGATTTTTTTGTGTTGTTCCAATGCAAACTAAAACAATAAGCACATGAATAGCAAAACATTTTCAGGGTGCCGTGACTGTACACTGGTACTGACTTAGGGTCACTGGACAAAAAGTTGGATGATATTGTGACATTTTGCTTTATATTTGTCTTGTGCAGAATTCAAAGCTCCATCAATCATGATGAGTCGACCTGGTCCAGATGCAGCAAAACAGTTCCAGATCCTTAGATCACTGCGTTTCACTGATGAGATAATGTTCTTGTGCTGACATACAGAGTTTGGTCGTCACCAAACAAAACTCTTTTAGTTCAAGCCCAAAAAGTTCTATTTTAGTCTCATCCATCCACAGAACATGTTCCCATCATTCTTCCAGTTTATCTGCATGGTCTTTAGCAAACTGTAGACGAGCATTAATGTTCTTTTTGGAGAGTAGTTGCTTCTTCCCTAGAGCTCTGACATGTTCACCATTGTTGTTTATTGTTATCCTGACGGTGGACTAACGAACACTGTAATTAGCCGTTGATTTCTATATGTTACCCTACTGTACTGTCCACAGGCTGATCACATGTGGGGAGGATAACAGTGTTGGGATCCATTATGACTCCACCAGCAACTATAACCTCAGTAATAAGCACATATTAAAATGACAACCTTTCTGACAGTGTTAATCTAAAACCTGAGAATTATACATTATAACCTTGTAAAAGTAGAATTTATGCAGAATTGAATTACATTTGATTGCACAGGTACCTAATATATTGGACAGTAAGTGTTTATCAACGTCATCAGATTGTTGGTTATTTTATTGCTACATTGATCCGTGGCGATGCAAACATTTCACTTAAGTGCATTTTAATGCTTAGTCTTAGAGGACTAAAAAAACCTGGCTGTATAAAATTAAATCAAATTACTTGTAGGTGCAATTGCTCCCAACAGTCTACTGAGTGTGAAGCATCGCTAGTGTTTCTATCGGTCTCACACAACACTCTGCACCCACACATCTCACACTGCAGCTGTGTCCAGTATGTTCATATTCCTAGATAAACTCACAAGTCATGCATACAAAGTAAGCTCAGTGCACTCTGGGTTGAGATTCACGATTTCTACTCCAACTGCAGACAAAAAGTACTTCCATTCAGTGAGGATTGAAATCCCCAGCAGAGGAGCTGTAGTTTTTTTTGTAGTGGTACAGAGGGTTGATTCTGCTCCTCAGACCTGTGAATAATCAGTATAATCAGAATACTCTGTGCAGATATAATGAGATGCTTCTGTCTTTTGTGTCAGGCCTGGCCTGTGATTGCACGTTATAATTACCACTTTCTGTTCAGTGAGACAGTCACATCTGTTATGTAGGCGAACACTTTATGCACTGAGACTTTCTCTTTGAGAAGATATTTTCTAATCCATTTTGCATTTTGTGCTGGAGTAATCAGCCAACACAGTAATTATGTAACGTGAAGCAGAATCCAGACGGGGTTCGAGCAGCTGTACCTCTGGGTTTAGACCAAATGCATAATTCTAACCCTTTGGGGGAAAGTACCTTAATCCCTACAGCTCCAGACTATTTTTTATGTCCACCTGGGGAAAAAAATGCAGCAACTGTGAGGTCAAAATGAACAACATTGGCCTCTGTTGTTAAGGGAAATACACCTGCATCACTAACAGAGTGACTAACACCATTTAACAATGAGTCAGACACTGATGTCTCAAACCAACACCGGGCTTTTCACTGTCTTCCCGACTGAGCTGTTTTCCGCATTCTACCTCATTTTTGAGCTGCTTCTGATACTGATGATGAAGAAATGTGTTTGTGTGGCCATAAGACGTGGAAACAGATGTTTATTTCTCTTCTGGGTTGTAACAGTTGTCTTGTTTTTTTTTTGTTGGAAATGTTTTAATGTACTGGTGAAACATTCGTATACGATTGAGGTCCCTTTGTACTGTATGTGTTTAAAGCTGAGTGCTAGTAATTTGTGTGTTGAACACGTTTCACCACTGAAATACAAAAGAAGGCTGTTTGAACTCGGCCTTAAATTAGATCATATCAGTTTTGCAGGTACCTGTCATGGATACTAGACTTCCATGGAGCTTATCTGCTGATTGATCCCATTCACTCTACAACACACAGAGTCACAATTTTCCTAATGCACCAGTGAAAATTCACTCTCCAGACTTGAAGAACAGGTCTTCATCCATATTAAAATGCATCACACCAAAAATATCCACAGTGAGAGCACAGAGCAGTGTGAGATGTGTTTCTCACACTGAACACATTTAGAGCTGTTGGTCACATAAGAAAAAGTTATCTCAGACTTTTTAGATTTGACAAATAGATCGGCATAAGAAGCAGCAGATGAGGACTAAAACAATAACACTGGTAAATGTTGTAACTTAAATGAAACACCAAGCTTTTCTAGTAAAGGACAAGAGAGAATCAGAGCTTTGTCAGTGTGTCACAGTAAAACATACACATCCTCACACAGAGAAGCCATTCAGACCACACTCACGCTGAAATGTCTTCATTTATAGGCTGCCTGAAAATGTCTGTATATTCAGTACATATACAATTTGGATTTAGTCTAAACATCATTTTCCAATACAGACATAATGACGAATAGTGAAGAGGGAACAAACCCATAGATTGCTTTACATCAAACCAGCTTTGTGGCTGCAGATATGCATTGCACTGTGAAAAGGAGTCTGGGGAGTAATATAACCGCAATGCAATAAATGTAGTTTAAACCATAAACATTGTGACAGTAATGTGATAAATGTGTGTCTCTGTAACATGAGTATTCTTTCTGTTGACTAAGCTACATACTACATAATTCAGACTGTCTCTCTCTCGCTCTCTCTCTTTCTGTTTTTAGACCGTTGACATTCACAAAGAGAAGGTGGCGAGGCGGGAGATCGGCATCCTGACAACTAACAAAAACACATCCCGCTCACATAAAATCATTGCTCCAGGCAATCCAGAGAGGCCGGTGCGCTACATCAGGAAACCTATTGACTACAGTGTGCTGGATGACATCGGTCATGGAGTCAAGGTGGGAGTAATGACAGGCAAAATGCTCTCAGTGCCCCAAATGATGGCATAAAGGTCACAGTAGAAGTGAACATAACACTGCAGTTGAGATGTAAAGGAAGATTTCATCACTGATTATGAAAAGATAATTTGAAGGGGGGTGTGATCTGAGGCTGCATGTTTGTGTTTCTACTTTCACTGTGTGTCTAACTAAATATGCTGAGTAAACTTGAAGTAGTGTAAAATGGCACATATAAGACCACTGATGATTTAGTAATTGTTTCCCAAAATATGATTTATGTAATTGCACCTAGACATTTGTGACTGTTAAACGTTTCCTCTCACTCAGTGTCTGTCTGTAGTTCAGCTCATTTGTATCTCTCTCACTCTGTGATGGTTTTTCTGCCTACTAGCTGATCATGATGCACTGAAACTAACGTCTAGAAAACCTTTCTTCTCTTTCTCCTGTTCTCCTTTGCTTTCATTGGCGTGTTAAGTGGTTGTTGAGGTTCAAGGTAAGAACGTGCAGCACACCTACGCACACATAACATCTGTAGCTGAAGAAGGAACAACACCATTAGAAAGGTGTCAGCTAATGAATGTTACATACATAACATACTCAGAAAACAACCAGTGCGGTTCAGACACTGTTCACCTGGTGACTTTTCAGGTTACAGATCTTTGTTCTCCAACTCCTATGACCCTTAAAACAAATGTAATTAAAAATAAAAATATAATGATAAAACCTATCGGCAATTGAAAATGATGTGTGGAAACACATCGCTCAAGGAAATTTCGGGGAGTTTGAGTCTGTGTGTGAACAGGGTGTGATATTGCCAATATTGGTATGTGAGAAAAAAATAGCATGAATCTTTGTCTGGGTACATTCGGTTGTTAAAGAACTGTGATCAAGAGAAACTATCAGAGACACGGTTTTAAATATGAATCTACAGTATGCATGTTCTTTATTATTGACCGACAGACATTTCTGTGCTAATGTTCTTTTGCACTCAAAGTAACATGCTTTTAGCATTGAATTTGTATTTACCAATGAACTTCTAAGAATTAAAAGGAGAAAATCCAAATCACATCAGTATTTTGCTGTGACCACCAGCTAATCTTGGTTTACACTTCAGAGTTTTCAGTTGTTCAGTGGATTCTTAGTGTGGCTCAGTGTCCCAGAAAATCTCCATGAGATCAGGGTCCTGTGAGGGGGAAAGACTGTCTGCTGCAGGACTCCTTGTTCCTCTCATGTCTGAACATTCTCTGGCTCCATGCTTGGGCTCGTTGTCAGGCCGCAGAATGATTTTGGAAACCCATCAGACACCTACTGATGATTAATGCTGCAGAATAGGGCTGAATAGCTATTTAAAAATTCCTTTTTGAGGTAAAATGCTACAGATTCTAAAAAAGAGAGGCACAAACAGCTGCCTCCACAGGCCTTAGATAAAACCTGCAGTGGAAGTGAGTGGGAGCAGACAAAGAAAGTTGAACAGGTTACCAACAAGGACATGCATTCATGACTACTCTCATACTCATACTTAATACAGACTGCAAAACCAGAAGATTCAGAGTAAAGAACTTCATTGTCATTATGCGATAAAGCCTCCACATGTATCCACAATGTGGAGTATACATATGGAACGATGATGAGATATCAACCTGAAAGTATCATATGTTGCACCTCATTTTTACTATTAACATTGAGATGCAACAGGATGCAATACATATAAATATAATAAAATTAAGAAATAAAAAATTATGTGAAAATGTGTATTCATAACAATGAGACAGCAGGGTAAGGTATTCACTAAAGGTGCTACTGTTGAAAGTTGTGTACTACGAAGGGTTTTTCTACCTACTACTAAAGATTCTACAACCCAGGTTTAGGTCCAGTGTTGTGGATATGTAGGGTGCAGTTAAGATGTTACTATCTGTACGTAGGGTGCTATACCAAAGCTGTATGAATGATGCAGTGACCACAAACATTTGCTTTGTAAAAAGTAAAGAAGTTAAAGAAATAAGTGCCTGGAACCTTTCCACAGTACTTGTCCATCATTTACCACCACCTGCAGAGTATCATCTGGCTCATTAATGAGCACTTGACAGCTACACCCCAGTCACAGTCTGTCAGTTATTATGTTTTAATGTTTCCTCTGATTAAAAACAAAACCTGCCATTGTGAAGAATGAATCAGTCAACGTGTTAAATTATGCACATTGGGAGATTCATAAAATACCTGACATCAGGTTAGTTTGTACCTTCAATTGATTGTGTTTGCTTCCAAAGGTAAATGGCCAGCAGAACATGAAGCTAGGAGGTGGTCTGTCCCGATCCAACCCCCCCACCCAGAAACCACCCAGCCCTCCTAGGGCAGGCAAGGGCATCTTAGGGTATGTAACACACACACACTGTATGTACCACCACACATCCACACATCTCCCCTGACCCACTACACGGTATATACCCCATATCTCAACCAAGCTTCACAGATATAGGTCACTGGGGGAAAGGTCAGCCCCTCTCACCCCTCCCCTCTTTTAACCCCCTCTCCGTCTCCCCCTCACCCCCACCCTTCCCCAGGACTTAGGGGCTTCTGGGTGTTATTATCATGGAGCTTTTCGTTCACACACCCGGACATGATGCTTTGCGTTCATACGCCTGTGTGTTGTTTGGGCAGATGCAGATTCTCTTAGGTTTATTATGAAAAGATTAGCTGTGCGTATGTTATTAGCTGAGTTTGGGGGTAAAACATAATTCCAGCATTTAAGTTAAAAAGTATATAACATGATTTTTTTTTTTTTTTAGATCATTGAGAAACAAAGTGCTTGTGATTTTTGTCATGGAATCAGGTATATGAGTTTTAAGGTATAAGATCATGTATGTATTTGAGTTTGAGTTTTTTCTTTTGTTTGTTTTTTTAAATCAAGGTAAAATGTTGTTATTAATTTCACAGTCAGGAACGTGTATCAAGACACATTCTTCTCTTATCTGTTAAATGCAGAGGAAAATGGTAAGTTTTTAAAATAAATATTTATGGAAACTTTTCAAGTAAATTAGTTTATGTTGTTGTTTTTTTATGCTTTTTCAGCACATGAGTATTACAACAACATCCTCTTTCATCAGATACTGGTTTATCATAAAGTGGAATTAAGAGGTTTGTAAAAAGTAGTAAAAAACATGTGTCTTACAAAAAAAGGAGTTTATAAGAGATTTGAAATGTATTTATTTCTCTACTTTATATGAAAAAGTTTGGGTTTTTCTAGTCTTTTTTAGTCTCTGATTATGAGTTAATGCAGACGGTTCAACTTTACAACAATACTGTTGAAATATATGATGTTGATGACGATGATAATGAAGCAACACATCCCTCGGGTGCTTTAAACGACCATGCTGCAAGACGAACGCTTGATGAAATTACTGAGGGAAATCATTCATATTGCAGCTGAGACTTTATTCGATCAAAGTCAATAAAATTCTGTTTGACTGTGTTTCAAGTACAAGATGGGAAACGAATACTAATCATTAATAAACCAGCTAAGATCTCTTCTTATAACATTTCACAACATCAAAATCTAATTTCTTAAAATGCTCCTTCATCAACTAAATGAAAATTTAGTAGATGATGATGATAATGAAAACCAATCATTAATAAACCCAATAAGGTCTCTTTCTATGACAATTCACAACATTAAAATTAAAATTTAGTAGACGATGATGATGATTATGATTACAAATTATTAATAATGCAGATACAATCTCTTTCTGATAACAATTCACAACAAATAGGGGGTCAAATTAAAAATCTAAATTAAAACAGTGCGTCTTTATCCTCTGAGCAGACTTTCTCAACTTAGCATCCACAAAACAGGCCAACTGTGGTGACACGTTCCAGGTTTAATAACATTGAAATAAGACCTAAGTTAAGCCGACTATGGTGCTTTTTGAGGGGATGTGATGGGGAGTGTGTCTGTAATGGTGGAAAGAGCTCTGGCCCAGAGCCAGGAGGGGGATGTAATTCAGTTAGAATTTCAGGGTGAGATGCTTAAAAATGATGTTACTGTCACAGCATCTGATAGAATAGATCTGACACTTTTTCAAGACCTGCTCCACACATCGAATTTCTCTGTTCTGAATGACTCCAGTCTGTAACTTGTGGTCGAACTTGTGCCCAAAACACTAGACTGTGAAATTCTTAAAAAGAAACCGAGATTTCTTTGTATTGTAGAAAATATCGGTAATCAACTGGGTTCCGCCATTTGTTTAATGTACCTGTCGTTAACTGAACTCAGCGATGCTGAGGTTGAAGTGCGGGCACTGGAGCTACACATAAAACAGGCTTATCTGATCAGACATTCGTGTCTTTTACAGACGTACATAAATTTCGTCTCCCCTAGAGGAGAAAAAGAAGAGCTTAAAATAAAAAGATTAACTGAAACGTGTGAATGCTGTAGGTCAATCAACTTGGACTCTGTTAAATATTAGTGGAAAACTACATTGATACCCCTGATGAGGAGGAGGAAAAAAGTTTAACGTTTGGATATTGAGAAAAAAATGTCACGTTTGGATGATGTGAAGGAGACACACTTCGATCCTAGACTTAAACTTCTATTTTCATGTTCTATTGTGGGACCCAGCGGGTCGGGAAAAGCGTGTTTTGGAAAATTGTAAATATGTAATTTATACCGTGCCAGACAATATTTTATGGATTTTATACTTCATTTCATGTATTCTGTACTGCAAAAGATGAATAAAAGAAGTTGTGGAAGAGTTTGTGTAAGCTAAGTTTGCCAGCTTCTTTTGAAGATTAATAATTATTTCCTCATGGTCAAACCGATCTCATCACTTTTGCCGATGTTATGTTTGAACCTTCTGTTCACCCTGAGGTCGTAAAAATATGTAGCACAACATCTCATCTCACCCTATTTACATATCTGCCCGATGAACTGCAAATGTCTATATTAGCTAATCAGATTTTCCTGAGGCAAAAAGCTTTTCTTCTGGAGAGTTATGAAGATCCTACAAAAAAACCCACTGGAATTTATCGTTCCAAAAACCTTCCTGTCCAGATCATTTCAAACTCAGAACGGTTGTGCTACCTCACGAAAATACCTCCCCAAGAGTAAGTAAAATTAAAAAAAAATCTAATGTCAAAATACCTGAGGAGAAACATTCCCCTCTTAAAGTCATTAGTCTCCACTTCAGCTGGACAGTGTAAAGCTATTCTGGAAACCTGTTTTCCAGACCTTTTTAAATCTATCTGTGAAGTGCCGTTTAATCTGCTCAAAGGGAATATTGCCCTTTCTCCCACTCAGTATAACAAGCTGAAACATCAGGGAAAAAAACCTGAATAGTGACTGATAAGAAGACAGATATAACTAAAAAGAAAAGATTATTCAGACTGAGGGTTTTTGTTACCATTATTACAGCTGATTTACCCATTTCAGCCATGTGGCCTGATTCACAGAGAGACTGAGGCAGAAAAAAATGCTCTGAAAGAAAATGTACCTAATTTCCCAGGAGCAACTAACAAGTCTGCATGAAAAGGTTAATCTTTGTGACAACATCAGAGACAGAGCCGAAAGTGAACTGAATGAGTAGATGAGACATACAGGATCAAAAGGGACTTTTAGCGATTACCTGAGGAAATTAAAAGATACAACATACTTACAGAAATCACCTTAACTCTACCAAAAGAGGATCCTATCATTGAGAGGAAAGAAGAGCAAATCCACGTTGAAACTCCTTTCTGTCAAAACTTGGAAAGGATCTTTCCAAAAATATATCGTAATATTCTCTGATGTACTTTTTATCCTCTGATAGGTCCTCAGTCTGTTATTGAGGATGATGCTAGAATCTCCACTTATTGTTTATCTTGGATAGTGAGCTGAGAAAAGGGGCAGGAAAACGAATCAAGCTCGGACATGATGCATTCTGAAGATTTTTTTTTTGTAAAAGAGCCATGATTTCTAAAATATATCCTTTGCCACAGACTTCCTTCCTTTACGATGGTTTCTTTCAACCGACTTGCTCTTTTGACACAGCCTCGTTCTCATAATAAGTCACAAAGCGATACGGGTCCTGTTTTTATAATCTGCGGGGCTCATGTCGAAAGTCTAAAGTGAAGTTTCACTATTCTCTTGCCATAAGTTAACAGGCTTATTCTGATCAGATTTAATTTCAATGTATATATTATCTCTGATTTTTTTGACAGAGGTAGATAATGAAGTGGGTGGAAACATTCTGTGATAATGTCACCATGGCAGAGATGCATAAGCATCCCCCACCATCTGGTGACGGACCACATCTGAATAACAGTACATATGATAAAACCTACATCAGCTGGTAGGCAAATTATGAGATCCAGTTATCCAGGGGTTTTGGATTTGAAATCGGTTAAAGCAACTTTCCATTGACCTTTTAAGTCAAGGTGTTGAGTTAAATCTATACGAAAAACTGAGCTTGTGTTTTCTTTAAATACATCCATACTGGTGTTCAAGGGGAGAGTGAGGAAAAACCCTCCGTCTCCTTCAGAAGGATTTACGTTGCGAGGACACTGCACGAGGTTCTCCAGCCCTCCACACAATTATCACGTATTTCTTAGCCCAGTTCTGCCATTTCACCAAAACCTATTTCTCTCCTCCTATTTTGCACTCACCTAGAATTTTCTCTACCCATAATGCTTTGTGTTTGCAATTTCAGCATTTTGCAATTCAGCCTCATAAAATGACTCTTCAATAGTTTATTTTTAGTCAAACACACATTTTGGATATTCTTACAAAGTCTCCCACCTTTAAATAAAGGGCCTTTGAATAAAGCATAACAAAATACATACAGGCAGGAGTTTAATTACATCTAAATTAAATGAAGCCCATAATGTAAATTTAAAGACACAATTTGTCGTTTGGATGTCGTTTATGAACTTTGGAGTTTTTATGTTTCGGTGAAATACGCACAGATTATATGTGGGAAAGCTGCTGTGTTTCGCTCATCAATTCCAACATTAAGGCAAAATGGTCTCAGTTTCTTAGTTAGTATATTGGTGAGATTTAACATTAACCTCAGCACAGAGATACTGCTGGCAGTTAGTTATGAAATAACCTGCTCGTGGAAAACGTTTTTCGGAGAGGAGAGTTTTAAAGACTGTCTGTCTGTTAGTTGACGCACTTTTCAGTTTTGTTTTAACCAGAAATAGCATCGATGCTAAATAAACAGCAAAATGTGAAGCTACTCTATGAATATTTCTACACTTTAAGAACACAGATAATTTGCCACAGTCACACACTATTCATCTGACTGCACAGCACATCACACTGCCTGCTGTGCTTACAGACTCTTATAGACTGTGTATTTTGGATTCAAACATGCTATTGCAAATAATGTTTGAAATTCAAACACAAAATTATTTTAAATTTAGGTCTAACAAATGTCGCCTCATATACTTGCACAGGTGGGTGGGGTGTTGTGGCTCTGTGCAGGGCCGTATCTGTAGTAAGCTCCAACACACACACACACACACAGTGTCAGTGCGCAGAGGAATAACGTCATGTGCTGTGAAAGCTGGCTGTGCTCCCTCCCCTCAAACATCTAGGTCACCCGGCAGTAATTTTCCTTATCTGTTTCTTTCACTCTCATTCTTAATTCTTTCTTTTCTTCTCACGTTAGTTTAAAGGAATAGTTCAGCATTTTTGTAGGGATGCACGTATTCACAGTCTTGCACAAAGCCAGATGATAATAGACCATTCATTCATCCAGCAAAGCACAGCTTGGCCCACGTTGTATTCAGCAGGGGAGGAGAACTGCTGATCCGGACTAAAGCTGGGGACAAGCAAAGACTGACAAGACTGAACAGTTCACACCTAAAGAATTTATGCACCAACTAACAGGTTTCTAGTCTCTGACAGTTTGGAAGTAGCACACAGCTGATGACTGAGTTCACTGTGGGTAACACAGTGAATGTCTGGACGTGCCCATTTTGGAACTGACCTGAGCTGATTTATGGACAAAGATGATCAAAGATGATCAATGTTCTTGGGAAGTGTGCATCTGAAGGGGGTTGCTAGTGAGCATCAGCTCAATGAGTCCAAAGGTGGAGGTGTGAAGATATCCAGTTTCCTCTGACCAATGAGTTTTAGTAATTGAGAGGCACAGGCAGTGAAGTAATTGTAGTACTGCGTTCCACCTTTCCGTCCTCACCGCTCAGTACAATGCAGTTTGCTGCACAAACCACAGCTCCACTGACATCGATGTTTACACTTTTTATCTATACATCTACATCTATCTACAATAGATTGTTAGTTATTTAATTGATGGACATCTGACTCTCCCAAAATTTTCCTGCTTTTTTCTATGAAATCACAGGGCTTTATACAACATTTCTGTGTGTGTGTGTGTGTGTGTGTGTGTGTGTGTGTGTGTAGCCAGCTGGCCCAGACCCACTGTTGGCTGTGTCAGTGTTTCTTCCTGTTTCCTTTATGTAAGCTGCTGATCAGCCGGCTGATTACTGTCTTATGATCACTGCAGGATTGTTCCCCCTCCAGAAACAAGCGACGTGAAGATTTGAGTGAATTGAGGTAAACATTTGACAGATTTATAGAATAAGACGAGAACGGGTTTGGTTCACTTGGAAACAGTGACCAGAAGCCGTGGTCAACAGGCCGAGTCCATCTGTCATCACAAAAACACACAGAGACGAGACCCAAACACACAGCGGTGGGTTGGCATCAGGCAGCAGTCCACAGGACACGTCCTTCTGTCCCCCGCCACACACACACACACACTATTTTGCTAAAATGTTGATCTCGCTTATAAGTCGTGTTTTTGTGTTTCTGTCTACTATACTAACCAACATTATTTTTGCTGATCCTGGGAGAAGTTGTCAGTGTTTGTCTTAGTCTAGTTTTATTTTTTTATGATGCTCATTCCCTGCAGTTGTTGAGGATGGAGGAGTTGGACGAAAATACCCCCTGACTTAAAATAAAAGACCTTTACTGATTCTCTTGTTCTCACACAGTAAGACAGAGGTTCAGCTCGGGTACGGTCACATTTACATCTTATGATTGTGTACACAGAAGTGTATGTGAGTCTTTTGTCTGCAGTACAGGTTGTACTGTGTAAATCCTGTTAGCACTGTCAGTGTCTGTATGTGAATATGTGGTATTTGATGAAGCAGTTGTTTAATAACCAGAAATCAGTGTTTGGTTGCAGGCTCTCAGGCGTTTGGACGCTGGTTGTAAAGACAGAGATCCTCCCCATTAACCACCTTTCCACTCTTTACCTTTTGCATGTACAGGAAGAACTCCCCCTACAGGACACTGGAGCCTGTGCGCCCCCCAGTGGTACCCAACGATTATGTCTCCAGCCCCACCAGAAACAATATGGCTGCTGGGCAGCTTTCAAGCCCGGTCCGCACCGCCACCCTCAACCACCGCCCTCGAACATACAGGTAGCCGGGTGCAGACATGGCTGCCAGAGCAGAACTCTCCAGCTTCTCACCATGCTCTGATCACAGTTTCCCGATGTCTTAAAAAGATATGTGTCTGCTTGGGATGCTTCTACAAAGAGACACATATTCATATGTTCATATCTACATGTCTGGTTTTGGACTGCACATTCACTGATGTTTACACTCTGACAGCTGTACCGCTAGGTGAGGCTGGATAACAGCATGTTGTTCCTGCTGTTAAACTGCAGTCACAGATGTGTTGAAGTTAAACTAGCTGCTTTTAGATGCATCCTTTCCCCCTCGATGCTTCATTCTCTCTCAGCACCTGTCTGTTCATGCTTCTTGGTGTTTGCAGCTGGTTTCATCCCATTCAGCAAAATAACTTACATGAAGATTTACATGAAGCTGAGTTTATGGCACAAATAAGCTAAAGGTTTTACAGGTGGTCTGTGCCAAGAACAGGAAAACGTCTGTGTGGTTTGCTGTTGCTTCATCCTGTGTCCTCCTGGTTCGGTTTCTGCTGCTGTCCCATGTTTCCTCTGTGGTTTCTATATCCTGCAGTGATACTAGGAGACTTTATTTTGAAAGAGATTATCATGCAATGATCAAGGATTTGGAAGTAAAGTAAAAACCTCATCTCCCAGGCCTTATTGTTTTATTGCTCTTTAATAAAAACACCCATGAACAGATGACACAGAAATGCCAAATTAGTTCTCAAACAGATTTTTTTTCCCTTAAATTTAACTTCATATTTCCGGTTCATCACTTAGACATAATTTGCCATCTTCTTAATTTCTGTGTGGAGCAAATTATTTTATTTGTTTTACTTTATTACGTGGCTACGTTTCCATACGTTTCCAGCTTCCAGCAGCCACAGTGTGGATGTTGTTTTATCACTGCTGTTTGAACACAGAGGACACACAGAGCTAATGTGTTCACACCCTCACAGCATCAACTAACTGACTCTTTTCTCATTCACTGATTTGTTTTCTCGCCTCTGCAGTTCCTGTGACCGGGCAGGCTGGTTGGTGCTCTGGGTGGGAAAAGGAGACAAATGCTTCACTTCTAGATTTTAGTTTTTTAATGAATGATCCAGTTAAAATTGTTATAATTATATGTTTTCTCTGAAACTATTTAAGACATAAAGAGATGGTGAAGATACCAGCGATAAGTTCTCTCTGTAATCGTGTCATTTCATGTTTTATTTAGTAAACTTTTTTTGATTAGAGCATATATTCAATAGTACTTTTGATTCAAGCTAAAATTTACTTTTAATTAAATATTTCAACAAAATTTAGCATTGGAATGTCTTTAAAATCGAATGCGGTAAATATTAGATATTTGTGTCTTCCTGTTTTTTTAAATTACCTTTTGTTAGTGTATTTGTTTGTAGACTATTTACAGACTATTTACAATAGTGAGATAGTGCAGCAAACATTTGTGTTCTAGAATCTTTTCCATCCATCACCGTCTCCTGTGTCACTCTGGAGCTTTCAGACCGTAACATTGTGTGTCTGCAGCCTCTTTCTGTTTCATTGCTTCTGTGCTGACGGTAACTTGCTGCAGCCGTTTCTCTGCAGGCAGCTCATTTCTCTGCCTCTGCACCTTCCAGTGTCCTTTTTCCTGGTTCTGCCTTCACTAAGTGTTTGTTTCTATCTTTCTGTGTCGTTTTTTTTAAAAAAATTTTTTATGTAAAATAAATGCAAATCCTCCAGAGTTTCTACTAGAAGTAAATTGGCTCTTGTTTATTTAATATTGCATAACAATCTAGGAACATACTGGGGATGGGGAATACATAAAGATAAAGTTCTAAATATTTTCTTAAATTGTTTATATTTTTTTGGGTCTGCAAAATATAAAAATCCCCTCTAGTTTACATTTTGCTGTGTGTGTGTGTGTGTGTGTGTGTGTGTGTGTGCGTGCAGTGGTAGCAGTGGAGGCAGCCATCCCAGCAGCAGCAGTCGGAGCAGCAGCAGGGAGAACAGTGGCAGCGGTTGTGTGGGTGTTCCCATTGCGGTGCCGACGCCCTCTCCACCCTCCACCTTTCCAGGTAAGCTACACACACAAAAGATCCCACACTGTATTATAGAGTAACTACACCCTCAAACTGTGCCCTGTCAGCAGGATGAAGGGTTAGGGAGCCCCCACCCAGAGCTCACAGAGTCTGTATGTAGCTGTAGACCTGCTGTCACAGAAACACACTGTATGTTGTGCTTTCTCTGCAGAGAATCACTTCTTAATGTTTGTTTCCTGCTCCTAACAGGCTAATGCTAATTTCACCTGCAGCTCTCTGAGCAAAACAGATGCTACTGTTAGCTACTGGTCTGGATATTAGGTTTTTGATATATTCACCATGATGTAACAGGTGGAACTCTCAGTTCAAAGTCTTGTCAGCGCGAGGTGACAAACTGTCAAATCCAAACAGGCCGAACAAGCTTTAGTTATTAGACCCAGAATGGATGTTTGGGATCACACAGCTACAGTACATCAGCATCAGAAACCTGGTGATGTGATTATGTGGAGACTAGTAAATAATAATCAGGTCAAGTTAAATCCCCTTTAACTCCCTTTAATCTTATTTCATTCCTCTTTTCCCTCCGTCCTGAAGTTTCCCCAACAGCCGGACCAGCTAGCTCTTCCTCCACTGCTCCTAACTCCTCTCCCTCCCCGACACCTTCCTCCTTATCCTCCTCCTCCTCCTCCACCACTACTTTAACACAACCCAACACATTCTTGCCTCAAAACTCACCCTCACAGCACGCAGACTCTTCTCCCCAACCAAACTCACAACCAGACACACAGGCTAGCGTCCCCCCACCCTCTCACCCCACCCCTGGCACATCCGAGGTCCAATCAGGTGTTTTTCCTGGAGAAGTGTCTCCTCTTCTTTCTTCTGCCCTTCCTCCTCCTCCTATCTTCTCCTCCTCCTTCTCCTCATCACCTGCTGAAGGTGAGTTTCTCCAATCTCCATCGCCTGCTCTTTCCCTTCATGCCTGTGCTTGTTTCCTCTCTGCACTCTCTCAGAACAGAGTAGTGAGCCTTTTACAAACCATTCACGTCTTTTTACATTTTTATCGTTGTTTAATATCACAAAAACCAGAATTCAACTGGTGCAATTGGGCAAAATCTAAAGGAACCCACAGCAATCCCATCCGCTCCTCCCACTTCTTCCCAACCATCAAGCTGTCCATTCATATCTCTTCATTTTTGCTTGTAAATGAGAGATAAGTCATTTATTCTGCTGGAAATGTTTAGCATTTCTCTCTCTCTCTCTCAGCGAACATGTTTCCTTTGACTGTAGTGACCTCGAATTGACCACTGCACAGCTTGTGTTTAAAAAAAACACTAATTAAACCCTCACTACTCCGTCAGGTCCCATCGTCCCTCAGTTCTACAGTATGAACCGTCCCCATCCTCGGCAGCAGACTCCACAGGTGGGGGGGTCATTGCCGTACCGTCGCCCCCCCTCTGTGACCGATCAGCCCATCGTCACACAGAACCAAGTCAACGGAGCTCCCTACTACAACCAGAGCCCAGGTGAGTGGAACAATTCATCAACCAGTCTTCAGACCTTAAGAAAATGGCCCCCCTGAGCTGGTAGCATGACACATTTTCATCTTAGTGAAACTCCTAATGAATTCTCATAATTAGTAGAATATAAAAGATTTAACAATGTTAATTTACTATTCTATGTGTTTGCAGCCTCTCCGCCACCCCCCTCCCTCCTCCAGTTCACCCCTCAGCTTCCTCTGATGGGTTTTGTTGCTCGAGTTCAGGAGTCTAGTAAGTGTAAATGTGTTTTTATGTTTTTGGCCATTTTGTCTAATTTGTTTGACTGTGATGCAGTGTAACACCACGTTGATGGGAATCCTGCAAAGCTTGCACAAATGTGAACTTGGACACTGGTGAACTGATTAGAAAATGAGTCTGGACAGACATGCGTCTTTTTAAATTAACTGAGTACGTTTTTTTTACGTATAACTCACCTAGTGGACCCAGGCCTTAACTCTGGGCTGTGCCACATCTGTATTCGTCTGCATGAAGGTGTAAAGTTGTGCTTGGTTTCCTGTCCGTGTTGACATTTTGTCAGTGTTACCTTTCGTAGGCGTATGTACTGGTACTGCAGGTCTGTCAGTGAAAGGCCCAATTGCTTGGTTGTAAAATCTATCTGCGAAGTCTACAAGAATGCTGAAAGGTTAATTGACTGTGTAAAGCACCACCTCCGTCTGCTGCAGTTACAGATGCCCCCCCTCCCTCGCCACCTGCTCCTGAAACCCAATTGGGGAGCACGGAGCCCCTTTCCCCTCAGCCTCTGGAGGACGGACATGAAGAGGAGGACTCAGCAGTAGTTGAGTACAGCGACCCGTATGCCGAAGAAGACCCATCATGGGCTCCCAGGAACTACCTGGAAAAAGGTACTTTAGAAGGAAACACACAAGTGTCTCAGGTCTCACTCTCTGCAGAAGTCAGGTCTCCACCTCTGTCTGCATTCAGTTCTCAGCTGTGGGGAGCTTCTCACATTTAGTTGTGTTGCCTTCCGAGACAGGTATGAACACAAACTAAGCAATAGTTAAAAAGTCAAATTGAACATAGGTGCAGTACACAATCAGAAGTACTTTGTGTGCAATAATACTTTGGTGTGTGTCGCCCTCCAGTGGTCGCCATCTATGACTACACGGCTGACAAAGAGGACGAGTTGTCGTTCCAGGAAGGAGCGATCATCTACGTCATCAAGAAGAATGAGGACGGCTGGTTTGAAGGAGTGATGAACGCCACCACCGGCCTCTTCCCCGGAAACTATGTCGAGTCCATCATGCACTACGCCGACTGAAGAAGGAGAAAAGAAGAGTGTTGTTGTTTGGTCAGTCGCTGCTCTGTCGCCTTGTGTTCTTGAGCTTAACATGAAGGGGAAAGGGAAAACTTCTTCAGATTCACACTAATGTATCACAAGAAAATCACAGCTGGTGAACGAAAATCTTAATATTTTATTAAGAGAATATGACAGGATGTGATTCTAGCTCCTGTAAATGCTACTCCCTCTCCTGCACTCAGCTTTTGCTTTTAGATGCACTTCAAGTTCTCTTGTTGGACAACTAGGAGGCACGACTAACTATTCTCACCTAGAGAAATTAGTTTTATATGTGTACCAAAGGGTAAAGAGTAAAAAAAGATGTGTTTTCTTGTGATCACTTTCATTTAATCAAGATCACAACATTACAAGATTTCTAGAAATCACTTATTGGCACAGGTTGCATAAAAAAATCGCACACGTTCTTCTCTAAGTCAAACCTGAAGACACAGACGTGATTCACATACAGTCAGGTGGAGTGTGACTTTTACTTTCCAGAAATACCAACACTATTTTCTTTAATATCACACTGATCCAGCTGTAGTCACGTGTGCATCTGTGGGTGCACTGCAAACATGAGCTGCTAACAGCTGATTCAGCTATTGGTATAAAATAACAACGTCTCCAGCAGAAGTAAGACAGTAAGAATATGAGTGTGAAGTGCAAACCAAGCAACAAAATTAATGTTTAAAGGGATAAGAGACATTTAAACTAATAAAGACCCTTTACTCATGAACCCAGACAGTTTTTTTCCCTAATCGTGGTAAAACTATTAACTACTATTATTAAATAGTAATTTTATGCTAAAACAAACAGGTCAGATCATAGTTTTAGTCTTTTCTTAACTGTGTTACAAATCTCTTACTAAACACTCATTCATTACTTCCTTTATATTCTTTATAATAATCTGTACTAATGAGTTCACTTCACAGTGAGCGGTCAGATGAGATTTGCGTCATCACTGACAGCTGTGTGAGGCAGGTAATTTTCTCATCTATAAAACAGGGAGCATTGCAATATGGAATTGTTCAGAGAAAATAGTGTACGTGGATGCTACTTTTAGTGTTGCATTGTGGGACAATTCTTCAACATTTGGACATATAGTGAGAAGACAGTGAATTTGGACATAGCCATAGTCTTTTTTCACCTGAAACTCATGACGCATTTAATAATAAACAGTTTTAAAAGACAGATTGAAAGAAGCTGTGCACTAAACACTAAATTTAACTGTTGCACATATCTCCAGTGTTAAACTGTTTACTGTGCATTAATACATGGGAAAAACAACTGATTTTTATGAAACTAGTTTACTCCCAATCTTTCCTGGAAAAGTTTCTTAGACACTAAAACTCTCCAGTGAAGCCCTGAATCTTACAGATCTTCACATATTATTTAAATGAAGTGAATGGGTTCAGGTAAAGGTCTCCTGGGTGGGAAGCCTTGATCTGCTTTGACCAATCTTCATCAGGAAACTGACATATTTAACACTAACTGACACATATTTGAAGTCCTCTGACGTGCGTAGTTGTGTAGTGAAGTGGACCTGAATGCACCACCAGGTGCCAGTGTTGAAGTTTACAGTGTGTTTGCCTGCATGCCTGAAACATATTTTATTCAGTGATTTCAGTATTTGAATACTTATCTTTCTACAGTTGCACCAACCTGCTTTGTTGTTGCTCTTTGAGCAGCTGGATGTGTTGATGGTTTTTGTTGAGTTGTTTAAGATTGTTGTTATGGTGGAGGTGCATATTTTTGTGCCATATAAATGTGTGTGTGTGTGTGTGTGAGAGAGAGAACCAAACCTTCCCTTGTGGACTAACGTGACTATGGACCTAAAGACAGTATCTCCTTGTTGTATTAATTACAGTATAAGGTGTCTTAGAAACCAGAGTAAGTCAAACTAATGTTCTGAAGAAGTACGTGGATGGAGCAGTGTTTATGTGAAATCTGCTGCAGAAACTCAAGTTTCCCTCAGGATCAATTGCATTAACTTTCCTTTGACTTTGATTAACATTTTATTCATCCAAAAATGTGGTTTCTTACCTGCAAAATTACTAACGTCCCATCATTCTCCTCTTCTGTATTTTGTGTTTGGTGCTAATAAGCAAATTTGTGAACGTAGTTTTTTTGGATTCTGACATTTTTGTCAGAAATTATTTATTTACCCAAAACTTTTTTTAAATTTTATTCTGTTATTAAACACAGACTTGTGTTTCTCTTCATCTGATCTGCTGGCTCCTGAACATTTTGACCTACTTTGGTTTTTGTTCCTCCTGCAATATCCCTTTAAGCAGTGTGAATATGATCTGTGAAATGTTACAGGCTGTTTCTCCAAGGCTGATTTTTACCAGGAACCTGCTTCATCCTGCTTCCTGCACAAGTTTACACCTTTATTTTTATAATTAAGTGTTTTATTTCAAAAAACCAGCTCCATGCTGGCTGCATATTAAACACATTTATTTACATAGAGAAAGGTTGATAGATGTGACATTTGATTATGATTTTAGGGCCGATGTGGAAAACTTTGATCCCTTCTAACCTTTTTTTTATAAACTGGGGGACTTTAAAGTGTAGTAAAAGTTATTTTGACAATATTCATATATGCTCAGGGGCAGGGTTAGAGGTGACCAGGGGTAGCACAGAATCCCCAAAATCTGACTGTCCAACCATGATGACTTTCTGCCAGAGTTAGAGCTTGGTTAATAAATGATGAATGGATCAAGACCGAGGCTTCATAGGACCACCTTTTTATTCTGTTTATAAATAATAAGAATTATTATTTATTGTAAGGAGTATTCATTTATTGTCATATTGTAATTTTGTCGCAGATGAATGCTGCACCTGCATCAATTTTCGTAATATTTATTTATAATTTATCGAGTTACAAACACTAACTAGTGTTATTATTTGATATCACAGTGCATAGAGTTGCATGCTCAATGTGTCTAAAATATAGTATATTATCTTATATTATCTGAAACCAGGTCTGATCCTCCATTAAAACATTTCCAAACCTGCCCCAGTATATGGTATTTATTTGAAAGTCTACAACGAGCTAAAGAAAGTGGCAGTAATTGATATTTATCTGTGATGATTGCTTGTGCATGAACCAGGAGTATGTTTAAAACTCAGCCAAACAATGAAGCACTTACCTAACAAAATTCACTCTACACATTTTATTATTCATATAGATTTATACCAACATGTAAACATTGTTGATTGTATTTATGCAGAATCCACCACACCATCAACTTGTTCTTATTTACTTATTGTGGGTGTTGCTTCAGGTCTTTTTCAGCTTGTAACTGAAATAATAAGTATTAGCACGTGTTAACACATTTTTTAAATCTAAAACAAACGGTATACATTAATGTTTCTTTAAATGATGAAATGTTTAAAACCATTTTAAGAGCAGCTTCACACACACCAGCCCAATGTTTCCTAAATCCCCACCTTTATATCATGACTATCAAGTGAATTTAGGGAGTCACCTTTGCTTTATGTTTATGAGCTGAATCTGCCGCATCTTCCTGGTAAAATGTGATGTCTTGAGAAGCCTTCTACTTTCCAAAGCACATTCTTGTTTTGTAAGAACAAAGAAAGTGAAATAATTATTATAAGTAAATGTTTTAACTTTATGTCTGTGATGAGGTCTTTTCTTTGCAAACATTTTTATGAAAGGTAGAGATCAGCACATTTACTTTGCATCTGCCCCATGGTTCTGGAAAAAAGGTACATAATTATGTAGCAACTAACGGGAAACATTTATTTACTGTCTAAAACTTATATAATAATTCTCTGATGATAGATGAAGACATTTCGATGCTTATATTTGTGGGGATTAATGATAATTAAATTAACAATTAGTTGTAGTTCTATATATATATGTATATGTATATATATGTATATGTATATATATGTATATGTATGTATATGTATATATATATGTGTGTGTATATGTATATATATATATGTATATGTATATATATATATGTGTGTGTATATATATGTGTGTATATATATATATATATGTATATATATATGTATGTATGTATATATGTATGTATATATATATGTATATATATATGTATGTGTATATATATGTATATGTGTGTGTGTATATATGTATATATATATATATATATATATATATATATATATATGTATATATATATATATATATATATATATATATATATATATGGATACACGTATACATATATATGGATACATATACATTTTTACTCATCCATCCATCGAGTTTAATTTTCCATCTTAACATTGAAACGTACAATTGTGCATTTTAACTAGTTTGAATAAAGTTATTTGAATCAAAAGACACGTCATACATCAAAGGCTTATGGGTAAATGAAGAAGGTAGCTAACTGAGATAACGTGCTGCTATTTTCTTTTCTATTTTAGCTTTAAAATCGGCTTTTAGATGTTTATGACTCCGCTACATTAAAAGTAAACCATTATCACCACCAGATATTTCCAAGAAGTGCTACCACGGCGCTTTTTAAAAGAGAAGACTGCTGTATTTAGGAGGAAAGATAATTGTTACCGTACAAAACTCCACTACCCATGATGCACTGCTTCTAAAGGTTCGAATCTGAATTTAAACGGCTACTGAAACAGACGTGTTTGACCGTTCTGGCGACTACGAAACCAACTGGAACTATTTCGCTGTTGTGTTTGTCGGTTTTTGGTCAGATTGTTATGTGAATAGCGAGTCGGTCGGTGTTGATAATTGTTTTTGAGACGACTCTTCGGTTTTTTAGCAATGCCCCGGCCGGTTTTTGGCAGAGAGGATTTCTCGGCTAAGCTAACTCGTTGCTAACCGAGCTCCAGGCTTCGGACCTGTGCGATGACTTTCAGACTCGTTCCTCCGTTTTCTCCTTCAAATGTGGATTAAGTCTCCAATATTGACCGCAGGAATGCTTCGTGTTCTATGTTAACGGAGCACACAGTCTTACAGCAGCCCCACGCTCCACAGAGCGGAACAAACATGACCCTCGCTCCGAAGGAACTGGCGAACCTGCTGAGCATCTTCACGGAGGACGCTTGCACCAACTCCTTCGAGACCCTCTCCACCCACTTCCATCACTACTTCGGCAAGGCGGAGCACTTCAGGGTAGGCTCGGTGCTGGTCATGCTCCTCCAGCAGCCCGACCTGCTGCCCAGCTCCCCGCAGCGGCTCACCGCTCTCTACCTGCTCTGGGAGATGTACCGCACCGAGCCGCTGGCCGCCAATCCGTTCGCCGCCGTGTTCGCTCACCTGCTGAATCCCGCACCGGCCGGGGAGGAGCAGGAGAAGGTGTTGTCCGGTAGGTTCGTGTGTGTGTATAAGATATTGTTTCAGCTCACTTTAAGATGCAGAATGTCATGTAGTTATAAAATACTTGTCCCAGGTCACAATCCCATCTAACTTAGTACATGATTTATGCATAATGTCTGTCAGCGCTAATATTAGGAATGATTATTACATATACATGTGGCATCCTGACAGCTGTCAGATAGACCCTTGGTAAGTATTATCAGGTTTTTTATTTGTATTTAATGTTGTGGTCAGTGTGACCATGAAGCAGGTGTTAGTTTAGTGTTAAATGAGCGCGTGCACTGTTTGCAGCACGTCATTCCTCACTTTCCCAAATAATACACAGCTAAAAGTGACACGGACTGTCTCAACAGCTCAGAGTGAACGTGTTTACCACCTTCATGTCTCTGATCTCTCCAGGCTTCCTGCCACCAATCACCCAGCCGGAGAAGTTCTTCCTGTCTCAGCTGATGTTGGCACCACCCAGGGATCTCTTTAAGAAGACGCCCAGACAGGTGTCCTGCATGGACGTTGGGAACATGCCCCAGTCCATAGACATCAGCGGGCTGCAGCTAGCATTAGCAGGTTGGTACACAACAGCAAAGAAACGGAAACACGTCTGCTCCAAACCTGAATGACTTTCTAATGTCAGCAACAGTTTTTCAGTGGTGGAAGGATGATGATAACTATGTGACTATATAGAGCTAAAGAACTCAGCCAAAGTCCATTAAATAAACCCTGTGACTTTCAGTGTTATGACTCCTTTTAGCTCATGAGAGTGTCAGTCACCTCTTCACCTTGTGTATATGAGTAGTGTTCATCAGTATGAGTCACCTGAGTTTGTTGGAAGGAACCAGCTATTTTCTTGTTGGGCTCAGTGTTTTGTTTTTTTGTTTTTTCTCATCTACAGAGCGTCAGTCAGAGTTGCCCACTCAGAGCAAGGCCAGCTTCCCAAGCATCCTCAACGACCCCGATCCAGACTCCTCCAACTCGGGGTTCGACAGCTCAGTGGCCAATCAGATCATAGAGTCTCTGGTCACAGGGCCCCGGCCCCCACTGGAGAGTAAGTGTTGAACCATAGGTATTTTCTTTTCAGAACTAAAACCCCACAAACGGGACAAAGTTGTAGCTCAATTCCACTGGTATAGAAACAATAAGAGAGGAGTTCACTGGTCTGACAAATACAACTTCTGTAGATAACATGGAGAGAATATTAATAGGAACATTGGGAAGAAGTCCTGCTGTTTGTCTTTTCCATTTATTCATAACATCCAAGTCACATATCTGCCACACTGCAGCAAATACAGAGAGGAACAGAAAAAACAGTTTTCTCTGTTCCTCAGGTCACTTCCGCCCCGAGTTCATCCGGCCACCACCTCCTCTCCACGTGTGCGAGGACGAGCTGGCATGGCTGAACCCCACCGAGCCGGACCACAGCGTGCAGTGGGATCGCTCCATGTGTGTGAAGAACAGCACCGGTGTGGAAATCAAACGCATCATGTCCAAGGCCTTTAAGAGTCCTCTGTCAGCCCAGCAACAGTCACAGGTGAGCACAGGTTCTCCTCGTGTTCGGGTTTGGAAGTACTAAGAAACGTGATTTAAGGGCATGTTATGATGGCAAAACAAGTATTAAAGCGACTTCATTGCAGCCATATGATGTTGTTGTAACACCCCTCTGTGCAGCTGCTGGCTGAGCTGGAGAAGGACCCGAAGCTGGTTTATCACATCGGCCTGTCCCCGGCAAAACTGCCCGACCTAGTGGAGAACAACCCCCTCGTGGCCATCGAGATGCTTCTGAAGCTGATGCAGAGCAGCCAGATCACGGAGTATTTCTCCGTGCTGGTGAACATGGACATGTCTCTGCACTCCATGGAGGTCGTCAACAGGTGGGCAAACGGCCTTTTCTGTCCACATGTGAAAGTGAAGTCACACAGTTTGACGGTCGGATGTTTTCTTCCATTTCATTTACGGCCCAATATTTTGTTTTTTGTGGTTTTATATTGTTTTGTAGGTGTTTGACATTTTTAGTGTAAATATATTCTGATCAGTGGTTTTACATTTCATTGTGTTTGTTTTTTCTTTAATGAAATCACCTTCTCCTGTCTTGTCCTCAGGTTGACCACAGCTGTCGACCTGCCTCCAGAGTTCATCCACCTCTACATCTCCAACTGCATCTCCACCTGTGAGCAAATCAAAGACAAATACATGCAGGTACAGAACAAAACGTTTATATTATTAATATTAATCTTCAGGGGGAAAGGTTTCATGCACTGGACACGTCTCCACAGAGTTCAGCCGGAGTCTGCTGGACGTTCACTGAATCGTTTAACCCAAACATGACACAGCAGTTCAGGTTCAGTCTGACAGAAGAAGAACAGAGCAAACGCCCTGATGCTGCAGTAACTGCTCCTTGATGTGTGTTGAGCTGTCTGGTCATGTTATGCTGCTTGTTCTTTTCTTCCAGAACCGTCTGGTCCGACTGGTCTGCGTCTTCCTCCAGTCTCTGATCCGAAACAAGATCATCAACGTTCAGGACCTCTTCATTGAGGTTCAGGCCTTCTGCATCGAGTTCAGCCGCATACGTGAGGCCGCCGGCCTTTTCCGCCTCCTCAAGACCCTGGACACGGGAGAAAACCCCACCGAGGCCAAACCCACCAAATGATGGTGGACACGGACAGTGGACCAACACCCCCACCCTCCCACATCCCCCTTTTTAAAGTAAATCTGACAGACAGGGTTCGGTTTTAGCAGAGACCCCTTTGTGATGCAGTTGGTTCTAACAAGAATTCTTTTGTAAATATGCAGTGAGGTTTTCTTCAGCCTCTAATGTCCTGTTTCCACTGCTCACCGTCTGCAATCGTGTTCTGACTCTGAACTTTGTCAACAAGGAAAGACAGGATGGACCCAGTTCTGCTTTTCATTTTCTTCACTCCTGTCTTTCCTCTAATTAAACTGATTAAATGAAGTTGAATGTGTATTTGTGTTTAATTATTTATTTTTTTTTAATCAGGTCAACGTCACAGCTTCAGTGCATCCACACAGTTGCTATGGTAACTCACTTGGTTTTTTTTTTTTTAGGTTGACGACTTCAGATGTTGGATTTCCACTTACCCAGAGTTAGATGAAAAGATTGACTTGGGTCTTCAGCACAAAATAAAAGGCCTTTTTAACAGGAATTACATTACAAGGAGATTTGCAGTCAGTTAATTCCAGTCGCGTAATTAAGATTGTGACTTATAATAATTGCTCATCAACCTGTAGAGAAACCGATTCAACATTAATTTGATTCTGACCAACCATAATTCAGACTAAACTTAGGTTCTAGTTGTGGAAATTTAGTTGTTCATCTCTGAAAGTTATGCATTTTGGATTTTGGACTAGTTCTGATGACTATATCTAGAATTATATCTTGTGACGGTACTTAGATGTTAATTTAAAATTTTTAATGTAAAAATACATTTCAATAATTTCAACCTTCTAACCTAACTAGTTAAAATCAGTGGAAGGTATTTTTACTTATATATTGGCAAAGAAAAATGTTTGTATGTCTACTTTGAGTATTTCTGTTTTCTAGCACTGCATTCTTTGTCTTATCAATTGTAATTTTACTCCACTGCATTTATTTGATAACTTACTTTTCAGATCAATGAAACTAAATCAGTAAAACAAAACTTACTGAGCAGCACATAAAGTAAATCCCATAATTATAAGATTCAGACACATCAACCAACAGTGAATATGGTTGTTGAAAGTTCCATCGTAACCAGCTGCAATAAAGTGATGAAGACATTTTAACGTCAGTTCTAATCCTATAATATCACTTTCACTGATGTACAATCGGACATTCTGCATAAAAAGTACTTTTAGTGCTGTGAGTTGTTCAGTATCTTTTAATAGTTTTTGTACACCGTGATATTAACACTTATGTATTTCCTCCACAACCGGTAAAGAGAAAAAATAAAACAAGATGTTTTTATTTACTTTCATAAACACTGGAAACGACACCTCCTTTAAAAAAAACCCTCTTTCACAATTAAATCATAGTTGTTTTCATACAAAACTCTGTTTATTTATCCAGTACATTTGGCAAAAACAGAAAAACTGAGCAGACTTTACGAACCGCACGGCTCAGCACGCAAAATGTAAAGACGCACTTGATGAAAGAAATGAAACTGCGAGAAAAAAGGTGGATTCAGTCCACGTTTGCCTCCAGCAGGGAGCTGCTCAGTACCGTAACGCACATTAATCTGGACCTTTTAGCCACTTTCTAGGTCACCAGACAGACAGACAGACAGACAGACACACAGACGCTCTCTGCTCCGGGTCTTTAGATCCTCTTCATGCCGCGCGCCATGAGGCAGGCGAACACCGTCATCACCATCTTAGGTTTTACCTCCACCAGGTCCTCGGGCAGCGCGTACACTCGGGCGCCGATCTTTCTGGCCATGGAGATGGCGTACCTGCAGACACAACGAACCCAAGTCAAATCGTGATGCGTGTCCATCAATCAAAGCATTGAAGCTCGGACTTTTTATCCCAGGACACGTCTTTCTAAAGGGTGACGTCACTGATGTTCAGAGAACGTGTATATAATCCGCATTGGGACGATGGTCAGCAGTACTGTCCCCGTTAAAAACCTCAAACTGGGTGAACTTACAAACACTGGAGCACATTATTTCCTACAGCGGTTATGACAGAATTGATGGGGGACAAAGTCCACAGTTCTTGTTCGGTGCAAACATGTTTTCAAATGTGTGTCCGTGTATTTGTACTTGAAAAAACGCCTCCAGGTGACATCATCAGAGGAGTTTTGGCCTAGAAACTCGAGGCTGTGCTGATGCCACCTGTCAATCGCTGTAAAGTGTTTGGGGCCACATGGTGTTTGATGGTGCTTTTCATTACAGGCCTAAAGATTCCAGTTTGCTAAGTTTGCGTTACATTTTAAATGTGGTGGCACTTTTTTTACGGCTTCTTCAAACTACATTCGACTGTTGAACGTCCTGAAATTGATACAGATCAATGTAAAACTAAAAGGATGTGATGTGAAAAACGAGGTGACACATTTAAAACTTTACGTACTTTGCGTTGTTGAGTTTCTCGTCTTCAGTCAAGTCTTCTGTCTTCAGCAGGTCGTATCTGATTGAGCCAGGCTGGATGGCATCGATCAGGTCTAGAACTGGCATGCTGCTGCTGATCGACCCATCCTACATTACACACGCACAGAATAGTTTGAAGTTATTTCTATCTGCAATGATTGAGCACAGCTAAAACTCCTCTTTTGCTATTCCAGCTGTGATAATTCAAGTAGATTATGCTTCACTTTTAAATGAAACAGCTGTGCTTTTAATTTAACCATAAAAATCAGCTTCAGGTCCAGCACCTAATCTGTGTTTCTATAAATGTGCACCATAACTCCAAATCAAATGTTTGCAGCTGTAAAACTGAAAGAGGTCTGACCAGAAAGCAGATACATTAAAAATCCTGAGCTCTTTGGACCAATCCTTTACCTTGAAGCCAGAGATGGTTGGTTTTCCGGCCTGTGTGAGCATGTCATTGACCCAGGTCACGATGGTGTCGTCAGTCACTTTCTGACCATCACCCAGTTCCTCCAGGATGTTCAGGGTGTATCTGAGAAAAACACACAGCATCAGAGGTGACTGTCCAACAACAGCACCTGAATTCTGCTACTCATTGTCCTGCTGAATGGAATGCAACCGCAAGGGGACACAAGCCAGTGTCTTCTTGTGTCAGTCCCAAGTCTGGATAAATGCAGAGGGTTGTGGCAGGAAGGGCATCCAACATAAAACACAGGCCAAATTAAACATGCGAATCATGACTTTCACACCAGAAATGACTCCCATACCGGATCGGTCGGGGCCCAGGTTAACAACAACCGCCACCGGTGCTGTTGACCTACAGGGTACCGGTGGAAATTGGACTACTGCTGGTCAAAGAAGGTGTGTTCATAGGCAGAGAGAGAAGAGGAAAGCTAAGAATGTAGGACTGACAGTGGGGACTTTGAATGTTGGGACTATGACAGGGAAGGCTAGGGAGTTGATCGACATGATGCAGAGAAGAAGGTGGACATACTGTGTGTCCAGGAGACCAGGTGGAAAGGTAACAAGGCTAGAAGCTTAGGAGCAGGGTTCAAGTTGTTCTACCATGGGTCAGATAGGAAGAGAAATGGAGTAGAAGTTATCCTGAAAGAGGAGCTTGTGAGGAATGTTCTAGAGGTGAAAAGAGTATCAGACAGGTTGATGAGTCTGAAGCTGGAAATTGAAGGATTTATGTTCAATGTTGTGAGCAGTTATTCCCCACAGGTAGGATGTGAGTTAGAAGAGAAGTAGAAATTCTGGAGTGTTAGATGAAGTGATGCAGAAAGCAGGAACACAGAAGGACAGATGGTGGTAGACTTTGCAAAGATAATGGAAATGGCTGTAGTGAACACTTTCTTCCAGAAGATGCAGGAACATAGGGTGACGTACAAGAGCGGAGGTAGAAACACTCAGGTGGACGACATCTTGTGTAGACGTTGTAATCTGAAAGAGACCAGTGACTGTATAGTGTTGGTAGGGGAGAGTGTAGCCAGACAACACAGGATGGTGGTGTGTAAAATGATGCTGGTGGTGAGGAAGATGAAGAGGACAAAGGCAGAGCAGAGGACGAAGTGGTGGAAGTTCAGGAGTGTATCCAGAGAAAGAGGTTAGTAGGACACAGAGACGATTGAAGAGACTAGACATGAGTACAGGGAGATGCAGCGTAAGGTGCAGGTAGGTGGCAAAGGCCAAACAAACAGCATATTAGGACTTGTATGTTAGGTTGGACACTAAGGAGGGTGCTGATTTTTAAGAACAAGGGAGATGAGCAGAGCTGTGGCAACTACAGAGGAATAAAGCTGATGAGCCAAACAATGAAGTTGTGTGAAAGAGACGGTTCAGACCAACGGTGAGTGTGGAAAAGAGGTGAAGAGGTGAGTGCAGGCAGGTTGGAACGGGTGGAGAAAAGTGTCATGTGTGTTGTGTGATAAAAGAGTATCAGCGAGAATGAAAGGAAAGGTGTTCAAGACGGTGTTGAGACCAGAGATGTTGTTCATCTTAGAGACAGTGGCACTGAAGAAAAGACAGGAGGCAGAGCTGGAGGTAGCAGAGATTAAGATGTTGAGGTTCACTTTGGGAGGGACGAGGATGCAGAGGACAGGGTTAGATGGAGGCACATGATTAACTGTGATGACACCTGAAAGAGAACAGTTCAAAGGAAAAGAAGAAGAAGAAGCTTGTCCTGCTGAATGGCCTAAATTCAGAAGGCAGTGAAAAGAGTAAAAGATCATTACATTTGAAGCTAACAGTATAAGTGGAGGAAGCAGCATCTTTTTTCTTGGCTCAGATTCGTCCTGTGTAGACCTGCATTTACTGCAACCTGGTCAATCCAGGCCACGTCAACGCAGTCAGTACAAACAAAGTCATGTTTTGTACAGGTTGTAAAAACCTGAAGCCAATTAGTGATATTGGGATACTGCAGAAACAAAGCCTGACTTTAAATATTAGTAAACTGTTAGAAATGAGATATTGTTACCTTCTCATTAGCTGCCAGAGCAGAGCGAGGGTGAGGGTTCGATTCCCTTCTTTCAGGTCCTGACCCGCGATGCCAACCAGGGAGAATTTGGCCTCTTTCTTTCCCAGCTCCACAGCATAGTTACAATTCTCGAGCTGGATCAGACAGAACAGGGTTTAGACTTCAGACCGGGTGAATTTGTTCACTGCAACAGATTTTGTGCTAAATACACTTTGTATCTTTTTGTTCTTGTATTGAACACTTTGATTCTGTGTAAACGCTCAGTGTGTTTCCCAACTTGTTTCAAAAAGTTTGTTTCAGAATACGAGTCTCTTTAAAATCTTTACACTGTAAACTTTCTCCTCAGCAGCATTTTTCTTGACTTCCAAGGCTGGATTGACAACAGGCTGGAATGTTAATTAGCTGTCGTACCTTCTTCATGTTGCCGCCCAGTTTAGAATACGGGGGCTTGTTGACTTTGTCCCAGTCCACCGGTACCTTGATCTTTTCATACAACTGGAAGATCACTATGGCATCATCAATGTCTCTGGAATTAACACACATTTCAAATTAGACTCCTGAGTGGCAAACACGACTTCGCTCAGATCCACCTTTGTGTCTGCATTTTACTTCTCTCATGAACTCTTACTCCCTCTTGTAGGAGTTCTCACAGAAATAAGTAGCGTTTCTTCAGTTCAGTCTGTTGCCCTACACAAAGACCTGTGTCCTAATGATGAAAGCTACATTATCCCAGTGTTGTATGTGAGGAATGACGTGAAGGCTAATCAAGCCAAGTGTCTTTACCCATAAAGGTGGTTGACACGAGGGTTGACCCCCAGTGAGTTCATCCAGTTCCTGAAGGTTCGCTCCTCCCTGGTTTCCCCTGTAGGAAAACATCAGTGCACTGAATAAAACCACAGAACTACTGAGGTAATTTATGAAGAAGAATAAAGGTCAGACTACAACTCACCTTCGATGGAGCTCCAGTCGATGTCCTGGTTCTCTGGTTTCTTTAGAGCCGGATACTTGTTAAACAGATTGGCAACAAAGGCCAAGTTGAGTTTGGGGTTACCCCTGACGATGTCCGCCGGCATGACGAACTGTTTGCTGCCGAGCCGATCTGCCTGTTCCAACATTAACTCTGCACGCTTCAGGTCATCTTTCTCCTGCAGAAGATGATGAGAATGATGAAGAAATGCCCAACAATCTCAGGAAATGCCATGATCCTTTTAAACTGAATTCCTGACCGATTCTTTCACAATTCTCTTACCCTGATTCCTGACATGTCAATGGCAATGGGGGGGATTCCGTCCTCGTCTCCTTTAGGTGCAACCTGGTTCAGCAGGTTGTAGTAGGCCTTTGAGTCCTGTAAAACACCCAAAAAACTGCAGATTCCATTCATTTGTTCTTTTAACAGAAATAATGAAGGGAGAAAGAAAACATCATGGTACATCGTGGGAAGGGGCTGGGACATGCATTAAGTCACCTTGATGTCGGAACTGAAGTTGTTGATCTTGGGGCTGCCGGCCTGCTCCAGGTGATAGTTGGCCCATCGCAGTAGCAGCTCCTCAGGAGAAAGCTTCATCAAATCCTCCAGACTCTCTCCATCACGCAGCAGGGCGATCAGAGCTGCACACGAGTAAACATCCATATGTTAAAACATCTGCACGACACACTGACATCTCCTGTTCTAGAACTCTGGTCAAAAGTCCAAAGTCACTAATACATTTTGGGAAATATGCTTGTTCGCTTTAAAAACAGGTCTATGTTCAGTACTTTTTTTAAGGAAAGAACTTGAGTTTGTATCTCTGCTGGCAACCTCATGGTCTCACACTCTACATTATTGTTTTTGTTGGGATTTAACATAAGAATAACTTTAGAGGAACTGGTAGATGGAGTTTTTCCTCTTAAGACAGAGCTAGGCTTTGATTTCCTGCTTTTTCCAGTATTTATGCTAAGACGTGTCAACATAGATGGAAACAATTTCACAAAAAGACCTGTAAACTGTTAATTCACACACCTTCATTCTTGCTGAGCTCAATGTCAGCAAACAGTCCAATCTTGATGACCTGCCACAGCAGACCCAGAACCAGGTGCTGCCTGCCCTCCTTCAGGTCCTCAGCTCCGATGTTCACCACGTGGCAGCCAATGGCCGATGCCGAGTTCAGAGCCAGGTTCAGGTTCTCCTGTTAGACAAGACAGAACAATACGGGTGTAAGGACAGAGCAGGGGACACAAGCTGTCATCAGACTGAAGCAGACACTTCCTGTCCTCACCTGGATGGTAAAGGGAGTGAGCTTCTTCTTGTTGATGGTTCTCTCGTCGATGGTGTCGGAGACAGACAGGTTGATCATCTTACTGAGAAGTCAGACACATTTACAGAATAAAGCACAAACACAAACTAAAATTAAAACATCTTTGACTTAATACATTTACTGGACAAGACAAGGTTTGGCCCAGAAATGCATAGTTCCTAGAGGAAGGATTAGTCGGACTTTGTCTGACTATTACCTAAACGTACCAACAGAAACCCACAGAAATACTTCCTTACAAATAGAAGTCCTGCATGATCCCACTTAAGTCAAAGTACAGACGTGTTATCAAAAAAGAAGCATTTAAAGTAAATGTACTTAGTTCCTGTGTGATGAGCGATGGTGCAGTATTAAAGTAGTGGTTTACCAGAGAATGATTCCATCTCCCATCGCAGTGAACAGGTCGTCGTTGTTGGGATTCATCGGTAAAAGATGTTTACAGTCTGGATCCTTCTCCAGAGCTTTGTTGATCCAGTTCACAAAGGCCACCTTCTCCTCCTCTAATAATACGTCAAGTTTTAAGAGGGTTTTCATTAGTTAAGGCTCAAACACAGACATTGTACCATAACGTGTTTGTGGGTTACACACCTGAGTAAGAGTGCTGAGTCCCTGACTGGTCCGAGGTTCCTGCCACGTTACGGATCCCTTCAGTCTTGTTGATCGCCTTCCTGAAGGTCTTTGCCACCTCTGTGCTCTTTAGCCCATGGACAATCTGAAGGTTCACATTAGGAAAAATAAAGGAAGGTTTAGCTCTGACGTCATGAAGTATTTTTACCCTGTGCTGTAAAAACCAAACCCTGCACCCTCTGTTTCCACTGGATTTCTGTGTCTGATGTGAACCTGTGAACTCACCTGAGTGAACTCGTCAAAGGTGAGCTGGTCACTGGTCTTGGTCAACTCCTGGACAATCTCTCGAATCTTGTACCCGGGCAGAGGCAGGTTGGCAGCTCTGAAGAGTGTGTTGAGTTCGTCTTTGCTGATGAATCCATTGTTGTCCACATCTGGAGAAGACGGACAAAACACAACTTTATTCACTTTTCATTACACTTTGGAATCTGTTCATCTTTGACTAACAGGATAGTGTTTAGGTCCTTTGACCAAAAACTGGACCATGAGACCAGTTTGGTTTTAGTCTCACTGAAGCAGAAACACTAAACAATAACTGGTTCCCTCACCAATCTTGGCGAAAGCTTCTCTGAGCTCCTCCAGTTCCTCTGGGGAGATCGGTGTGGTGGCAGCCATGTTGTGAAACTGAAACTGACACAGAGCAGAAACGACATCGTGAAATAATGGGTCCAAGTCTGAGCAGTTTGAGAGGATGTTGCAGGAAATGAGGAACCTGAAAAGGGGTCTGATTTTCTACTGTGATGCAAACTGAAATTTCTCATTTCTGCCAACCGAAAACTTCCTGCTTCTGGTGCACTTCCTGCGTCACTGAGAATCGCTGCTTTGTTTGTTAGTGCTGTGTGGAATAAGATCTGATCAGGACAGAAGTATGTGGACAGAATTAAGTGATATTACAAATGTGTGCTACAAATAAAACAACTTGTCCAGGCCACAAAATACTGTCAACTTCCTGTGTTTCGGGTTTTTCAAACACGTGGATCAGCTGTGAAAAACCGAGATGTTTGGGCTGTGACTTTTCTAAACATCTAATTCACAAGTTCAGTATATGCTGTGTTTAGATGCTAATGGAAACATCAGACTTCTGGTTTCCCACCACATTCGTGTGCACAACAGTATTTTAGAAGGCTACCAACACACGCAGATGCACACTGTTCTTCTCTCACTTGTAACAGGCACAGGTATAAGTTAAGGACAAGGAGCTTGTTTGTCAGAGAGACAGAGTCTGAAAGCTTTGATGCTGAAAGAGACAGAGCTCAGTTGTCCCCACACTCAGGGCAGTACTGATGATGTCCATCCTGCTGGAGGAACAGAATGTAAAGCATGTGCATCCAAAGAAACTGAGCACAGAAAAACAGAGTAAAGGTTTGTCAACACAAGAGTCTAATCTTCACAGCATCAATAACAGGAACAAGCAGACAGGAACTGATGTCAATCCTGGACACTGAACCGGCTTAATCATACATAGAATGATGAGTAAAGCCTGTATCCGGCAAAGATCTGTGATAGGATAATTATTTGTATTTGTGTGAGAACAGAGGGACTTTACATGCACACTGAAATCATAAACAGCTTCTTTTGTTCTAAGCCCAAGTTTAATAAACCTAAAGAAGTTGAGTTTATCATCACTGGAAGACATGAAACACTACAGCTGCCTCATCCTCTGCTGCAACGTTTGAATTTCTCCAACACAAAATCTGTGAAGACGGACGGACGGAGGAGCTGATGTGTGAGCTCAACTGTTTCCTGTATGAGAACACCATTTTTACCAGTTTTCCACTTCCAGTAAAATCACCATAAAGGGCAGTGATCAAACCAAACTGACTTATTAAGTCAGTCACTTATTAAGTTCTTACATGGCTAAAACTGAAAGAGCAAACCACAGGACCACACAGTTAAGAAGAAGTGTTCTTGGTGTTGAAAGCACTTCCTTTACAAATACTTCTGTTTTGGCATGTTGCTCAATGATTGTTATTCGCTGCACGGCTGCAGAGGTGCCACTTCAGCTCCATCTCGCACAAAATGATTTGGGTTAAACTTTAAACTTAACACTGTCTGGGCTCCTCTCTCCAGCTCCTGCATCCTGACCGGCTGCAGCTCGGCCATGAATTCTACTTTTACAAGTTAAAACTGTCAGAAAGGGGATAATTTTATGTATTTATTGTTGTGGTTCTAATGTTTTGCCCCCTCATTCACTTTAAACAGGTCATTTTCATTCTGGGTTATTCTGAGAGAAAGACAAATCTATTTCCAAGTTGTTTATAGACTCATTACAGTTAGTTTTCTTAAGATAACCTCTATGTCATTTCTGTCCTCACACCTCGGAAGTCTAAACGTGGGGTGTGTGAATGTGGTTGAAGTAAGAAGGGACTTCAGCAGCTCGGCTCTGCAGAGAAGCAGAAACGAAACTTCGCTAAGCTACAATGCTGCTCTCAGTGTTTAATCTTCACATCTCATTGGCTCTGCAGGAGCTAATTGTAGGCAGATGACTCAGGCTGACATTTAATGTGTGACTGAGCCGCTTCTCTTTGCTCTACTTCGCTTTTTCTTCCCACAGCTTCAACTTACTTTTTGTTATCAGTTAATATTTAATTTTACTAATAGAACACTTCAATCAGGGTTTTGCAGCTTCACCAACCTAAATTAGGATGACACAGGCTAAATATCACATATGTGTGTCACAGGCTAATCTACATAAAAAAAATATTGATTTTAAATAATAATAATTAAATGAGTCATGATAAGTGTTCGTACTGCTGAACCCACTGAGGATCAACATCTGTTCTGGAGCTCTGGGCAGTTTTTAGCCTCTGTTGGAGCTGCAGTAGCTTCATATCTGTGTCCTCCAGGAATGAAGGGATTTATGTCCAATCAGTGTGTAAATGTGTTAATAAGACGATTATCTGCACACTTCCTTATTTCTGTGTTTGAGGGAAATAGCTAGTCATAAGATTCATAAAACTAAAGGCAAATGTCACTGGTGAGTCGCACTTTTCTGATTTTGTCACCAGATACATGAGTGTAATCCAAGACAAACACCTCTGAAATCATCTTGAAAATACTGCAGTAAATGCGCTTAGGTACTATATAGGAATAAATCTGTACAGCAACTGTGAATTAGTGATGTCACATAATGTGGTGTAGAAATACTGTGGTCGGCTTCCTGCTCAGAAAGACCACCTACAAACTCAAAAGGGTGTGAGGAAGCTGATTCCAGACGGGTGATCAAGTTTAATCTGCAGGTTATAACTTCCTGATCAGTGACAATCACAACATGCTTCATAGTTAAGGACGTGAACACAGTATTTTCAGCTTCAGTCGTTTTCACTGAGGACAGAAAAAGTTAAAGCATCATTTAAACCTGTAAGTAAAAGTACCATAGTATTATCAGAAAAAGAGTTAAAGTACTCAGAATCACTTATTTTGAAAATATTGTACAGTATATTCTTCATTTCTAATTACTGATGATTTAATGTTCATCACGTTGTTGTTGCAGCAGAAAACTGAGTTTAGTTACTTTATAATCTAATATTGACTTGTAATAATGCATCTGTCAGCTTCCATGACATGTGGTGGAGTAAACTGTAGTAAACAGTGCTCTGGAAGTAGTTTTACTGAAGTGCATGGTAATGCTTTTCTGTTTTACTCAGGTATAATTTGTACTTTCACTCCACTATATTTATGTGATGACTAAATTACTTTTCACAATAAAACAAACACAAACTCCTCACTTCGTTCCTTCCTGGTGTGAAATTACTTTTGCTTTTGAGCTGATATTTTTACTAAAGTACCATTAGGAAAGCAGGACAGCATTTCTGTGGTACTGCTACTTTAGAGAAGGATCTGAGCAGTAAAATAAAGGGAAATGCTCCAGTTAGGGCTGTTAGTTACTATAAAATGATTTCAGACAGTGAAGATGCTGCTCTGTCACCTGATCTCTTTCCTCCATCCAGTCAATAAAGTCCAGTGAGAGTCCTGAGCTCATATTAGACTCAGTTCACGCTGGCTAAATTTTATTTTTATTTTTTGCAGTTCAGGTGAAGCTAACCACAAACTTCCTTTTTCAGCTCGCTGCAGTGGTTTAACTTCCTCTCCTCTGGCCTGCAGGCCTCACTCTGCCACTAATGGCTGTTATATTCTTATTTCTGCACCTTTGAATCATTTAAAACTACGTTTAACAACATAGGAAAGGCAGGTGTCGAGTGTGAGCTGTGGATTTGGGTTCTCGCTAAGCGCGGGAAAACTGAGAACAGCTGAGCTGCAAGGAAGCTGACGAAAGCTTGAGGTTGTGCAATAAGAAATGCAACCTCATGTGATTACAAACCCAGTTGCACACTTTGCCTTCCTCTCTTGTCCCTCTTTCACAGAAACAACAAAAATAAATAAGTAAATAATAATAAATCAAAGTTTCCATCAAGTTTGTTGAGCGGTGATGCCTTCAGGGACCGCACGCACTGACCCGAGGCCACCTGAACTTGTGCGTCTTTACCTGTGAGGTGTTGTGGTGAGGAGGCTGGAGATGTCCGGGCGTGGAGGAGTATCAGCCGTGTCTGCTTCTGTCAGTTGGTTCGTCTGGCTGCTGCTCAACAACTCCACAGGCAGCACACTCGGCAGAGAGAGCAGGGCGACGACGCATGTATTCAAATCTACGAGGAAGGAAGTGACACGCAACACTTCAGAAACAGTAATGAAAGGCGTTTTGTCTTTATATGGCAATGCAAGGCTGGCTGTAAGGTAACCCCCCCCCCCACACACACACATACACACACACACACCCTGGATTGGAGAGATTGTGGATTTAGGAGTCTTTAATGAAGATGGTAAAGACTGAACCACTTCATCTGTGGCAGCTGTTTAACAATTACAGGGAAAAGGATGAAACATTTATTTACCCCATGATAACTGAATGAAACAATGACTTTCTAAATAGACACAGACACCCAGAGAGAGACAGACAGGTAAGATCTGTGTGGACGTGATCTTACTTGTATCCGGTGGTCCAACAATTATCCCCTCCAGAGATCATGTATGATGAACACTGAAATGTACTGTATTCCACGTTTCTCGCTTCAGCCGATAACAGACAAAAGATACTATAAAGGCAAAGATCAAAGCCATATGATGTCAGTAATGACATCATCGGCACACTTCAGTATATCAGTATACTTGTTAATCTAATTAACCTTACAATGCACAGCATAAACTAAAGCACAGAAAACCCTGATTGGCTCTGACATGTTCGGCCCCTAATTGTTCTCCAATATTAGAAACATTAACTAAATTATTTATGCACAAAAAACCCAAAACAAATCCAGAAATAACCCACAAACATCATGACTAATCTTTATGGTGTTTTCTCTTTCCTCCGGTGTCAGAGGTCACCAGCACTAGGGGCAGCTGTAGTTCAGTTGGTGGGCAGTTGACCACGGACCACAGGGTCAGTGGTTTGATCCCCGCTCCCGGCTACATGTTGAAGTGTCCTTGGGCAAGACACTGAACCCCAGGTTGCCCCGGTGGGTCAGGTGAGCACCTTGCATGGCAGCCACTGCCATCGGTGTGTGTGTGTGTGTGTGTGTGTGTGTGTGTGTGTGTGTGTGTGTGTGTGAATGGGAATCAACATTGTAAAGCGCTTTGGATAAAAGTGCTATATAAGCAACTTTTTACCATTTAGCACTTAACACTGTAGGAGATCAGTATTTACCATTGTCTCATTCTGATTGTTGGAGAAGACAGACCTGGGTTACGGGTCTGTGGAACTTGGTCCTCGTCTTGATACGAGGCTGATGGACTAGAGCACGTTCATCCTTTTTTTGTGTGGATGATTTTGACAATCACCCAGGAGCTTCAAGGTAACTCATCAACAATCAACACAATGTCCCCAGGAACAAAACTGCCATTTGCATTTGTCCATTTTTGACGCCTTTGGACCTCATGCAGATATTCTTCAGCCCAACGTTAAAAGAGATCTGCCATGTACTGGACTTGTCTCCATCTATGGCAGGCGTAAAGATCATCTTTCTGGAAAACTCCCAGAGGTAACAATGGTTGAATTTTTAAGAGAAGAAGGTGGAGACACACAACATGGTGATCCACGTCTGGTGACACAAAGCTCAAAGGACAACTTGTAGAGTGGGGCTGGAATGAGTCAATTAGTGAGTTACCAAAACCCTGGAGATGAATCCCTCCATCACCCTGCTCCCACATGATCTAAAAGAAATGCAACACTACTAGACTGGAAAGATGAGCAGTTGTAATTAGATTCTTGGTTGTTTCAGGATATGTTAAAAAAACAGGTTAAATTCGTCAAACAGATCAGAACCACCCTCCAGGTGCCAGCACCGGGCGAAAAACCTGACCCCTCAAACCTGGTCTTACCCCCAGACATGGGACGGTCTCAACCCAGACAAAATGTGGGCTGTAGGCTGATTCAGACACACTGTGATATGATCACATGAAGGAGTTTTTCGGTTCCTGTTGCTAAGGACCTAGGACAGAAAACATCTCTGCATTTACTCTCACTTACTGGTTCAAATCTGATTTTTGAGGTTGTCATATCATGTCTTCTGACTATGCGTTGTGTCTACTTCGGGGCCTCTGACGCAGACACAGACCTACTGCAGCTCCCAGACCTTCAGGTAAACTCACTTCTGTATCTGTATCTGACTATTCAGCTTAGTGTAGATTACTGTGTAAGATCACCAACTTTCTGTCACTTAATGGATGAACTTTTGTTTTCCTTGGGTCAGTTCCACTTAGTCATTTACTAATAAAAACATGGTCCAAACACCAGGGTCAAACCTCTGACTGTGGGGGTTAAAAGGATTTTGATTCACAGATGATTTGTAAAGCACTTTTCCTCACTGGCTCTCGCTTGTTCATGTTAAGGAAGATGTGAATGCTCATTAAAAACAAAACAAAACAAAAAACATCTGTGGAAACAATCTTACTTGTATCCGGTGGTCCAACAATTATCCACTTCTTGCTTGTAGTCCGTTCTATCAGCTCTAATAGCTGCACCTTGTAGCTCCTATAGCTGCGTTTGTACAACAACTAGTTAAACATAGTTAAAAGGCAGTAATAGAACATCATTAATGACATCATCAGTACACGTTCATAAGCGTCTTAATCTAACCAACCTCACAATACACAACAAACAAAAACAGAGGAGACCCTGGTTGGTTCAATCCCCCTCATAATTTTCTTTCTTAGGCCGTTACTTTAAGAGGGTGAGGGTATGCTTTCAAAAGTAAAGGAACTGGGCAAATGAAACAATAATGTGAAGCTATTTCTGTAGAAAGCCTCGTGGTAAAACACAACTGCTGAATCAGTCAGTGACGTGCAGCACGAAATAATTATGTCTCATCAACATTAGCTGCGAGCTCAGCTCTTTCATCAACAGTGGCTCAGAGATTTCCGATTATCATTGGCTTTCGGCTTGTCCCTTCAGGGTTCGCCGCACCGCACATTGATTTGGGATGAGGCCAGATGCTCTTCCTGCCATGTTATCTGTGCTCGGGACCAGCAGCAACGTCGCCCGTGATTGCTGGAAAGGGCCACACCATGTGAGGTGGGATTTGATTCTGCTGCATCCCAACCTGATGCTCTATCCATTGATCCACCGAGCCACCAGGCCCCCAGATCCGGAAATGCAGATCAAACTGTGTGAATTAGGTGAAGCCGTGTTTGATATTATAGACATTCAGTCCCTGAGGGGTCGTGATCTGCTTCTTCTTCTTTTTGTGTAATAAATACATAACAACCAATGAGGGACTAATGTGCAGTAAGACTGTGTGATGACACTTCATGAATCCACATGAATCCCAGGTGGACTGAGGCTGCCCCCACTTTTAAATTGGGCTGATCAAAGTATCATGAAGGGAACCAGCAGACAGGAAGCTGCCCTTCCCGAGGGCAGCCCCACCCACCCCTGTGCGGCCTGATTCCTCCACCCTGCTTATGAACAGAGTCAGTGAGAGCTTCCCTTGTAAACTTCCACGAACCCAGTGGAGGAACCCCCTGCTGGAGCTAAGTAAACTGTTACTATGTTGGTGCTTTGTCATAGGAATGTTACCTTCCATTGAAGCTTATGTTTTCCTCCATATCACACAAACTCCAAAAAAAAAAAAAATAAAATGGAAATTGTGTTTTGGCAGATACATGCTTCTGAGCTCCACCACCCCCTTCTTCAGAACCACAACGGTTTCCACTTTGAACAGACTGAACTCTCAGGTCAATATCACCTAACCAGATGTTCCCGGTTCCCAGGTGATGATACAATACTAACATGTTGCAAAGATACAGTTTATTTAGAGTTTATACAGTTTATCTTTAACTGAACATTTAAAAATAAATAAGTGTAATTATGAAAAATCTTGTGACCAAGAGCAAAGAAAAGTGGAATAAATTAAATTATATATTTGCAGTAAAACAGTTTCTTCTTTTCTAATCCATTATGTGTTTACATTGTGTATCACAGCTGTTTCTATTTATTATGTAATATTATAAAATCCTGCCCTTTAGCGTGAAGCTGTTGTAGAACAATCACTCTACCAATATCTCAAAGTTCATTACTGGAATTGTGTAGTAAATATTAGTTTCAATACTCTATTCATATTTTAAAACTTTAGTGTTTGTTGTTGTAATGCTTTTGCCTTTGGGTTTGATAAAGTACTACAACCTACCTACATGTCAATGAGCAGCCACAGTAAATGGTAAATGTTCTGCACTTATATAGCACTTTTCTACCTATTGGCCGTCAAAGCACTTTACACTGCTTCTTATTCACCCATTCACACTCACAATCACACACACACACACACACACACTCATACACCAATGGTGGAGCTGCTATGCAGCTGGCCAACACTCATTGGGAGCAACTAAGTTGGGGTTCAGTGTCTTGCTGAAGGACACTTTGACATGTGACTGGATGAGGTGGGGATTGAACCAACAACTGTGAGATTGGTGGACGACCGCTCTACCTTCCTGCAAATGTGGCGCAGGAAGACGTACAGTCATACTCAGGCTAATACACGGGATTTTGATACTTTAGAGAAATATGCTGATGAGGTAAATGTAAATGCAGTATTTTGAAACGATGGTATTGGTACTTTTACTAGTATAGACGTACAGCAGAGTCATTTTACATAAATAATGTCATGTGCCGATGACGTGTGTGTAAACAAAGGTCAGCTGACTTGTCACTACTTCCGCTACTGAGGCAGTTGTGAAAATGGCAGGACACGACCACCAGCACCACCTGTCTCTGTGTTTCTGCGACTTTATGAGGTAAATGTGTCCCCACACCGAACTGATTTAGCTTTGAAGAAACGCGCTGTCCCACTCAAATAAAGTCCGGCCACTGGGTGAGCCGACAGGCAGCTAACAGCTAACTTTAGCCTGACTTGCAGCTAACAGTCCAATCCGTCCTCAGGTTGCTCTGGTCCCTGGTTGTTCCCTGCGCCTACCTCAGCCTGCTTCTGACCCTGGTCCTGCTGCTGCTGCTGCTGGGGCTCCGCATGTGGCTGCAGGGCCGCCGCAAGGCCCGCCGTGCTAAGGACGGAGGCCCCACGGTGGCTTTCTTCCACCCGTACTGCAACGCCGGAGGAGGCGGGGAGCGGGTGCTGTGGTGCTCGCTGCGGGCCCTCATGAACCGGTACAGAGGACTTAGCTGTGTGTCCATCCTGTGATAACAGTACACTAAAGTGTGTGGACGCCCCGTCGCCTTGTCCATATACTATAGCGTGCGTTTGATCAGGGTACAAATACTTTTTTACCAGTGAAAGTCCCGAATGACAACATCATCATCTGTTTACGTACCAAAAGTTAAAGCACCTTTTATTGAGAATAAAGTATTATTAGATGTTGATGTATTCATGTTACAGCAGGTTGAGGTGGAGCTGATTTCAAACACTTTATGTACTTTATGAGAGCTGCTTCATCCACAATAATGCATCAACGGTTGTTAGTTCATTAGATTCTTGTCTAAATTTTGCATCTGTAAATACAATAGCGAAGTAAAAAATACAATATTTAACTCTGAAATGTACTGGAGTAAAGTACTTCTTTTCCTTTCAGCTGTTCCCATTCAGGAGTAGCCACAGTGAATCATGTGTCTCCATCTAACTCTGTCCTCTGCATCCTCTTCTCTCACACCAACTAACTTCATATCCTCTCTCATTACATCCATAAATCTCCTCTTTGTTCTTCCTCTAGACCTCCTGCCTGGCAGCTCCAACCTCAGCATCCTTCTACTGATATATTCACAGTTTCTCCTCTGAACATGTCCAAACCACCTCAATCTGACCTCTCTGACTTTATGTCCAAAACATCTAACATGAACTGTTTGAAAAACAAAACATCAAAAAATTTTATCATAATCAGTTAACCTTTGAATTATTATCAGAATTAGTCAGTTCATATTTATGTTTTCAAAATGTCAAAAAATAGAACCATTTTGTTACATAGCGACAGAAGCAATAGAGTAAAATATACAGACTCACTAGAGTTTTATTTCTCTCCTCACCTCAGTTACCCTGGGGTCTTCTTTGTGGTTTACACGGGCGATCAGGGAGTGACTGGCGAGCAGATCCTGGAAGGAGCAAGGCAGCGTTTCAACATCACGCTGCCTCGACCAGTCGCCTTCATCTTCCTGCGCCACCGTGTGCTGGTGGAGGCCTCTTCGTACCCTCACTTCACTCTGCTGGGCCAGAGCGCCGGCTCTATGTTCCTTGGTTAGGCCGGGTCTTCAGACTCTTAAATTCATTTCCCTCCTGCTAAGACTTAAATAGTCTTTAATCTCATTAACGTGTGTGTGTGTGTGTGTGTTTTAGGCTGGGAGGCCCTGACGGCCTTCGTTCCTGATCTGTACGTGGACTCGATGGGCTATGCCTTTACTCTGCCAATCTTCCGCTACCTGGGAGGCTGTAAGGTGGCCAGCTACGTTCATTATCCCACTGTCAGCACTGACATGCTGTCTGTGGTCAGAGAGAGGAACCCCAGGTAACACCACACACACATAGCTGTAGAGGAAAACACTGTGGGCAGGAATGTGAGCGGCTCTCTTTTGTAGTCAGGGATCAGTAAAAATAGCTACAATAACTATTACTTCTTCTGATTGAACTATCCAGACATTGAAAGTAGGCACATCGCAACACATCTTACGGTCTTAGTCGTGGACAATCATGAGATTTGAGATAAAGGATTGCATATCACTGAAACTGGGTTTTAATGTAACCAGTTTATATGGATGTACACCATCCTTCCTACTTCTTTGTTCCAGGTTCAACAACGCTGACTTTATCTCCAGGAACCCACTGCTAAGTGCAGTGAAGGTGGTGTACTACTGCTGCTTTGCCCTGCTGTATGGCCTGGCTGGATCCTGCAGCGATGTCATAATGGTAAACTCCACATGGACGCTGGGACACATCCTGGCCCTGTGGCGCTGCCCCAGCCGCACCAGCATTGTCTACCCACCCTGCGATGTCAGGGCCTTCCTAGATGTCCCGCTGGAGGAGGAAGACGAGGAAGATGAGATGGAGGAGGGCTGGGAGGAGCTGGGGCAGGAGCTTGGGAGTGGAGAAGAAGTAGGTGGAGGTGGAAGGGGAGGGGACAGGAAGTGCCACTCCATTGTGTCGGTGGGTCAGTTCAGACCAGAGAAGGACCACCAGCTGCAGATTCGGGCGTTCAGCAAACTGTTGGACAGTAAAGGAGAGGGTCCTGGCGGACGAGAGATGCTGCGGCTTTTGCTGATTGGTGGATGCAGGAATCAGGAGGATGAGGAGAGGGTGCTGATGCTGCGGGGACTCTGTCAGGAGCTTGGGGTGTCGGACCGAGTCGACTTCAAGCTCAACGTTCCCTTTGAGGAACTGAAGAGAGAGCTGGTGACTGCTACCATTGGTCTGCACACCATGTGGAATGAACACTTTGGCATCGGTGAGAACAACATGTCACTTATTACACACGCATTATTGTACATATGTAGATACATTACATTCAAAGTTTTCTAAAAATTGGAAAGTTAACATGGATAAAACATATAAATTCAGTTAGAAAGTTTGTAAACTCGCTCTATTTCTGCAGAAATCTGACCTAAAATGTGATTAGTCCTAAAAACTTGATATAGGTAACTCAGTTAAACAAATGAGACAGAGAAAGGTTAAATCTGCATCTTTACTGTCATTGTCTGATGTTGACAACATAGGTTTGTACAAGTGTGTTTTGCCTCAGACTGTTCACCAAACTGATGTTGTGCACAAATACAATCAAGAATAAAATGGAGTTCGAAACCTGTAAAATACCTAACCAGCATATGGGAAATACAATCTGATGCTAATCCATTAAGAGATTAAAACTAAACTCAGAATTGTAAAACAAACAGGGAGCTGATGAAGGGGCCTCAGAACAGGGGTAATGTTTTCTCTGCATTAGATTTTAGTTGGATACTATGCAGGCGCCGTTCGAGCCACAGCTGTTGCAGTCGCTCTCCTTTTAATTGATTCTTCCCTTTTCATATTTTTAATGTAGTATTTTATTATAGTAAAGTATCCAGTTTGCCGTGTAAAGCTCAGCCTCTCTGATCATGTGGTTGGAGGGAGTTGTTATCTTTGTTTTTATCATCGCTGAACTTTTTCTGCTTCAAGCTGTGAGCAGGGCGTCTGGAGCTGGAGCCGCTCATTTGTTTACGGTTGGGAACAGCTGATCGGGCTGCAGCAGACCGGCACCGTGAATTTAAATTTCGTTCTGAATTTAAACATCCCGGACGAAATAAGAAGAAAAACAGCGGGAGGTCGCAGAGCTGGTAAAAAGCTGAAGGGTGGAAAAGTAAACAGGCGAGTGAGGGTGAGAAGATTACAGCCGCATCTCCCATCACTGGTTATGGTCAACGTGAGGTCTCTGGAGAACAAGGTGGACGAGTTGACTGCAGTGGTGAGGAAGGAAAATCTCTCTCTCTCGTGTAAACTAATGTGTTTCACAGAGACATGTCTGCAGGACAGTTTGTCCGACACATGCTTCAGTACAGTGCGGGTGGATCAGAGGACGACAGGTGGTGTCATACTGGTCATGTTGCTGTGAAAGAAAGAGTCTGTTGCCCGGACACTGAACTGTTGGCGGTGGGCCTCCGTCCTTACTATAGTTCCAGAGAGTTCTCACACCTCATGTTGATCGCTGTCTATATTCCTCCCTCTGCCTCCTCAGACGTTACATGTGACGTCAAACACTCGGTCGCAGCCAGACTTCAGACCTCAGATGACTTTAATCATGCAACTCTCTCCAAGACCCTTCCCACCTTCACACAGTATGAGGACTGTCATAACAGGGGGGAGAAGACACTGGACCTGATGTACTCAATGCTAAAGAGTCCTACAGCTGTTCTGCTGGAGAGGAGCTGGACCCCCTGCATGTTGTGGCTGAATCCCGAACAATCTCTCCCACCCACCCACACTTTCAGCCAGAGACTGATCACAGAACGCTACAGATCCTCTCTACCAGTGGCCATTAAACTGTTCAACTGTTCCTTTCTTTCTACTTTCATGTGGAGAGCAGCTGTAACAAGGCAACACAATTTTGAGTCTCATAACAAGTTAGTTCAAAAAAGCAGCAGCTGATCGTTGTCCCTGTTAAACTGTAGAAAATGGTTGGTCATTGTTAATCAATTTGTTGACACTGTACAAGCTTTGTGTCATCAGTGTGAGTATGGAAATCTATGTTGTGTTGTCTCGTGATGCTTAACTAATGACAGCATGATAAGATTAAAACGCATTGGCCAATAAAACGAAGCCCTGAAGAACTCTGCTGGTGACTTCATCAAAGGACACGACAAGTCTCTTCCTGTAAGAAAATACTTAAACCACAATCTTAGCAGGAAAGCTGTTGATGCTTACCAGGCTGGAAAGAGTTAAAAAGAATTTCTAAAGAGTTTATGCTCCACCCGCCGACTGTCCGCCAGATTGTGTACAAATGGAGAATGTTTAACACCACTGTTACCTTCCCCATTGATACAGATATGAATCCTGATGCGTACAAGCAAATTTGACAGGAAAATATCAAGGTTTCCACTTATGAACTGAGTCAAAGTCTTCACCTCAATCCTGCAGAAATGGTGTGAAAGGCTGTGAAGCAGGCAGGGCATGCGGGAAGCCAACCAGCACCGCTCAGCTGAAGCTGCTCCTCAAAGAGGAATGAGCTTCAACCATCCAGGCCGATGCTCAGAGCTGATAAGCAGTTACAGGAAGCGTTGGTGGAAGTTATTTCACACTGTTTAACCTCGGGGCATAAAGATCAAAACATTTTTCACCATATAAAAATAATAAGTGTATTCATCTTGTCTCATTTGTTTATTGGATTATGAATAATATTATTTTTGATGATAATTTGATCTATTGTACCGTCCTCCATGAACCACAGGGTCAGTGGTTCAACTCCTGGTTAAAGCCAATATGTCAATAGGTGGTTATTTTCAGTGCTGAGACATTTCCCCTTTAGTGTGTTTGCCTTTCACTGAAGTGTCTGCAGTAAATAGATCTACACCAACTGTCTCTCTGCAGGTGTGGTGGAGTGTATGGCTGCAGGAACCATTGTTCTCGCCCACAAGTCTGGGGGACCAAAGCTCGACATCGTGGTGCCGTACGAGGATGGGCAGACGGGTTTTCTGGCCGACAGCGAGGACAGCTACGCAGCCGCCATGGAGACCATCCTGGCTTTGTCTCCATCGGCCCGACTGGAGATCCGTCAAAATGCCCGGCGCTCCGTGGAACGATTCTCCGACCAGGAGTTTGAGACTTGTTTCCTCGCCGCCACGGAGCCTCTGATGAGTAATCTGGAGCGATGAAGATGACCACACGAGGTCTAGTGTCCAGCGGGAGCCAGTAATGGACTTTTTAAAATGAGGCTAATGGAGAGAGGATCATATCTATGTTCAAAATAATTTCCAGTGGCTTTAATTAAGTGTGATCTCCAAAATAAATATACAAAAACAAGTCAGTTGAGACAGACACAAACACTTCCTGTGACTCTGCAAGTGAGAATGAGAGTCGTCAGATCGAGCTGGAATCACAGAGATAAAGTAGATGAAGACACAGGTGGAGCTAAATAAATCTGTTTTCTTCTACGAATGATTCATGTGGACTTGACGCTAATATGACTTTTATTATTGTTCATGTTTCATGATCTTTATTAATGACTAAGTCCTAAGTAGATGTGAAGGACTTTGTTTTTGTATGTTGGGGGAATTAAATAAGGTTTTGTGTATCTCTTAAAATCATGTCTGTGTTAAGATGAAGCCAAATTTCTCTTATTTAAACATTGTCTTACTTCCTGCATTCCTGTTAGTGATGTGGTCCAGCCATGAAAATATAATATTTAAAATATTAAGAAAAGCTTTATTTTGACAGAGAGAGTTCTTACTATTTAAGTCTGTCCATGTAGAGTTTAAAGGTAATAAATGCAATCATCAAACTTCTTCATTTTCCTCTGTGTGCTGTTATAGCTAAACGTTGGTCTGAAGCTGTTGTTAAAAGATGATGATACATGATCACATTTCCGTTGAGTCATTTAGCAGATGGAGGAAGTCAAAGAGAAATCATCAAAACAAAGGAGTGTTTCCGTTTCATGAGATGTGAGTGCAAGAAAGGGCAGAAAGGAAGTTTTTTTTTTGAATAATAAATAAAGAGTTTGGTTTTCAACAGTTTTTTTTTTATATTGGGAGTGAGTTTGCTGAGTGTGCAGAGTTTGGTAGCTCGTTCCACCATCGTGGGATCACTTCTGTGTGGTGCTGGGACCACCAGACGGGAGGGATCGTAGACCTGAATGTGGGAGTTGAAGTAAGCAGGAGCTGTTTCGTTGACCACCCGATAGGCAAGACATACTCAGTAGTAAGCTGCAAGGAAAAGACCAAAAATTACCAATAATTGAGTCTAAGTACATTAGTCCAAACACAATTTAAAAAGCAACAATTGCTACAGACCAAACGTGGATAAATCTGCTAATGAAAATAGTTCCCAAAAACTATACCTCCACTAAATGAGTTTGATAAGTACAGGATAATAAGAAGACTTAAATACAAAGCCATATGTAAAACAATTCACATGATTAGAACATCCAAACAGTGCAAAAGGTTTCTATACTCAGCTATGTTGTTACAAGCTGCAACATTAATGAGATGAACATATAAATGCATCAATAATAGTCCAATAATATTTTAACTGATGCAAATTGAGACATTTTACATGCAGGAGGAACTAGTGGAACAAAGAGCTGACTGATCCTTTGTACAAAGATAAAGCCTCGAGCACAGTGATGCTAGCAGGACAGCTTGGTTTTACAGAGGCTGATTAAAGGTGCACTGTAGATTCAGGGTTACTTACAGAATAAAATGTTAAGGTTTGTGAGCATTCAGGGGGGTTGATGCTGACTTGTTGTCATCTGTCTGAGACTCGCCCGAACACTCACAACGATGCTCATTTTCTCCAGCGTCTCCTGCAGGTTTATCCTCCACCTGTGGTTGGATCTGTTGAGCGTCTGCAGCACTCAGTGCTCCTCGCTCTGTCCCATCATCCTGTGTGTTTTCTGTCTCGTCCGAGCTCCCATCCTCTTTGACCAACAGGTTCTTCATGGAGTCTGCCACTGCTTCCCTCAGCTCGTCCTCTGACTCCTCAAAGTTCCTGATGGGAGCAGATAAGTTAGAAACCATGTGCTTTGCTTCACTGTGTGTCAATGGAAAGTAGCCACCTTAACTTTTCTCCTGCACATGTTGATTATCTATTATTTTTGCATTTTGAAGTGGTTGGTTGGTGATCGTTTCCACACTTCTTTTTGACATTTTATAAACAAATAATTAGTTCATAAGGAAAATCAATACTGAAAAAATGGCTAGTGACATCCTTTGTTTTAAAGATCAGAAAATTCTCTCCAGAATAAAGATTAATTTACTGTAAAACCAAAATGGAGTCTTCAGCTAATGCTGGAACAATGACCTAAACAATGATTTGACTTAGACAGATGAGTGTTTACTTACGTGTCGTCATCGTCTGATCTCGGATCCAATCGCTCTTCATCCATCTCCACGTCAGAGTCTTCCTCTTCTTCTTCTTCCTTTTCTCTGTCCTGCTCTGACTCTGCATTGGAGAGAGAAGACATTTCAGTGTGAGATTGACTTGAGTGTCCTGCAATGTAGAGTTGACAAATTTGCCTGTGTGTGTGTGTGTGTGTGTGATCAATGACCTGCAGGCACCAAGTCCAGAGTTGATGATTTGAGCTCAGCCTGAGCGAGAGCGTTCATCAGGGTGTTGGGGGGGCCATCAACCCACTGTCTGCGACCTGCCACCTCCTCACCTAAAGGATACAAACATACTGCACTGTAAGAATACGGATTTCCTCAATATGAGCAATGTTTAAGTCCTTCAAGGTCCCCATTAGTCATTTAAAAGCTCAGAGTTTGAGAACATAAACCAACCAAAAGTTGTTTTATCAGTTAATGCTTGGTAATCTTGCCCATCAAGGAACCAGCATGGCTATCATAGTTAATATTTGTTACAAAAAAGTAAAACTAAATGATAGACAATGTATATGAATGTAATTTGTAAGATGTTAAATGTTTTGGGTTCCTTCAATAGTTGAAATTTTAAATGAGGAAGAAGATGAGAGCAGAGAACAGCGAACAGCAAAGAAAGCTTCAAAAAGATGAACCTGAAATGAGTCCACAGTAAAATGTGTTAATACAGACAGAGGCTTCTTCATTAACTACAACCCCAATGTGTAAAACATAAATAAAAGCAGAGTGCAATGATTTGCAAATCTCATCGACCCATATTTTATTCACTGTTGAACATAAACAACATATCAAATGCATTTCCTGGAAAATATGAGCTCATTGTGAATTTGATGGCAGAAAGACATCTAAAAAAAGTTGGCACAGAAGAAACAAAAGGCTGGATAAGTAACTGCTGCAAATCAAAAACTAATGAAGGAGCATTTGGCAACTAATTAGGTTGATAGGCAACATGTCAGTAACACGACTAAGTATAAAAGGAGCAATTCAGAGGTTGATCCTCTCAAATGTAAAGATGGACAGAGGTTCACCAAACTGTGACAAACTGTGAACAATTTCACAAAAATGTTCCTCAGTGTAAATTTAAAGACTTTGAAGATTCCAGCATCTCCAGTATATCATATCATCAAAAGAACACATTTCAATGTAAGTTAAAGTTGTATCATGCATAACGATATGTGAGCACGATCCAGAAATGCTGCCATGTTTTCTAGGCCAAAGCTCTTTTAAAATGGTCTGAGGCAAAATAGAAAACTGTTCCTATGGTCAGATTAATCAAAATTTGAAATGTTTTTTTTTTTTTAAACCATGGACACTGTGTCCTGTGGGACTAAAGAGAAGAGGAACCATCCAGCTTGTTATCAGCACAGTTTAAAAGCCTGGAGGTGCATTAGTGCCTATGGTGTGGGCAGCTTACACATCTGGAAACTACATAGAGGTTTTAGAGCAACACATGCTCTCATCGTGACGACGTCTCTTTCAGGGAAGACCCTGCATATTTCAGCAAGACAATGCTAAACCACATGCTGCATCCATCACAACAGCATGGCTTCACAGGAGAAGAGTCTGTGTGCTGAACTGGCCTGACAGCAGTCCAGATCTTTCACCAATAGAAATCATTTGGTGCATCATAAAACATACATTCTGGCAACAAAGGCCCAGAACTGTTCAGCAGCTAGAATCCTGTATCAGACAGGAATGGGACAACACTCCTCTGCTAAAACTCCAGCAACTGGTGTCCTCACTTCCCAGACAGAACGTTGTTAAACCAAGAGGGGATGTGACAGCATGGTAAGCATCAGCCCTAATGCAACTTTTTTGAGATGTGTTGCTGCCATCAAATTCAAAATGCGCTATTTTCCATGAAATGGTAAAATGTCTCAGTTTTAACATCTGATGTGTTGAGATTTGCATTCTGTTTTTATTTACATTTTACACATTGTCCCAACTTGTTTGGAATTGGGGTCATAGTTAACCTTTTTTTTGTTTGTTTCACAGGCGAACTCCACCTGTTTCAGCCTCAACCACGGTGTTGTAGACAGAGTTGACATCCATGTTGGCGAGCACATCCAGCAGTGTCTGAGGAGTCCTCTGGCTCCACCTTCTTCTCAACTCCGTCCAGTTCCTTAGCTTCAACTGCTCGCCTTGCTGGAAGCTCAGAGTCTGGTTCAGAGGGTCCATGTCCTGTTCGGGGGTCAGGGACATGGTAAGAGAAAGAACGAGGTGTGTGCTGTGAAAGAGATATTTGGTATCGCTCACCTTCTCCTCTTCCTCGTCGTTCCTTGTCTCCTCGTTCTCCTTCTCTGGATCTTCTTTCATCCCTTCTTCGTCTAACCGAATCTCAAACATGATTCCTCTCTGCACAAATGGTAAATACAAAATTGGGATTCTCTGACTCTTTTCCTGCAGTAACATTGTCAGATCTGAATTTCATAGTGCTAATTAACTTCAGTTAGTTAATTAATGCTAATTAATAACTATTCAAATGACATGACATTGGTCACTCGAATGGCGCTAGCAGACAAGATGTGTGAGTGTAAGACTGAACCTGGGACTGAGCCAGTATTTAGTCTAATCTAACCTTGTCTTTGTGTTTTCTCCTCTGATCTCTGTTCGCCTCTCTGATCTGCCTTAGAGCTGCTTCAACATCCTGTAGCCGCAAGAAGACACAGGAGGAAATCCTGTTACTGGGGTTTTTGTTTCTATGCAGAATAAGAACTGTTTCTCCAAACATGTCGGAGCATCCTGGGAGAGAAATGAGGCCCCTACACACTGATGGATTGGGCATTTTGTTCAGAGCCTGTGGGATGAGAATGAACTAAAAAAAAAAAAAAAATGTAACTATATAGGTGTGTTTGATTTGATTGTATTTACCTCGACACGTGGGGATTTCTGCTGCTCTTTACTGTCTGCAGAAGGTTCAGGGTCTTTGGGGTTTTCCACAATAAATGTTCCGGGTTGTGGCTGAGCCTGACAAAGAACAGACTGAAATATAATGCCATCTTCTTCTGTTGTAAGTTATTTTAACCAGCTGTGTATTCACACCTGACAAAGTAATATTAAAATAACTCCAAACACCAGCTTCCTCCACACATTCTGCTCTGACATCACGTTGTGCCGACTGAACACACCGACACAATTATTAAGCACATGTCTAGCTGAATGTTACAGCAGTCAGTCACACTGACCCCTGAATTTTGAAGCAAATGGAGTTGATGTGTGTTAATGGGATCACTTTGTTTTAAAACACTAGAGCTGGTAGAGACAGTTCGTGTCACTACCTCTACTTCGGCTCTCAGCCTCATCTGTCTCATCTCCTGCTGATACTGCTCTCTGATAAGATCCAGCTGACGCAGGTACTCCTACACACACACACACACACACACAGAAAATGGTCACTAAAGCAGCAGTTTTAGCATCAACAGGGTGTCAGACTTGAAAAATCTGCCCACTTTTGGTCGATTGTGGTCCTGACTCAGAGCTGGAACTGGAGCCCTACTGAACTGTTCTCATGCAAATTCACATTTAAAAACAACAAAACCTCCAAACTGGCATTAAAGTGCAACCGATAATAGTTCAGACTATGTGGTTTTTTGGAAACGGTGGCCTTCACAGCAACATTTTCCCAGCTCCTCCTGCCCTCAGTTTAGTTACTATACTTGTTCACTGTGTTGGTTTGATGGTTGGCTGATGTCAGTCTGGTCTGTGTCAGGACATGTCAGCTCACTGCAGTAGGTGGGGGTGAGGATACGCCTCTCTGATAAGGCACCATTCCTAAAGGGTTTATAGGCTCTGCCATTATAAATGTTAGTATGATGTTAATAAATACTTCAAAGTTTCTAACGTCATACTAAATGTTATTCATCCAGCCTGTAGCTAGTTACAGTTACAGGTCATCTCTCTAATTAATAAAAGAGCTAAGAAGTTGTGCTGGACGACGATTGTCCACAAATGGAAATTAAAGAGATGAACTTAACTGTCTCATTTCTATTTTTACATGTGTGAAGTACATAATACATGAGACGTGTGAGTGAGGAGAATCCAGAGATATTTAATGTAATAGCTACTGTTTTGCACTTCAGTATTTGAACCCTTCACAGTGAAAGCGGGCGTGTCTCCTGTGTGTCCTACCTGCCGTCCCTCCTGCCTCTTGCCCTGGGTTGTGTGTTCAGCTCTTCCTGCTTCCTGCTCCTGCCCTCCATTCTTCTTGTGGCGCTCAGCTGTGGACGGCCGCAGACCCTGATGGTGATGGAGAGGAAATATGGGTGGTTAGCAGCCAGGCTAATGTTGTGTGGTTCTTATCCGACATTTAACCCTGTGTTTACATGGGATCATGTTTAGAGGGTGTAACCCCCCTCTCACTCAGTGACAGCTAGGCCCCAACCCCCCATGACCCTGAACAGATTAAGTGGTTGCAGATAATGAATGGACGGATGCAAGAATCTCCAACCCACTTTATTTGTTGTATTATGCAGCTTTTTCCTCAATGTAACACAGAAAGTATATTATGGATGCATTAATGTTGCAGCTGGTATCATCCCTCCTGGTAAGGGTCACTCGGGGGCTGTAACCAATTCCAGTGGTCGAGGTGGGGCCAACACAGAGACACACACAGACAAACAACCATTCACGCTCACATTCACAACTATATATTAACTCGGGGAGAACTCGCAGCACTATCCACTCCACCACCCTGCAGCCCCACAGCTGGTAACAATTGATCTGACTTCATTTACTTTATATAGTAATAAATATATTTTTCTTTCTTTAATTAAGCAACTACTTCACTGTATATTTTTTACTTGAATTCTTTGGAATTCTTAGTAATCATCATTTTAGAATATTAGTTTAAAAGGTAACTGGTAACTGCACCTGTCAGGTAAATGTAGTGAAGTAAAATATAAAGTATAATAAAATACATATACTTAAGTTCTACTTTTTACGACTGTTACAACAACTAAAAAATGTGTTTAGTGTAGAGCTCAAACTATGACCCAGGTTAATTTAATTTTCACTTGGCCCGTGTTTGACACAGTTTCCAGTTGTGGTTCTGAACAGAACCACTGAGGGTTTCATGATTGAGTCATCTTCCTGCAGCCAACGCTGCATCAAAAAAAAAAACTCCACTGGTGCAACAAAACCAACCTTCAACAGCTAGTTTCAGGTTAGATTAGTGGGCTGCATCATAAAAAATGCTTATTCAGTCATTAGTCATTACTTATCCTCAACATGTTTGTTGTAAAAATTACTAAAATGATTAATCAGCTGTTTTTGCAGAAATAAGAAACTAAAGTGTGTGTGTGTGTGTGTGTGTGTGTGTGTGTGTGTGTGTGTGTGTGAGTCTGCTGCTGAGCTTCCTCCTACCAGCTGTTTCTCTGCCCTCAGCTTGTACTGGTTGGCCTCGTGTCTTCTCTGCAGGAATTCGTTACGAGCTGCAGCCACACTGACACACAAACACATAGAGAAATGTGAGGTTTCACCTTTTTCTTTTTGAAGGTTTTTTTCCCGTCTTGGGTAATTGTGAATCAAATGATTTATGGTGTTTTAGACTTGTTAGTCATCAACAAGGCTCATTTAATGCACTTGTGCTTTATCCTGCACACTGCAAACTCTCCTTAACCCCTAAGTTATTTACAGTCATACAGTCACCACATCACCAACACAAATTTCTCATGTCTATTTAAAGGCATCATCATTCCTAGACTGCACCGAACACTTTTTACATTTCTGACAATTTGTCACTAAATGGTTGAATTGGTGGAATCAAGAACATCATGCTTTAGTAAGAAAAATAACTGTTAGCTGCAGCTGTATATTCGCTGAGTGGTCACTCACAGCTGGTATGGCTCAAGAGCAGGAGCAGCGTGGTTGTCACATCGTCCCTTCTCTCTCTCCTGAGGAGGAGAAAGAGGAGGAGGGGGAGGAGGAGGGTCCTCCTTGTTCCTCCTCTGAAAGGCATCCAGTTGGACATGGTAGTGCTGGTAATGGCTGAGAGGCTGCTGTCCATAAAACCTGCATCCATAATAAACATAATCAGAACGTGACTTTCAGTAGTTTCTATCAGGATTTCATTTACCGATAACAAAGGGGGGAATTAACTTGTTTCTGTCTCACCTTTGGTTCTGTTTCCCAACAAATTCTCTGTCAGCAGCCGGTTGTCCTGCTCTGTGATGAAGAGGCTGCAATCATAAGTAAATGTACAGTATCTTTACGATAGAACAACTGCATATTGACAAACAGTAGATACTGTTGATGTAAACTACTTATAATTTACATATTCCTCAGCAGTCTCTGCAACAGCACTTATTTCTTTCACAATATAAAAATATTACCATTCAGATGGAATAAAAAATGGAATAAAAAAACACTAATAGAGGTTCATTATTACTTTGTAGTGAGCGGGGGTGTGGACTCTGAATGGGACTCTCCAGTCTGGTTTAGCAGGCAGTTTCTTTACAGCAGGCTCAGGTCTCTCTGCTCCTCTGGGCTTCTGCTTCTTCTCTGCATAAGCTGTTGAACAATATTAATTCCCTTTAAGTTTAACTCCCTACGTATCCTGGAATAAAACTTTCAATTGTGTCAACATCTTTCTTGCAGAGTGATGTGGACACTGTAGAGTCAAAGACTGTCTGTTTTTATTCAGTTACCTTCAACAGCTGCACTTACAAGCCTCATCATTACTTCTGCAATTAATCCTGAGTAATTTATTCTAGGGAGACATTATCAATTATCATGATTCTATGATCCACAAAGTTAGAAGGATGTTCTTACTGAAAAGAAAGCCAAGACAACTTTATTCATAAAGCACTTTATAAAAAGACTGAGAAAAGTTTTTAACAATTCATTTACAATGCCAAAAATAAATATAAATATAAAAGTATAAAAGAATTAAGGAATAAAATACAATAAAAATAGTACAATCAAAAACTCATATTGGCTCTAAAGCCAGGGAGAAAAAGTGAGTTTTCAGCTTTGATTTAAAACTAGACAGTGAAGATGCCTGTCTAACTTGCAAAGCCAGTGCATTCCACAAATTGGGGCCTGCAACAGCAAATGCCCTGTCACCCCTGAGCTTCCGCCTTGTCTTCGGCACGTCCAGGAGCAGCTGGTCAGCTGACCTGAATGACCGGCAGGGGGAGTGGACATATAGCAGCGAGGTGGGGCGGGGCAAGACCATTTAAGGACTTAATAACAAATAAAATAATTTTAAGATGCCCTCTTACGATGGACAGGCAGCCAGTGCAAAGTGCTCGCTCTTCCGTGTTCAAACGTTTGGCGGCATTTTGTACCATCTGGAGATGGATGAGTGAGAGACACCTAAATTACAGAATTACAGTAATCCAGCCCAGCCCAAAAGCATGGATTACTGTCCAAATTACTTATCCAAATTTGTGGCAGTAGGGTTAACAAATTGTGTCAAAGGGCCCAGGTCTAGAATGAATGACGCAGGTCTACAAAGAAGGACTCAGGTCTACAAAGAAGGACTCAGGTCTACGAAGAAGGACCCATTGCTGGTGCTTGGACCTTGGGTTCATATTATCTTGTTGCGTGGACCTAACCCTACTCCGGAGCAGTGCCACGGATACCTACCTATTGCTGTGAGCCACTGTGTCAAAGGCAGCAGTAGCACCAGCAGTAGGCCCAGTAGCACCAAAACGACAGTCCCCAGCATCTGTACCTAGGAGGATGTCAGTAAAAACCCTCAACAGTGCCAAAGAGGTTTCAATCCAGACCGGAAAACCTCAAGCGTGCTGTTTTCCTCACTGATGTATTATTGTGGATGAAGCAGCTGTCAGTACATATAGTGGTTAAATCAGCTCCACAATACCTGCTGCCGTTTCTGTTTCACATCCAGTCTCTAGATTCAAGATCCAAACTTTATTGATCCCACAGGAAAATTGTGTTGCCTTGTTACAGCTGCTCTCCACGTGAAAAGAAAGGAAAAACTTCCACCAAACCAAGACAATAAACAAGTACAAACTATGATCAATAAGTAAGAACAAACCCAGCCAGAGGAGTAAACATAAATGAAATAAAATCAATAGTATTTGACCATTCAGTCCCCCGCCACAGACTCATAAAACTTCTGCAGCATGGTGCTGCAGAAGTTGAAGGAGCTTAGTCTACTTAAAAAATCCACCTGCTCTGTGTTGTCCTGTATAATGATGCTGCATGAACTGACCAGTGAAGTTTATTATCCAGGTGGACACCCAGGTATTTTCCCCCACTGATGGTTACTCCATGATATCTCCAACCTGGATGGTCGTCAGAGCTATACAGGGTGAAGACACTGACCTCCGTGCTTAAGTTTTTATTCAATACCAAAACAAACCAAGTTTTGACTAGATATTTACGTTTATGTCAGCAACAGCATCAAGTTCAGTAGTGTTTGAATTATACTGTTTGGTCAAGTACTTGTTTTGTACTGTACATTTTAGAGCTTGTGCTCAGTACATTAGTTTGACGTAATAATCCATTGAGTATGTACTTAGGCAAATGTGTGCACCTTTTGTGTTTGGGTACTTCTATGTGTAACTTTATTAAATAATCACATTTTACAAGTGACCCATAGGTGGCAGGACTTCCCTGTTTAGTCTGCTCTTCCTTTTCTTGTTTTTCTGTATAAAATAGTTGATCCAAGTTTGTATAAAACAATAAATTCAGGGTAGAATCCTAAAATCGGCAGTAAGAGCTGCCAGACCAGGGATAAAAGGTGAGACAAATACGTTAGTCAGAGCAGCAGGTAAAGCCGCACACTCCCTCAGTGATTAAAGTAACATTGTGTTCCTATGTAACCAGGGCTTGACGCAATCACAGTCGACCCAATGAAAATTCACTCCTGAGGAGATGAAGCGATATGACCGAGCACGCAGGTGTTGAAGGACGGCAGATGGATCAGAGCCAGCAGCAACAAAGTGAGATCCATCTGAATGAAGTGTCAGTAACAGACCACTGGGTGGCACCAGAATCCACATTCAACAGGTGATGAAGTGAAACTGTTAAAAGCACGTTCTGGTGCTGATGCACTTTGTTGTGCATTGTTGACGGGTGTGTAAATGGGGGTGTGAACGTTTTGCTGTGGCAACCGGTGGCACAGGAAACACTGCGCAGTCCCAGTGAAAGTCATCAGAACATCCTGCAGTTTGTCGAGAAAGTGAGAAGCAATGTTCCAAAGCAGCCCTTAAAACATTTGTGAAGCTTTGTAAACAGACCCCAGACCTGAACATCAGTGGGAGGATCTTCCACATGTTGTGAAGTGCTCAGAAAGACTCTTAACAGCTGCCAAAGGGAGGCAAGATGCCAAGTACTGACTTTAAGTTAACAATGTTACTATTCAAATCTGAGCAAATGGCCCTTTACATGTTTCTATTCTCCTGGATTAGCACCATCAAAAGGCGCTGATCATTCACAGACTTATCCTGCAGCACAACAACCAGCCCAATGACCCAGCTAGTCTTCACAGTCTTGCAGGCCTATGTTCACAGGCAAGAACAATGAAGGCTGCAGCAGATGGTCTGGCTCCCACAGAGTCACACTCTGACACAGGCTAAATCCACAGAACACCATCCTGTACCTGCTGAGTACCTGCAGAACGTGAGCACTATGAGAAAAGGCTGCTCACAGCCACTGCTCATAACATATCTCTGAAATGATGGATTTTCATTTCTAAAACCTTTACACACAACTGTTGATGCTGTGTTACCTGGTGTGTTGAGTGCTCCTGCTCTAGTTTTAGCAACTTGTGACACAGTCGCTCTGCTTCGATGCAGCACAGTGTGGCTAAACTCCTCCTGCATCACCTGCACACACACACACACACACACACACTTCTGATGACCTCTATTGATTGAACTAAATAAAGATTTCGATTGCTACAAAATAAATACGTACTTTGAAATGCAATAACTGTTGAATACTGTACACTGATCTTTAGTCACTTGGTCCCTTCTTCCGCTCACATTTACAGCCATGCAGTTGAGAATATTAGAAACATCTTTCACAATTCAGTGTATTATTTGGAGCCGTCCATGTTTTATTTAATTATTTAATTTATTTTTTATTTTATTTAATGGAAGGACAGTCTGCATCAACTGCGCGCTCACAAATCACCTGTTTAGTCTGAATATTATCTGTTTGACTAAACCTTTCTTTCTGGCACAAGACACACAGTAGACCTACAAAGAAGTTGACTGTAGTTCTCTGGTAGATCTCCAGTTAAACCTTTCCCTTCAGTGACTGTCAACAAGATTCATTACCTGTGGATCCAGGTGTTTGCTGATGTGCTTTTCCAAGAAGGGACGTCTGAGTACAGAGGTGACCGATGGACGGTCCCGTGGGTTTACCTTACAAAGGTGCATCATGAAAGTGAGAATGACAAATGATCATCACCTAACTTTAAAGATTATTTGATGATCCCAGAAATACCCAGTAACACTGTTATACAGATTTTTATTTCCTCAGCTTCGATGATTGCGAAAGACTAATGGTCAGACGTTTGAGAGACATTAACATTAAACAGTGCAGCTAGGCCACTGACAAATCAAGAAAAGAGATCTTATTCATATTACTCCACAAAAAGCGTTTCTACATTTCCCACCAGTTTATTCCATAACTGATTATAACACTTTACTGAAAGCCTTAGAAAGACCTTCATGGCCTCAGGGTCAGGACTAAAGGTGACCTGAAACAACTACAAGTTAACAAAATCTGTTTCGTCTTTCAAATCACTTCTAAAAATGTATTTGTTTCATGGGTTCATATTATAATTATGTTATGCATGTGTGTATTCATGTGTTTATGAGGTGACTTTTCTTTACTACATTGTAATGGCTGACTTTGACATGTACATTATAAAAAAGTATTTTACAATGTAAGTATTTTTGCAGTCCAACAACATCTCTATCTGTGTCACTTCCCTACGTGATAGAACTCTACAAATAAAATGTAACAAATAAATAAAAACTGTAACCAACAACCCATGTAGTAATAAATATAACTTCTTTAAATGAAGCACAGAGAATTGTCAGATCTATTGTGTAGTCTGAAGGTGTGGTCCATTATATACTCTTCACATTATTTGTTTCAGTTCCAACTTTAGTATTTTGTCTTTTAACTGTTTCTGCAGCAGACGTGTTAATATATTGCATTGTGAAACCTGACATCTGCTGCTTGTGCTCGTGTTGCATCTCGATTTCATCATTAACTTAGTCAATCGACTTACAAATAATGTTAATAATAAACTGACTGACTACACTGACAAGTTATTAGTACAAAACAAACTAAAATAGCTGCCACCCTGAAAACACAGGATGTTTTTGTATGCTGAAAGTGTGATCTGATAACTGTCATGTCAGACCACGTGACCACAACATAAGTATGTTCTTAATTTTGAGCACTGAGAAAACATTTCAGAGGTTGTCTGGCAATCGTTGTGCTTCAGCATTAAGACAATGGAAACTTCCTGATGTGGACATCAGGCTAATATCCTGAACATCTGTTTAAGCCCTTTTCCCTTTTTAAAAATGCTTCTGTTGTAAGTTTGAATTTAACTGAACCTATTAATGGAAAGTCAGCAGACCATAACAAGCTGCAGCGGTTTCTTGTTTTCGTGCTGGTCTTATTATGCGGCCTTTGGATTCCCAAAGTTGAACTAAAAACAGACAGTCTCACACATCTAAGGAGGTTGACATGAAAGGTCCAGGAGCAGAAACATCAGTAAATGGTGCAGAAACTTGGGGAAACTGTTTTATTTGAAATCGTAATCTTTGAAGTATCATGTAACTTTTTCTGTCAGACTAATGTAATGGTACAATACAAAAAGTACAAAATTACCAACAGAGTTGTGGTGGTGTTAACACAGGAAGTAAAAACAGAAAGAAATCAGAAGAGTCTTTACCTTGAAGAGTTGAGTGACCAGCAGGCGAAGGTCGTATGAGTAGTGTTTGGGTACCGGGTTGTAGCGCCCCATGCAGATTTTAACAACCAACTGTCGCAGACTGCTGCCCTCAAACTGCGGGTGAAGAAAGGTTCACTCAACACACACACGGTGGACTGACATAAAATGTATTAACCGGAGCCTTGTTGTAATCGTGTTGTCATTATTTAAGCAAAAAGGCGGAACATGCTCTATTCCTGCTTGTAATTTTCTTTTTTACAGTAAACTTCATTTCTTTGACTTAAAGAAAGTCATAGTCTCTTATCTTCCAGTTTATTAGGTACGACAGCTAAAACAAAAGTCCCTCAACAAATCCTTGGTTGTGAGGTGGAAATGCTATAGTGTTATTTAGTCTATGGGAAATAGATAAAATGGACAAAAACCCCAGTGCTGTTGAAGTATACTGTCCAGATTAAAGGCCATATTCCTCAGAGAAGAATCCCAGTGAAAACAGTGCAGGTAGAATCTTGGCTTAATATCACAATTAACCTTTTCTCTCTGTTAAAGCTGTGTTTATAACAGAGAAAGAGAAGTAACAAAGGAAAATTATAAAAGTGAGAATTCTATTAATAATGGAAACTACACAACTGAGAATTTAGATTTTCCCTGATTTTGACAAGATTTTTAGACGTAAGTTATATAGTTGGTGTAATAATTTACATCATCAAACCAGTGATTTGCTTCCATAACTCTCCCGTTCTTGTGTAACTATAAAAAAAGGATTGTGTAGCACTAAATTAGCATTAGTGTTTCTCAGCATGCGTGTGTGTGCTGGGTGTGGTGCAACATACTGGGTGTCTCAGGGTGCAGAGTTCATACAGGACACAGCCCAGAGACCAGATGTCCCTGCAAACAGGCCAAACACACAGACATGTGCTTATATAGAGGATGTTACATACATCTGACGATAATTTAACCATAAGTTCCTGACCTTGTCGTCCCACAGTAAATGTCTGTCCAGCTCAGTAGCAACAGATTCAGGGAGTGTATCTATGGTGTCACCACACAACAGCACGTTTAATACATGTTGTGTAACTTGGCACATTTCTTGTTGGAACAGGATGCCAGGGCAGGGCCTAACATCTCCCCTGTGCCCCTGAGCTAAAGTCATAAACACCAAGAACAAAGATGTAATGTTAAAAGCCAGAGCAGTGCAGTGATCAATCAGAGCTGCAGCTACCAAGAGGGAAAGTCTAGTAAACAATTTTTTCATATAGCTACTCTGGCATTTACTTTTCTGCCCAGGACCAACTATGTGTGCATGCTACTGTACTTCTATCTCTGTGAGGACTTTCAGAAACATGTTGGTCTCATCATGACAGAACTGTTTATATATTTAGACTTGGTTTTAGGGTTAAGTTCAGAAGTAGATTTAGATTAGGCCAGATAAGGTTAGGGTTGGCGGGAATTGGTCACATGTTTGGTTAACAAGTGTCTCACAAATAGTGAACCCTGAGCGAGTCTGTGAGAATGTGGGAAAGAGGAAGCTGCTCTGACCTCAGACTGCGGAAGAGAACAGAGCTATGATCTGTCCAGAGAATGATAACCATTGTGAAATGTTTGCATGTGGAGGTTTGGAGCACAGCTGAGTTTCCTCTTCGACAAGCATGCTCTGTGTGTTTGTACATGTCGAAATGAAAACCCCTCTGAGAGAATTTGTTGCATGAGCAGATGATGACAGTATAATAACAGAACCATGGTGTATTATCACGCCCTAACACTGGGGACATCTGCAGACTCTGTCACTGGGTTAGGGTCCTGAGGTGACCTAGGAAAGGCGCCTGAGCAATGTCCCCACATGCTGAACCAGTACAGTGCACATGTAGGTGTAAAGATAGTTCTAGAACACATTTAAAGATTTTGGAGGATGTGTGATTTATAAAGACGAAGCCATTGATTTAACTTTGTGTTTATGTGCTTTAAAGTAACATGCAATTGTGAGTGTTACTTCCAGAGCCAAGGAGCTTTCTTACAGGTTACATTGATAAAATCCGACTAGCACCATCACTCTGTGATGTTTCCCCACTGTGTGGATCGGTTTTAGATTTCAAAGCTTGGGAGTCAGATTCCAGTCATACAAACACAGCTGTATAAATATTTCAGCATAACTTGTGCTGATATACAGGCTCTTTTTTAATGTGTCGTTGGCAGAAAGCTGACTGGTAAGACTTTTTGTCCACTACACAGGATCATATTGCATTCAAGAATTCAGGCTAAATGATCCGGTTTAGTTTGAGAGCAGAGGGTTGACTGCACATACGTCTTATTGTTGTACGGTCGACTCTCACAGATCTCTGGGGAGAGGTAGTACGGTGTCCCGACACAGGTCCGGGCCAGCTCCATGGTGCTGCACAAACACAGGCCAAAAAGACAACCTACTTAGTTCAGGGGTCAACGTAATGCTTCTCTTGATGGTGTTGACATAGTCGCTCCCTCCCTCTGATGTTATTATGGTCATCTGGAAGTTTTACAAAATGCAATTTTTAGCTTGACAAACATTTGTTAGAGACAGAGCTGCTGTGGAGGCAGGAAAGTTCCTTCCGCAAACTGCTGCCAAAAACTTGGAGAAACACTATTGTTCAAAATACCACAGTATGCTATTTTGTAAAAGAAGCTGGAGACATTCCATGTTATTGTCACTGCCCCCCCCCCCCAAAAAAAAAACACGTTAGTTTATCTCTAAGCCCCTACTGTGGATGTAAGTGTTCCTGTTTTTAATAAAAAATGAAAAAGCTGACTAACTTGAGCTGCACACACGCATATTCAGGTTTTGCTTTGCTTCTTGTTCAAGGACATATACTGTGGTTCGTGTAAGTGACAGAGGACAAAGTGATTAAGTTAACATGAGTCTTCAGCTTTCAGTTGTCTTCCAAGGTGTGTTTCCCTGTTGAGCTGCAGTGGATTAGCAAAAAAAATGAAGTTGGTTTCACATGTAATATCCACTTATTCTAATTATTCGAATGGCTGATATAACTTTTAAAATGCATGTTTGTTCCTTTAGAGATACACTATTAGACAGAAGTCAGGAGCAGACTCAAACCCAGGAGGCTGCAGTTATGTGACCAATTTAGCTATTGGGGTGCTCTGAAAAATGGAAATAAATATTTGCATAGAACAAGTACACACAGTAGGATTTGCATTGGGAGGTGACTGTTTAATACACAGACTTAACAGGAGGACAAAGCAAGAACAACTCCTTTCAATATTTATAAGGACACCGGACATGTTTTCAGACATACTTGTGAAGGAGGAAATGTTGAATTTGTTGGGGACTATTTTCAGTGGCGGATTAATCCACAGAGCAACAGTGTGGCTAGCTGGTGTGTTTTCAGCATTCTGCCACACCGAACAGTAATGAAATATCAGGCTTTCTCAGTTAGTAGGTGAGAATAACTGTTGGCTGCAGTAAAAAGAAAAGAGAAGAAAATCATTCAAGATCTCATGCAGATGTAAACATGATCACTCTGAAAAGCTCAGACAAAATTCAAATGAAACGTGGAAAAAGTGGAAAATGGGGACAACAGTATGATTTCTATGTTAAAGAATGTTTTATCATCACATATCACTCAAATTCCTTTCTTTCTTCCAGTCAGGTAAATCTTAAATTCTTCCTTCACCTCCAATGTAGTCAATAAAATCTTATCTTATTTTTGTTATTATATCTAGTGTAAAAAAAAATAAAAAATACCAACATGCATGGTGTGTTATTTACACACATATTTTATTTGTTATTCTGTTACAAGCTCAGCTTTGCTTGCAGTGTATGAAAGGACGACAGGTATTTCCACAGCTCGTGTTTGGATGTCCTCGATGACAGTTTGTGGAATGATAATGAGTTGTTTGGAGCTCCTCCATGTGTTACAGAGCGCTCAGTGATAAAACAGCTGCACTGTGTGTGTGTGTGTGTGTGTGTGTGTGTGTGAAGATGAAACTGACTTACTTATTCAACATTCTTGCGATTCCAAAGTCCCCGAGCTTTGCTTTCAACCCTCCGCTGCTTAGGAAAACATTCTAGAGCAGAGGGAGAACATGAATGCAAGCATGTCTGTGTTTAAGCAGAAAACAGTGACTGGGCATGTATGATGTGTTCTTCATGTGGGTAAACAGATATGACTGATGACAGACAGTGATGGCTGCGAACACAGACACAGTCTGAGATCAGCTGTGAGGAGATATTCTGGGAGCTGGCACACAGTGAGCTCTTTGTTCACAACAAAGCTGAGCTACGGACATTTCAGCCATACAACACCCCTCAACCCTGTAACAATAATACCCGTTAATTAAAACACTTAACATGTTCAACTAGGACAGCATGACCCGTTTGATCGGATAAAACAAGTCAAAATTACAGTGTAAAATCTCCAGACCTGTATACAGAAAACAGACAAACAGTACTTCTGTAAAGCCTTCTTGGTGTAACCAAGTTCTTAAAGAACAGTTGGAAATACTCATCCACTACATGGCCATGTTTACATTCTACAGATTCTACAGTTATCCTGTTGCTAACTTGGTGTGAGGACCTTTAACCACCTTCAGCTCTGAAAGGTAAGGTGACATGATAGTGATGTGTTCCTCGGGGACAGTCCGAGTCAGGCTGCATGAAATGCTGCTGAGATTCTGGTTTAGATTACGTTATATTGTGTCAGGATGTAGACCAGAATCCACCTGTGCAGTATGTCACTTGTCATGGTCCAGTTAATTAGTTTATTCACTTGTTTAGTTGACAGGGATTAATACCGAAAAACCCTGTTACAGATGTTTCTGTACAAGTAGGGCTTCAAAATCAATGTAAAATCACAACAACTCAGCTATTTAGGTTCTTCAGCCTGAGCTGGGCTCAGCGCTGAAAGTGGAAACATTAAACATTTCAACAAGTTTTCAGATAAATAGCAGTTTAAACGCATCACTTTTCTCACTATTTCTTATCATTTCCCAGAGTAAACTGTTGAAAACAACCATTTATTACAATAACTGACACTGTAGTTGCATTGATGAACTGAGGGCAGGTGAATCTACTGATCCCACTGTGGTCCAGAGGTAACCAGATGCTATAGTTTACAGAGATTTCTGAGTGTGATTAAAGTGGATATGTGCAGCAGTGACGCAGGTGTGATACCTGAGCTTTGATGTCCCTGTGGAGAATCTTCCTGTCGTGAATGTGTTTGAGGCCCAAGCAGATCTGAACGAACCAGCCCACAATCTGAGGGAACACACTGCTCAGTCCTACTCAGCAGGTTGTTATATTTATTCAGGTTTAGGAATAAGTGTGTGTGTGTGTGTGTATATACCTGTTCCTCGCTAAAGAGGACTCCTCTCTGCATGTTGATCTTCTTCATCATGTCTCCTCCGTCACAGTACTCCATCACTATGTACAGGCTGCCCTGCTCTGAACACACACATCCATTAAACAGTAAAGACTCTGACAGTGATGATGAAAATACAGGATCACACATTCTCTACAGAGGCACACACACCTTCAAATGACGTGATGAAGGCCACGATGTTCGGATGTTTCATCTTCGACAGCAGTATCACCTCTTTCTTGGAAGCCTCTTTTTCCCTCGTTGACATCTGAGCAGGGAAAACTTTATTATGAATTAATCCAATGTGCAAAGTCCCTGTGAAAATTAACCTATAATTGTCTCAGAAGCTACTGAGAGAAAACACAGAGAGATCACTGCACACACAGTATGTAGGTGTTTCTTAATTCTTATTTATTTCCAAGAAATCTCCTGAGTAGTTCCCTGGAGTAAAGCACCGAACTTGGTCTCTATTTTTCTTGTAATTGCAACCAGCTAGTTTCTTCTTTCTAAGAAACTACTAGGAAGTAAGAGGTGTCTAATATACTCTGTGTTACAAAACAGAAGTTCAGCTTGATGTCTTAAAGCATAGGTGGCACATGTTGGAGAGAAACAGTTCACTGCTACCTACCTTTCTGAAGCTGATCTGTTTGACCACACACTGTCTGTCTCCTCCACCTCCACCTTTGTCTCTGACCAGAAAGGCTTTCCCAAACGCACCCTCTCCAATCTGACGGATGACCTCATAGCCGTTCATAATACCTGAGGACCCACAACCAAAAACAGAGTAACATTCATACACAGAATATCAGCAGGCAAGTTACATATATAATATGTTGAAAAAAACCTTAACATATTTTTTATGATCAAGACTTTCATTAGGGACTATTGTGCTAATTATGTTCTTGACTGATTAGAACAGAGGAAAAAAACTCTTCTTTTTCTTCCGTCTGAAACTCCCATTGGAGTCAATTATAACAGAGGAACAGAAATTCTCTCCAAATTCTGAATGTTTTAAAATTACTGCCCTGCCTTCATTTTGTTTAGTATCTTCAAATAAAGTACATCTCACTGTTGTGCGAAGCCTTCTGCCACTCACTTTTTAAATTTTGTTAATAGGATTAATACTTTTGCACATTTTGCGAGGCAGAGTCTGAGCAGTTCACTGCCTGTCTTCAGCAAATGTGAGGGATTCAGCAGGTTCAAAGCCGCCGTTGCCATGGAAACAAATACAGCTGAATCAGCTCATGTGATCAGCCTCTGTGTCCTTTAACAGATTTTCAGACACAGACAGAAAAAAATTTTCAAAAATTTTGTTGTTTTGATTTTTAGCATTTAAATAGAAAAAACACTGTGGTGAACTCTACCTATTTAATACTTCTCTTTAAATGTCTTCTTCTTTACTTTCAACTTTTAATGTCAACTTCAACTTCTTCCTTTGTTTCTTTCAATGCTGTAGCCATTTCTTTGTTTTCTATGTTTCCTTCTTTTTGTCATCCTGTTTCTTTCTTCTTCTTTTGTCCACCTGTTATTGTCTTCTTGCGTTTGCAGCTTTGTACGTGCAAACTGGACAACTCTTGGCAGCATCTGACAAATCGCCGGATCTCCTGCATCTTGACAACTCTCCCACGTAATTTCCTTGGAAATTCCCTTTTCTAGTTTTTCTCAGGTGTTTGACTTAAACTTTGCACTCAGCTATTACATTTCTACAGTTTTCAGGATTTCTTGTGACTTCTTTCTTTCTTCTTTCGTACCTTATTTGGTGCCTAACCAGTTTGGCTAACTTTCAGCTAGAAACACTGTTCACACTTCAAAACGTTCAGCTTATAACGGACATTATTAATTGTATACAGCTTTTTGATATATTTTATACTTTTTAAATCAACCTTTTAAACTATGACGTCATTGATGACACGTTTAATGACAATCGTCTTAAGACTTTTGTTTGCACGAGAAGCTCAAGAGAAAACTTCTATCTCACGTGACTTTGTTCAGTAACGTCGCTAAATATCAGAAATTAACTAGAGCTGGAAATGAAATGCAGGGATGTTAAACTTGGAAAGTATTAATCTACCAAGTGGCACATTTAGACATAAAGTACTGTTACTTCAGCACTAAGTAGAAAACGTCAGGCCTAACATTACTTGAGTACCAAGATTACTTTCTAACACCGAGGTTAATAAAAAATAAAAAATAGAGGTTTTGTATTCAAGGAGGATTTGTATTCAACTTTAACCGTGTCTGTGTTGGTCTGAAGCGTCCCGGAGAAAGAGACCCGTTACCATGGAGACGGCAACACGGGCGCTAGCGTCCATGCTAATATGGCAACATGCAAACGTCGGTTCACAGTCAATAAGAAAATGCTTTTCTTTTTTTAAGCGGGATAGCAGCTTAAACGTACCTTATACAAAGTTTCCCTGTTCCCAAAGTCAAAGAGTGAAACAAGGCGGCGGTAAAAAAACAAAACAAAACAAGGACGTTAAAGTATCTGAGTGTTGTCCGATAAAACTGTCTAAACTACGGCGAGCCAAAGGCGAACGCGCGGGGCATGATGGGAGTTGGATTTTCAACGGCCTGACTTCGCTAACACAAGGTTCCAATCTATTTCTGATAACAAGACACTGTTGTGTTTCTATTGTAGCCTAATCCTGGTGGAAATTACGTTTATTCAAATACTGTGCACTAGTAATAAAATCTACAATCAGAAACTATGGTTATCTCAGAATATGATGTGTTATTTTGCATTTAAAGGCACCGCAGCCCCCCAGCATCAGAGCAGGGGGGACACCAGTAAAGTGGGACTAGACTGTGATACCATCTTAGCTGTGAGGTCTGAAACCACAACCACAGGCTTCACTGCCAGCACAAAGATGGGGTCCTTATTTAAAGCCTCAGAGAGGCAGCAGAGGTTCCATGCTTTATTCACAGTCACCGATCATGTTACTGTTGTCAGATTTAACCATAACACCACAGAATGAAATGTCAGGCAGTCAGCATGGGTGTGAAGTTATATTTAATCTAGGCATGAATGTAATCAAATCCTCCTTTGCCTTGCCTTTTATTTATTTTTACACATGAATTGTGGAGAAGAATCCAGATATTTTACTTCATTACAGCATCAGTACCGACGTCTACAAATGCTATGCTACGAGTAAAAGTTCTGCATTTGCAGAATTATTTGTCATTTCAACAAAAATAAATAAATAAAACATGGCATTTAGTCAGTGTGTAAATTGGCCCTCATTTAAAAAAAAAAAATGTGGGTCAATTTACTGTTATAGTGGATAAAAAATTGAGCTAATTATAAAAAGGATTTTTTACTCACAAATTTAATATTACATAGTAATAAATAGTAAAACAGAAATCATTGTTTGACTTTTTTTCTATTTAAAAGTTACAGGATGCAAAGTTTTGCATTTATAATTAGAATTTGTGCATCTGTGAATCACCTCTCAGCTGTGATTTAAAAAAAAATTTAAATATTTTGTTTGCGAACTCAGTGCCCTGAACTACAAATTCTAAATCAGTCCGCCCATGAATTCCGGATGTTTGACATTCCTGAAATATTGTGCAGATAAGAATGGGACACGTGAGGTACTTGAATGCACCAAAGACAACAGCCACTGGGACAGTAGCATGCACTCTTTGCCTGCAGACGTAGAGACAGTTGAAAACCTGCCACTGTAAATGTACAAACCATAAAGCAGCATTTTCACACCCCTCTGCCCGACCACAGACGGCTTATAACTACTTCTAATCAAGTGTAAACTACTGGTCGTGTTAATACTCTAGTGCTGGTCGCTTGCTGAACGTTAGCTTAGTGTGTCACGGCCCTGAAAACAATGGATGAGCAAAAGGAAAAAGTTCAACAGCAGTCTCCTCTGTACAGAAAAACACTGCATTCACCAAACAAAAAGTATTAAATTGGAGACCTTATCTTGCAATTATGAAGTTTTTCTTTGGCAAATGCAATGTGTTTCTGAATAAAGACATTTTCAAAATAACATGGAGTTTGGTGAATGATCACTTACACAACAGCACTCTTTGTTGTTTCTTTATTGTCTTGGTCTGTTCATATCTTTAGAGAGATTATATACACAAATTAGTACAAGAGTTATTCAAAAATTACACTTTCAAAAAAAAAAAAAACAATCAAAAAAAACCCTCGTGAAAAAGATTTTAATACAAGTGTGTTTTCCTAGAAAAACTCAGATGTGAATGGATTTTTCTTTTCTTTAAAGCTAAATCAGAGAAATACATGTCCGAACTCTTATTTTAAGATCGTTTTCCAGTTAGGTTCTGGAGCAGTACATTAACAGCTACAGCAGACAAAAAAACTCAAAAGATTCATGGTTTCATCAGGATGTTACAAAACATTGCCTCTCTTTTCAACTTTTGACAGAAAAAGCAAACTGTAAATCTAACCATGACTATTAAAATAAATGTTGGTGCCATAGCTGCAGTTACTTTGATTAAAATAATTTACTATTGTTCACTCTGATAGATTTAGCTAGACATCATCTGTCAAGAGTGATTCAGAAAAGACCCCTGCAAAGAAAGTGAAAAATACACAAATCCTCACCCTTTTTTATTTACTAATGAAAATAACCAAACAGCTTCACATTTCACTCATCTCACTCACTCAAGCTACTGGAAGTAAAAGGACAGAGGAAACAACGACAACCCCCCCAAAAAAAGAAAAAAAAAAAAAAAAAGGAACAGGTGAGGATTAAAAATAATTTCACTGCACCCCAGTGGCTATATGAGCAGTTGTGAAGCAACGAGGCATCTTAAGGCTCACAGATCAGAGTCTCCATCACAAATGTGTTCACAAAGTGACGAATCTTGTGGCAGTTCAGAGCTTCACGCTTCTGCATCCCTGTAGGAAAACAAAAGTGTTCATACACGGCTTTAACAAAGAATTTATCAAAACCAGAGAATATAACGCTTTATAACACAAAATGAAACAATATTATTTATACTCCTCAAGTCTTCACACACTGTACTGCAAAGCCAATTTGAAATGGAAAAAGCTGACAAGGTGAAACACTATCAGAAATCTATCAACAACTGCACTGTACCACACATTCCTTCAAATCCAGAATTAAATCACGTAACACTGTGTATCAAAGAAAAGGAAAGGGGGGCGAGGTCTTGTCCTTACCCAGGATCCGGTCCCTGCGCTGCAGCTTGAAGGTCTCTTTGCCTTGGCACAAGTTGTAAATGAAGTAGCCGAGCTGGTCGACCTGCTCCAGGCGCTCGGTCACAATCATCTCCTCATGGACCAGGTAAGACTGAGGCAGGTAGGTGCCAGCCTGCACACAGGAAACACACTCATTTAGTCTGGCAGATTAGAATCACCACTGGTAGCTGAGCTGAACTCCTCTAAATGTTATAATTAATCTTATCTTAATTAGGTCCTACTGTGTTTTAGAAACGGATTTAAATGCCGTGGTGTCCTTTTTCCATGTTTTCCCTCCCTTCTCTGATTTAACCCCCTTTACTGTAAAGCGAGTTCAAAATCGCCTTCTTTTCCTCTGCTCTGCTAAAACATTTGCAAAAATAAAAAAGGAGCAATAATTGCCTTCGTCTTAGTTTTCAACAGAGAAAAGCAGTCAACAGTTGGAATTGAGTGGTTTTTGTGTCCATTCCAAGTCTCCACCACCTCCTGCTTGCGAGGGAGGAGGGCGTGAACTGAAATGCTATAGTTATAGCTGAAACGCACTATAAAGCTCAGTAAAGTCAAGGATTTAACTCTAACACTAATATAAAAGTGAATATTCTGATAATAGCTGCTTTAAACTGAACTACTAAGTTTATTTGAGTTCCAATTTTTGTCTTCTTCACATTTTGGGACATTTGACTTCTTGCTGCAAAGTTAGAAATTTGACACCACTCTCATGTCTGTACAAAAATCAGAATCAACTTATCTAACTCAATGAAACAAAGCACCTAAGTGTCCTTCCCTAAAACCCTGAACTATCCCTTTAAAACTGTCTACAGCAGCTACAGCACATATCCCCCTAAATAATAAGTCTGCAGCAAACTAATCTCACTGAACACACAATACATTTGTCTCTTACCCTGAAGTTGATGAGCAGCTCCAGCAGGTCTCTGGGAGGCATGACAATGGAAGTGTTGAGAGGCATGACGTAGCACTTGTTCAGACTCAGATCCAAGTAGGCGGTCAACCTCTGAGACGACAGATAAAATGGTTTTTTCTTCAACTGTAATTTTGTTGCAGTGAAAATAAGATCACATTCTGCCTTTACTGGCTTTCATTTCAAAATGTCTTCTGTCACCTGCTTCGCAGATGTTAAACGCAGAACATCCTGCATGTTCACTTGTTCTCTTGTTTAATTCATTATTAAAGGATTAAATCCACAAGAACAACAGAATCACCTGCACTTCAGAGAGAAGCGCTGCAATTTTTCCCACCACTACAGCTTTGATTAATGTAGACAAACATGTGACAACACTGGACCATTTGTCATGTTTCTGATGTTTGAGTTGTTTTCCCTTCCACCAAAGAGACATTTAGTCCACACTTCTCACATGGTTTTATCTCAGTAACTGTTGAGACCCATAGAGGGCGGAACATCTAATATTTTGCACACACACACACACAAAAACAAAACAAAACAACAAACAGTAAAAGCAAATTTCTGTACCACAACCTTTGATTTTCCTTATTTCTTTCCCCAGCTCCAACAGTAAAATGATGCTGAAGCATCAGTGACCTGAGACTATATTTATTTTACTCAAGTGGAAATTTAAATGCAGGACTTTTAATTAAACTGCTTAGAAGCTTTTATTGTCCTCTCACCCGCTGGAAGTCATGGACAATGTCTGCAGGGTCTCCGTCATCGAACTCGGGCACAGGGACATTGATGAGCTCCACCTGCTCCCTCTCCAGGATCCGGACCCTCTCCTCCATTTGTCGCAGGAAGTACTTGTTTGGCAGCGGCACCTCCATCTACAAACCAGTGGAGCCAGTTAATCAACCAGTTGCATTGTGACTCTTGTTGAAGTTGTTGAAGAAGCACAATTAAGACGCATCTGATCTCAAGATGAGGCACCACATTAATTTAAGACATGAAGCATCCTGCGGTCTGAGCATAAATTAGAATTCTAGAGGTCTGACCAGTGTTCAGAGAAGGATCAAGGGTCTTTCTCACTCGCTTATGGGCTTACTAAATTCTCTAGATAATCAGAATAGTCAGAAAGTGTTTATTTACATATCAAAGTACCACTTGGTGTTTACAAGCATAAAAAAACAAAGTGGAGATTTGAGTAGTAGTACTACAAACTATTTCAGATACTGATTTATCCATGTTACCTATTAAACTAAAATAACCTTCCTGTGAATGTTGTTATAACCGTCAACATTTGACACGTGATCCTTCTCTGTAGGTCCATCACAAACAGCTTGGAATCTGATAGTATTTTATCAAATCTGTTGTCAGTCAAAATCAGGGTTATAATAAAGTCGTCACACTCTTAGAATCCAGCTTCTTCTATCCTGTTAATAATTTTGATTTGGGGAGTAATCAGTGTACAATTCTGAGGTGAATGTACAACACAGTGTGTGTAAATTTAAAGTTGCAAATATAACAGAGATTAATTGCAGTTAGACCCTGTTTTAATACACATATTTAGAAAGAGATTTTGACTGCTGGTGCTCTGTTGGATCATACCTCCTCTTCGTCTGGGACCATGAAGTCCTCCTCACGGTAGTTCACCCCACACACAAACACCTGGCCCTCCTGCATGGACAGACAAGGAATATATATTAAAAAAAAAAAAAAAAAAAAAAAAGAGCCTAAAAGCCTAAAATTAAAGAAATAACTATAATATCTGCCCATTTTGAGCCCATGTCATTGCATGATAACAATATTGTTGTGAGTGAGACCTCTATTTACATATAATACAGTAGGTTTTTCAGGTCTCCGACCAGTCAGGTCACATCAGTTGACATTTTGTCCTAAAGATTTTCTGTTTGTCTTGAGCACTGAGGTGAATTTCGATTTTCTTCTGTAAAAATTATTAAGAGTTTCTTAGGAAGACCTTAATAATGCAGTAGTGTAACTAATTTTGAAAAAAGATTCAGTTTTTGTTCAAACTGTTTTGATGCGGTGGAGCTCAATCAACTGTAATATTTTCTCTCTGTTCATTTTACCTCACTGTCGAAGGAGGTACTTTCCCTCCATTGTGGGGCCTGGCTGCTCACCTCCACGATGTAATAGCGGTACAGGTAGGCTCCTCCCACCACCACTCCAGACAGCATGAGGGCCAGGCCCAGGCACATGCACCAGCACCAGGCCCGGGACTGCTGATGCACGATCAAAGCAGCCTCTGCATCCTGTAGCAGAGAAGAAGAGGTGTCCCAGGGATCAGACAGAGTGTCAATTACATAATGAAAATAATATTCCCAATAAGTGTGTTTTCTTTACACTTGCTATTATTTTACTCCTTCTGAAACTAACTAGCACTTCAGGACAAGAACTACTTTAACACTGTGTCTCAAGTGAGTGATTTTACATTTGATCTCTTTAGCTACAAAAAGGTGAAAAAATGTTTCAAATGTTCAAAATAAAAAAAATTATAATATGACAAACGTAGAATAAGATGCAGAATAAGTGTTCGGTAAATACAGCTGAGTAAATTTGCCTGTAGGTGCATTTATACCCAGTTAAAGTTAACTTTTGCATGAGAGAAGTCTGAGGAATCAACAGAAAGAAAATAGCAACAAGTTAGTTTAGAAAACTGGATCCAAAAATCAGGCATTTTACAGGCACAATAATCACTGAGAGGTCCACAAAATCCTGAAGGGTCTGATAGTTAACGTAGAAACTAACAAATCAAAAGCCGTTTGAGAACAACATGAAGTCAGCCTGGAGACTCTCCAGAGAGAGTGAGTATGTGTTTGTGTGTACACACAACAGCCTTTGTTTAAAATGAATGAATGAATGAGGCTCATCCCCTTCTCAGACATACAGATCAACAGTGTGACTCATCACGATGCAAATCGCAAACTGAACAAGTGAAAAACACTAAACGTGTGCAGTTCATGCAGTACTGTCACTGCATTTTGCAAAGAGAAGGAACTGAAATCTAACAAGGACTGACTGCTCTGTCTGTCAGTATGTTGCTATGACAGACAGATGTGGAGTGAAGGAGCTGCGTTTTACTAAAATTTAAGTTCTCTCTTCTACAATGGCAGGGACTGAGATATTACGTTTATGTCTGAAAAGTATTTTGATCAAGGAAAAAATATCAGATGTGTGTGGAGTGATGAGGATGCTGAAGCCTTCCTTACATTAATTCACATTCTGTTTTCCACATACTTCATCGTTTGAGGCTGTTTGAATCACCTTCACTCCTTCTGCAGTATCAGCGCCACCAATGCTCACACACGAAAAGGTGGAATAATTTACATTTCATTTTGCACATTTTCAGAAATTTCTTTTTCAATTTGTGTTTCAATTTGCAGCATTTGGAAGAAACCTGAAGGAAAATGAGTAATTTTCTGATTGGAAGCAGACTTCTCAGACAGTGTGCGACAGGTCAGCTTGCTGAGCACTCAAATTAATAGATTTAAAAAAGGTGAGTCAGCAACGGCTGCCATAAAACCTGGCCCTGCACAAACTCCCACAACACGCCCTTTATCCTTCATGCTCTAACTACACGACAAGATTACATGAATTTCAGCACAACTTCGGACTAATGCCATAAGGCAAAACCGATTCTGTGAAAGATGAAGTCAAACTCGATTATGAGATAGATACGTTGCACAACTGCCTCCATGTATTTGGTAATACAACAATCAGCAGGTTTACATGAACTGAAGTAACCCGGTTACAGTAGGCTCTCAGGAAAGCTGCTTTAACTTTTGATGTAGACAGGAAAGGAAATTTTCCGAAATTGGATCAGGGTATTAGGGAAACCCGATTTCCCCAGGTAGGTTTCTGTAAAAGAACGGCTTTTATTTTATTTTTATTTTTTTTTTTGGCAAGTGAGACCAATCCCAATCATCCTGAGTTGTTGACTGTTCCACTGCAGACTGCGAAGAAGGTTTTTACCTTTTTAAAGTCAATGTATTATTACATGTCTGCCTTTTCTGTAAAGCACTGCTGTTGCTGTACTTCTAAAGTTGAAGTTTGCCGGTTATGCAAAACATTGTCAAAGCACTTTTTTGTTGTGTATCCAAACAATCTCTACAAGAAACCTGAGACTTTGAGCTGAGCTAAGACTCTACAGGAGGATTGTAGGCAAATATTCATCAGCGCAGGAGAAACTGAGGCTTATCTGAAGACAAACGTTAGCCAATGGACTCTGGCCAGACGGATAAAGACCCAGCTCTTTTCAGAACAAGCCCTGACACGTCTCCTGCTTTCATCTCCTCCTGCTTCAAACTAAAGAGCTTTCACATAGCGGGAGAAACCTCGTCTGAAGTCGAAGGTAAACAGCCAGAGATCGTTAATGTGAGAGTTGCAGAAGCTGTATCTGCTGCTGTTGTGGGTTTCACTTCACTGCCTCTGGCTATTCTTAATCCTGAAAAGAGAACCTGTGGTTTCTGTTACAGAAACACACACAAAACTTTTTCGTTTATTTTCAACACACAGTTCTCCTAAACCATGTTATTCATTTTAGAATGAATTCCAGTGTTGACATCAAACATGTGAACGGCTGTTAGCGTCTGTTTGCAGCAACAGGTGATTATTTCATTTTCATCTCTCAAATGCAGTCAGGTTGATCAACACTGCAAAATATTATGTAAGAAATGCCCATCGCAAACTTCCCTGGCCCTCAGAAACACAAACAAGCATAGTTCAGATTTAAATCTCACATTTCGGAGCCTGGATTTGGATTAAATATTGTGTCACTTTGGTTTGATAACACAAATGAAATAAATAATTCCAAGAGTAGACTGCCTCATGGTTTATACATACTGGCTATGGAACAAACATCAAGAAACTGTCAGCTCTCATAGTTTCCATTATTCAATTTGAGGCGTTGAAATCAGAGGGGGCTGTATAGTGTACAGACTGTAAAGCCCCTTTGAGGCATATTATTGATGCTGTGATGTAGAAATAGAATAGTGGAAACTCCTTCTGCCCCTTAACTGTGTCCTTTTAACGTTTAACAGCTGAGTACAAACCTTTTCATAGACAGAATGTGTGAAATGTGCTGTTTGACTCCTGTTTCCAAACAGTATCATGTCTTCCCCTCCAGTCCGTCCCAGCCATCTTACCTCTAATGACTGTGTCTGAAGTGTCTGTTAATGTTAAGACTTAGACATGGATTAAATTGATGTTTGACATACTTAAAGACAGTCCAACTTCAATATTGATCATATTGTTTTGCCCTGTTTATGAAGCCAACATATAGTGCAAAAATAACTGAGAAATACAGAAGTGTGACAAATTAGGGGAAAACCCTGGAAGAATGAATGCGAAACATGATGTATTCAAATGCTCCCACTCAGGTGGGAGACATCAACCTATGCTCTGTGGCAGGTGAAGAAATGCTAAGCATTGTGTGGGCGTTGTCTTGATGTACAAAATTACTTTGCTGTCACATTTTAGACTTTGTACATGAAGACAAGCATACAGGCCTGAATGCCTGATCCCTGGACTGAGGAAATATGCTGCTCTGTTATGCTGTGTTCAGTTGTGGGGATGATCACTGAAAATCCAGCTCAAGTTCCTGCGAGTTATATATTAGCATTTCTGCTAAAGTCTGAGACGCATCTGTCCCTGCCCCTGCACTCAGGCTCAGAGAGAGACCTCCTCTGGACAGGAAATAGTGAAAATGCATCCTAGACCAATGTATTAATCAAAAGTAGATTTGGCAAGATAACTGTTAAGTAGCAATAATAAATAGAAAACATATTTTCTTAATTCCTCCAGTACTGACAGCAGAACCGACATCATCGCAGTTTTTAGAAAGTAAAACAAAAGTCCCCAAACCTTGTGCAATAGAGGGAGAAAGAACGCTAAGAAAAGAAGAACTAAAGAAAAGGAGGAACTAAAGAATAGTTGCTTGAGATTAAAATATACAAACAGAAAAATACATTTTTGGTACTGGGAGAGCAATGAACCCTCATGAAATCAGACAGTTTGACAGATACTGGCTGACACAAACTAAAAGGGAACATCTCCTGGGGGCTTCTCTCCATCAGCTATAAAGCTCGGGTCACCTCCTCTAAGCTCGGATTGGTTCAGACTGCTCAGCTCTTATAATGATGCAGAGGAATTGAAGGAAAAGGTAGAAATAAAGCAGAAAAGGATGTGTGATCTAACATCACAAAGATAAATAACCCCCACAGCTTTATTTTTGGCAGGTGTTGAAGCTCCTGCAGCAAACATAAGTCAGCAACTAACATCTGATACTGCCCCAGCAACATGCAGAATTGCATCTCACACATGCGCGGCGTTAACATTTGACGTTCTGCATGACCAATGCTCCGATTCCATGCTGACTAAGTGAGGGCGCCATTTTGTGCAGACATTTGCATAGTAAACAGTCGTATGCAAAACCTGGTACCCTGTTATTCTGAAATGGCAAAAAGAGTTAACCAAAGCTTAAACCAAACTAAACTGTTTAATGTGAATTCCAATTTTATATAATATCATCCCAGTATGTCAATCAGATGATTGACAGAAAAAAAATAGATGGGACATCAACCTATGCTAATTGATTAATTCATTCATTGGCAAAAATAAGTTAATCATACAAACAAAAACATCAAAAAGGTGAATCATTGTAACAGGTATTTATACCTATTTATTATAATATCAAATAGAGCTGAATGATAGTTTTTTTATTTTATTTAATAATTTGAATTGTTCAATATTGCACAGAATATCTTAAAGACTACTCTCATGTTGGCTATGGAAATACAATCACATGCACGCACAGCAAAACATCGCACACAAAAAAGTTTTAGCGCTACGCGTTATCAAATCAGATACACTAATCTGATCGTTCCAAATATTTTCTGAATGCCAACAGTATTTTCTCTGTTTCAATACACTCTCCTCTTATGACTCTTCAACAAGACCCAACAAGCACCCAGACTGAAATTTCATAACACTAACACACTCATATTCCAACGTGGTGAACAACACACACACACACACACACACACACACACACACGTCACAGCAGGTACAACAAGTAAACTCACTGCACAGCTCGAGAACAGAAGGAGAAAACCTAAGCACCTGAGTATTGATTTACTGGAACAACAAATTACAATAAAAAAGTTAAAAACTCCATCACACCTTTTCAGTGGCAATCTAAACAAAAAGAGAATAAAAGGAAAGGTTCTAAATATTTGATTTATTATTAAATTGAAAAATCAGAATTTTTATAACTTAAGCCAACCATTAGGTTTTGCAGTTCAGATTAAAAAGATTGAAATGCTATAGGTGCCATCTTCAAATGTCCTATTCAAATTCATATTTGATTTACTCTAATATATAACTAATAAATGCAGAAAATTCTCTTATTTTAAAAACTGGATCTAGACAACTATCTGTCAACTAACAAGTTGATAAACCAGTTAGTTGTGAGAGCTCATACTCAGGCCGCCTGCAATATCCAGCCGACATGTAATTATTTACGATCACATGACAATAAAAACATCAAATTCACACTTGGCTGCTTTAGTTTTACACAAACTACTTTTTGTGCAGCCAATAGCAATTGTTTATAGACAAGATTCTATTTTCAAGAGTTCTTTTTTACATTTGCGATAAGCAGACTGCAGCCATTTATTCACTTCCTCTCTTGCTCTCACACCATCTCTGTGCATTGTGCTTCTGCAGAGGATTCACATCTACTGTCCCATTGACTGTTGGCACATTTTGGCCTTTTTCTTCCCCATTTAGTTTTACTAAAGCTTTTTCTGTTTCTGTCTGCATTCACATCACACAGTCACGCTACAGCAGAGCTCAGTGATGGTCTTTGTGTGTGTCTGAGCTGAACAAACCCGCCACTACATTTGCCGACCACAACAAACAAACATTTTACAGTCAGCTGTTTGGGGGCCACAATTTATCAGTCCTCGACATTTTTAGATGCAGGGCCATCACATGTGTGTGTGTGTGTGTGTGTGTGTGTGTGTGTGTGTGTGTGTGTGTGTGTGTGTGTGTGTGTGTGTGTGTGTGTGTGTGTGTGTGTACTCTGATCTAAACACACAGTTCCATGTTCCAGCCAAAGCACATGAGCCTGCAGTGAACTGAACATGCGTCCACCTGAGAGCAGCTTGTCTTTCTGTCTCTGTGGAGACAGGTGAGTATCAGTGTCCAAGACCGGTTCAGTTTCAGCCTGCCAGTGGGACCACATGAAACTTCATCCTGTACTGTGGCCAGCAATCATTCTGTGTGAAGAGGATGCTAATAAACGCAGCACAAATTGAACTGCAACAAAACAGAATCAGTCAAACCCTCTTTAAGGCCAAATCATGGTTTGTACTTGTCTTTGAATGAATGTCCTTCTATTGATACAATAATGCAGAGCAGAATCTTATATGCACATATGCTCAGCACAAAATCCAAACTAAATTAGTTTACTGCTGCATGTGACCAAAGATAAGCAGCAAATAGCAAACCAGTTAATGATCAATTATCAAAAAGGTTGCAACTGCAGTATTAGACAAACACGAGCATTTTGTAGCAGTAATAAATGTGTTTGCAATAAGTGTCAGCTGAGCAACACTGGCTCTACAGGTTCCTCTAGGTGGAAGTCGTCCTCTGGTTACTGTGGATCTACGTGGGTGGTTAATCTTCCCTCTTGTTGATTTTTAGTGGTCGGCACCCTGCAGGAGGCGGCTAATGCTCCCCGGCTCAGTCTCTCACTGACTGATTATAGAACATAATCCTTTTCAAGAAGTCCGCAGGGTCAGATGACAATTGGAGGACACGTAAGTAGCTGAGAAACAGATTTAGAATGTAATCTGCTAATGTGAGTATGTAAGTGGGTATTTCAATATGCCCTGAAAAATAAAGCTGCAGTCAAATGAAGAATTTCCATCTTTTTTTAATAGAAACTATATGTTTTTTCCTCTCACAATGAACTCAATTTTACAGATTGAACATTCTCAAAAGCAACTTTTGAGCTTGAAGAGTCAGGGATAGAACTGCTATCCCACAAGCTACCCCTCCCCCTAATCAGCAAACTGAGGGCAAAGCTGCATGATTTGCATAAACAAAGCAACAGCCACGGAAATGGAAGTCATTTTATGAGTAATTATTGTTGTTGAAAAATATGGAATATAGAGAGTATTAGGAAATAGTTAATAATCCCAAGCACTCAAGAATGTTTGTCATTTTGGGTTGAGAAATCAATTTGTACACTCTAAACCCCACAGCTATGTCGTGTAGGGCAGAAGAATGAAAACGCAGCAACAAGCATGTACATGTCGCTCCTCATATTTTAAAACATAAAAATATTTCACCCTTACACCATCAGCACAGTTGTGTGTGCTGATCAGTGCTACTCCGCTACAGCCACAAGGATGAAGAAGGATGAATTCATACTCAAATTTGGTGCAGAATTTCTGCTGCCTCACCACAATAAGTAAAAAGAAAATTAAAGACCATTATAATGCCACACAGACCGGAATATAATAACTCATTTGCTGGGATTACATTTTAATAATTGTACAATTAGTTCCCAATTATTATTCTGTATAACAATAATCTCCATTTAAATAATTAAACTGATTGTTGATTTAAATAGGAGATAAAAATGGATGGATTAAAATAAAAAATAGACCACTGAAGCTCTTTGGAAGCTCATTTATTTCTGAATTCAGCAGGCAAAAGAAAATATTTGAAGTTAAAACCTTTCAAAATTTTGTTCATCGTGAGGGAAAAAAAAAAAACAGTTTTAGAGTAAATTAGACCCCATTAGAGTGATGTTCCACACCCTAAACCACTGCCTCTCATGTGAGATGTGAACATTTTCTATTGAGCGCCACCACCCTCACCCCGTTAAGTGCCAACCCAACCTGAATGTTAACCTGCAGCAGCAGGATTGTCTGTCGCTGACGTGAACTTTATCACACAAAGGTGGCAGCTTAGTGTGACGTGTTCATGTGCGTAGCATGAGCTTAGATCTTCCACCATGCTAACCTTCAGGTTATTTTTATTTGGTTTTCTATAGTAGTTCTGCAGAAAAAGATCATCTCTAATTCTGCCATGTTCTGGGACATTTTTAATGTTTCCAAGACATTTGTGCGTTTTTTTAACTCTCGTGTTCATTTTACATCTTGTCTTAATGCCTTTCAAGCCTCATGCACAGCAAAGGTGCTTTACTGCAGACTTAAATATTTAAGTCTGCACATCCAGATATTAAAACATTCGCTACTTGCAGCTTCTGAAATGTGACTATTTGCTGCTTCTTGTCTTTACTTACCATTGCAATTAAAGATTTTTAGCTGATCTGACAGAATTTAAAGACGCCATAATAAAAAAAATGAGCTCAAAACGCAACACAACACATTTCTAATAAAACCCAAGTACAGGGACATTTTAAAATACACAAATACCATTAGTGTAAAGTATACTCTGTAAGTACGACATCTGCAAATGTGAAACAAACAAATGAGAAAAAGTCACAAGACAACCAACAGGTGCCAGAAAGGCACTTAAGGGTTAACATTTGAATTTATGTGATTTATGAAACACCAAACAACAAATTATTCATTGATGTAAAATATAGCAGCTTTACTGAGATATTTCCATGCCTCTTAGTGCCAGACAAACAGTAGCTTTGCTCAGTTAGATGCTGATTAACAAGAGGATTTGTAAAAGAGCAGAATCAGCAGACAAGGACGACAGGACTAAAATGTTAAGATGAACTAAATTAAACTGTTTGGTAAAGTGGATAAGATGCTGATTTACCCAAATGATGCTCTACATTAATCAGAATGAGCACAAAGAGATCTGGTGCTGGAAAACATTGAGCAACTCTGGAAAACTAATTAAAAAAAATATTTTCTTGTGTAAAGAACCAATTAAATAGAACAAACAACCCAGTATTAAAGAAAACAATCTTCAGATTAATCAGCGAAAATTGTTAGTTGCAGCCAAAAAAAATTAAAGGCCCTCGAGCGTCACCTTTACCAAATAAACTCGACAGAACTTATTCAGGGAAAAGCTAAACTGAGCATGTCGACGTGCTTAACCTAAATATTTGGCTTGGTCTATTTTTTGTCTCTGTAAATGTACTGTGGGTTTGGTTGATAGGTTCTAATGACATCTGCCTGCAGACGACGAAGAAACAACATTAACACTAACAGATCATTGACACAAAGTTGACACATAATACAAATAAACATGTTTATAGTATTAATAATATGGTTTCTTCCATTGTTTGTGATTTACAGCAATTATGTGGCCCTTTTCTAGAGAAGTTCAAACTCAAAAAGAAAAACAACATTCAGAGAAAGAGAAATGGAAGCAGTGAAAACCAGGATGTAAAGAGGTTTTATTTAAAGTTCTTTTTCACCATCAAGCTCTAAACAGATAAATAAACTAGTTTAACTTCTTCAGAAACCTGGTTACAGTAATCGCGGTAGAGAGATCAGAAAAAAAAAAAAAGATTTCCTCAGCTGGGTTTTTCCCGTATGATTAAATATGTGTAACAATACAAAAGTCTGCAGAGAGGGAAAGTAGTGAAGTGGAATTGAGAAATATCTCCTCTTTTTAAAATGGGTCAGAATGAAACTGGAACCAAAACAAACTGGCTTTAGAATTTTTTTAGAATGTTTTGGAATTTTTCAAGAACACACACATATTTAATCGGATGAGCACCTCAACTAAAGAAAGAGAATAAATCAAACACACCAAAACCTGCTCAATGTGTATTTTATTAGTACATTTAAATTAGTTATTAGTGACAGAGCCAGGATGAGTGTGTGTGTGTGTGTGTGTGTGTGTGTTTGTGTGTGTCTTCTATTCCACAGCCATGAATGTTTTTTTAGGCATATTAATGAAAAAGGCAAATCAGTAAAACGGTTAGTGGATTAATTGATAGAAAAACAGTCGTGAGTGGCAGCCTTGTATTTAATGTTATTTTTTATAAGAAAACTAATTTCTTTTACACAGTTTTGATGTGATTATGAAAACCAGACCAGAAAACAGCTTTTGTACATGTGAGTTTGTAGTATTCTCTGGGTTTCATCCTCCTGCATTCTCCAATACAGTTGAATCAACTTCTCCCAAAACAATTTGAAGAGAAACTAAACATTATCACCCTAATTAAGGAGCTTTTAAGTGTTAGCTGGTGTAGTGTTGGATGACCCTGCTCTGGGTACTGTGCTGCACATGACACCACACAGGAAAATCCCCCCCAAACAGCATGAGCGAGTACAGAATCTGTCGCATTGGTGCCAACTTCAACCCCCCGAAAGAAAACATTAAGCTGCGATTATCACGATAAGAGTCTTTCAGAGGGAAAAACACAGGGGGAGGTGAAAACCAACCCCGACTCCCACTGCACACAGTCTGCAGCCACAATAGCCACATAGGAAGACACAGTGCTTCTACAGCAGCAGCAGTAAAAAAAAAATTCACAGCTTTTAAAATCTACATCTGTACATTTTGGTTTCTGGCTGTATTACAGAGCATGCATTGTACTCTGCAACACAGCTACTGTACCCACACATACACTCAGATCTCTTAACTCTGTGCAGCCTGTAACAGAAGCAATTTTCACGACAGGGTGGAGGGAGGAGGTTTTAACTAGACACGCCTCAGCAGGCAGCAGCCTAAAACCTTGAGCCGCTTTCAAAAGGCTGAATAATCTAAAGAGAATACAAGTTTACTGTTCAGTAGAGAGGAAACATTTCTTTCCTTGGCTGAACAGAACATAAAAGCATAGAGCAAATGTGGCAACAAGGAAACTCTTCCATACAACATATTACACAGCAGAGAAGGAATTGTCTTCACAACTGCTGCAAAACTATTTATTTCCTCCTAAAAAAAACACCCTAAGATTTACAGCAGCAGATTGGCTGTAAACTCCATTTTGCCCGCTCTTGGTTGTCACATAATGGAGACACTTTATCTTTTCTGTTTGCTGTAAAGCTCAAACAATGGATCAGGATGTCATGTATTTGCCAACAGGGAGAGCAGGAAAAAAATATCCTGCTTCAGCTAAAAATGTAAGGTTTTGCATGTGATTGATTGATTGATTAACACCCTCAGCTTGTCTACTTCTTTCACTTTTGAAGGGGTGACGCACTTCTTAAAGGGGGGATGTGTAGAGTTTTGATGGACTTTTGTTTAAAACGTCCCCCCAGCGCTACGGAAACTGACACAAAGCAGCTGGAAGACAACATAAGAACCAAAAAAAAAGCCTTATGTTCTCATGATAAGTGAGAAGCCGATTGTTTTGGAACCATTCAAAGCTCAAATGACCAGGAGGGTTTAATTGTCCCTCCGTTTTCACAATCAAGTGGTTAAAATGCTTCACATACTTCACTTTTCTCTACACACAGACGTATTTTTCTGGCTGCATTCCATTTCGAAAAATGAACAATGTTCGTTGCTACTCCACTAACTGATCACAAATAAACTGCACTGTATCACAAAACCATATTTAATGCACTTTGCTTCAAGAAATGTGCATTTGCACTAAGATTTAAACCGTATCAATGTCACAGAACTTACTTTTTTCTCGTGACCTGACCTGATTTTCTGGATTGACAGAGAGCTGCAGTTTTTCCACAAATCGTTTTAATATGTAAAGGAAAAGGAAACCAAACACTGTGTTTTATCAATTTAAAATAATCCCAAACGAGGAAGTGGACAAACTAATAGGTTAGAAAATGTTCATGTTCACGATGTTACAGTTTAGATATGACATTCGTGACTTTTCAGAAGTGTGTTAAAGTTACAAAAACAACAGAAAGGTATTTACTTTTTAAGTTAACCCACTTTTTCAAACTGCGTGTTTTCGCACCGAGCTTAAAGCTAAGCTGTTAGCCCCGTTAGCCATTTTTACTCACTTTGTCCTCAGCGGGGATAAGAGTTTCGGCGTCCTTTTTCACATCTTTCTGGGCTAACGCGGTATTAAAAGACACTTTAACCATCCTGGAACCAACGTTGAAAAAATTGTTATCCGGAAAAAAAGACGATGAAAAAATTCCGCAAAACAAACAAAACAGATAGAATTTGCTCCAGAAGCAATCGCACTTCTCTGTGGCCAAGTCTGGTCTGTTGATAACATCTGAGTAGAGTTAGCAGAGGAGCAGGAGTCCAATTCCGTTATGGTGTCAAAATAAAAGCCCGGGCGCTACTCTACTGCACGTAGAAAGAAAAGTGGAACCGATTACATTTAGAAATAAATGTGAAATTAAATACTTATGAAAAAAGAAACAACGGAACACTGAAATAACTGTGGAAATATTCATTTGTTTTCATTTGGCAAATGCAAAATGTTTCCCTAAAACAGTTTTTTTTTTGCCAATTAATTTGGAATTTGAAATAAATGTCGGATTAATTGATAAGGAAAACAATTAGTTGCTGCCTCATAGTAGAAATCTACAAACAATAGCAAATGTTTGTGGACTTTTTGAAGTTGTTGGATGTTGTTTGTTTTCACTGAAGACAAGAATTTATAGACCGTATATCAGTATTACGAACTTCAACTTGATCTCGTTTTTGGCCTATAGCATTACAATTTGGAACATTAAATATGCCAAATTAGTTATGAACAGTTAATTATCGCTTTGGACCATTGGACGTACAGATTAATCTTATTTCCTCGTATCACTGAAGGACATTTTAAAATTATTAAGTTCGGAAGAGTAGCTTCCGAGGAAAGATACAGAAACATACATTATACCAGATGCTGCAAATTGAACCTCGCTTTACAGCCTATTTGTTGACATGTTGGAAAGTTAAGACCCTCGAATTATCCATCCACAGATCTGTTTTACTATAGTTTTGGAAGTGTTGAAAACTGCCACTGAACTACTGGGAATCTGAAGACATCTTAAAACCTGATTATTCTAAGGCAAATCTGAAATGTTCTCATATTTATGATATCCCTAAGTCATGATTGTGAAATCCGTAGTTCGTAATTACGAGAGAAGGTCTTAAATGTTTTTCTTTGGTGAATGCAACGCGCCACCGTAACTTTCCACTATTGACAGTGACGCAATTAGGCAGGTTACTAGAGAGAACTAGATTCAGTGTGTCGACCTACGTCCCTACACATCGGTAGGTGGAGTTAAACTTAAATTATACTTCCTATAAACCCAGAGGAAGAAGAAGAACGACGTCACTTCCCGCCTTGCGCAGAAGCGGCAGAGAGGCTATGGCGGCGTTAGCAGAGAAATCAACTAAAGAGCGGCTTCTGTCTGCTTTGCATGATTTGGAGGTTTTGTCCCGGTAAAGTTAAACCCATTTTTGTTGTTTCGTTGTGTTCCGGTTATAAGTTATTATTATTATTATTATTATTTTTACAGCGGCTGTTTTTATTTTGTGATTCGTTTTCTTAGCTGGTCAGAGCTGTGAATCCGTTGCGGTAAGCTAGCTACTTTCTTTCAGTTCTTCATGTTTATCCTCTGTGTGTTTTTATCTTAGGGAGCTAATTGAGATGTTGGCTCTGTCCAGGAGCCAAAAACTGCCCCAGCCGGGAGAGGACACTCAGGTAACACAACAAGAATGACACAGTAGAAAGCATCAGGTAGAAAGCGTGTTGTTTGCTCAGTCCTTGTGTGTGTTGTGTCCGTAGATCCTGGAGCTGCTGGTGCAGCGGGACAGGGAGTTTCAGGAGCTGATGGAGATGGCTCAGCAGCAGGGGAAGGTGCACCAGGAGATGCAGCTGCTGGAGAAAGAGGTGGAAAAGAGGGATAGAGACATCCAGCAGCTCCAGAAACAGCTGAAAGAGGCTGAACACATATTGGTGGGTTGGCGCTTAACTTCAATGTTAGCATTTTTATCCACTGTAGTGAACACAGAGTTGTCTTCAGCCTTTTTTCAAAGGTGTGTTATTGTTTATAAAATTCTTCTGATCTTTATAGTGTGACAGACTTGGACATACAGTATGTTAGAGACATCAAATATAGAGGGCACTGTTGTGTCACACTATATTCCAGTTGTAGTCACAGTGGCAACAATAAGACACCAAACAATTATAGAGGAACAAAAGGACCAGGAGGAGGCACAGTGACAAAGAGGCATAGAATGACCGGAAAGACAAAACAATAGCAAAGTTTAAAACAAAAGCTACAAAGTTGTACAAAATGATTAAGCAAAGTGACCATAACAAGACATTAAATTACTATCTATAAGAACTTACCAGAGACACTCAAACTGACTCCAAAGTAACTCAAAAGTCACCTAAACACAACAAATCCATACAAATTTATTACAAAGCATCAGTGTTTAGCCTTGAAGTAGTTATTCAGATACATTTTGTACCAGTGTTGGTCTAATGTGTTTTTGTAATCAGATGAATTGCAGACATCCCACTTTTCTTAACAAATAGTTCAAGCTCAGTATATTTTACACAGCTCTTTGCAAGTTCTTCTACTGATTTGAGAGTTCTACTCTTCTGTCTGTTTTCAGGCCACTGCTGTTTACCAAGCGAAGGAGAAACTCAAATCCATTGACAAAGCCAGGAAAGGTGAGTGCACACACCCAATAAATTCTCAGGCAGCTGATTCTAATGGTTTGTCCATGGACTCAGGATGTTTTCTTGTTCTGTGCAGGAAGTATTTCATCAGAAGAAATCATCAAATATGCTCACAGGATCAGTGCCAGCAACGCCGTGTGTGCTCCTCTTAACTGGGTACCAGGTAGGAGCCACACAGTCTTTGTAGCTTCTGCTGGTCACATCATATCTGACCCCACTGACTGTTCGTACTTATTTGTCAGGTGACCCACGCCGACCCTACCCTACTGACCTGGAAATGCGCAGTGGATTGCTGGGTCACATGGCAAACCTGCCGACCAACGGGGTTAACGGACACCTGCCAGGTGATGCCCTGGCTGCTGGAAGGTTACCAGGTAAGTCTATGTACAGGCTTAGCAAAGAGCCACTTTCATTAAAGGACTTTTGCATGTGTTCAAAGCGCAGACACTGAACCAACACATTAATACAAGTAAAAGTTAAAGGTTTACGTTTTTCTATTACTGTCTTTAAACAACCTGTGTGTGTGTGTGTGTGTGTGTGTGTGTGTGTGTGTGTGTGTGTGTGTGTGTGTGTGTGTTGAAGTTTTGCTTGTTGTAATTACTTCATGTAGAAGTGTCTTCAATACCTAACTAGAACACACTTTTGCAGTTATGAGCTGCTTGCAAACTTGATGCATAGCCAGAGACCAGCTTCCACTAATGTCTCTAGAAACATTCAGTGCCTTCCCTATCTCTTTGTATAATTTTCCAAGTTTGTGAAAAGCAAAAATCTCATCTCTTCTTTTTTTTTGACAATTCTTTTGACTTAGCCATATTTATAAGATGCAGATAAGCATGCTGGTCAACAAACCTCTAGCCAGTTCAAGTATTTCATGTGCTCTAGTTCAAGCACAACTGGTGCAACTAATGAAGCCCTTTTATTCAGAGAATTGATTCATTTTGAAACTGCAGTAGTTATTAAAAGTAGCATTTTGTGTTGATTTTGAAAGGACAACTTGTAATAATAATTGTGTCTATTTAAATTGTTCTTGTTTGATCTGTACATTTTGCTGAGACACTTAATTTGCAGTTGAGGTTGTATACTATTAAGTGCAACTGTAAGTGTCAAATGTATTTTACTTGTTTCAGACTAAGCACCACCTCTTAGTTCTATTCTTAGCGTAATCAATGCCATTAAAATCACCAAATAAGGCTCCAGTCCTTCTAAACCTGAGCTAATGTAATAGAGATGGTATATTAGAGGAGCTACAACATTGATTAAATGTTAACAGTGTGATTAAAGCAGCTGTACTATGACAGAAATAAAGGGGCTCAGACTGCATTAAGTTAGACACTAAAAATATCATTGCAAATTGCTTCATGACTAATATGTGGAAGGAGGTGACAGGAACCACAGGAATCACTGAGATATTACAGCACAGAATATTCCAGCTACAATAGGTTCCACTGTTAGCTGTTAATACAGAGGAGGGTTACTGGACCTAAACCTGAAGAAAGACACTGAGACAAGTTTCCTTGGTTTCCTCCAGACTCAACTGACATGTGAAAGCTGCTGGGAGCAAACATGATAATAAAACTCTAAGAGAAGTAGGAGGGGAAAACAAGCTATTGAATGCCACACATCCTCTTTAATGTGCTGCTTAAGAATAAACCTGTTCATACAACTTTGGTTACATGTTATCTGCCCTCCTGTACTGATTAATACATAAATGTAAATAGTAGAAACAGAGGAAGATGGGCATTATCAAACACTGTTGACCAGATAATCACAACAATAAAATATCTGAGAAGCATTGTGTGGTAATATTGGCTTCTACAGCATAGATGGTAAATTGTCCAATATAGATGAGTCTGTTAGTGGACTTTGTAAGAAGCCATGAGGCAGCTGAGGAACAGGAACCAATAAAGTAACGTGACCTTTAGGACACAGACGCTCATTACAATCACTCATGAGAGATTTATTTGCAGCCCAGTATAAAAGATGACCACACTGCAATTCAGAGAATAACCACCTGTCCTGTCTCCCCAGACGTCCTGACGCCTCACTACCCCTGGCAGTCCTCAGACGTCTCGGTGGGGATGCTACCTCCCCACCACAGCAATGACTTCGGCCTGGAGCCTCCGGGTCACAACAAGGAGAACGAGGATGACGTAGAAGCCATGTCAACAGATTCATCCAGCAGCAGCAGTGACTCTGATTAAAGAACTGATAGAGGGACCATAGGAAGTCACCACTGAGCAACATTTAAGACATGTAGGTAAATACGTAGAAGGACAAAGCTGAAGGTCCAATTGATGATTAAAGGATCTTTCTTTTCCATTTATGTTAAAACCTCTTCCGGTGTGTCAGTAATGGATGAGTCCATTCCTAAAGTGGAAAGAAATTGATTTAGTAAAACAACATTTATCACTATTATGTCAGCTGAGGCCATTGTTCTTTATTTGAAAAAGTGCCACCATTTATTTTGATTTAATAGAAGGTAAATGTTTAATGCCCCTTATGGACTCTGGCATTGCATTGAAGGCTCCAGTTTGACTAACAACATCGGGATTCATTCTCTGCGATTTGTCTTTTGGTTAAGGACTGGTGACCCTTTAGTTTCCAAATCCTGTATTTTCCAGATAACTTTCCTAAATACTTTCAGATTTCGTTTTAAAGTACAATCTGTTTCTGTTGACTTTCGACATCTCTCTTGAGACTACAGATGGAAAAATGTGCGTTTGTTGCTATCAGCCATTCACATTACTTCATTTTAACAGTTGTGTGAGTAGAAATTTTATTTCCAGGGCGGAATGAGGGGGAAAAAAACATGTGCTGCGTCCTTGTTCACACTATATTTTACTGCTAATATATTTGCAGCTAATTTCCTAAGATGTTCTCGTAATTTCCAAAAATAAAGCAGGTATTTAGCTGTTATTAGGATATTTGTAAGAAAAGCAGAGGCAGTTTGATTTTATAATGGAAATGCACATGGAGGTTTAAACGAAAAAATATGAAACTACGTAACAGGTTAGTGAAAAATAATCCATAAACTGAGTTTTAAAGAAGATTCAGTTTGGATTCCTTGTGACACAAAATAAACCATGCTGTGAAACGCCACACACTCTATAACATACCTTCCACAGAACAAGCCTGAAACATAAAGTAAGTCCATCCAGCACGTTTTTTGTTAACTAATAATTTAGAATAGAACTAATACATGTCTGTTAATTATTTATCAATTTCCAGAACATTGTAGCTAATCTTTTATAACTAGTAACTTTAAAAGCTTGACTGGGCTCACTAAGAGAACTGGAAGGACTTCAATTTCAGATAAATTCTCAAAAAAACAAGGTTTGTTCATATATGTACTAGTTTATTAAACAAGGACACTTGCATTCAGCACAAAAAAACAATTGTTTGCTCAAGTGCCCTAGGTCAGAGAAAGCAGATGGAAATAAGTTGCTCTGTGGAATAAATTATGATACAATAATTAAAATGTAAAAACCAGCTCCCCTGTAGGAAATTATGAGGAATGTTTCTAGGGGATTAACTTAAAGAAAAGTCTCGTGGTGATTTTTCTTTTATGAGCTCATGTAAGCAGGAGCTAAGCAAGCCGTGAGCCTCCGTGCTCTGGAGGACCAGGTGGGTGAGGACAGAAATAAGTGACTCATTTTTAAGTTTTTTTTTTTTTTTTTTTTTTAAATACAATTAAGAAAGATTTTTACATCAGTTTCACAAAAGATAATTTTTCTGCCAATTGATGACTAATCATTTCAGTCCTATGAACAGTGAGGCTCTGCCTAAAATGAAGAAAATCTATTCTAATGCAGTAAACTTTGTAAAGATTTAACAAATACATTTTAATATGTGAAGTGAGGTGTTATTATATCAGAACTGTTTTCACTTTGCTCCCTGTCTTTACGCTAAGCTAAGCAAACCAGCTCATGTTTCCTGTGCAGACACGAGTGGGATCAGTCATTTCTCAGCACCAAGTCAAATAAGCATATTTCCCTCTGCAACCACCAGTTTGAGAAACTAGGTGACCTCAAAGCAGTAAAAATTGGTCTGTTTTCACATCATTAAATTTGTAACGGACGTGTCCAGCACCAGTGTAACACTGTTGAGGCCTAAACTGCCACATAGGCACAGATTTAACTTGGGCTGTAGTGATTAATAAAGTAATTTGTGCAACACGTGAAATCCTCAAACTAAGTTACAATATGTTCCTTCTACTTTGCCTTTAACAGACTCTTCTCCATGAACATCCCAATAAATGTGAAATGTCCCGTTCTCTCCACTGATCCCTGTTCCTGTTGTTGTCCTTGTTTATTATTATAGTATTTTTACTTGAGTTATATTACTATCCCCTATAGTATAAACCAAAACAAAAAAACCTTGTCTGATCTTAGGATTCTGACATTTTGACAGTGGTCCCAGGGCCACAGATCCAGGACCAGCTAAGGAAGTCGACCATATCTGATGTGGTTTGTTCAAACTGCAGAGAGAAACCTCAGATCTGTCACTTCTGGAGGCCCTTTCTCATTCCTACATGGAGATTTCAAAACAATACTCTCCTTCCAAAAATGAACTCAAACCTGACTCTTCTTGCTCTTTGGTGACATATTTGAATCTGTATGTGTGTGACTTCATGCCTGTAGCCTGTATGGTCTTGTTATAGTGTGATTGGTTGGAAAAATATGGACAAATGCTGTTAGTTTAACTCAGTGTAAATAAGCTTGTACATACTCGGCCTTGTAAATAAATACTTTTTTGAATAGAAAATGTGCCTGTGCTTGTTTTTGGCTCTGGTCATAGGGGCAGTGTTAACCCTGCAGCTGTAAGCATTGACTATATAGAAACATGTCACCTTAAAACAGTGATACCTGTAGTTATCAGAACTGCAAAATTAAGGTGAAATGTGAACAATGTACAGTGCAGCTGGTACTTTTCATTTGAAATAAGGCAAAAGTTTTCAGTTTTCTCTGTTTGAAATAAAGCAAAACAAATTAGATCAAATATTTTTGTCACAATAGGCCTTTAAGCTTTAGTACCTTAAGCACGTTGCTGATAGTATCTTTGTATTTTTACTTAAGTCATGTTTTGAAAGACGACTATTACTTGTATTGGAGTAACTTTACATTGTTTTGAATAATTAGTATTTAGAAAGTTACTTTAAATGAATGTTATTGTTATTATTGTACTTGAGTAAATGTTCTCCTTCCACCTCAGCTGGTAGTGGTAATTTAGGTCAAAGGCCACAAATACAATGCTGCGTTCAGGATCGGTCTTTAAATTCCCAATGTCAAAGTAGTCATAAATAAGCCTCAGCAGTAGGGTTTTATACTGTACATCTCTGCAACAGTGGAAGAAGTCTTCAAATATTTACTTAAACATAAGTAACTACCAATCCTGCAGTTGCGTTGCCTGGAACCTGCCTCCAACAGTATTTTTACATTGTTGTATTGTTGTAACGTTTTAAATAGGTTTCCCACTACTGTACTACAAAAATATTTAGTTCCTTTACTTAAGTACATTAACCTCTTTGTAAAAGGCATAGTATTGGAGTCAAATTGTACACTACGTCATTGACAGTACTACCAAAGTACCAATGCCAGTCAAAGTTTATGATTAAGTTAAACTCAGCTGTGATGGTGTATTATATCAATCAGAAGTCGCTCAATTATGTATATAGGAAAACCTTTGATTAATTTGAAAAAAGTTAGTATGTGGTATCAATATTGTTCGTTACAACTTTCCACTGGTACGAATGGATTCTGTTATTGAAAAATAAAGAAATGTATATAGATTTTTGTTTAAATATATATATTTTTAACAATTTTGTGTGTATTAGGCTTACTCCATAACAAGTCAGAAAATGAAAATTCTTTAAACAGTGCTCAAGCACATTAATTTCTACTAATCCAGATCAGTAATATCCTCATCCCAAGTTAATATTTTGAAAGAATATTGTAAATTTCCAAAGTATTTGAAGGCAGCGCATGCGAACCAGAATTTGCAGCTCACTGCGCATGCGCGTTACTTACTCCGCTCGAGAGGCAGACATGGCGACGTCCCTGATCTGCGGCCGCTTGACGGCTAGTCTGAGGAATCCAGGGGCCAGGAACACTCTCAGCTCCGCTTCCAAGGTGAGTGAGTGCCCACGGGGAAGCGCAGGTCCCCGGCTGTCGGATCAGGTGTCTGTGACGGGGTCGAGTGTTTCCTGACGACTACACTTGTCTGTAAAACTGACCGGGTCAAGTTTGACATTCATTGAGTTTCCGTTGTTTTTGCTAACATGCTAACGTAGCGCGGAGCTAGTTAGCATGTTAGCCGGCTGTCATAGCTGCTGAGCGGCAGTTACCCATCAACCCCCCCCCCCCCCGTGAACACACACACATGCCTCAGTTTAGCCTGTAACATATGTGTTGTTAACCGGGTGTTGGAGGTGGGCACATGGAGCTCACTGACCTCCACCGGTGCTTAGCGACATCTGTCCCGCAGTAAAGTTATGTGGATAAATCCGATCATCACCAGCTCTGACTGCAGGGCCATGCAGGGAAACTCAGCGCGGAGATCCGCAAACATATTGTTCTGCAGGTATTCAAGAAAAGGTGTCCACTATTTTCAAGTAGAATTTCGTCTCATAGGGTTGTAAACAGTTAATATTGAGGCATACAGCAAGTTAACGTTTGTGCGGCACCATGGATCCAACCAGATGTGTTTTGCACCTAAGCAGAAAGCTTTGCTAATGATGTACAGGTGGATATTTTTGAGCCTGTCATCAGGTGCAGGAACTTTGCGATGCCAATTGACAGGGAACGTATAGAGTAAAGAGAGCAGATGTACTCGGACTCAGTACTCAGATTCAAGGGCAAGTACTTGCCTTAAATTTCTTCTCTTCACAAACTGACCCTTTAGTTAGGAACAATAAAAAAAAGCAAATGTTGGTGGCGTTTTCATTTTGGTGTCTTGTGTCTCTTTGAAAATGCTTCTATTGAGTATTTTACATGGTTTTGATGACTTGAGTAGAGGTTTTAGGTATTTCTACCACCGCTGCAGAGATGGAAGAAGTATTTAGAGTTAATACAAAACCTTTAATACAAATTGCGATGCCACAATATCCATGAAGTACATGTGCAAATGTTTTACTTAGAAAAAGTTATACCTTACTTGACTAATACTCAGCCACTAAGGATATGTTTGCTGACCAGGTCCACATCTGCTCTATGTCCAGTTTAAATTAATGGAGTACTTTAATTTCTGCAGTTTGAGTTAATGTTTGAGTTATTTTGAGTTAATTATTGATCTGTTTTGAACCCACTGTATATTGTGCAGCAGTTTCTCAGCACACACCAACACTAACCAAACTGCCTTGTACCTCACTTGTAAGTCACTTTGGATAAAATCGCCTGCTAAATGACTAAATGGAATGGCACCAGTCACTTCACAGACGGAGACACTTTCTGTGCTTTTCCCAGATTGTCTTGTGTCCACTCGGGATGGTTTTGCTTTTGCCATTCAGGGTTTTATTTGGATTTCCCCAACCACAAAGAAGAGAAGTTTATTAATGTAAAGCAAGTAAAACATAACATTTTTATGGAAAACAAACATAATTTCCTTGACAACGGATTAGACACACTTCAAAGCAAAACTTCAGGGCAGTTATTTCATGTAATTGTTGATGTGATCGATACGCTAAATACACTTCTTAAGATACATTTAGACACTACCCAAACCCTCAAGTCACAATGAAATCAAAAGCAGAACAAACACAGAGAAAACTCCTGTTGGCTCACACACACTTTTATTGTAGTAGGTTAGGGGTTTTTTGTGTAACGTAATTATGCACATTTAGCTGGTACAAACGTTCTTTCATCATCAGAAGTAACAAATTATCAAGTGTATAAAAAAATATTGAAAAAAATTCAAAAGTTCCAGAATAAATTAATAATGAATTTACAGTTGTGCACCTGATGTAATGTTGATGGGGAAAAAGCTCCATGTTTTACTGTTTTTGCCATTTCAAAAAAAGGATTCACTGACTTTTGCACATGACTGTAGATATGTATATACCCGTTTAACACACTGTACATGTGTGTTTAACACTTTAATATACTAATGTTTAAAGGTGTATATTTAGTGGAAGAATTTAATTACTGTTATAAAAATCAACAAAACAGTTTTCACGTATGAACTCTGTCAGGAGAAGTTTGCGTTTCCTGTCTGACAGCAGCTTTACTTGTTTAATGTACATTATCTCTCTCCTTGGGTTTCTCCAGGTCCTCAGTTGTTCTTCTGGTCTGTTTGGAGGTCATGTGTCCCAGCTACAGCCCCCCCACCTGCAGCAGCAGCAGAGGAACCTCTCCCTGCATGAGTACATGAGCATCGGGCTGCTGAAAGAGGCTGGCATCTCTGTGCCCGCTGGCATGGTGGCCAGCTCCTCCGAGGAGGCCTACGCCGTGGCCAAGCAGATCGGTAAGATGAAGCTCTCCATAACCACAGAATGTTAGGGTCAAACACATTTACTGGCTCGGAAATGTAGAGCAAACTTTTTTTATTGTAGTAATTTTAGGCGGAGGTTTGGTCAGTCGGGAGGGGGGGCTGCTTTTCTATACTACTCTGTTCTTGATGTAGGGAAAGCAATAAGACAGTTAATTACGTAAAACCGTAAAAGAACAGTTCACTCTTTTATCAAGTGGAATCTCTTGGGTGTTTTGTTAGTTGCACTAAAAAAGGTATTTCAGCGCCTTGGATCCTGTAAACTTGCGATAACCTGTTTCGATCTGTCTAGCAAGCTACCAGCCAGACTTTAAGGCTGCAGCTTTGGACTTTGGCCCAGACTAAAAAACAATTATTGGATTGATTGTGATGAAACCTTCTACAAACATTTGTGTTCCCCTCGGGATGACTTATAACTATGATGATCCTGATGATTTCTTTTGCATCAAAAGCAGTTGAACCCTGAAACCCTTTTATATTCATTTTGTTTCTGCCATGAACAGTGAGTTTTTCCTGTTATTTAAAAAAATGTTGTAGCTGCCTTCTCATTGGCTGCGTGGGTTTTTTCTGGAAATGCATAAAATCCATTGAAGTAACATAAAGCTCCAGTGATACTTATGTTTGTCATTTAAGTCATGGATGTCTTTCAGTGGCCTAAGATTTTATGAAACAGCAGACAGATTTGTTTGTTGTATGTCGTATGTTAACACTAGCAGCTAAATAACAGCTTTGCCTCAATAAAACTAAACTAGATTTAATTAGCATAGTTTACAATTTGATGCATGAAGAATCTGACCAGACCTCTAGAGCTCACTCACTTTTGAACACAGTTCGATTGTGTTCAAGGACCTGATTACCCACTTATGACCTTTGTGTTTGTGTGGCTGTGTGTAGGATTTAAACAGCTGAAGCCGAGGCTGTTCAGTTTTTAGATAGACGTACACAGTCTAAACATAGCCTCCTCCTGCTACAGTGGTATCAACTGACAGTCAAATTCCAGGATAGTAAGAAGTTGACGCATAAATCCACCTAACACCAGTCCTCTCAAACCATACACTAAGCCCGACCTAACGGACATTAAAACCACCTTTAAACGCTCAGATGCCTAATCAGATCTACTTACACGTCTGAATTTTAAACTATTATAACTTTTGTACACTGTGCATCTGGCCAGGGTTACTATAAAACTTAGGTGGTTTTAAACCCACAAATAAATAGATGTGTGCAGCTGCTGGAGGCCTGCGTAGCTCCCCTAATAAAGTCTAACTTCTCTGCAAATAAATGCTACTTAAACCAAGTGGCTCTTTCTGAATGTGTATGCTGAACAAGCTCAGTGGTTAGTAGTTTATCCTTTGAGGCTGCACATTATCACCACTCCTCAACCTATTCTGTACACTGCCATGATACCTGCACATTGTGAAATAGTTCCTCAGGCTCGGTGTCGAGTTGAAAAACAAAAAACGCTGGTGCAACCACACCAGCTGACAAGGTGCACGGATGTGCAGACGCAAACTGAGAAGAGCAAACCACAGGCAACACCTGCAGATTTATTAGGTGTCAAATTGAAATATGTCTGTCTCGGTAACCAGCAAACCTCTGTGACACAAAAGAAACGATTTCAGTCCAGAGGGGACTCATTTGGAAGTTGATGCAGGGCTGAGGCCTGGAATTAAGCGTGTACAGTTTGATTCGTCAAAAATGCTACAACAAAGAAAATTCTTAGTTTGATTTCAAAAACAAATCTTAACATTTTTATTTATTTACATCCTGAGAATGTGGGGTGCATGAATAACCACAAGGGCTAAAATGAAATAGGCCAAAAAATTTGAATATCCTATTTTGTTCCAAATTGCGATGTGACTGGCAGTTGTGTGATTTCAAAGATCAATACCTGAAGGCTTTGAAGATGAGGGGACACGTGTCTTTTCAAATCTTTTCTCTAAGGTGACATCCTCAGGTTACTAATTTTTCTGACCAAAGCTCCCAGATGTTCCGTTTACTGTGGTATAAAATGGCCAAACACCAGTCACACTCAGTGTTTTATTGATGGACTGTGGTTATTTGTCAGGCTCAAAGGACCTGGTGGTGAAAGCTCAGGTGCTGGCTGGTGGCAGGGGGAAGGGGACATTCGAGGGTGGACTGAAGGGAGGAGTGAGGATCGTCTACTCGTAAGTGTTCCAGCCACTGACACCCACCAATAATCCAATCCTGAAAATTTCGGCCTGGTCAAATCAGAAACACCAGTGGTTCCTATGGTGGTTTACAGCAGACACCCTCCGAGCCGCTTGCGGTCTCCAAGTGGCTTTAATAAAGAAGTCAGTCAATAATAACAAGCCCATTTCATGCTGCACACACAAACTAGAGTTTGTTTTACACCACAAACCACTTCAGCACAGTTCTCTGACTCTGTGCTCAGTCACAAAGACAAGTCTCCAACTTCCTAAAATGTAATAAACTGCAATGAAAGCACTTTGTTTGTTCTCATCTCCATGATGACCTACCAAACTGAATAGTCAGTTATTTTGAGTAAAATGAACAGTGTGTCCCTTTTGAGATAAAGTAGAATGTGGCATCAAAATAAAGGACTCCAAGGACAGGTGCTGGTCTCCTGTACTACTCAGACACAGAACCTATTGGTCTTTTTTAATTAAAACCACAAAATTCAGTTTCCTAAACGTCTTAGAAGCTGTCTGTCACTCAAATATCAAACAATGTCACTAGTGCTGCAGCAGTAGACAGGATCATCAGCCCAAATAAATTAATCATTTTTATATAGTATGCATCCATTTCCTGCTGCTTATTATTTTATTCATCATATAATGAAGAATTATAGTCATATACTACCGGTAGGTACTAAATAAAAAATCAGTAACTAGATTTTAGTGACTAAATCAGTTTTTCATCTGATTCCCCTGTTACCCATTTTGTCTGTTTTTGTTTTTTCAACAAGAAAACCTTCCACAATATTACTTTTTTATTGTACGTAAAAGTTAATTAAATATTTCAGACATCACATCAGCGAAATTAGATATTTTTCACCATTTTCTGACATGTAATAGATGCAACAGTTCATAAAGTGAGAATTATCACATCAGTTGCTAAATGAAATGGTAATTTGCAATACTGTTTTATCCAATGAATAAACTGAAGTCTTTGTTGTTTATTAAAGGTCTTAATTACAACTTTGACCTCTCTAAAATCCTGTATTTATATGTATAAATGTTCTTTGTCCCTCTCTTCTCCAGACCAGAGGAGGCTCGTGACATTTCTTCACAGATGATTGGTCGAAAGCTGTACACCAAGCAGACTGGAGAGGCGGGTCGTATCTGCAACCAGGTGTTCATCTGTGAACGCAGGTACCCGCGCAGGGAATACTACTTCGCTATCACCATGGAGAGGTCTTACCAGGTGAGGACAGTGACACAGCTGTGTCCTTCGGGCTCTGTTCTGCGGCAAATTCAGAATAGCTGCCAGATAAATCCAATAATGAAATTGTAGCCAGAATTGTGTTTGGTGTTTTAGCAAATACTCACAAATGGGCAGAATTCTGAAGTAAAATGAAGAAAAAGATAAGTATTTGCAAATCCATTCTTTAGTTGTCCTGTACATATTAGGTTGTGCTGCATTTTGTCCCTAGATGGCAGCACAGTCTTAATAATGGCAACACTGATCCTACTGGTCTGAAGTCATAGTTCTATAATTGTTAAATTCAAGTTACAATTAGGGTTTTTTACAGAGTGACCAACTTGGATCAGATGAATACAGAAAGCAGTGTATGTAGTGGATGTGACAGGCTTTACAGTTGAGTGAAAATATGTATGTTCTTTCCCTATAAATCTGCTTTCGACTGTAAAACAGCATGTTAGAGAAGGACATTTGTAAAAATACATTTTTTCAGCGATGTGACAGCCAGACTCCAACTGTGGCCATGTGACAGGAAGTGTAAACATTCAGCTATCAGGACTCTTCTAAACTTTCCTTCAGAGAAAGTGAAAATACCTTCCACTCAATAGACTTCACAGGATGAGCTTCTCAACACCAAATGTTAACACCTAACTGCTGCATCACCTCAAAGCAAAAAAATAAAATAAATGCATTCAAAAAAAGTAGAATTAGGTGACGAAGGCTTGTGTCCATCCTACCTTTGAGACATCTACATTTGTGAAATTCACGAAACATGTTAGCAGTAAAAAGCTACTGCAGCAGGAGTGGAATTTAAATCTCTGCTGCATTATATGGTGAAATAGTTGCTACACACTTTGTAAATTACACAATCCAAAGATAATCTTCTGTGATATAAAAGCAGCTGCAGAAGTACTCATGACTGAGTACACTCAGTACACTGAGCTCAAACAGTCAGTGGATCGTTCAATTTGTAAGGAGGCTATTTTCATACTCATGTATTGTTTTTTTTGTCACTTTTCAAAAAGAAATACAGAAACATGGGCCTGTTCTACCTCCTCAAATATGAGGATTTGTTGCTTTTCTTTGTTTGATACAAAATTTGATATTGTTGGGTTTTTATACTTGGTAGATAAAAAACTGAGACATCATGTTGCGTTTTGGGAAACTGGGATTGGCATCTCTGTTGAATTCCTGACATTTAGAGATGAGATAAATACCAGATAATGGCAGAAATCATTAAGTACAGCCCCTAAAAATGAGATGGCATTTTTGCTGTGCTAGATATGTGTTGGTGTGATGGGTGACTTAGTTAGACTGGAATGTGAAACTCAAGCCAAGAAAGTTGCCCAGACTTTCTAATTGATATACTTCACTAACTCTCAAGTCTCCATCACCCCTTGTGTCTCATAGGGTCCTGTGCTGATTGGCAGCTCACAGGGGGGCGTGAACATCGAAGATGTTGCAGCTGAAAACCCAGATGCCATTGTGAAGGAGCCCATCGACATTGTAGAGGGCATTAAGATGGAGCAGGCTGTCAAGGTACAATCAATAGCAGATGGAAGGAGCCACAAAGCAGGCTGGAGATGTTCCAGTGTGGTTTGGGCTGGAGCAGAAATCGAAAAAGAGGAGGAAGAGGAGAGAGCGATGCTGTGTGTCTTACTCACTAGAGGCTGTGTTTCATTTCTCAGAGGGAAAATTATCTTCTAAATAAGATACAGGTCCATTTTCTTTCTTACAGTTTCCTCCCACCTGTTGTTTTCCTCCACAATTTGGAGAAAACATCCTGTATTTTCTGATCTGCACTTTCACATGGGCACTCGCTTTGAAAATAATGGTCCTATTTTTGATTTTCCAGTCAGAAGGCTTTTTATAAATCATTCCTTGCAGTCAGAAATATATGCTCTGCTGGGTAAAATGATGTGAAACATATGACAAAAACAAATCTTCAGTTCAGATTACGGTGTCTCCATGAGAGTCAAGTGTTTTTCACAGAACTGATGAACAGATGTGTTGCCAACAGGTTTTTTGTGACTTCTCTAAACCTTCCATACCATGAAATAGCACCAGTGTCTCCTCAATAAAGTTTTGATTGTATTGATCCTCAGGGGGGAATCAGGTGTAACAGAAGCACATGACAAAGCTTCTATCTCTGCTTACTAACCAATCCAAACATGACATGACACAGAAATCCACACACTTTTCCCAAGTCACACCCAGTCTCCTCTTCCTGATCTGTGGTGGAGCTGCGGAAGTGTCTGTACTGTGGCCAAAGCTTCAGCAATTTTTAAAAGGCTCTGCAGATTGACAGCATGCCTGTGCTCTCATGCTTCTGTTGACATCGTAGGTTTTATTACACAGTCTGACGGACTCAAATTGATATTGCTGGACTGCAACCAGGACACACAATATAATGCTAGACTTCCAGGGGATGATTGAAGCCATTAAAACACTGACATTAAATCAGCTGGTTTCACATGTCAAATTTAAGACCTTCCATAACAAAAGTTTTATTTTGGAGAGAGAAGTAATGACAGCAGTGGTGCAGAGAATTCATTAAGTTGGAGGAGAGTGACAAAATGTCATCTGGGGTAAGAACAGGACCAGCAAGACTTGTAGCTGAGATCGCAATTAGTGGTGAATTTCAGACCCTGACGTAGTACCATAAGCGCTGTCACATATGATGTAGCTTGATCATCGAGGGCTTTGTATGTAAGGAGGACATAAGTGATCCATCCCTCTGTACGTTATCTGTAACCACTTCTGCTCAGGGCCACAGTGAGAACATCCGCAGTCCACACAGAAAAGCTTCTGGCCACTGGATTCAAACCAGGGACCTACAAGGTATGAGGCAGCTGAACTAACCACTTCACCACCATGGAGAGAAAATGCAGGAGAAATGCTGGCAGTACTCCTGCTGCAGAAGTTTGGATTGGTGGTTACTGTGCAGCATAATAGTAGGAAGTTACAGTAGCTCTCAGCATCATTTTGAAACGGGATCTTCGTACTTTTGCTAATATTCCACAGATGGAAGGAGTTAAAGAATATATCCTGTTCAAACAATGCTCCAGTGTTTTGCTATTTAAAATGATATAAAAATATAACTATAGATTATGCTTCACCCTAAGCTGACCACTTAGAGTTGACTTTTAAAAGGATTTGCATACAGACTAGTAAGATTCAGAGCCACGGGAAATAAACTGCAATTCAGTGCAGCCTTTCTACCAGAGGTGGAAAATTCCAGTCATAAAATGTCCACAAAGATACAGAAGAGTCCATGTAGCACCTCTCTGAAATTTCAATGATCCTAATGAAGATAAATCATTTAAATAAAAAAACGTGTGCGTGGGCATAGTTACCAACAACAGTTGTGACAGTTGAAGAGCAGCTTCCTCCTATGTAACCTCTGTCTTAATAGGTGATTGCACTGACAGTGATACTGATAAATGATGTCGAACTGTCTCTAAAACTGCAGTAATCATTGTTCCCAGAGTATTTGAGTCTGCATCCACTCATATGCTCCTACAGGTATTAATGTCTGTGACACAAAGATGAAATCTAAATATGATGAACTCTGTTGCCGGGTGTTTTAAATTGGAAACTGAACTTGTACAAGAGCTGTGCTTTGCAAATCCCATTTTATTGCTTTATGTTCTTCTCAAAGCAGTGATTCTTTTCATTAAAGCTCTTGTCAGTGGCAACATCAGTGACAAGTATTGTTGAGACAGTCGGCATCACTTCCTGCTGTGCAGCGTGTCCTGACCTTTTACAGGTTTTCAGTTCTTGACTCACGTTTTTCATCAAATCACCAAAGATAGTTTCACAGTCCTGAAGTTTTTCTTCCTCAGTTTGAGCTTTGTGTATCTCAAGTGCTGTAAGATGCACACAAAAGCTAATTCATGCATGAATGCAGTGTTTGCAAACAGTGAAGAGCAATGAGAGCAATCCATGCTTTCTCTTCACCTATTTCTCTGTCTCCTCTGAGCTTGACTATAATTTTGCGGCACATCTCTCTGGATATTGAATTTGTTGGTTGTGATTGTGAGAGCAGAGGCACAATATATTTGACAGAAGAGGTGCTGATTGCAGGACTCCTCACATGGATGGAGGTCCACTGAGGGCATGCAGTGGCATTAATGAATAGGCACCAGGGTTACTATCAAATACAAAAACACAGAAACTACTGCTTTTTAAACATTTCTGTTAGCTGAAATAAAATAATGTAATACTATAGTAAAAGTGGGTCAGGAAACACAGTTTGTTTTCATCCAGTTAACATTGTCTAAGTCACAAATCAGAAGGAAAGGCCCAGGCACCATAAATAATTTTTTTTAAGTCTCTGTGCAGGGATTTTTATATTGTTGATATAATTAGACAAGAAAGAGCAGTGATGGAACCAGTAGATGAAGTACTACAAAAAAATGCATGACAGGCTCCAATAACCAATAATTTCTCATCAGTCTACTGATGAGAAATGATTAGTAGACTAATTCTCATCAGTCTGCTCATGGAGTCGCTGAGCGTGTTACTTAATTTATTATGCTGCAAGTGCAGCTCAGATCTTCAGTCTGTTAATAAGGATTTGAGTTAAATACACAGTTGATGTAAAACAACAACTCTTCTTGTTGATGCAGTACGTTTCCTGAAGTAAACCAGTCAAATATGTAATCGCTGTCTTGCCTTTTACAGTCTGTGTAATAGCTTTGCCAGGCTGAAGTAAACCGAGCTTGTTGTTTATGTTAATTTAGTTTACTGCTGGAATATTGACTCTTCTTGATCAGTAGGTTATTTTTCACAACTAAAACTAAACAAAATGTTATTTTCAGGGAAATTTTAAAATACATTTTAACACAGAACAATTAAGACTATCAGCAGGGCTCAGTTGGTAGAGTGGCCGTCCGTTTGCGCCCCGCTCTTCCCGACCACATGTTGAAGGGTTCCTGGGCAAGACACTGAATCCCCAACATCCCACTCCCATCCCCAGCCGCAAAATTATTTCGGCATTTGGTGTATAAACTGTGGCAAATCAACATGCGAACTAATGATCCCCTGTGGCGACCCTGAACTTTAGTGATAAGCCGAAAGGATAAAAAGTTAATACTATCGGCACATTATTACCACCTGGTGATGTTAATGTTGTGGTGGGTCAGGGGTCAGCAACAGGAGTAAGAGAACACAGAGCATCACAGCTTGTTGTGTGTGGGTCTGAGTAGATGCTGACCCATGTCCCCCATGACACTGAGTGTGTTTCTATGTAGTTAATAACTAGGCTGCTGTACATTTGCATATACATGCATAAGAAGAGGAATAGGATTTGTTTTACTTCAGACTTTTATTTGAAAGCTCAGAGATTTTAAATGGCAGTAAAAGCAGCTCTCTGACTTTTTTGCTTACCGTACCCAGTGGTAAGCAGGGCATGACAGGACGTACCTTTGTAACTTTATTGTTTTGACATCCTTTAAAGTCAAGTTGGTTACTTCTTTATTAAAAGTATTCTCTTTTTAATGATAATGTGATGACAGACTGTTTATCAGGCCCTGGCACCCGTGTGACTTCACTCTAAGTGCTGACTTTGCAGTTAAAATCTCTATAATGTGTGAAAGTAATGCTTAGAGCTTTGTGTTGCTGCAGGTCGCTCAGAAGATGGGCTTCCCACCGGCGCTGGTGAACGAGGCGGCAGAGAACATGATCAAACTGTACAATCTGTTCATCAAGTACGACGCCTCCATGGTCGAGATCAACCCCATGGTGGAGGACTCCTCTGGCATCGGTACGCACACGCTCTGACACATCTGTACAATTGTCTGTTCTCTAGGCTGCTAATTAGCAGGGTGGCACCTATCAGGACAGCATCAGTGGCCTCTTCTGACTGAATTTAAACCCAAACGATTCACTTGGACATTTACATTTTGAGTCATTTAGCAGATAATCATGTACACACACGTTATTACACATGTTCTGTGTCACACGGTATGTGTTCATTTACCAGTAGTGTTTTACACTTGAAAGGCACTGGAGACCCAGATGTCTGTAGTAATAGACGTGAACACAGACATCCCACCTCCTCTCTCTGTTGCTTGTCTTTGTGCACAGGGTTCATAGAAAGTAAGAAAGAAAGAAAGAAAGAAAGAAAGAAAGAAAGAAGATACAGTGTCTCCATTAATGCCGTAGCGTTAGCCACCTTTTAGCAACACAGTGCACCACTGCATGACATCACCCACTATGCAGTTACCTTGGTTGGTGGTGTTTTTATTGTTGCACAGCTTCACCAGGGCTTAATCCTTACAGCGTTTTACAGCGTATGTAAAAAGAGAGCAACCTTTCTAGTCATGTCTCTCTTTATAATACTACACATTTGGTTCTGTTGATTGGGGAACAACGTACAGCTTTAATAAATAAAATGAATGTCAAATGTTTTGTCTTTGATTAAAATGCTGAATCTGAAAAAAACAGATTTAGGTTTTTGGCCACATCATGATTCCTGGCTGGGGCGGCAGTGGCTCAGTTGGTAGAGTGGCTGCCCACCGACCATAGGACCAGACCCTGACTACATGTCGAAGTGTCCCTGGTGTCCCTGTCCCCAGGCGTGCAGTGTCGGTCCTAAGCCCGGTAAAAATTGGAGAGGGTTGCGTCAGGGAAGGCGTCTGGCGTAAAAATGTGCCAAATCAACATGCAGATCGATGATGTATTATATTGTTGTAAACATGAGGCTTAGTTTATGACGTTAAATGCTAAATGTTCTGCACTTATATAGCACTTTTGTACCTATTGGGACTCAAAGCACTTTACACTGCTTCTTATTCACCCATTCACACTCACAATCACACACACACACTCACAGACCGATGAAGGAGCTCTTATGCATCTGGCCAACACACACTGGGAGCAATAAGTAGCCAGGGATTGAACCAACAACTGCGAGATTGGTGGACAACTGGTCTATCGCCCCATACATGTCACTTACAAACATCAGTATAAACCTCTAACAAAAACCAATCAAATCCGAGGAAAAACCGAATAGAGCATTAAGGCCTGTAATGTGAACACATCCATAAAGACCTGCTGATTACACAAGGTTGCAGTAGATCTCTAATGTACACATGTGCTGGTTACATGAAAATTATCACTAGACTCTTGAACTGAACTGAGAGATCAGGATCTGCATTACACCGTTTCTCTGTGAGGTTAAACAGCTGGAGCATGAGTGAAGTGGGAGGTACAGTGATGTAGACTGGATGGGGGGAAAAAAGCCTGGATAATCATTTCATCTCGGCCTGTGGTCTGAGCTTAGCAAGTGCGTTAATGATGCTGATGTAACACACACTGATGGACCAGAGCTCTGTGAAGACACTCATAAAGAGGAGACCACTGACCTTGGTGGTGAATGGCAAACACCAGCACAGATCTTGACCGTCTCACTGAGGCCTAGAACCTGACACTCAGGAGAAGTGCTCAGGTTGACCTGATGAGGTCTGCTTTAGTATCAGTTTTAAGTGGTGGTTGGTTAATAATAACTCTTTCAGCGGCTGCTTGAGATACAGTGTTCTCTGCTGCTCTGAAGAGTTTCTGTTGTGATGAGAAATTTTCCAGGAGCCAGTTATTTAAAAATGTTTGCTGCCTGTCCATTGGCTCCATGCTGTGGTCACATTAAGGCCCCAGAGATGTTTGTGTTGTTTGTTCCAGACTAAAATAACTGCAGGTTTTGGTTGAATTGCCATGAGATGTGTTTCAGACAGATATATGTTCCCTCAGGATGAATGACTTTCCATCTAGTGCCATCAACACATCAGCATTTTAATTTGTGTACTGTAGTTTAAGACCTGTAGACAAAAATATTAGCTCAAACAATAGTTTGGGTATCAAAATTAAAAGTGCTCATTTTACATCAGTGGATGATGTTGATTAATGGCTTTCGGCTTGTCCCTTCAAGTGTGTTACGCATGTTGATACGGCACGAGCTCTTCCTGCCACAACCCTCCCATTTTATTCGGGCTTGGGACCGGCACCGAGGGCTGGGCTGCCACCTGTGGCCTTCTGCATCCCAACCCAATGCTCTACCCCTGAGCCACCAGGCCCCCCATGTCAGTGAATGATATTATTAGATATTAATTATTGATGCATTACAATGGAGCTGGTTTTAACAACCTTATAGGCTGTTTTGTTGATCAGATGATTTGCCCCTGATAATTATACTGTGAATTAGTTTACGTACGGGATCATTAAAGTCTAATGATTTTTGTGTTATTAATCTAAGTATGAAATGTATCTAATATTATAAAATAAATACAGTGGAGTAAAAGTATCCAATTTGCCTTAGAAACGTAGTAGCAGAAAATAGTATTACTTAAGTAAAGTAGAAGAACCACAGTGTTATAGTAAAGTACAGCACTTAATTAAATGTACTTAATTACTTTCCACCACTGTACCTATGTTGATGTTAGTACTTTACTGAAATCAGCCAGCGGTTTGTGGTATTACCATGTATTTGTGCTTTGTTTCTGAATGCACTACAGCACATTCTGAACAAATGAGCTCTGAGCAAGTGCAAAGCTTGGCAGTTAGTAAGAGGCATACAAATACTTTTGTAGATTTTTATTTTTTAACTCAAGCTAAAGTATTTTTGTGTTCTATAAAAAATACATTAAGAGCATATTCCTGTACTGAGTATACACTGCTGTGCACTCAGGAATGTGGTCCAGATAATAAACCAGATTATTACACCACACAGAGCTGCCAGCACTTTATTATGGCAGCATATTTCTGCAAAAACATTTTATTTGCAAGGTCAGTTCATGCTTTTATTCTGTAAACACCTTGGCCACAGAGAGTTTCTCATTCTTGTTTTCCCTACAAACTTTCATCACGTTATCTCTAAAGGTATTGAACCCATAGATTAGATTTGTTTTGTGAACCAGGTGAACCAACTTTTCCTTTATGAGACGGTGGGATGTGATACTGAGAAAAGAAAAGGTCTTTGTGTTAACAGGTTGGGAGCTGGACTGTGTGCAGTGACCTTTAGTTTGCTCAGTCTGTTATTATTACGCTTGTGTTGCATTACCAAGAAACACACAGTAATTATAAGAAATGTCAGGTCTGCAGGTTTGACTGATTTCACCTTCAGCAGCATGGACTGTCTTAGTTCGCTGTTTATAGTAATTAGGCTGATTATAAAAATACTAATAGCCTTGAATTCCAAGCAGAGTGACCAGCAGGTCAGAAAAAGAGTTTGAAGCCTCCTTTAGGTGCCGTCGAGCAAGAAGGATGTAAGGTTAAGCAGTCCTGGAAGTCCTGAAGTCACCTTAGTCTCAGGGATGATGGTTTAAAACCAGGACAATTACTAGAGAGAGTCACTGCACTGTAGCTGGAGGTACAAAATGTAATAATGCTTCTGAACATCACCGTGGTCTTTACCAGCAAGGACGGTTTTAGGAGCTTTATGTTTCACTATATTTTTAGGCAGGAAAAATGGACGCTGGCAACACAAGCTTGTTCTGTGACATACAGGATGTAATGGGTTACTGTGTCAGCAACATTCAAACAGGATTAATGTAACAGGGTAATTCAACTCTTTGATGCAGACAATTTGTCAATCATGGTGAGATTACAGACACGGTTGTTGAGACAGACAAAGCTAAAAGACACACCTCAGACGTTGGACTGAAAGTGAATAAGAGTAAATAAAAACCTCCTCTTTCAGAGCCATAACTTAATCTGCATTCAAAAACATGAAACACATTTAAACCAGTTCCTGGGGATGTCGTTATCTCTTATGTCCTTAAAGAATATACCTCCAGAAGTTTTTAAAATCTTCATGTTTTTAGGTCTCGGTCAGCATTAGTGATAGTTATCTGCATATTTACTGTACACAGGAGCTGGTCACAGCTAATGTTCACAACAACCCCAACTCCACTGCAAGGAGAAACTGTGTTGTTAGTCTTTGGCTTTCCGCTTCCAGAATGTTTGTAGTCATCTGTTGGCAAAAATAAATTGTGACATTTCGGCCCATTAGAGTAACAAGATGTTTTCTCCCCTCCTATTAATTCCAGCATCTCATGTGTCTGCTCATTAACAGTGATGTGCATGGACGCCAAAATCAACTTTGACGCCAATGCAGCATACCGTCAAAAGAAGGTGTTTGAAATGCGTGACTGGTCCCAGGAGGACCCTCGAGACCGGCAGGCCGCCAAGGCCGACCTCAACTACATTGGTCTGGATGGAACTATTGGCTGCCTGGGTGAGTTATTAAGGTTTTGTGATCATGATGAAGACCCACACTGCCGTGGTCCTGTTTGGTATCAGGGTCAACCACAGTCCTGTACCCTCAGCTGCATCCTTGTCTTTTGTGTTTTGTGTCGAGCTTCCACTGTTTCTGTAGCCTCTGCTTATATCAGTTTCACTCCTGACATCAGATTATTTTACTTTTACCGTAACAAACTGAACCTTTTCAGCAAACTAATGGGACACTTTTATTGTGAGGAAGTAGAGAGGGAATGCATTGCCTCTGTCCCAATGTTCAAACAGACATGAATAAACTCTGCTGTATTTGTTCAGTCAATACTGCAGGCAGGAATGGAACAGTGAGCTGAATACACCTCCAGCACATCATTCAGGGAAACACTTCAGCTTGTTTTGGGGTGCAGTGGAAATCCTTAAAAAATGTCAGCCGTCGGAGAAGATATCTGGTGCTGAATAAGGGAACTTGGGGGCTTACATGTAATTGAAGCAGCAGAGATAGAGATGTCCTGACTCTGATGTTTCCCATACTGCAGCTCGCTTATATTTTTCCTCAGATCTCCTCTTCAGAGAATAAGCATCTTTATTAGAAAAAAAATCAGAATCTGTCTACTGACACTGATCATCTGTTTTTGCAGTAAATGGCGCCGGTCTGGCCATGGCCACCATGGACATCATCAAGCTTCATGGCGGCACGCCGGCCAACTTCCTGGATGTTGGCGGAGGAGCCACAGCTCATCAGGTGACGGAGGCCTTCAAACTCATCACCTCTGACAGGAAGGTAAGAACACGTGACTCTGGACACTTGTGGACTGTGTATGAAGCTAATCTGTGTTTTTGGGGAACAAGCATGATTTTCATTAACACTGCTACATAAACTAATGAGCCATATTTCTAAAGAATATCAGTTTGATGCTGTCAGTTTATTGAATTTATTTAATTACCGTATTTATTATAAGACATATTCATGTTACTTATTGTTCATCATTGGTCACATTTCATATTTTTGCCACATCAGGTTCAAGCCATCCTAGTCAACATCTTTGGAGGCATCATGAGGTGTGACGTTATTGCTCAGGGCATCATCATGGCCGTGAGAGACCTGGACCTCAAGATCCCCATCGTAGTTCGGTTACAAGGTACAACACCTTACTCTGCTGCAACACATCAACAGTTTTTGTTTTTGTGTTTCACCTGAACTCAACATGTACTGAATCCACAGCTGCCAAATTCACCTTCATCCTTATTCATCCAAATCGTAGCATCGACATTTGCAGGGATACAGAAATGATTGTTGCCTATATCTACAACAGAAACAAGCTGATATTTTCCTCAGGGGAGGAAAAACTTTTTGCTTTTTGGAGTCAACACATTGTCCCCTCGAACTGCTTCAGCTGGGCTTGCAGTTTTAAGATGTACACGATCTTTGAAGCTGCAGAGGTGCTGCCTGTGTGCTGATCTCAAATCCGAGGTCGTGAATTTATCAGAATTTATCTTCATGTGTCTCATGCTGCCTTCAGATGGTGCACAGATTTAATGAACTGGGGAGAGACTTTTTACACTGCATTAAGCAGCTGGGGACCACAGTGAATCGATAAATGCACAGAAATAACTGCTGTCACTGCTGTTAGTGCTTTTTGATTAAAAAGCATTTACTTTGTTAATGAGCTAATATTAATTTGCTGTTGGCGGTAAACTCAACAAGATACTAACCATGTGCCAAATACTGATTCATCTATTTTTAACGCAAGGCTACATTGTGATGTTGTACTTGAGGTCCTTAACTGCTTCACAAGATTTATCTGAAGCCACATTTACCACAGTTAACAACAGTTAAATGAGTTTACTGCTGGGTTACGATATGTTTCCTCCAGTTCGTCTTGAACAAAAGCTTCTCCATAAACATCTCGGTGTCTCTACGGACCCCAGTCTGTGTTGTTGCCGTCCTCCATTTGTCTTTTTACCGGCTGTGTTAGGAGCCGGCACAGATGGATGATGACAGTCAATATGTGCAGAGAAGTAAGTCCACATGAGATCGGGGTCATGTGGAAGCACAAAAATAAAAAGTAAATCTTCATATTTGGGGATGATAAAGCTTTGATATTAAAATATTTTTAGACACTTTGTTTCTACACAGGCAAACTTAATACATCACAATCAATGAAAACCTTCAATTACAATTTCTGTTTTACGTTGACTCTCTCGAGGGAGAGCTTAAAGATAAACACTGAAGGTCTGGTGAACAGAGATCCAGGTGTCCATTTGTCCTCACCATTGTAAAACCTTTGGCTAAAGGCTGGACATGTCTTAAAAAGTAATGCCATTCTGACAGTGACAAGTTAAACAGGAAGTGCTGCAGGGTGGGAAATAAAACTGAGGAAATGTGTTTGTATTTTTAGGAACAAGAGTGGATGATGCCAAAGCTCTGATTGCTGCCAGTCCACTGAAAATCCTGGCCTGTGACGACCTGGATGAAGCCGCCAAAATGGTACACGCGCACTCACACACACACACACACACACACTCACACACACACACACACACACACACATAGAAAATGCTGGAGTTATCACCAGCCATAAGACAGAAGTTAAACTCAGTAGTTGTAAACATCTAAATTTAAGAATAAAATGCAGGAATTACATCAAACGAGTTGTAACATTTTAATTAAGTAGGTGCATTTTAGTCCTGTCTACTCTTAATGCCAACATAATCCAACCAGCTGATCGTTTATGTTGAGCAGACCAATATTAGAGGGACATGTTCCTGTGGATGGGGCTTAGGTGGTAGAGCAGCTGTCAGTGAGCCACAGTGGTTCAGTGGTTTGACTCCTGACACTGATCTTAGTGGGTCGGGCGTCCACCTTCCCTGGTAGCTTCTGTGAGCGGTGTGTGCGTGTGAGAGAATGGTTAAACGTGAAGCAACACTGAGGAGGTGAATATCCAAATTTGACTTTTAAAGTAGCCCATAATTTACCGTACCACCTTTTCCATCAACTGTACACAACTTTGTGTTGACTTGTTGTTGAGAGATAAAAGAACAAGACAATTTAAAAACTTTTAACATCAAATAAAAATTCCCTACAATTTCCACATTGCTGCAAGATAAAATGATTTGTATTTGTTTTCTTTAACAGCTCATGTCAAAGGGTTTAACTAATACATTTTCATATCAAATAGAAACAAATGGAAATCAGTTGTACCAAAGATTAAAAGATGTAAAGGTCTACGGCAGGAATTCAGTAGGAGCTGTTCTAATGAACACCTGTGATCAACTCCTGAGAGGAAATAAACTACACACTGAGTATCCAGTTACACAATAACCACTGGTAATTCTCACTATAACAGCAGGTTTCTTTTGTCTGTCCTCAGGTTGTGAAGCTGTCTGAAATCGTCTCACTGGCTAAGGAAGCTCAGGTGGACATAACCTTCCAGCTGCCCATCTAAGAAACTAGCATTTGTACCCCTTGTTCTGTCTGCCCACCCCCACCCCCCTCCCCCCTCCCTCCGCCGGAAACACCCACAGCAACTACCACTCATAACTGATGGAGACGACCTGTAGATTTCTCTTTCTGACTGTGGCATGATGGACAGAAGCAGCATGTTTCGCTCAAAGCGAGTTAAGCTTCTCGTCTCCCTCCACATTTCCTCCCTAACTTATGTTGCACTTGAGTCAATACGCACAAACATCCACCTTGAACCCCCCCTCACCTCCACACATTGAGAGGGAGACTTGCAGCCAACCGGTCTGTTCACTTTCGGTACGTGTTAGGAAAATAAAACCAGACGAGCGGAGGTGTTTTTCTGTTTAATTTCAGACTGAAACATGTGAAGACGCTGCTTTCACTCACATTATTCAGTGTTTCCAGTTGTGAGGCAGGAACTAACGTGGCTGCTTACACCAGGTGGGTGCAAAAATAAGCCTGGGCAGGCTTCAGGAAAATTAGATTCACATATAAACACACATATCTTTGCATGAGTGCCTTTTTAGTGCGTTGTTTCCAAGTAGAAAGAAAAGAATAGACTTGTTCCTTTGGGCAGGACTTTATTGACCTGTTGGATCAAACAAATCAGCTGAAACCCCATAAAATGCCAGGCTGTGAAACGGTTAGTACGTTTGTCTGAGCTGTGGCTTAGTTTTCTCCTACAACATAACATCAAAGAGCACAGCAGTGATGATTTAATATGTTTAGACTCAGAAATAAGAATGTGCTCCTTTTCCCTGCAGGGGGTCCTCATCCTATTTCTTTACTATCTTCACCTTAAAGCCGATCTGGCACCGCATCCTGTTTCCAAAGGTGAGGGATCCTTGCATCCCTCGGATACGTTGCAACAGTGATGATACAAACACCTTATTTAATTCATACTTGTTGTTTAGTCCCTGTTTAGCAGCTTCCGCTTGATTCGGGCGTTTGATACCCTGTGTAAATAAATACATCAGACTTTTTATTAGGAAAACTCGTCGCACAACTTAAATACTTTTAATGGTTTTCTTGAAATCAGACTCTCAGACTTTATGGTGAATAAACACAATTTATTGTTGGTTTTAGTCTCTCAGCAGGAAAGTGACTGGCCTATTTCATCTGTCCATTATTTCCCCATTAAGTCTACGAAATAAATAGTGAGATCTAGCTTCCAGCAACACAAAGCCAAACCCAAAGAATATTTTGGAACTTCCTCAAATTCCCAAATCAGGATGTTTGAAAAATAAAAATCAGTTACATAAAGGAGGATTAATAGCAGAATAATAATAAAGCGGCTTAAAACTTTTTGATTAATTCTCAATTAATTCTCAACATCAGCCATGTAGTTGTTTCAGCATCTCTTTAGGCCTGTTTCCACTGCAGGAACTTTCCCTCAGGACCAGAAACCATTTGAAGAGTTCCACTACCTGTGTTTCCACCACAGGAACCAGTATCTACAGTTAATTAGACCTTTGTCTGACTGCAAAAAAAAAAAAAAAAAAAAAGAGAGAGAGAGAGAGAGAGAAAAATCCTGCGCACACTTAAAAAGGCACCAACGGTTGTGATTGAGATCGATCAGCAGGCTCTAACCCTACTGTGAACATGCAGTTTTCTTTTTCTTTTGCAGACTTTTACCCGAGAGAAGGTTCTTAGACTTTAGCTCCTAGGAAAGATAAGTACCAGAACTAAACTAAGCTGTAGCTTGGTCCTGGTGTGGACTGAAGGCTGTGTCGACCAAACGATTAATCTGTTTTTCTTCCCAACTCTTTGCTCTGTTGAATTTTAAAAATTCAGCTGCAGGTTTAGCATCATGTTGGAAGTAGCTGCTGTCGAATGAGTTGCAGGTTTGAACAACTGTCTGCAGCTCGTTAGTCCCGTCCTGCAGGAGTTTCATTCTTTTTTTGGATGTTGACAGTTACAGGAAATGAACTGCTGGAGACACTGGACACTTTGTGTTTTACTACTGTATCCACCCACACTCCCACCTGGCCTCTCTGGAGAAACTGGCTGCTTCACAGGGTTTGAGCGGTGGCTGCCGCTGCATTGTCCGTCTACCATCATGCCTCAGTATCTCTTTATTTTGGCATCAGCAGAACGCTGAAACGATTGTAGTTGCGTTATATCCCCCTCCTCCATCTTCCTCCTCCTCCTCCTCCAGTGCTCTGAAACACACTCTGAAACAGTATGTCCTTTATTATATCTTGTAAATAACCAAACTGATGTTCTTGTTCTGTAAAATATTTATGCTCCTCCCAAGGAGCACAGCAAACGACAAAAATAAATTCAGAGAACACAGCTGCTTCTGTGGTCTGTTCTTTTGTCCCATGTTTGCGCTGATCTTCAGGCTTTTCTCGCACAGTTTGGACTTGCGTTCACCTCCTGAGGTCGACGGTACCATACACATGCTACTGGGACACTTCAACTCACCATGATGAGTTTCTTTAAACCTTCCTGATTGGTTGTTTCAATATCACAAGTTATCAAATAGCGATTATCAAACAGCAAAGATCCATTTTCAGCTGGAATATGTTTCAAATCTGGACTCGTAGCGGCTAAACAGGATGGCAAAGACTAGTTTCTGCCTAACTAGCTTAACAGATACAAGATCCAATGCTGCTTCTAATCCTGCAACAGATTTTCCCATTATGTCAGTTTTTCAAAATGCACTCTAGATGGCATAAGTCTGGCCTCCAGTACTACTGCAAGGAACCTTGGAGTTATTTTAGACCAGGATTTGTCCTTTACCTCACATAGAAAACAAATCTCTAGAACAGCCTTCTTCCACCTACGGAACATTGCCAAAATTAGGAGCATCCTGTCCCAAAGTGATGCCGAAAAACTGGTCCATGCATTTGTTACCTCTAGGTTGGACTACTGTAATTCCCTACTTTCAGGATGCCCCAGTAACTAAAGAGCCTGCAATTAATCCAAAATGCTGCAGCAAGAGTGCTGACTGGAACTAGCAAGAGAGATCATATTTCACCTTCACTAGCTTCTCTCCATTGGCTTCCCATTAAATCTAGAATAGAATTTAAAACCCTGCTTCTTACATATAAAGCTCTGAATGTCAGGCTCCATCATATATAGAAGACCTCATAGCACCATATCATCCCAGTAGACCACTTCGCTCTCAGAATGCAGGCCTACTTGTGGTTCCCAGAATTTCCAAAGGTAGAATGGGAGGTAGAGCCTTTAGCTATCAAGCTCCTCTCCTGTGGAACCAGCTCCCAGTTCAGATTCGGGAAGCAGACACCCTCTCTACTTTTAAGTCTAGGCTTAAAACCTTCCTCTTTAATAAAACATATAGTTAGTTATAGTTATGCCGCTATGGGCTTAGACTGCTGGGGGACCCACCCCCCAATGCACTGAGCTCCTTTCCTTCCTCTCACCCCACAATTGTCACCACTGTATGACATTAACTATGTGTGTTTTCTCCTGTAGTTGTCTTTGTCCTCTCTCTGTCTCCCTTTCTGCAGGTGTCGCCGGCTTTGAAGCTGTGTGTTTTCCAGTGTGAAGCTACTGTTCCAACCAACCTGCCCGATGTTTTGTTCTTTTTTTCTTTTCTCTCTCCACTTTCCACTCACCCCAACCGGTCAAGGCAGATGGCCGTCCACCCTGAGCCTGGTTCTGCTGGAGGTTTCTTCCGTTAAAGGGAGTTTTTCCTCTCCACTGTTGCCTATGGCTTGCTCCAGGGGGAATTGTTGGGTTCTCTTTATATATCTTTATAATCTTGACTTTATTCTGTAAAGTGCCCTGAGATGACTTTGTTGTGAATTGGCGCTATATAAATAAAGTTGAATTGATTAGAAAAAGCTGGATTTAATCATCAGTTAGAACACTATGTTGCAAACAGAGTCTGTATGTGAGCCTTTAACTGTGGAGACTTTACTGCAGATAAGTTAAGGGGAGACTTTGTGAACTGTGTTTTCCCACCACTCACTGAGTAATGTACATATTGCCTTAATCAGTTATAATCGCCCATTTTTGCTTTTTACTCCACTACATTTGTTTGAAGCTACACCTCTTCAAACAAACACGTCTACACGTCTTTGATGATGTAACAGATTATGATGCTTTGTTGTAAATGGATTTTAAATCTCTACAGGAACAAAAACCTAAATGTGCATTCAAAACTGTCTCATGGTTAAGCCGCTGTTTTTCCTGCATAATACCTACTTTTACCTTTGTACTTTCTATATTTTGATGATTTACCAAATTAACATTTGAATGCAGTCTTTTCTTGTAATCGTGTATTGGTACTTCATCCAGCACTGCTGGTGTGCAGTAATTACCACAGCCCGTCTTTGCCTCCAGTGTGGGTCTGGGCTTTATTTTGTAGCTTCAGCAACATTAGTAGCTGTGTTAACATGTTTCCTAACTGCCTGCAGACATGTACTGACCCTGATTACAGGTTGTGTTATCAGGACCATTGTGATCATTAGGTGATTGCTTGAGTGGGTGTTTAGTGTTTCTGTGGTGCTGCAGGTTGAAATGTAGTTGACTCTGGTGATCTTTGCTCAAGTACTGTAAAAATAAATAAATGGAACAGGTTTTTGACCGGAACCTTCATTAATCTGTAATTGAGGGTTAATTATTTAGTAACACCCATTATAGCTTTATTTGAATGACACTTTAACTGACTGTTGGACCATTCGTGTTGTGGAAAGAGCTGCAGGACATTTGGACTTTCTGTGGTTTAACCATTTATTAACAGTTTGATGTTTGACGCTCATTTTCAAAGAGTCCAAACGTAGCCAGAACAACAGTTATGTGATGTAATGCAGCTGTTACCCGTGTTCCTCAGCAGTTGGAGCTTATTTTCTAATGGTCAAAAAGCTCAATTTTGGTCTCAGACCTCATTCTTCCTGTTGTCTTGAGCGTCTCCTACTGGCCTTCTGACAAACTCTACTGTAGGGGACTTTAACTGTTTACATGAGCAATGGCTTTAAACTTGCCCTTCCTGATGCAACCCTCCCCAATTACTACCGGGCTTGGACCGGCACTGCTCAGCTGGGGAGGGGAATGGGCTGTTGAGGGTTCAGTGTCTTGCGCAGGGACACTTTGACATAAAGGGGATCGAACCACTGACCCTGTGTCCGTGGACACCTGCCTTTACCAACTGAGCTACAGCCGTCCCTTTTTTAATAACTGTTTACGTGACAGGTAAGAAATCACCTACCGATGAAAGACAACCAGTTCTTAAAGAGGAGGAAAACCATCTTTCTAATGAGTCACATCCATCCAGTTTGCTACTGAGCAGTGCATGATGTAGGACTAATATCAGTACTTGTAATACTAGGTGTACTTCTACTTAACATGTCCCCTCTAATCAGAAATCATCACATTTATACTTTAAGTTCCTTCATCTCATTAACGTTGGTAATAATGTTTGTATCCCAAAGCTGAGAACCAGATGTCTCCCTCTTCATCCTGATGTCCCCTCTCACTGTCTGAAGGTCTAACCCTGCAGATCACGACTCTTCAGTCTGATCATCAGCCCAGCGACAGCTTCCACACACTGTGCACGTCTCCCAGTGCCAAGGACAGCACGGAGAAACTTTCTTCATGGTGTCACAGTCTCCACAAGCATCACAATAATGTTCCCTGTGGTCCTGACCTGCTTGGGGACTGAGGGCCTCTCACTGCTGCGGGTAGATCTTTACTTAGCTGATGTCAAAGTCTTCATTGGAGCTTTTTTGTCAATTATTTTCTCGAGCCCCAACAGACGGTCGTGGCTGTAAACTTCTGAGTGCAGACGTTTGGTTCACAGATGAAAAGGCCACGATGGCAGAAAAACGAGAGATAAATACTGTTTTATGTTTAACGAAAGATTGCAGCTGACGCCAATTTGGCAGCAGGGCAGGGGGTCCAGTTTAAATCAGAGCCCATTCGCTGTGGATGTTAGAATAAAAATATGAAACATGAAAATGATTCTTTCTTTTTTAATGTGTTTGCAGGAGGCAAAGGCTTTGATTTGTTGATTAAAAAACAAATCAGGAAACACTGAATAAACAGAGGCCAACTAAAAGTCTGCAAAACCTGCATTCATAATTGTTCTTAAATGTACAGAATTACAAAATTTTGTAGGTATTATAACAAAATATACATTAAATGCTTAAGGGCAAGTGCAAACCGGTTGGAACAGGTGGAGAAAAGTGGTTAGATGGAGGCACATGATTCGCTGTGGAGACCCCTGAAAGGGTACAGCCCACAGGAAATGAAGATACTTCTTTACTAAATTATAGTAAAAGTACTGTTTATGCAGACTGGCTCAATCCACACCAGTGAATAAGATTATAATGATATAATTATAATATGTTGAACAACGGAACAAGTTTTACCAGCTTATTATGTTTTACTGTTTGGAATATAAAAATAGCATTTTGATTAACTTTCCTAATTGTTTTTTCATCACCATCAGTAACATTGACATGCTATGTGTGACATGGATGCTGCAGGATCCTCAGCTACCCCCCCCCCCCTTGGGTCTCCTTTTGTTGTACAGCACATGAGGCACGTGGAACAAATCTGGACCAGACTTGTGAATTCACGTTATCGACAGTATCTGGTTCATCCATCCATTCTCGGTAACCATTACCCCGTTCAGGGTCCTGGGGGGAGCCTGGAGCTGGAGCCTGTCTCAGTTGTCACCGACACTCAGGGTCAACACGGAGAGACAATCATTCGCACTCACATGCCACGGGAGGAAACTGGAGGAAACCCACACAACGCACAGGGAGAACATGCAAACTCCACACGGGAAGGACAGAGTCGGAAGGTGGACCTTCAGGGACCTTTTAGCTGTGACATGGCAGCACTAACCATCCACCACCACCCTGCAGCGCATAAAGTTCAACAGTGATTCTACTTTGTTATACTCTGTATAACAAAGGAACTCAGTCAGACTGATTCTCAGATAAAAGAATTTTAGAGCATGTACCTAGTACTTCATTTTGAGCTTTGAGCTTGAATGCTTATACATCAGGATGGTTTTACACTACTTTAAATTCCCAAACAGGGAGGATTTGGTTCAGCATTACAACTACACACAACTACAGTATTTCCCTCTGCTGCACTAATGGTCTGTGTGGGTCCTGTCAAGTAGATCAATCTGTTGATAGATTATTAAGATTTCAAGCCGTTTGTGTATTTGCCTAAAAAAAAAAAACAGTTCAGCCTTTAACGGTAACATGACATGTTGTCATAAATAACACTGAGGAGGGTAATTACTCAGAATTAGCACATTGTACTGATGGTACATACTGTATCTCCTTTAGACTGTAAATGCAGTATTTTTACACTGCTATTCCTACATTTGTTGATTAAAAGGCTAAAATGTGTGTGGAGGTGTTAGCGCCCGTCACATCTGGTCCCACATCCTGTCTCCACCCGTGGACTTGCAGAGTGCTTAACAGGTGGTTTTAATGTTGTGGCTGATTGATCTCAGTGAATCATAACTTCACCCAGGATCAACATCTCAGCCCTCGAACTGCTTCTGAAGAACCAGATTATCTGGACGAGGATTAACAGGGTTATTTTAGTGTTAACCCTTTACATCAGCCACACATTGAAACACCTGTGTAAGATGAACAGTGTGTGAACTGGATTTTATTGTCAGGTCTCAGTTTGCCCCTCCTCAGGCTGCAGGGAGCCATGGAGGTCCAGCTGTGTGAATGTGTGCAGGTGAAGGCAGCTGGCTCACACTGATAAGGCTCCGAGTGTATGGGAGTCCAGTCAGTTCATTTAGTGACGTTTAGCCCCAGTGAGCTGGTGTGTATGGTAGATTTACTTCATTTAGAAAAAGTAAACATCCAAATGTGAAGATGAAAATCATTATTTCGGTGGAGTCGGTGATGGGATCACATTCTGTGTTGTATTTGTCCACACTGGTGCTCTGATCCCCTGAGACGCATTTTAAAACCAAGTGGAAACGGGGCAAAAGAGACAAAGTACAACAATGAAACGTTTTGTGTCTCTTTGAGTCTGGGGCTCCTACCGTGAACCCGGGTGATCCCAGGTAAATGAAAGAGGTCTACACCCAGCTGCTGCAGCACAGGGTTTGTTTCTCTGTGCCAACTTGTGTTTCATACAGTATTTGTACCAACCAATTATCGTCGTCAGTTTTCTCTTGATCACACTGAACCTCTTTAGAGAATAAACCACTAAAACCCACAAACCTGATAATTAACGTTCCATGAAGAGGTGGATGATTCTGAATTAACGACCCCCTGTGACTCCTCTCAGATTTTATTAAACCAGTTTGTTTTCATCATTTGTGGCTTACAGATGCCGAGTGAGGGACATCTCATTTCAGGATCTTTAATACGACCAACAGAGGCTCTATTACCTCCATGGCTGCCTCCATTATTAAGACCTGCAGGAGACTGAACTCTGGGGCTTGCATTTTTATTAATGGAGGATTTTTAAGGATTTAGAAGACGTCCGTGATGAAAAAGATGTAAATTGAGTGAATGCACGGTGCTGAGCTCACATTCATGCACAAACCACAGCTGCTTTCAAAGGAACTGAACAGGGATTTTCCCTCAAGAAACTTTAGCTCCATCTCACATTCGCAGAGATCTCAGCTCAGCTTCCACAACGAGCTCAGTCCCGATTCATCTTGCCACCATCCTTGTGCTAAAATTCGGTAATAGGTGTGAAGAGGAAGCAGCAGCAGCGGCAGATGTTTCCTTGTTGATGGCATCACTAGACCATCTGTCTCACATCACATCGTCAGAGCAGATTCCCACTCGGACACAAGAGGGAAACGTTGATTTGCAGGGCACCAAATTCCAATTAAACCATCTCAAAAACACAAAAAGCTCTGGATGAAAATGTGATCTGTGTCCTCAACTTCTTTGCTGGAGAAGAATTAACCCACACAGAAAAAAAAAAAAGATCATGTGTTTTCCGAGTTTTGTCTTGTCCAATAACTCTGAATGGATCATCATGTCTGAACAACATGTCATGTCATGAATATGGTTTATTCCACATCAGGGTGGTTTTCATTACCATTTCATCGCTACAGTTCATCGTGAGGTGTGACAGGTTTTCTGTGCTGTGCTTCTGATCTTTTATAGGGACCCGTCAAAATAGTTTAAAAATTCTAGTAATTATTAATGATAATAACCAAAATAACTACATTTCACCATAATCCATCAGACAGATTCACCCTAAACACAAATTGTGCTTGAGGAAAATTCAGACAGTCACCGAAGTCATTAGGATTCACTCTCTGTACCATGGATATCTACAAAATGTCACAGCAAGCCATAAGACAAAGCTGTTTTCTTGGCGGCTGAGATGGAACCAAGAGGGAAACTCAAACAGCTTCATGTTAATCAGCCTGGGCTTTCTTTTTAGGGGTGTGTTATGGTAGGATTAACCGTCTGAGCATAAATGAACACTAAAGGCTTTGGGGGAAACCGTGGCAGCACAATCTCAAGATGCAGACAAGATACAGGACACAAGAATGAGCACAATGTGTGGGATGATTAAATGCTGAAGATGGAATCGAAGCCAATAGAACATGTACAGGACATCGAGAGATAAAACAGGATAAGTCTTGCTGCACGTATTGTTTTCTGAGGAGTGATACCACTGAGTAATGTACATCAACGTTCTCTCTTAATCTGGATTTCAAACTGAAGTGTGCAGATCCTGGTAAAGGCCAAGGTCCAGACAATCTGTTGTTCTTTCTGGACGGAAAAGACGGTGGATACCTCAGAGCGTGGATGGATTACTGAGCGAGCTCAGGGGCCCGAGAGATCAGGGAGGCCAAGAGCGAAAGCCGGACTGTAGTGTGCGCATGAGGGTGTGTGATGATGCTGTTGCTATGTTGGGGACACCTGTAGAGGAGTGAAACTATCTGAGGACAGACAGGGAATTATGTAAAAAAGAAAAGTTGAAATAAATAGGACTGACAGGAGGACAGCTGTGCTCAGCGAGAGATGTTTTCCTCTGTCTTAGCTGTATGTGACAATACTGCTAAGACAGTTTGTCTGACAGTAGGTCAGAATTAGCAGGACACAAAAGAGGTGCAAAGTGACCTAAATCAGACAAAAGAACGTGCATCGCTCAGTGGCTGAGTGAGTCATCCACGAACCACAGGGGTCAGTGGTTCGTGGACGACTCCTCGTCCTCCTGGCTTCGTGTCGAACTGTCCCCGGGCATGACATCAAACCCCACAGTGTCTTCGCTTCGGATAAAAGCCTCCTAATCTTGTCCAAAATTTGTAAAGACAACTTGAGGAAAAACCAGTTGTGTTGCCGGGTTGCTATGGTAACTGGGGGCACTATTGGATGGGTCACATGAGAAAAGTCGACAGGAGGTGAGCGATGTTCATCAGACGAGTTCAGGTGTGTGAAGCTGCTGTGAGTATTGATGCCAGACCAGCTGCAGGGTGGGAAACTCCTCTCAGACGGTTGTTCATCCTTTTCTTTAGGTACAATATTTTCACGCTCCAGCATTACGCTCTCTCTGCTCCACCTCTGTCTGAAACCAGCCTTTCAGCTATAGGAGCAAATCAGTACTTCTGAATTTACGCTGCATCCAGAGAGTTTTTTCCACATTTTGCTATGTTACAGCCTTATTCCAAAATGGATCAAATTCATTTTTTTCCTCAAAATTACACAAACAATAACCCATCATGACAACGGGAAATTGTATTGAAAATAAAAGTTCACATGGTTTAACAATATGCTAATGGCCACAAGAAAGTGAACAGGAAGAGTTGAAACACACCAGAATGGTCAGAGGTGTGAAGTGAGATTGGAAATAGTTCTGGTCCTGGACCAGAGTGAAAGTGGATACTACCCTGCAGCTGGTCTGGCATCAAGGTGGGCCCCCTGTGGAGCAAAATGCAGGAGAGGAATTGGAGGCCACTTTGGTCTTTATGGAGAGTGTGATCCATCCATCCATCATGTTCCTGTCACAGCAGGTGGAGGGAGCAGGTTGTCTTCATCGTCCATACACAGACATGAGACAGATTCCAGTAGAACATGAAGGAAAGAGATTAATGTTCTGATGTGTGAAGTGTTTGTGGTTAAAACTCAGTCACGTGTCGGATGCTGATGTTCTGCTGTAATGTCGCCTCAGGTCTCAGCATTATATGCGGTTTTACAAACATTCAGTCGTGCTTTCATGTTCTCTTCGCCTAACAATGTAACGCTTTCCCCAAACAATCCTCCAAACAAACTGTAGGGTCTGAGATGGGGCTCTTGGTTTTTTTCGGTTCATCCCTGAGCATTACACGCTCTGACGTTGGGGTGAATGTGCTGGGACGTCCACTCCTTGGCAACTGTTTGAATGTTTTCCATTCGTGAATAATACTTCTCATTGTAGAACGTTGAACTCCACATTATTTGGAAATGGTTTTATAACCTTTTCCAGATTGATGTGCAGCAACAATTGCTTCTGTCTTTCCCTGTTGGCATTGTGTCACACACCTGAATGCTCCACATCAGCCAACTGCCAAAAACTGCTTTTATAGAGGTCTGCAGACCTGCAGATGATCAGTTCATCAAGGGCTAATGATTAGCACCTAAAACCTGCTATGATCAGATCGAGAAAACAAAACAAAAATGACAAGATATGACTAGTGCCTGCATGACGAGCTGGGTAGCAGATTCAGAAAGGTCTGACCTTTCTAAAGTTTTTTTTACCTTATCGATACTCTCAACCCTTCACAATATTGTTTGTCGTTGACCCGAACACGTCCACGACCACAGAGTCCCCAGCAGCATGCACATGTGTAAATCTGTATATATTCCTGTAACCGGTAACTACGTGTAGGGCTGGCTGAGCCACTTAATGAGGGATTTAGTGTGGTGTGGGGCCAACCACCGCGGATGTGGAGTATTTCCTCTTAGCTTGGGTCACGATATGGTAAAAAACCATTGAAGGATTTAGATCATGACAGCAGGATGAATACATAATGCTGCTGAAAACATAATTTAACATAATTTGAAGGCCCATCCATTTTTGGAACATTTAATTGTGCTGAGTAGTGACATATATGTGATGTACTGCAGCAGAATTGTAGCCTCTCACTGTGACAGGACCTCATTAGTGCAGACCAGTGTAGAGCAAAAAGAAGTCCAGTTTCTAGCACCTGACATTGCACCCGATGCTGAATGGTCCTCCAAGAATTCACATTGTTCCGATCGCAACAATTAACTCAATGGATCTCTGTAAAGTTTGTGTGTCTCTGTAATTTAAAACCTTCTAAAAACATTGCAACAGGCATCAATTTTGTTTTCAGATGTCACGAAATCAGGCATTTTACACCGCAACAATCACAAAAAGGTCTAGATACATACTTTATTCATCCCAACGGGAAATTCACGTGCATTCACTATGCTAATAGGTCTAACAATGATGTTTGGGTTTGTGAAATCCTGGAGCGACTGATGAGGTTCTTGTCTCTCTGTGACTACAGCCTTATGTTGGCAGGGCGTCAGCCCCTGGTTGTTATGTGCTCCACATTAATGTGGTTAAGTAACGATTGTCAGTGCAGCTCAGCAGCCGATGACATCCAACTCTGCACGGACCTGAGGTTTAAAAACACCTGTTTATGAGAGTGAAGGTGAAGACCTGGTGATAAAGATACGCTCATGAGGGAGACAACATATTAGAAAACCCGGGTAAACAAAAGATAAAGGAGCCATTGCAGTGGGTTTTACTTTGTCAGTCTGCATCAGCAGCTCGTTCACAGTCACAGACAGAGACGGTTTGACATTCAACAAAGGTCAGGAGACAGACTGAGCACACTGATGCTGTAATGCTCTCACCCTGTGTGAGGGTTGTTTCCCTCTGTACTTATCTCTGATTTCTGAGATGCTGAGTTTGGCTGCTATTACTGGAATATAAGAGGCTGATGCCAGTAAGTCTAATTAAGACGTTTAGGTTGATGTGAGGAATGTTTAAATCCAACCCACTTATTTTCCCTCTGCAAAACCCTTTTAAACTTCTTCCTCTGGCTCCACAGTAAACATTCGTTGGCAGATGTGAGCCACCTTCAGCTGACACCTGAGCTTACTGACATTTCTCCATAAGAGTTGCACAGCCATGAATCCCAAACTTTTACAGGAAAGTCTTTCTGTCCTTTAAATTTATGGATGGGGGCAAAGGCCCAGGGGCCCTAGAGGTCCAGGGGGGCTTCTGGTTCCTCCTGAAATATACACAGTAAATGAGTGCTGTTCTTTTTCTTGCCCCGAGCCGCTGGAGAAGAGTTCCTGTTTTTCTCATTATTAGTTTTTCCAAATTTCCTGTTTGTTGCTACTGTGATTTATTCTCCCAGGGTGGGGTCCCTTCACCTTTTCTCATTTCCATCAAACTTGTACAATGTAAACAACATTTTTGCCAAATAAAAGATGTGCAGGTGACCTGTTCTGAGCACTGTAATGGGAACAGGTGAACAGACCCAGTGTGACCTAGTGACAGTTGGTGTGAATAAAGTTTATTGTTAGATAAACGTAGATCATCAATCAATAAAAATGTTACATTGGTGTCAGAGATCTAAAGAAGCTGTTTTAGTGAATATAATTCAACTTGGCACAGAAACGAAACCCGGGGGGCCTGGTGGATCACTGGGTAGAGCATTGGGTTGGGATGCAGAAGGCCGCAGGATTGAATCCCACCCCACCAGGTGTGGCCTTGCCCAGCCATCAAGGGTTATCTTATTTCCGGCAGGGTATCTGGCGTAAAAGACTCACACCAAAGCCACTTGTGGAACACTTTCTGCTGTGGTGACCCCTGAAGGGACAAGCCGAAAGCCATTGATCTTTTTTGGCACAGAAACCAGGCGCCAAGACCATGAGAATTAATTCCATAGAGAACCTGCTTACTGTGTTACACTTCGATTACCCAGTGATAGAATATCAGTAGGTTGACTTCAAGAAAAAAAGGTTTTATAAAAAGACAAACCCACAAAATCCCGAAGCAAAGTACATAGTGAAAAAAAGAGAAAATACGCTAATGGATGATTTTAAAATAGCGCACATGGCCCTTGATTCCCAATCGAAGCATCTGCTGTGGAACAATGTTTACACTCAAGCTGATTACCGATGATGAAGAGTGGTGCTGTGATCCATCACAGCCCGTCCACATCTTCAGAGAAGCCTCTGCTGTCACTTGTTGAACGTCAGAAACTCCAGGATTAACCGTTTAAAAGCCACAAGCGACAGGAGAATTTCATTTGCTGCCTGAATACCTCCTGTAAAAGCTAAAGCAGCAGTCTCACTAAGGCTGGGGACACATCTAAAGACCAGCAAAGACTGTCAAAGTCGGGACAGTGCGCACATAAAGGCTGTTTTCACCAACTATCACAAATTTCTAGTCTGAAAGCAGCTCACACCCGATGCCTGAGTAACCTGAGGGCCAGTAACGGGTCAGGAATGACTAGATGTTCTGGGGATGGACCCCCCCCCCCCAAAAATCCAGTGGGAGTAGGAAATTCTCATGTGTTCTTGTGCCAAAAAAAAAATGGTGGCAACTGGGAACTTTGACTTTGTAACTTTGCAAATTGAAAAAAGCAGCAAGTTGTGGGTGTAAAGGACAACTCAGATTAATTGCAACCCAACTTTTAATTGTTGGTTTATGCACATGGAGATAAAATCCGTTAAATAAACAGGGAAATAATGTGAAGCAAACCACAGGGAACTGACATCACATTGGATCAGCTGAGCTGTTTTCTGCTCTCAGGTGTAAAGCAGCAAACAGTAGGAAACATCATGAGTGAACAGGATCTGTGACTAAACGTTGCATCGCTATTGGTGAGCTGCCTGTCTTTGTGTAAAACAAACGCATTTTTTATTTCAAGGGGCCTTAGAGAAGTTCTATCTGCACATGCACAATGTCTCCAGGTGGAATTATGGTGAAACTGAGCTTCTGGGACATCACTTAAATGTCTTAACCAAGCATTCTGGAGTTAAGAAGCCTTCCCCCAATGGATCAGTGTGTCTGGAACTTGTTTTTGATGTTTGCAGACAACAGTGGATGGCAAAGACTAATAAACTAATCCAGTCTACACTGAACATGAGTAGACACTGTTTGAAATCCTAACTCAATTCCAGTTGTGGGTGTCGTGGCAGCAAATTGTTCCCGGACAGCTGAGACTCCTCTGCAGCTCTGTGCTCCATCAGCTGCACTGCTTTAAAAATTCATATTGAAAGCTGCCTTTTCAATGTGCACAAACAGTCGTCCCTTGACAAGAAAAGCACAAATTACCTCCACCATGTTCACCACGGTATCACGGCACTGAGGTCTCCATGGTAATCAGCTGCTGAAGGAGCTGCTGCGTCCTCTGGGCTCGGGTGAATACCTTGGAAACAATTACAGCTGTAACGGAGCCTAATGTCGTTATGTGGAAGGAAACGGCTCCTGCACACAATTTAATTAAAGCAAACACTTAGGAGTTCAAGCTGAAGACTACACAGGCCAACACTTCGGTGTCCACGGGGGGACGAGACATTTTTACTGAACCACAGAATGAAGAAAAAAAACTGAAGACAAGTGGTGAAGCAAAGTCTTTCAACTTTATCGAATCCAGCAAATACATAGAAACACGTGAACTTGCACTGTGATGATCATATTAAATGTAGCAGCTTCACTTTCCTGATGCACATGTGACTCCAGGTCTGTGATCACCTTCATGACTCATGGTAATGACTCACCGAGAGCGTGAAATACCTGGAAGTCTTCATGAACAAGAAGAGACAAAGGCGAAAGGTTAAGACAGAGTAAAGAAAATATATCCGTATAATTTTAGACTCCGCTCCTGTAGAGTTTTAATTCTTTTCATCATTTTGCATCATTTTGTGTCTTTTCACTGAGGTTTTTAAGCAGAAATAGGAACAGAAGCTCTGGTCCACCAGTGTAGTTACAGAGACTTTAACTTTTTCAAACGGAGGATTGAACTGTTGTGATGGGACGTGGTGGCCTCACCGTCTGAATTCAGATTAGCAAGGCAAAACTCAATATTCAAAAGATCTGCACCCAAACGGATTGATACAAACGTGAAACAGCACCACATTTTTGGTACTTGAAGTAAAATTTTATGCTAATATTTGTGTACTTTGCTTCATGTAAAGTTTCTCTACCAAGTAGTGAAGCGGTACAGTGGAGTACTACTACTGCTGGGATGAACTAGGGTCACCATCCTGCTCACTTTCTTCATACTTCCTTCACTTGCTGTGTTACTCTTATTTACTTATGCATAAATGATCAGAGTATTTGTCCTATTTATTAAAATACTGCATGACTTTTCTCCATGTGTGAGACCGTTTGGAGGTCAGACTCTGATGGCAGCAGGCTGACACGTGAAGACACTGGTGGAAAAACCCTGTGGTTAAATGTCAGAATAATGTTACAGGGAAACAAACCTGGATGTGATGCTCTGTGTTCAGGCTCACACCTCACTGTTCTCAGGTACAAACGCAATACATTCATATTAACTTTTCCCATTCAGACACACAAACGTCACTTTCAGCAGATCTGCGGAAGATACGTTGTCATGGTGACACCGCCACCGTCTCCCTCTTCAGCGTCAGCCTCTCTGGCTCGTCGTCAAACTGGTTCCCAGCCAGCAGGCGTCTTCTCCAAAGTGTCATGGCGCTGTGTTATAGTGGAGGATGAGAGTGAGCAGGTGAAACGTAAAGAGACCTCGGCCCTGCTCCCACCAACGGCCAGGAGACGCAGATCACTCATCAAACTGCAACACAACATTACTGCAGTGATCACTGTAGTGTGAAAACTTTATTTACACAACGCTGACATTACTACAAAAAGTGCGTCACGGAAGACGATGACATCAACCACTATAAAAGATCAAGAGTGTGTTTTTAGGCCACAAAACAACAGAGGGTGTGGGGACCCTTCCCCAGTCTGTGCTCAGGGGTCCATCATCTTATCATACACCCAGAGCTCTGTCAGTTTTAGGCTGCTACACTGACTTAAGTGGCAGCAGACTTAATCCTAAATTGTACATCCCACCAGGCTGCTGATGCACTGAACGTGTGGACTCTGGTCTTAATATAGTTCTGCGTCACAGCCATATTCATCTTCGGACATACTACACAGCGCTGCCAAAGTATTTCAGTGTCACTTAAATGAATAAGTAAAAAGGTGCTAACAGAAGAAAATATACTGTATTACACTAATTCACATCAGCTAAGTCAAATGTTAAAAAGGTCTATTGATCTGACTTGGTTATGGTAAGTTTAGGTAGAGATGGTGACTAGTTTAGAGGTAAATCCCTGTGGACTTGTCGCCTGAATTCTCTCTGATACTAAAGGTTTGTGTAACATTATACAGTGCTGCTCGTTAGACACGGTCACAGATCCACAGAGATGATGGGATTGAAACGGGAGAATCCAGCAGGGAGAGCAGAAAAAGGTCGACGCAGGAGGAGGACGACCACAGAAAGTAACAGGGACCCGGGGGATTCTGGGAGTGTGAGTGTAGTTGGGAAGAATCTGCTCACACGAATAGAGGAATATTAGCCACATAACCAGCAGAGAGAGGGGAGGATGTTCATTACAGACCTTTGGTTCAGTTTCTATAGGATTTGGAGAATCCTCTATTCTGTTCTACATTACTGTATGTAACAGGTCAAATTCTTCACTTTCCTGCTTTTAATTTGAAGGACTCGCAAATCAAGGGGCCACGGGATACGTAAGAAGCCTCTGGTGTGTCTGAGCAAACCAAATGAATGAGGGAAGCCTTCCACTGATCAGCTTGTCGGCCTCCGATGTAAAATTGACGAATTCACCCCCCCGTCATCTCATGGTTCACACGTAGCTGACAAACTGTGTTTGTGTTGTGGGTCTAGATCTGCGAACACCCCCATCAGTGCTGTAACAGAATCTGCTCGACAAAGCAGCTCTCGTGCTGCTTAAACGGTTTGTGAGTCGGACGTTTTTATTCCAAATAGGTTGGTGACAAATCCTCTGTCGGGGCTGAGCGCAGACGCCTAGTGTCTTTCCTTTCTGTCTCCCTTCAAGTCGTAATAACTTGTGAATGAAGAGCCGCTGGGTGCTGGGAGCTAATTTTAACTCCAGAATTTAAAAGGGTCCAAAATGAATGGCTGCTGCACCGCCTGCCGAGGAGCTGTGACGGAGAAACGGCGTGGAGGAGGGAGGCAAAGTTCACCGCCGTGTGAGTGATGCATGCAGATATGGAAAGGCTATTTCTGGAAGCCACTGGCTGAGTCATGCCTTCAGAAGATTATCTGCTTTTTTTCAGTTAAACTTCACCTGTGGGAATAAACAAGGGGATGTAGAAATATTTGTACACAAACAGCAGGATGCCTGTGTGTCAGATCTGTTCATTTCTTCTTTTCTGCAACACTAATAACTCTTCTTTAAATGATTTAGACCTGTCTGGCACATGATGAGCAGCTGTGATGTCAGCCTATCCTATAGTTACTCATTTTTACACAGGCCAGCACGGTGGGGCAGTGGTTAGTCCTGCTGTAGAAGGTCCCCAGTTCGAATTCCCGGGCGGTCAGGGCTTCCTGTTTGGTGTTTGCATGGCCCCTGAACAGGATAAGTGGTTACGCATGATGGATGGATGAACATCCACATCTTCCATTGCATGACTACCCAGCACCCCACCCCCACCCTTTCTGCTCCCTGCAATGGGCAGAGAACCATAGCCTGCACATGTAGCACCTTGTGATAAGGAACAGACTCACCAGTCATCGCTGGGGCAAACTCTGGTTCACACATATTGCACCCGAAGATAGAATATCTGTCTCACCTGCTGTAAATACTTGGTTTGGTTTAGGTCCTGGTGCAGAAATCAGTGGGAAATCACTCTAGAGACGTTTTCAATGACCTGCTTTATTAAAACACAGGCCTTTAATGCTACCAACCTACTGGCCCAACATGCTCAGCCACTCGCCCCCTCAGCTAATGTCTACATCAGCTCAGTGTCGCAGTGCTTGTGTAGAAAACAGCTAATGTAAAATCCTCTTTATGTGCTCGTGTGCTCTCAATTTAGTTCAAACCCATCATTGTGAGGACATGTCCTGACACCTTCAAAAGGTCTGTTTGGGGGTTGAGTCTGATTTTAAGGTTCAGGTTAGAATCGGATTTAGGGCTGTGCCAGCTCTGTCACATCACATCTTTTCCCTTTACGTTTATGGATGACTGATGCAACCTGTCGCCCTCCGCTCGCCCTCTCACACACTGGCAACATGTAAGTGATGATGTGCTTGTTTTTGGGTGGAGGCCTGGTTCTAGTTGTTAGATGTCAGCCTGGTGTTTCTCTGCCCTCAGGGTGAGGGTTGGGGTTACAGGGGGCTTGGGAGTGTACTTTATCAGTGAGTGTTTGAGCTCTAAAGTTTTAGCTCGTGAATTGTTCGGTTCTTATTTTTTTAAATTGAATTTTATTCTTTTAATGGGCCAATTATCCCACGTCTCCCAGCGGCACAGCGAAAATCTGCAGGAACTGTCACCCTGACAAGCTGTGTCCCGCTCTGTGGGACACAGCTCGGTCAAATCAGGTCTGGTCACATCAGCGTTTACGCCAACAAACTTTTGCACCTAATTCCCTTCCTTTAAAAGAGTCCTCACTGTAATTGGATCCACTGGCAGCAGCAAGGGGAATCTGTGGAGTGGTTTTGTTTTCAGTTCTTAATGAACTATTTCCGATGTGAAGTTTAGCTCTTGGCTCTTTCAGTTTCACACGGTTATTTATTGCCTGTGGACGGTGCAGGCAGAGATTTATTCATTAGAGAAGCCTCCAAATATTTGTCACTCGTCTCCAATTTGCCTGTCACTGTCGACTCTTTTCTAAAATCTCTTTAATCATCTATTTATTCCCATCCTCTTGTTTTTGTCATTCTCACTTTTCTGAATTTGTTCTTTGGGTTTCTTTCGTTGCTCCTCTCTTACCCTTCCATCTGGCTTATTTACATTTGCTAAAACGTTTCCTCCCATCTTTTCTCTATCTCAACATGCAGCCCATGTGGCGCATTGTGGGTTTGTATGAAGCACTGCTGTAATCAGTCAACCAGCATGTGGCCTGCTGAATTTCACAGGGCATTATTCATCTGGCCAGTGCCGGGAGCCACACAGTCGAGCAGTAATGCTATGAATTGTGTGTAAACAGGGACTAAAGATGGCTGGATTCATGTAATCTGTTTCGAAATCCCAGCAGGAGCTCTGCAGGCCGGCGAGAGGGGGGCCGAGGCTCAGCGTGCTGTTGATAAGACAGAGGACCATTTAAATGTGAATCTGAATTGATCATCCCGAGGGTGGTAGTTGGTGACAACAGTGGATAAACAGGTGAACGGGGATAATTTTTACCATATTGGTTTAGCAAGTTAGCATGCTACATGCTAATTAGAACCAAACACAAGTCCAGGTGAGGGGGATGGGGATGTCTTTAGATCTGCAAACATTTGGTCAGGAACCAAAGTAGTGCAGATATTCAAAATTTTCATCCAGCAGCAGCATCAAATCATAGGAAAGTCATCACAGTTCCTCCTGCACATGCACGTCTGAACCCACATCACTGAATGATATTACTATATCAAATATTACTATACACATGTTATTGTGAAGAGGAGCTGAGGAGCTCAGTGTGAGTCTCATGCTGCACACTGACAAACAGCCAAGAAGCTCTTCAGATGGCAAAAACATAATAAAAATCTATTTATTGTCATTGTTTATATGAGAACAAAGCATCCAGAGGTCTTAGTGATCCATCAGGCTCATCAGAGAAGACCAATCAGGACAGGGCGAGGCAGGAGCACAGGTGTCCCAGATGAACTCATGAACCACGTCATCAAAGCACCGGCACGAAGAGCAAGTAACACTGAATGACTGTGTGTGTGCAGCATCCACCAGTGACCGAGCTTCACAGAGCATCAGTAGGTATTCAAACCGCTTTTCAGCATTTTGTTATGTTAAGGCCTTATTCCAAAATCGATTAAATGCATTAATTTCCTCAAGATACTACAAACAATACTTCATAATAACAATGTGAAAGTAGTTTGTTTGAAATCCTTTATAAAAAGTTATTAAAAATCACATATTCACAGCCATCGTTTAATGCTTTGCTGAAGCACCTTTAGCACCAAGCAGTTTCTTCCACTCTTCTTTTATTTAAATGATCTTTGTGGCATCTGAAGAGTCCATGAATTGGACAAACTGTCTTTGTCTCACTCTTTAGCATGTGATGCACAGACTGAATAAGATTGAAACAAAGCAGAGGTGTTGTTCTTATCGAGCCAGTTGAGCTGAAGTTAATGTAAACTCAAAGAAAGTGACCATCGTGTTCTCATTTTAAAAGTCCTTTTTTTTTCTGGTTGTGTGTGCGGCTCATGTTTTCCTGTGGGTGTGTGTCTGTGGGTGTGAGAGATTCGCTTTGCTTCTTTCTTCTTTTCATCTTTCTGAGTTGTTTTATTAAAGCACATGTCAGTCTGTCCTCCTCCTCCTCCTCCCACCTCGTCCTGCTCACTAATTTCTCTTCATCATCATCAGATAATAAAAGTCAGGCTGTGTGAAGAGGAGTTGTCTCTGGGGAAGCACGTTCCAACGAAGAGATGTTCTGATATGAAAATGTGATAATCAACACTTAATAAATGTCCTGGAGCTCCGTCCACAAACCGGCTTGTCTTTGAGGAGCATTTCCCAGTTTTCATTTTCATATTAAACATCTCAGCACACCCACAACTAAATTGTTAGAGTCAGAGAAAAGAAGAACTCATCTCGACTGGCAGCACTAAAAAGTTACAGTGGACGAAAGTTCATCCGCCGTCCAGATAAAGACGATCTGAACAGACGTATGGAAAGACTGGAATTTAAATACGTCACCAGGAGTCGAAAAAAGAAATGATGAAACATTCAGCTTTTCTCTGTTATTTCGCAGTTTTATTCTAAAAGTTCTTTTCTTACTTTACTGCCTGAGCTTCAGTATGATGCTCTCGCATGGCCACTGTACAGACGGACAGTTCATACTTTCCATTTGCTCTGCAACAGATCTGCGCATGCTTTTATGATAAGGGTCCAAACCAATAAAGTTTTACTTCACAAGGACAGTGAAAGATGTTGAAACAAATGTTGCATAGTTTGCATGTATGTGCTGACCCGCAGGATGCAGGCAGACTCTGTCATGACCCTTACGGACTCATCGATATTGTAAAAGAACAATGAAGTGACAACAACGAACAGCTGCTCAGTCAAAATGGTTCAAATCGAGTCAGTAAACGTCCTGATGAGCATGAACAGTGAAGACTTGAGTGAAAGCACACTGTGCACGTGAAGATCGATAAAACACTGGGGCAAAGATAAAACTTAATCCCTGACAGACCTCCTTGGGGAAATGACGGAGGAAAGGATGAGCCGGAAAAGAAATGAGTCAAATGTTTGGGATCAATTCTGTGTTATCGTCTCCAACGTGCCCCCAGGTTTGTTCTGATATCTGCAGCTCCTGTTACATTGTTTACTCACTGAAGACCCCATTGAGACCCCTCTGAGATGCTGAGTCAACCCTGAAAAGCTTCTCAGAAACTCTTCATTCATAAAACACTTTATCTGTGCTCAGTCGAGTAGCATTCATGGAAATCAGGAATGAAATACGTTAAAATTCAGCTTTCTCACTGACTACAGAAGCTTCAGGAAGCTGCTGGAAGAAGAAAATAAAAGTGAAAGCCATTCGTTTGCTGTGTGTGTAATAGAGGCCTGTGACAGGGCAGCAGAGCGGTGATCAGTGGACGCTGGACGAACATCTTTGAATCTCTGCCTGAAAACCGAATCATTTCTGTGTTGTGAATTTTTGATCCAAACAAAACTGTGACACACAACATGGTCGTCACAGGAATGAGATCGAGTTGTGAAAGGTCAGTCAAACGACTGACGGCATCACACACCAATTGTTGACCTCGTTAAGTTCGGCTTGTATCCAGTCCTCCGCCCTCTCTTCTATGACCCCCCCCCCTCGCCCGATGTGTAATTAATCCCCTCTTCCGCCTACACCTATCTCTGGAGGGATTTGTGAGGAATCCTCTAATTACCACATGCTCACTGAAACCACTTAGAGCAAACTTCTTTAGCCTTGATAACAAGCTGGCTCGTGGTGACCGCGCCTCAGAGGAAACGCATGGAAAGACACTTTGATTTATGCACTTTGGGCAAAAACGTTACCACCTACTCTGTTAGCATTAATGATTTGGGGCTTTAAAGTTTCCCAACAAGTAAGGATTTACTGTCAGAGGCCCTTAAAATCCTTCTTCTCTGTGCTGATGTTGCCTCATCTGCGTTTTCTTGGTGAGTAAGCAGAGAATCTTTAAGCAAATGTCTTTGAATAATTTATAGCTGAAATGGAACAAACTTAAAAAAGAGGAAATAAGTGTGTGTTTAAAGGGTAATGATGTGTGTGTGTGTGTGTGTGTGTGGAGCAGCAGGTGCATCAATCAGAGCAGTCATGCTGACTGACATTTCCTGACCATTTACACACACACACACACACACACACACACAGACAAAGCTGATAGCTGATGGATAATAACCCATTCAGAGGATTATACACTCACAGGCTTCATGGGGTCTCAACACAAACACACACAGTGTCATTACCTCCACCAGGGAGGTCTCACAGGGTGGTGTGTGTGTGTTTGTGTGTTGGGTGGGGTTTACATAAACCTGCTTTGTGTGGGTTTAAATGTCTCAGCCTGTGAATGAGCCTCAGCATCATTTATCTAGAAACAATATCAGACACAGTTCTTTCTGTCACTTTCAGACCACGAACACACACTTGTTGCTCCTACACAGATAAACAGCAACAGATACTCATGTTGTGTAAGTCGGGCTCAGATGAAAGCTTACTTTTTTAATTACCGTGTGTGTGTGTGTGTGTGTGTGTGTGTGTGTGTGCTCTGAACAGCTCTTGGCTTGTGCTATTTTAAACAGCCGAGACAGATGGGGCAAAGATAAATTCTTCACAAAGACAAATTGGATGGTTGGACAGCACTTGCTGTGGGCGAATCAGATTAGCACAGTTTCAGACTGACTCTCTCTTCCCAAGTATTCATCACAGGTTCCAGCGTGTGCTGCTCTAAATGTGTTTCAGTCTGCAAATGAATCATTACTAATGAAAAGAGGGGAGCAGGTTATTTAAGTAAAAAGCAGAGCTGCCTCCGTGTTAGATAAGGACATTGTGTTGCATTAAAGCAGAAGAAACAAAGAAAAAGTGCAAAGTACAAGTTGGAAACTATAGCAGCAGAGTGTTACGTTGCATCAGGCTGGTCTGAATAAACTCTGCAGCTCTGTAATGTGGCGTTTGTACTTTTTCATCCGTCATTCTCTGGACCATAAAGCTGCTGTAGCACCCACAAATCCTGCACATGGACTTTTCTGGATCTGAATGAATTCATTCACTTAAGTATGATTTGCAAATCTTTTGACACAAATTTTTGATTGTAAACTAAACAATTAGTTCAATGAAAACTATTTGCTCATTTAGAATTTGAAGCCAGCCGCACATTTGAAAAAAGTTGACAAAAAATGGGGCATAAGAACCTGGTGGAAGAAGAGCGTCCGAGAGAAGCAGTTTTTTAGGTTCAGCACCTTTTAGAATAACTTTTCCCAACATACAAATGGAAATAATAAACCTGGGATTTCATTATCTCTGAAAAACGCTGCAGGCAGCTGTAGTCTAGTTTATTTTAATTTGACAATTAACTTACTAATCATGCAGAAATTGCCTCCTTTCTCTGACTGGCTAATGATTATTTCAGCAACACATATTTTATGCCAATATTTCAACAGCATGGCTGAGTTTGCAGTCCAGATCTTAAGAATATTTGGTGCTTTACTTAGCATTATTGCATCTCTCAGTTTCAGCATCTAAAATGTTCTTCATACTTTTTATGAAGATGTTTTTTGGAAATGGCGTTTTTTTAGCAGTGAGAAAACAATGTCACAGTGTGAAAGGTGTCTTCAGAGAACCAACAGAGGATGATAAGCTGATCTGCAACTTTCATCTCGTCTTTAAACAGCTGAGGTTCAGATGGTTTTTGTGTTTCAACATCTTTCCTGTTTTGGGTCACTGTTACAGTTCTTATGTGTTGTGTCCCTGTCAGGGAAAAGCTGTGAAAAGATAAAAACTAAGAGACACAGTCCACTACCTGTCCAGCGGCAAACAGTAGACGGACACATTCATAGAGCAGATGGTGAACACAGACGTTTCCGTCAGGAGGGGAGGAGACCAAAAACGGAGCTAAAAGAGAAGGATGTTGGATTCTGCTGCTTGATAGGTTAAGGCTCGTAATGTTGCTTGGAGTTTTCTCATTTTCTGGAGAGTCTGTGTTAAAAAATGAAAGCAGTTTTTCCTGCACTGACCTGATCCAAATGAATCATTAGTTTTGTACAGTTTAAACATCTTCACGAAGAAAAAAACATTACCTCTTTTTTTTCTCCAGATGCTCTGATTAAAAAATAAAGCAGTTTTCAGGCTGGAGCTTCATGTATTATTTATACATGGTTGCTTGAAAAATGAGTCAGGGAGGCTCAGGGAGAAACGGGTTTCACAGTCATGTTACCGCAGTTCATGTAAACACTGTGATTTTCTACCTTCGTCTGGTTTCTGCTCTGACCCAGTTTTTTTAGTAAATGTAAATGTGCGAGTTGTGCTGCCAGCTACAGGTATGTGATGAGGCATCAAACAAGCTGCATCAGGGGAACTGTACCACACGTTATTTAGATTCAAGGACTTCAAAGAGCCAGGGATAAACAGAAGAACTGTGTTTGTACAGCAGAGGTTCCACATGCTCGGCACCATGGACCATTTTTCGGCCTTCAATAAGAAATTGTGATTCAGCAACTAAATTACAACTAATTTAAAGCATATCCTACAGTTTTTTCTCCATTAGATGGCTTCTGCATTGGGGGAGCTGTCGCTGAGTGTGTCGCTCAGGGAAACACCTAGTGAGTAGCCTGGGATTTGATCCTGCTGCTCTACCCATTGAGCTACCAGGCCAGTAAAGTGGGTAGAGCAGCAGTATATACAGTATCTTAACGAAATTATGCTTATAAGTTTGTGCAGAACATTACCAAGTGACTTTTCCAGCAGCTTTTACCTACTTTCTGAAAGGATGTGATAACTGTTGACCACAACATAGTGGTTTTTACTATAACCATAAAAGGGAGTTGCCACCGGGGGGGGTTCCTGGAACTTTTCTTATATCCTGGAACTTTCCTTAGGGAAAAATTCCTCAAATAATTTAGGATTTCCATGAAGGAAGACAGAGCAAATTGCCTGTTAAAGCATCAAAACTGTTTATTTTGCTGTTCTGGAATCTCAGGTTGCTCCATCTTAAACTCGCTGGCAAACAAGCAGAGCAACACAAGCCCTGAGTGTCGCAGTTTTTAAAAATACTTTGCAGACCCAACCTTGATTGTTGCTGCACCTTGAGAAAGTACTGCCTCCCAGCCAGGGACATTTTTGTGAAGTACAGTGCCTTGCAAAACCATTTATCATTTTCCTTTCACTTCACAATTATGTGCAACTTTGTGTTGGTCTGTCACATAAAATCCCAATAAAATACATTTATGTTTGTGGTTGTAACATGACAAATGTAAAAAAATTCAAAGGATATAAATACTTTTGCAAGACATTGTAGCTCTATGGCCTCTAAACTAAATTTGGATCCAGGTTCCTCTGATGAGAACGCAGTTATAGGACCAAAGATCCTTTAAAGGAAAAAAATGTGTAGCTACAAGAATTTAGTCTGTTTTTTTTTTATGTGCACACATGACTAAACAAAACTCACACACACACAGGAAAAAAGCTTCATCTCAACTTTTTCTTTTTACTTTGATTTGAAAACAACGAGGCAAAAAAACTGTTTCAATACATTTGACATACAAAAGAAACGTGACTGTCACCATCAAACATCGAATTCCAAACAAACACACTACTGTAGTTTAAAGATAACACCTCCAAACCAGAGTTACGTTGTGGATCTAGATATACGTCAGCAGGTTGATGGTCTTCACATCACGGCAACAGAACTACGCACAGACTTCAGCTACATCATCCAGATCCTTTAAGCTACCAGGATGAGCAACAGAACAAAGGCTCAAAAGATGTTCAAACCGAGTCCTTCACCCATCATGGCTGCACATCCACAGACATTAATTGGGCTGATTCTGAAGCATTTTGACATTCGAGGACCGTTCAGGGCTTTCTCTATAACCAGGACTGTAAAATAAACCAAAGTTTCCTTTGAGAAACCACTGCTGTTCATTTATTGAACAAAGCCCCCTGAGACCGAATATTTACCCACTTAAAAATGATGCAGTGTGACAGCACAGTTATTAGCCTCATCCCTGTTTCTGTTTCATATTGAACATCTGTGCAGCTGCTTGTTCATGTGGACAGAAAAAAAGAAAATGAAGAATCTGTTTCTGTGTAAATCCAGTTTGTGACTCAGTGGGTTCTAGAGAGTGCGTCACTGCTAAATGTTGCTCTCTAGCTCAAAGCAGATGCCTGCTGAGCTCATATGTCTCTTAACTTCATTACTGTTGTGTGTGAGCGGCCTCGCTGGTCTGTCGCCTCCTTTTGTAAACCACTGTGGTCTGATGGCTCCTCACCTGCTGTGCTGATAATAAAAAATCTCAGGCAACTAGAACCACTTGAGGTTCTTCAAAAGGTTTTGCCTCTCGGCCAAAAAGCTTTAGTTCAATTAGAGATGACGCAATTTATTATTAATGCACAAATTTAACTTAATAGACTTTTGTGTTGATGCCATCATTTATGATGAATAGGGGTGGAGCCCTGTAAAAAGCAGCCAGTAGTGAAATTACCTCAAGGCTTCGCCAAGGCTCCGGGGTTAAGCTGTGATGTGCCAAAGATGGCAGTGACAGCGAAAACACACGACATAGGTGGGTTGCTCTAAATGTTCCTCACCTATGAAAACGAAGGCACGCTAACAGCTTCATTTCTAACTAGTGTGTGGTCCATGCTCCAGCTCCAGACATTGGGTGGGACGACCAGTCAGAACTGACGAAGCCTTTCGGTTGAGAGGTGGCTTCTCCCTGCTTTTGGTTTTGCAGGTTTCTCCTAACATGGCAGACATTGCATGAGTCACTGATGTATTAACAGACTGTTGCAGAGTTTCCAAAAGCTGCCGATCTGTCCTAGTGACCAAATATGGTGCTGCAACAAAAAAACACCCACTGTCCCAAGCTGCTTTCCCGTGTAGACCTCCATTACTAAACCGGCCTATAAAACTGGTCAAATGCACATGTGAAGTTTTCTCAGAGCACATGGGAAATGGAGGACAGTTAAAGGAAAATAGAAACTAATAGGCGTTCGACCCCCAAAACAGCACTGAGCTCATATAAAATGCAAGTGTCTGCATGTTGTTTCATGAAATCAGAAATCAGTGAGATGATTCAATACACACAATTTAAGTGATACAGTCATGAATGTGAGGGCTTATCACACCTAGAGGAAGAATTTTGAAACCTTGTTCTATGAATTCTTTTATTTACATCCACATCAGAATGATCACTTTCACAATACAGAGAAACAGGAATGTGTGCTTGTATTAGAAATGCATGTTTTTCGATTGACTGTTTGCTGTATTCAGGGATTCAGCTTTTATTTCCCGGTATTTACAGCTAATTCTATTAAACTACAAAGAACACAGCACCTTTTGCCTGAGATTAGACATGTAATACATGAGCAAAAGGGGACTGACATGACTGACAAAGGGATGTAAGCCCCTCATCAGCAGGACAAATCTGGAAACCAGGTTGGAATTTGTGAAAAAGTACAGAGATGATGCCCAGAGTGATAGAAAACCAACGTGTGGAGAAGGAAAGAATCTGCTCATGATCTAAACCATACAAGCTCATCTGTGAAGCACAGTGAAGGTTGTGTCATGGGCTGCATGGCTGCAACAGGCCCACTGATCTTTACTGATGCTGCTACCATCATGAGTTATATCAAGATTAAAGCAGAGGTGGACAGAAACATATCATCTGCAAATTTGCAGATTAATACACCAAACTAATGAGGAGGAGCTTAATCACGCAGCAAGACAATGATTTAAAAAACCTCAACTCAACAAAGGACTACATCAGATGGAAAAGTGGAAGTTTTACGCTGAGTCAGTCACAAGATCGTAACCCAACTGAACGTGAACTTCACCTGCTGAAGAGGAGAATGAAGGGAGGAACCCTCCAAACACCTGAAGGAGGCAGCAGGTTAAGCCTGGAAAAGCATCAAAAATCAGGTCTGATGCTGTTACTGCAAACAAGGGATTTGAAACAGAATATTACATTTTAAATGTACTATAATGTACTTTCTCTTTGTGCTCATAGCTTTTGGGTGAACTGATAACAAAAGGTGCCATGTTCTATCTATTCTTCAAAACATCCACAAGTTAATATCAGGAGATGAAAAGTGAAATCTTCTGGAACTTTCTCACAATTATAATAAATATGTCCTCAGTGTACTGTCGTTTTTTTTCCCCGACAACAATTTAATATGAAGTTGATCGTGTCTCAGCCGACGTTTGTGCACCAATCCAGCTTCTGTCCTCTACTCAGTCTGAAACAGCAGGTTGATAATTCCAGATTTCACAATTCTATTTAATACGTGGTAACTAACAAACCAGAACAATGTCGAAAGACAGAACTTCTTGATATTTGTGGAAAACTCCTCTGAATAACAAGTGCACTGGTGATTTGGCAAGAACACAATAAAAAGTGCAACTTTTACAACGGATACACTTCCATTTAAATCCTCATTTCCTGTTTTCCAAACTCATAATCTTCATACTGCATCTCATCAGGAACAATATGTTTCATTTCACATGTAAACAAAATCTTTTCATTGTCAACAATCATATACATTTAGTCACATATCTGCACAAAATACAAATATAGATTGATGTACGCTGTCTCATCAGCACCTGCTTCCACACAATATTTATTCTCCATATTGCAGGAGCCACTGGTGGCTTTCTTTCCTTTTGGCAGCTTTATCTAACCTGTGCATGTGTCTGGAGCCCCAGTCTGTCGGGCTCATCGTGGATCCCCCTCTCCGACAATAACATCTGATAAGGTTGGCAGAAAATCCGGTCTAATCCCGCTGATCCACCCAAAGGAATGATGAGAGGTAGAGGCCTCCTGACTAAAGTCAGGGAGCTGGTGAAATGAAGGGGAAGCTGAGGTCACTGCAGGTGGACATCCATGGAAAATGTATTATGTGAAGAATCTGCGTTTTTTTTTACCTATTTGTATAAGAGTTTGTAACAAACTGGGTTTATCACGTCCCTTTTCTTTATGGGGGAATATGTCCTACAGTTTCTAGGGTCATTTCCATAGATTTGACTTTGACACTATATGTGAAACATCTTGCTGTGTGTCTTTCAGGAATTTTAGGGTTTTAAATCCAAGAAACAAGAATTGATTGACATTATTTTGGAAAAAAAATGTTTGCTGATGGTCTTTTTGTTGTAAGAAGGAACTAAACTGATGCAGACTTGGATAATGAGGACTACTTTATACTTGAGTGGGTGAGCGGGGACATGGAAGTCTCCCATCCCTGGAGGAATCGAACACACGTCACCTCTGTAGTTTTAAAATCCTGACTGTGAGGCACTTAGTCTTTGGCACTTTAAACCATCCAGAACAAGTTGTGACCAGAGCCTAAATAAATGTAAAAGTTTATTCGGATCCAGAACAAGTCTTGGTTCAAGGCTTTGACATTCACACACAACTTTCATCTTTTTCTGCATGACTTTTGTCAGGCCTGCACTTCTCTTTGTCCTGTCCAGATAAAAAGAACTCCTTCTTGTTGCCAACAGAGTGACCTGCTCCGTTACGTAGCTTCCCGACGTCGCCCAGAGGCAGCTGTGTAGAATTGTAAGCCAGCGGTGGGATGGTGTTCACCAGTATGAGCTGCAGAGGCTTCTTCTCTGGCTGGTACTGGCAGCGAACATAGCGCAGGAAAGCTGCTCTGTACGTTTTATTGAACAGTGTGTAAACCAGCGGATTGACCGCAGAGGACAGATATCCCACCCAGACGAAAACGTTCAGCAGGCCTCCCATGAGTCCTGCATCACACACCGCTGGGTCGCACACCACCACCAGCACATTGGTGATGAAAAATGGACACCACATTACCACAAAGAGAAAGAACACCACCCCAAGGACTTTGGACGCCTTCTGTTCGTTGCTGATGGACTGCATGGTGCGGCGTCCGAACAGCGAGCCGGAGACGCTCCCGCGGGCACCTCCCAGACCGCCGCTGCTCCCTCTGCCGCCGACTTCACGGCTTATTGAGCGTCTGAAGAGTTTCTCAGAGGACACTGAGGTTTGCGGTAAGAAGCTCAAGGTGAACGTCGTGCTCCATTTGGGCCGCGGGACCAGCTGGTCCAAGCAGAGTGTGGCTTCGTTCTGCAGCGCATTGATGGTCAGGAAGTAGGTGACGACCATGATGGTGAGGGGCACAAAGAAGGCCACGAAGGAGCCGACCAGCACAAAGTTGTTATCTGTCAGCAGGCAGCTGCCGTCTTTGAAGACTTTGGAGTGGTCTCTGAGTCCCAGCACTGGAATGGGCATGGAGATCCCTGCAGAGAGATGTGTGAGAGGTTAGAGCCGTAAGTGGATTAGTTTCTGCAGCAAAAAAAAATAAAAAAGTTACTGAAGCATGAGCACATGTCAGTGAGTTTAACTATAACACTTTTAGTTTGGCTCTAAACTGTGACCTTTTGTCTGCTGCTCCTCTGCTTCAGTCAATCAAACGCCTGGGTCTCTGCTGACAGCTGGATTATGGTCATTTGTTTAAACTTAAATTTAATTTAGGAAAATGAATATGTTGTAAATTTTAGCACATGGCTCCTGCTTCTAAAGGTATTAAAGGGCGATTTCACTCATTTTCATCTTGGGTTCTATGGCTTTAGTTTAAGGTGTAAATGTAAATGAATACTTTTAAGCTTCTCTTTGACTTCTCCATATTATAAAATTTCTCTGGTTTTAGCTGAACTCCTCCAGATGAAATCACCCGGAGGACTTTTCATCATTAGGAGTTCAGATGATGTCATCTGAGGGAACTCTGCAAAAGCAGGTTGAGCATGATTACAAACTCCATAGTGTGAGCAACAAGACAACATAATCTGAACTTTAGGTCCCTTCAAGTGATGTCATCTGGAGGCATTTTTCAGCTAGAAGTAGAAGAGACATTTTTTCGCGTAGGGAAGTCAGTACATTTATGTACATGAACTAATAAACCAAAACCAAAAAAAGCAAGTTTAAACCCAGTGAAGGTGTCCTTACATGGTGAACCATAAAGAAGTAGAATTTTTGGACAACGGTTAAATTCTCTTTCTGTAGTCTAATATGCAGTTAGAGACTGGAGTAAGTTAGCCTAGCTTAGCATAAAGACTAGAAACAGGCTAAAGGACCAATCAAATTTGAGAAGGGTTGTTGTTCAAACTATCAAGCTCAGGTGCTTTCACAATGTTTCTTGAATAATGGGGCTTTCAGGAACCTTGAGGAACCAGTGATTTAAAAGCAAAAGCTGAGTCATCCTTAATTTTACTATTAACACTGTATAACTACACACTCCTACACCAACAATTTGCAAAGCAGGCTGTCAGTCAATCTCCAATATTAATTACATACAAATGAAACTGTACTTTGAATGACAGATTTTCTGTTTTTACCAGTGGAAACTATTGCAGGCAGCATGAGAAATACTTTAACAACATTAATTACACTAATCTTCTTCTTGTTCTCCTTTGGGCTGTTCCCTTTCAGGAGTCTAAGCTTCATTCCTCTGTTTTCCAGAGCAGACCTCCACCTCTCTAGATTTTTCTCCACCTGCTCTCTGCTCTCACTACAAATCACAATGTCATCAGCAAACATCATAGTCCATGGAGATTCCTGTCTAACCTCATCTGTCAGCCTTTAGCTATTTGTATTTACATGTTTTATATTCAGGTTCATGTAAAAGAGAATATATATTCAGTTGAAAATAAAACTTGCTCCAAACTCGAATCTCCCATCTTTCCATGTGACCTTCCATGACTTTTAGTATGGTTTCACACTTGTACTTGTTTACTGGATCTGGTCAGAATCTGTAATGTTTATCCTCTGGAGACTATGGATCTCTCAATTTTCACAGTAATCATTTTAGGATGAGGGGAAGTGAGAACCTTGACCAGTGAAACGCATCAAGAAAAAATCAAGATATCAGCAATGTTTCCAAATTAAGGTCTGCAGAACATAAAAATCTTAATAAATACCAATACATGTAATGACTGTGGGACTGTAGAGATGGACAATGTCAAGATATTTGGAATGTAGTGATACAAACAAACGTGGATTCTAACATTTGAAAAATATTTTTACTCGCAGAAAATGATCTACAGTATTGGCCACAGTCTTTGGTAAATAAACACAAAATCTATGAAACATTACATTTCTTGATGTGTGGCTTTTTCCAGTGGCTTCCAGCAGGTAACAGCAGGCAGTGCAGGTACAGATAAAGCCATTTCCCTTTCTATAATTCAGCTTTGACTGTAGTCTATCGGTTTCTTTACCCCAAAGGTAAAGGCCAGTACATAGGAGCAGACATCTCTCTGCTGGTGATGCTGCTTCTACTTTTTCCTGTTCCTTATCCTGTTGCTGGTCATCATTTTCCTTATTTTTACCCTAAACGTCCTACAGTTCTTCTGCAGTCACACGATATAACAAATAAAACATTTGGCAGAAAAGTTTGGGATGAGGTTGAGAGAAGAGCTCCATATCAACAGGACCTGGGTAGGAGGCGATAGGCTGAGCAATCTTCCCCACGCCATGTTCTCATTACCAGCTCATGACAAATAGGAAGGAAGTGAGAGGAAGAGGAAGAGGAAAGGACATGAAGGGTGAAGACCGGCAGACACAGCGAGGGAGGACAGAAATTGTTGCTGACGGATATTCTCATTTCAGACCGTTAATCTCAGGCACAGGACCTGTTTGGGCCTTAAAACTCATATGTGATCATATTCAGGCTTGTCCCACAGATAAAGACAATATCATTATTGGCCTTAAACTGGCTTCTGCCCCCATCCAGCTGATCAAATGTTATTTTTCAAGGTCATGCTGTTGACACAAGAGCCTTGATTTACTCTGTACTTCAGAGAAGAGTTCCCCTTCACACAGAAATCAAAAGCTGGTTTTTGTCAGTTTTTCTGGTCTATTTCTCTTTTTCCCCGATGGTGCGTCTCTGCTCTAAATAAACCAAACGTAGGAAAGAAACTTGACAGAAGTGAGAGAGAAGATAAAAGAGGATCAAGTGAGAGAAAAGAGAGAGAAGGGAGAAGAGGTCAGGTTTTGATGTGGAAATCCAACAGAGGGATTCACGAGAAGTTTGCAGCCTGACAAACTGATTGGACAATGTTTCAAACAATCTACGCTCGTCAGTGTGAAGGCTGGAAAAATGACTCATGTAAGTGCTTTTTATTACGCTGCGATCATTGTGTAACAGCTGTGATTTCTTTAAATTGTCTGTACCTGGTGGAAGTCTGAGGGGTGGAAGAAGAAAATATTATAAAACAAAAGAGGCTGTGGAGACATTTTCTTCCTGAAGAAGAGTTGGATGTTTTTACGCTAAATGAAATGCAGATTTCCAACAGACAGTCTGATGATTTCAGAAACTCAGTCTTGTTTCTGTATTGTTAAGGAACATTAAACAGCTGGTTTTTATGCACAGGTGAAATTAAAACAGGTGTAACTGATGTTAAGATGTGTATTTGAACCTCTGACGCTCTATTCACTAATGTTAACAGGAGCTGCACATTTCTGCTCGATGTTAATCATTTAATTTTCAAGACTGAAGGTCTGCTGCACTCTGTGAGTGCGGTGTGTTCAGGGACACTACAAAGTGTAGGCCATTTGGAACCGAAGACATCCTTTGGTAGATAGCACTTGAGTCACCAAGTTTATTGTGAGCTGGAAATGAAATTTACTCAAAGCTTGTTCGCTGTTAATAAGAATACATTTCACTTTGCGACTGTAAAATCATGTTGTTGTTTTTTTGTAAAATCCACATTATCCTCAGTAATGAAGAACATGTGAAACAGCCAATGAAGAGATAAAAAACCTTGACAAGCAGTGATTATTTTCTGACCAGCCTGTGTCTCTGAACGTATGTAGCTCTACTTCACTGAACTTCTTCAGAATGTCCTGAGCTCTGGCTTCAATCTTTCGAAAAGGAATAAAAAATAACTTTAATCACTTTTATCTTTCACCAGCATCCAAAACCTGCCCGTTAAATCAGTGCCCCGACTTTAAGTGCCACTTTCTCATCTTTGTGCCTAAACCGAGCCACATCACGTGACCTACGGAGCCTGTTAGCATGTGGAACAGGTACAATGACCAATGAATGTTCTGATAACACCTGAAAAGTACAACTTTTTAATATAATTTTTATAATTTTATTAAAGTAATTTCTAAAATAATTTTATTTTCTAAAAAAATGTATAAATTTTTATTAAAGTTACATTAAAAAAACAACACAGCATGCCTTGCATGTTTGAAGAAAACTTTAAAATTATAAAAAAAATTAAATCAGACATTTTAGGCAGAAAAACTGTCTGAAAATCCTGCAGGGACTAAAAAATATAATAAATATAATATTTGTGTTTTGCCAGATTGAGGTGACAAGTGAGTAAAAATGTTGTGTTTTCAGTCATTTTAATCACAGTGAAATATTCACCATCTGTGTGTCTGAGCAAACAGATTGACTCATAATGCATCTATAAGTGTGTGTGTGTGTGTGTGTGTGTGTGTGTGTGTGCAGGCAGACAGCTCAGTGTTTCCCATTGGGAGTGAGTGTTACAGTGGAGGGAGACCAACAGACACACACACACACAGTTAACTTATTTTTAGCAACACACCCATGCATGAGTGTAGTTGTCTGTATCTGTAACACCTCTGAGCTGCACCGTGGACAGTTATCTCCATCTCCTGATCCAGGAGCATCAGACCTGGAGAAGGAAGAAATGTCACGTTCATCTAAAAACTCTGCTCCTGATCATTTTAGCTGTTTTCTGACACACAGACTGTGAGGAGGCAAATGTCATGACATTAAACAGACTTTCTCCTCCCATGTGTGAATGGAGCAGGTCAGAGTCAGGACAATTTACTGGGGTGGTGTGTTGATGGTGTTTCTATAATGGGACTCGCTTGAAACCAGGAGAATCCAAACATCAGAGTGAAGATTTCCACAGCAACACCGATCTAACACAGTGTCCTGTTGTGTGCTACACAATGGATCTGGATTTGAACAAAGCTGTGCAGGTTTTTAACCTAAAACTGAGAAATAAACTCCAGTTTTAAGGTCACCAACCATCTCCTAGTGACTTTGTTGTTGCTCTCACGGCTTAGTTTGTGAGACATGGTTGCAAAGTTTGACTTCCTGGAGAACATCATCTGCTCACATCAGAAGAGATAAAGAAACATGGAGGAGTCCAAGTTGTGTTCTCAGTCACAGGCCGAAAACAGACAAAGAAGTTTGGTGAAGCATAATTAAACTCTTAATACTGCTGAATGAGCCGACCTGAGAGCACAGGAGGCCTCAGATGTTTCTGTTCAAACCAGTAAAGTATCAAACAAAGAGATAAAAGTCACACAAAAATAATGAAAAACTATCCCAGAGGCACAGAATGTGCAAACACAGACCCAGAGAATCCAGACGTGGACACAAAATGACAAAAATGGACAGAAAACAACTGCTTAATAATTAAACGTTAATTCAACCCAAACAGCAACATGCAACATATTATCTGTTGATTTGTGCATCACATACAGTGTTTAAGCCTGAATATGATAATGTTTCGTCTTATGGATTCGGCCTGTTTGTCTCCCGTCTTCTCTCAGGTGACAACTTGTTCCAATGATCTCAGGCTACATCTTCTGCAGGAAGGAGAAAATGTAAGAATCAGACTCCAGCGCTGAGAGACACAGCTGTGTTTCCTCAGAAAAAAAAAACAAAGCCTTGCAGTAAACGGCCTGTAATGAATGTGGCTTATGTCAAAAGACGTTTCCACTCCAGTGAATCAATATTTGCCGTGTCCAGCAGGCGACGCTGGGAATTCCTGACAGAGTTTAAACGTGTTTATCCTGCAGACACAGATAGAGCCTCGCATTCATGCAGCAATGGATTGAGCTATACTGTCTTGCTGCTGGTCGTCTGTCCCCGTCTTATCTCCATCTCGTTTTCTCACCCTTTTTCACCCCCTTCCTGTGTCTTCAATTTGTCAGTGGGAATCACTTCCCACCACCTGGGGGTGTTGTGCATCCCAGTGTAAGTGGTGTGATTACAACAACGGTAGTTTAGGTTTAAAAAAACTAAAAAAAACATCCCTGTCCCCTTTGTGCTGTCGTTTGTCCAATATCGAGGTTCGTAGTGGCTTTTCGAAATAGACCATTTCTCACTGGTCCCTCAAAGAAGAGACAAGTCCACAGGTCACAGTGAGTTTGTCTCCACTGACATGAGAATGAGGAGAATGGACACTTGTTCCAGAGGAAGGTGCTTGTTTTGCTAATAGGACAGAGACAGACACGGCGGTGTCCGTATGAGAGACACAGTGGTACAGTCTCCATCCCTCCCCGCAAACCCAAGTGACCCAGATAACTGAAAACGGATTTACCAGTGGACGGAGCTTAAAGGCACCTACGTATTTGGTGTTGTTGTCTGTGTGAAATGAAGTATATGTATATGTACTGTATGTACTGTATATACTGTATGTGTTTACTCAAAGTTTATTTGTGTTTTTAACTTCACCTAAAGATTGAATGGGGTTGTAGGTGCTCCCACTGTGACATCACACTGGGGCTACACGAGGAAAAGCCCCTAAAATTCCCCTTAAACACAATCTTTGTGTTGTGCATCAGCAGGCGTTTCATTTGGATTAGGCCTCAATTTAAAACTACTGTCTTCCCCTAATTACGTTAGCACCTGTCACTATAACGTAGCTGCAGCTGCATTGTAACACGTATTATTCAGCAGGTCGTGTTGCCACTGGCTGGAGGTGAACGTGAAGGCCACGCCCCCATCCAATCAGAGCAGGGAATCATGAATAATGCTTATCTTCCAAAGAGACTGACAGAGGACAGCAGGCAATCTGAGCTTTTTATAAAGACGGAGTTAGAAAAATCGAAAATGAGTAAAATACAGAATATTTACATCAATCAACCACAACTTTAACAGCTCTTGGTGGTCTTAATATAAAAATCCTTAACTAATAAAAGCTGATGTATCATCATGAGTTAACCACCTATCAGCCCATGAAATGGTTAAAATCAGCTCCACCTTACCAACAGTGACCTTTGACCCCGAGTTTTTATTAATTACTCTATTAAGTCCTTTTGGCCCTTCCTGACGCAACCCTCCCTACTTTTCTATAATCCCCACAATCAGTATTACCTTGTTTTCTTACTTGTACTTTTCTACCTGAAGTAAAATGCAGATAATCTTGAATATTTTCACTTGAGTAGCACTTGTAGTGGAGAATTTCTTTAGTCCAATAGCATCAGCTCTGCACACAGTGTATCACGTGTTGCTGTGTTTGGGGCTGTGTAGCTGCAGACTGATCATAGTGGCCATTATTAGGACAACCGGTATTAATGTTGTGGCTGCTTGGTGTGTGTACGAGGCAAAAACGATCAAACCCGCATCTCTTAAATAGATTGTTTCTGCAGGTTGTTGGTTGTAGAGAAACACTTCTTTCTGGATTATGTAATATTGATGACATTTTCTCTCTCTCTCTGACACATGCACGCACACGCACTATGAGCACATGTTCATGTGTATCAGTATACACCCCCTCTCCTCCTCTGTGCAGCAGTCATGATGCTATATATCCAGTGGAATCACATCAGGACATTAGCAGCCTGAGTTAGCAGCCTGAGTTAGCAGCCGTCACCATAACACGCAGAAACAAAGGTGAAGTTAAGCCACATATGTGTAAACCCTGCAGTGACCTCATGGGCGACTCAGCCTAGCGTGGCGATAAGACAACTTTGGCCGTCCGTGGTGCCGCCTCAGGCCAGGACCTGCTGCCCACCGTGCTGACATTACATGATTCAACTCGCCCTCCTGTCGACTCTGAGGAGCTTCAGCTCGACTTTAGCCTCTAGTTATTTACACGTACATGTTAAAAACTGCGAAAAACAACTGCGCTCTGAAACTGTGTGGGAACAAGACGCTCAGAGGGGAGTGTTACATGTCAGCTCTGAGACGACAAGTCAGAGACCTGAGACCACTGAACATCAAAAGTCCACTAATTACACTCTAAAGCCTGAAACAGAGAGAATGTATTGTAGTATTCTGGATGAAGCAGCTGTCAGCACTTAAAGTGGTTAAAATCAGCTCTGCCTTTGTTTCACGCTGATTCTAATAGTAACACTGATCACTTCACACTACAAGTGTTACTTTGTCATAAATTTCGCCTTTAAGAACAAATCTGGACTAAACCTGCACATTTATATTATCAACAGCTTCCAATTCACTTAATAATTCTTGGTTTTAAACATGGAGCTCTTGCACTTCGGTGTATTTTAAAGTATGTAATCTGCACTTCATGTCAAACAAAGAATTCTGGGTGATACTTGTAGTGAAGTATTTTTTTAGGCAAGTGCCTAAAACCTTTATGTAAGTATTGAGTTTATGTACATGTACAACCTCTGCAACAACATCTTCTACTACTGCTACCACTACTAATAATGCATATGTATCCTAACTGTCAATTGATCGAACTTTACCTAATTTATTCATTTGTCCATTTCAAAGTTTTTAATTTTGTAGTTAAACCAGCAAATCTGTGAAATTTGTGGAATCGTCCACACTCTCCGTCACCTTAACTTAATCTATTATTGTATAGATCTACGGCTTTTGGCTTGTCCCTTCAGCGGTTGCCACAGCGGAACTTGTAGTGTTGCTGTGATGGAACATGTATCGTTGCTGAACAGCATTTATCAGATGTGTTCATACAGAGTCTAAACTAAAAGAAGTCTATCATGGTTTTCTCTGCTGTTTCTGTTTCTGCTCTGATCACAAATCCCCCTACACGCCTGAATTAACTGAGTATATGGCAGAGGATGTAAAAAGTGTTGGAAACAAACTCTAATGTGTGTGTGTGTGTGTGTGTGTGTGTGAGCAGCCTCTTCCTGTTAGGGATGAAGCAGAAGTAATTGTGTGCAGAAATAAACGAAATGTAATCCCCTTAAAGCAGCGGTGGCGAACTCGTGCTGCTCAAGGGCTGCAGCCCTGCTGGATTTCAACTCTCCCCACCCACTGCTAGTTACCTGGGTCAGGTGTGTTAAGTCAGTCAGAAGCTGGAGGAGCGGTGGGTGGGGGATGAATGGCTGGAAAACAAGCAGTGCGTTGTCCCTCAAGGAGCATGGGCTCCCCACAGCTATGCTAAAGGAAAGATGCTGGCGTCCATATTTGTTTGCTGTATCCACTTCCTCTTAGTTTGTTGAAAAGATCCCAGTTTCCTATTTATGCTAAGAGTATTTCCCCGTCTTACACAAATCTTTTTTTTTTGCTATTGTTTTGCATTCTTACTTGCAACCATTTCAATCACAATTGTTTTATTTAAATCTGTTAAAATCTATTTGGGGGCGACTATGGCACAGGAAGGTAGAGCGGTTGTCCACCAATAGCGCAGTTGTTGGTTCAATCCCCGGTTCCTCCGAACACATGTTGAAGTGTCGTTGAGCAATATACTGAACCCCAACTAAGTTGCTCCCGGTGAGTGTTGGCCAGCTGCATAGCAGCTCCCCCACCGGTGTGTGTGATTTTGAGTGCTAATAGGTAGAAAGCACTATTTAAGTGCAGACCATTTACCATTTAGAAAGAGAAAACACAGCCTCTTGTGTTTCAAAGCCTAGTAGCAACGTATAACACAAGCGGCTGCAGGGGAGCTGGACAACATGATTCAAATCTCCAGGGGTGAGCAGATTCCAGAAATGACACAATTGCATGTGATATATAAGGAATCCCCGGCTATCGTGCCTTGAATCTGGAGAAGGAAGGAAGGCTGAATTAGCTATCAGCAGCTCCGGCATCATTAGCAGCCACGGGTGCAGAATGATGGAGCTAATGGAGTGGAGGCAACAGGAAGCAAAGAGAGCTCAGGGCCACAGAGGAGCTGTGAAGAAGCATTAGGCAAGGCTGACAATTCCCTGCAGATAAATTAGTGCCTTTGTTTTTGGTCAATGAAGTTTGGAGAAACACAGTCAGTGTGTGAAGGTTTATCTGGTTTAATGAAAGAAGCTGCTCCCTTCAACTGCCCCCTTTGACTTTACTCAACGTATAAAGAAAACAGCGGTTATCCGTCGTAATTACACGATTACTTCTTTGAAACTCTTTGAACTCATTTTAATGGTTCCGCTGTTGGACTGTGTATTAACTGTTTCCTTCTTTCCCCACCTACACCTGTCTAAGGAGCTGCTCCAGCTGTCAGAGGATCTATTTTCTCGTTTTCTTAAAAATCATAGGGCAGGAGAGGAGCAATTTATGTTGTAGGTCCACTGAGACCTAAAGCTCTTTTATAACCATGACTAGTTTATTCTACACCCAATAAACTGCTTGTTCTTGGAATTTGGCTCCATTTGCCCAATTAAAAACTATCTGACTAATTAAAAGTTCAATGAAGCTTCCTCGACTACATTTTAATAGGCCCAGATTAATCCACCACTTAAACAAACCTACCATTGATCCCTGTAACAGATGGGAGCCCTATAAGGAGCCGTCTTCAACCAATTTTCAGATTTTCTGTCTCTAAACACTCGATGCAAGAAACAGCACGAAGAGCGAGAAACAGCACTTCTGATGGTTGCAGAGTCCTTGCACACTGCAAAAGCTGCAGATCATTCTTCTGTCTGAATCCTGCTCAAGCTATCTGCAGCCTTTCGTAAACCTTCAGATCCTCCTTTCTGCAGTCTCTGATTTGGGCGTCTCTGGTACAGCTCTCGCTTGGCTCAGGTCTTGCGCATCGAGACAAACCTTCAAGGTGTCTTCACGTGGGAATGTTTCTAACTGCTATTGCCTCTCCACAGCTGTACAGCGGTTCAGTTGGTGTGAGCAAACATTTCATGACTCTGGCTGCAATTTTGAAAGATACATGTAACCAGGTAATGACCTATGTGGATGGAGGTGCTGGGTGCTGATAACCTAATCACACCTCTCAAGTTTAAGAAAACCCCTTGGGGGTGTGTCAAACATGCTGAATGGCTGATCCAATCTTGAATTGGGATGCAGGCTTAAAATGGAATCAAATCCAATTGTGGACAATCAATTCCACAAAGTGCCCTTTTGTGTGAACTTAATCTTGTTTATGGAGCACGAACAGGAAAAAGGCTGTTCGTTTGTTCACACATAGCGTGTACTAACACTAGGCAGTCGACGGTGCCTGAGGACATTTGACCCTCGAAGTTACAGTTTGTTTGAGTAGTGTGATTGCTCAATACTTCGCTCATTGGCATGCACTCATCATCATCATTTATCTTCTTAAGTGTGGAAAATGTTGCCTGTTCTGCCACAGTACCCTGTGCAACTGTGTCTGAGGTGTTAGTCTGCTGCACCCTTTGTACTTCAGACTTTACACCAGCAGTTGTCTCCAGAACAACAGTGAATGTCCAGGGCTTGAACATTGAGATTGTGGATAGTTTTAGGTACCTGGCTTTTCACCTCAACCATAAACTGGACTGGTCCCAAAGCACAGATGCCCTGTACAAGGGGGCCAGTGGCCTCCACCTTCTGATGAGACTGAGTCCTTTGAAGTGTGCAGGCCTCTGCTCAGGGGGTTCTATGACTCTGTGGTAGCCTCAGCTATCCACTATGCTGTGGTCTGCTAGTGTGTGGGCAGCACTGACCGGACAGGAAGAGACTGAACAAGCTGGTAAGGAGGGCCGGCTCTGTGCTGGACTCCCTGCTGTGGGGGAGGTGGGTGAGAGGAGCATGTTAGCCGAGCTGGACCTACCTCTCACCTGATGCATCAGACAGTGGGGGCTCTGTTCAGCTCCTTCAGTGGCAGACTGACACAGCATCAGTGTAGGCAGGAGCGTTAACGTGAGTCTTTGATTCCCACTGATGTAAATCTGTTCAACTCAACAATTCAGCTGAATATTTCTGGTCAGGCTTTTACTGTAAATTGTTAATTTATAAATGCTTTTGTATATGCATTGTATATTCCACTTTTCAACCCAATAGAGCATCTTTGGGATGTGGTGGTTCGGGAGATTTGCATCATTGATGTACAGCTGACAAACCTGCTTTAATTTTGTGATGCTGCCATGTCAACCTGGACCTAAATCTCTAAGGAGTGTTTGAATATTAAGGGGGATGTGTCCCCTCACATAAATCAAAATCGCAGTCATCCAGTATGTTGGAAACACCTTTTCCCCCTCCTTGTGCCAAAATATTAGGAACTGATTAAGTGAACTGCATTGCAGAGAAAAAATGACAATAGGACAGTTTTGAAGTCATGGTAACCTATTGGGGGACGTGGGCACCATCTTGTGAGGTTTCCCCTGCCTTTCTGTTGCTGAGTGGGACTCTGTGTTTTGACTTTCTATCATGTTTCTGAAAAAGTCTTTATGACTACAACTGTACTCAAATGAGGTGTTGGTCACTTTTTCTTCCTCTTCATCTCCATCGTATTTAAATGTTTGAACAACTTTCCAGCCAAAGAAAAGATGTTGTAACCACTCTAGAAGGCAAAGGTGAAGATAGTGAGTACCTCACAAGATGGTGCCCACATCCCCTATCAGCTAACATAGTGTGACCTAAGTTCACATTCTCTATATGAGTCCATACATTCTATACATACACATGTTCAGTAGCTTCCAGAACGGTTTTGTTTGTGAACTAGCATTGCAAACTTACTGCCATCTTATTATAATAATTATTATTATTTTTGTGGTTCCCAAGAGTCTGCAGACACTGTGGAGATACGTTAATGGGAAAGGCAATAGAATGAGCTGGGTATCATTCTATAGGAGCATGTATCCCACAGACTACTGACTGCTACTTGAAATTAAAGAGGAAGGACAATAATAATAAAAGACCATTACTGTGCTGCAGGTCCTTTTCTTCTCGCATTAGACGTCTACTGAGCTTGTGTGGAATTAAAGAGGTGCAGGAGAGTTTGTGTGGGTAAAGTACATACACAGCTACCACTTCACTGCTGATGCTCCGATGATTTGTTATTCGCAAATAAAGTTATGTGACATTTATTGTGTAGAAGAAGTAACCTCAACCTCATCATTGTCCCATTTGTTGGTGCATTCATGTGTCAGACTGTCCAAACACGCTGCTCTCATACACTTTACAATGGACTAAATGCTGCAGTTTTTCTGCTTCAGAACATTGATCATGTCTAAAGCTCCATTTAGGTATATGATGGTTTTTGTAAATCAGCATCTTTACAGTTCTCTCTCTCTGTGGTGTCCTCGCTTCACCCCTTTCCATTTTCACTCGCCTAAATAACCAGAAAAGCAGCAGAGATTGACACAGGAGGGACATCTTCCCTTCGTCCTGGTCCTGTGGTGGATTCATTTGTATCCCTGTGAATCCTTTTGTGCTCTGATATTAAACCCAGGTGTCTATTTGAGTAGAGCTCCATTATTCAGTGTGACAATTATTCATTTTTTATGAGTGAAAGATTTGATTTGAATGATGTGAAGGAGAAAGGTCCAGTCCAGTGAGACAGTGGGAAAAGGGTTTTTTGCCACATCGATTTTCTCCAATTTTAGCTGCGGGTGTGCGTCTTTGAGTCGTAATAGAATGAAATAAAAAGATGAAGGCGACACACAGTCACCCCACTGCAAAAATACACAAGCCCCTGAATATCTTTCTATTTTTGGTGATGTTGTGTGATGTTTTGTGCCCATTTAGCATTATTTTGTGCATCTTTATGGAGGCATGTGAGTGTCTATGTGGTGAATTTGCATGATTTTGCAGGTACTGAGCATATTTTCGTGTTTCTATCCACTTTGCACTGTTTGTGTCTCTTTGTAGTCATTTGGTTTGTCTGTAGTTGGTGTCTATCTCTTGGTGGACATTTAGCACCTTTTGGTTGTTTTTTTGTGTCTATTTTTAGGAGGCTTGTGTGTCTGGTTTTGTGCAGCTCTTGTGGTTATTTTGTGTTTCTTTTTGTCTGGATGTCTTTAAACGACGATCTGCATGTGAACCCGAGCTGCTGCGTTCTGCTGATGGTCCAGCAACACTAGTCGGTGACACTACTTATTTAACATTTCTTGACATTATTAATATGAGACTTTCTGTGACAGATTAGCGACCTGTCCAGTCTGTACTCAGTCTCTCGCACAGTGTCGGCTTCATTTGCTCCGGACCCTGTGACCCTCTGTGGGGTGAGCGGGTCCAGCTAATGGATGGATGGATGGATTCTTCCTGTACTCGACATTTGCGTCATTCTCCTGAACAAAGTGCTGCTTCTCTTGTCTTTTATCTTCCAAAATCAGGGTAATTCAGTTACATCTGCTGTAAATCATTATGGAAACCAAACAGCACCGACATCGAGCTACAATGTTCCTGCCATCCATTAATTTGATCAAATCTAAGAGCTGGGCATGGTGCCACCTGCAGAAAACTCAATTTTTCCACCATTTCTCATTTTAATTGGCTTAGTGTGAAAGCGCGCCAACTAATGACGGGGAAAACAAATCAGTTAGCAGAGGAAAGTGGAAAAGTTTGGGAATGATTCAACCTAAATCAAACCACAACTCATGGTTTGTTTTGCAGATATCCAACTCCAGATGAACCGGGAATACGTGGTTTTCCCGCTTTTCCTTCTCCTCCTTCCTTTCATCCGGCAGAGTGTAAACGTGGCTCCTGTAGAGCTGGTCTGCTTTCGGCTCGTCCCTCCCACCATCTTCATCGCCTTCATCTGCAGCCCCAAAATTACATTTCCTGCTCATCTGGGTCCATTGACCTGAGCTGCTGGACACCAGCCAGGCAGGCAGAAACCAATTATCAAGAGCGGATTGTTCCCTTGCCTCCATAAAAATTAGAAGGAGTCATAAACGTCACTTGCGTTTTGAACATAAGAAAATTGCATCTCATGGGAAGCTGACTGCACTCCCACTGCCGTGGTTAGTGCCCTGTCTGCTTCACAGCTTTGTGCATATTACTGCGGCTTCTCCCAGGCGAGAACTGGCATTTTGCTGGGTAACTTGTGTCCAAGGCCCAAAGAGCAGAGCGCTACAATGAACAAGGTCGAACACGTCAGAGATGACTGTTTTTCATCCTTGTTATTTTCCTTGGTGAATTCACTATATGCTCTCAGTGTTGTTTTGCTGTGTGTAGTACACTTTATTTTGATGAAACTGTTCTGAAACATTCATGTCCTTTATTTGATTCCTCTGTGTTTTGTCTGGTTCTACGATGAGGTTTAATGCAGACATGAACTGAATGGAAGCAGTGTTCAGTACTTTGATTTATGATCAAATACCTTCAAAAGTACTGAAGCTCCCATCAGCCGTAACATTTCTCCTTTGTCTAATTAACGTGCTCCAATAAGACTGTGAACATTTTACGGGCTCAGCATAAACATGTTGGCATTGTTGTTGTGAGCATGTGAACAACGCTGGCGTAGATGAACTCTTAGTTACAGTTTGTTAATCATATACACACAGAAACAACCAGACACCACAGATACATGGTGCTAAGTCTAAGCTGGGGTCACTCTGCAGAATAACTGGGCCAATCTCGGGCCAAATTTTCCACCTTTCCACAACTGGAGGTGTTTGCAACTCAGGATTGAGTCAGTTTTTATCTCAAGAGTTTATTTTCAGGATGTATCCTTTCATATCACTTCTTCTTTTACCGTTTTTATTATAATCTTACTGGCTGTTTTAGTGATTGATGGTGTTTTTTGGTCTGACCATGACATGACGACCCACATGCCCACATACATTTGTTTTACCTGCTGAGCCAATATGGTATCAACCATGTCTGACACCAAATACATTCCCTGTTTCTGACTCATATATAAAGTATATTTGTATGATTGGTTGTTTCCAAACCCAACTCTACTCAAAGATCCTTGTGGAACAGGCTGAAATACGCTGATCACATATAACAATGAAGTTGTTCAATAATCTGCAGCTGGTACTGGCGGTTCGATCTTCCCAAGTCAAGACTGGGGCCAAATGATCCTGTATAGTGAGGGGGGTCTCAGACGTGATCTCAATGGCAACTGGCTCAGAATCTGATATTTACGACAACAGCCAACCAGAGGGAGCTGACTGGGAAACGTCAGCAGCCAGATGTTGTGTACTCGAAGCAGCAGCTTCCACCAGCCTCGTTAGAGACTGAGAGGAACACACTTTTGTTCCCAACTCTCTTCCAGCTCTCGTTGTAAAACGTATGAATCATGACGCTTCTGTTTTCTCAGCCACGACTTCATTCGGAGTTTTTCTCTCCACTTTATTCCCTCAGTGGCATGAAAAGAGAAACCACCAATTGGGTTTGCCAAGTATTGGTTGGCAGCAAAGTTATTTTGTTCATTTTTCATGTGTGTACATTGTTTTATTACGGCACAGAAGTTATATGGGTGGGACACAACAAGAACATAACACCACAGAACCAGCAGTAATCATTAAAACATTAAACATGTTTCGATTGCAAACGTGCATAGAAGAGCAGGAAACACGTTGCTTTCGTTTCTGGGTGATGTTGTGGACAAGAGCTAAACTCTGACAGTGCTGCTGCTAGTTAATACAAATATTGCTAAGAAAACCTGTTTGCGTGTGTGTACGTGTATTTGTACGTGTGTGTGTGTCTGTGTGTGTGTGTGTGTGTATCTGTACGTGTGTGTGTGTGTGTGTGTCTGTGTGTGTGTGTGTGGTGAAGAAACAGTTTGGGCAAAACTAACATACAAAGACAATAACAAGAGAAAAAACGAAGACATATTATTGCTGCTAGTGGAACGTGGCTGCAAGTTTTGAGCAAAGCAAACAAGTTAAAGGACTAAACACTTTCAGGGTTGCTCTATAAATATTCGACCTTCGACAAAAACAAGCCTTCTCTGAACTGGGAAATATTTTTAAATGTTTCCTTTAACCACAATCAGCTGCTTTGTCACCTTCAAGCGTTCAAGTCACTGAACCTCCATTAAAGCCTCATTAATCATCTCAGCCACCTCGTCAACATGTGAGTGGGCTCCTGCAGACACCGGTCCTGGAATCGCTGATGCTTCAGTGTGATCGTATCTTTATGTGATCTACATAAATCCCACTTGAAAATGCAGAAGCAGGATGTTTTTATCGCTGTCAGCCTCTCACACTCTGGTCTTAATGCATTTTCAGATGTTACTGTTGAGTATTGACTGTGTTTACTTTGTTCCTGAAAACGTGGCTATTTTATGTGATGATAATTTCAGGACTACAACGTAACATTACAAAGCTTCATCAAACCCAATGAAGATCAAATTGTAGCACTTTACAGCACGGTGGGCTCAAATGTGACTAATATCCAGGTTATAAGGAGGTAATGGGAGGCTGGCTATTAAAGTAATAAGCAGGTCCAGCTCTGATGTTTGGTTTCTGTATTATTACCCGTGATTTGTTGGCTTCTTGTTAACTAGATCCAATGTTCATACTGAGTAAGTTAGCAATTTATCACTTTATATATTTCTGACATGAAAACCATGTTACATTATTCACTGATATATTAGCCCATGTTACTGTGTTATTACGCAGATATTACACCAGTATTACTGAGCTGTAAAGTGTGATCAAACTGGGCTATTCTGGGTCTGACTAAGGCCGGGAACATGGCTGAAGACTGTGAAAGACTGGACAGTTCACACGTAAAGACTGTTTCCACCAACTGTCCCTTGTACAACAACACGCACATTTCCCATTCCTGCAAATACCACAGGTTAACTAAACCTTTTGTGCGTAAAAGAACAAAAGCAGCAAGATTATGTTTGTAAAGACAAGGACAACATGGACTATAGAGGTAAAAATACCCTTATAAAAAACGCTACATTCACGTAAAGCTGTGGTTACTGTAGGTCGTCCTCAGGCGGACGTTAGTGGTTACTGACGATGGTCGTAAGCATTAAACATGTTTAAAAAAATCCTCGTCGGAGTGACTGACTGACGCTGGGTCTTACGAGTAAAGACTGAAGTCTATACACAGCACACACATTAAGTGTCTGTCTTTGCTGACTGTCAGCGCCAACTGAACTGGACTGATTAGGTCCAAGCAGTCACAACAACTCACATTCATAATGAGGCATCAATCATTAAGTGTGTAAAGTCCAACTTTAAACCAAACTGCACTTCTCTTACAGACAGCTGGTGCCAAACTGTTACTTACTCCATTCACATTTCAAATCTACAACTTTATTTCTGCCAACATAATAAATTATGACCACAGACAAATATGGACTTATATTTGGGCCAACACGGTCTTTTCAAGGTGTCTGCAGGCTGAACCCACCTCTTAGTTTATCACAGCATTTTGATCTTTTTGGTAAAGTCTCCCGAATGTCTCAAAGGTCCCAGAGTGTGATACTGAACTGGGAATTTTGTTCGAGAGGACATAGTTCACTTTGTTTATGAAGCAAAGTACAGAACTTAAACACACCACAGACCATATGAAGTTTTTGACAGCTGCATTTTGCATTTGTGCGTGTGTGTGTGTGTGTCCTTACCCACTGATATCGTCCACACTGCCATGATCTTGATGCGAGCCTTGGTGTGGGAGTTGAAGCGGCTGTGGTGGATGGGGTTTCGAATGGCGATGTACCGGTCCAGAGAGATGGCGCAAAGGTGCATGATGGACGCCGTAGAGAACAGGACGTCCAGATAGATCCAGATGGGACAAAGGTCTGAGGGCAGCGGCCAGCCGTAATCTAAAGGAAAGGGAGAAAGAAAGTTTCGATTTCTAAACAATATTTGTAGTTTCTGACTTCTGTCGTTAAACCTGCTGGACAAAAATGTACCAGGCCTCTGTTGCATGTCCTGTCTCATTCTAAAAGAGGACGGAGGAAACTGTACAGGAGGTGTATATGTGTATATCTGGGATGGTCTGAATGGCTCAAAACAAAGAAAGTCATTTAAATAACTATAGCTTTATATACACAGCTGGTCTCTTTCATAAAAATGGAACAACATTAGATTCTCTGCCTGACTACAGACTCTGTTTGATGTAACTGGACTGTGTAATAAAAAGCATTAGCTCGGCCACGGCGATGGTTTACATGCACTCATTGTCTGTTTGTAGCCTCTGAAAAGCTAATTTCACAGTGACCACACTGTGATAAATGGAATGAGTCATGCAGCTGGAACGTGGCCGTAGGCTTCACAACCTGCTTTGACGGGACACATCTGCACACATGTTCACAAACACACACACACACACACACACACACACACACACACACACACACCTCCACCTCACAGCCATCATGCTGCCTCCTCTAAATATAATCCTGTAAATCGCTGTTGAAGCCAGTGAGATGCAGATGGAAATTACTGTTTTCTGAATATTAACACAAATGGAGGCAGATTTGCTTTTTATGTTCTATAGTATCAAAAATCACAGATATATTCAATGGGAACCAGAGAAAAACACACCAGAAGAGACAAATAACAGATTCAAGAAGTCGACTATAAACGTGAACAGCTGCAGTAAAAACCCCGAGAGGCTGCAACGCTCATTACACAGCAGACAGAAAACAGTTGGAAGGATCACTATTCTTAGATATTTACCGCTTAAAGGAGTAGACACAATAAAACAGGTGGTCCTCCGTGTCCCTGTTTGGACACGTTGTTAGAATTCTCAGCTCGCTCGTGGTCGTTACCATGTCCATGCCAGCTAAGAGAAGCCACTGTTGCAGTAGTAATGGTCAAAAGGTCCGTCTCTCTGTCCTTTTTCTCACCTCCCACCTCTTATAGTGTAGGTTGCTGAGCCTGAACCCAGAGAAGATGGTCATCATTGCTGGACATGCTGCGATACCAATTGTCCAATCAGAATAAAGCATTTTCTTCAGCCCAGGTAACACGCTGATGAAGATGGTGTCTTTCCCATGGTCACTTTGACATGTGAGAAGGACGAGGAGTTTGGAATCATGGTCAGGCGAAAAAGTCGAGGGACTAAGGTCAGAGAAAGCTGAGACATCGAGAAGTCCCAGAAATGTTAGAAAATCTCTCTGTACCTGAGGTAAAAACTCAGCCAGTCCCAATAAGAACCAAAGAAAATTATTGTCCATGTTGCTTTTACATAATGAACCTTGTGTGTGTTTCTTTATATATTATAACGAGACATTCAACACAAATTATTGGTGGTTTTTAAATTTTGTTGATAACTGTTAAACTTTCTAATATTATATTTTTTCAGGGGGGGGGGGTCACCTGGATCAGGTGTGTTCAGTCAATCAAAACCTGGAAGATCCAATATTATAAGTAGGTAGAAGGCAGTGAGCTGGATTCTTATTGAAAATGTCAACGTTAAAAAGAGTTGACACAAACAGAAGTAATTAATTTATTCTATCTCTACCATAAACCTCCTCACACACATTTTCTTTGAAAACTTCCTCATCCAGCCTACAGATGTCTCACCTCCTCACCCGTTTCCTATTTCCTAACCAGGCTTAGTGCACATGATCCAGCTGTTTCCTGCTGTCTACATCATTAGCTTCTCTGGAAACCTGGTTATTGTTTCACAGATTCGCTGTGAGTTTTATTCCATGCTGCCTGAGACAAACGAAGTTATACAAAATACACTCAGGTGAGGGACAAAGCATTAAAGCTGTATTTAAAAAGTGATTTAGTGTCAGAAACGTCCTATCAGCTGTGAAAATAATGGGGTGTTTCTGTGGGAAGTCATCAGTGGAGGCTAATCGTGAACCAGATCGATTTCTGGGGCAGCAGAGAAGGAAGGAGTGAGTAAATGGAAAGCACCCAGGAACAAACCACGTACAATATAAAGGTTTTTTTTTACATCAGACAGTGATTAATCAAATAGTGGCTGACAGAAAAGCCTTTTTAAGGCAAACGCCTTTCTCAGTTTAATACTACTGCTCCACTTCAGGGAATAATGTTGTGGCTTTTCCCACTTTTTTCCTGACATTTATTTTTCTTAGTGTTCATGCGTTTCCTGCCACTTATCTGGAGTCCGGTCAAAGTGGCCACAGGTTAATCAACGTGGTCCAGACAACCCTCTTTTTCCCAGCAGTCTTTTCCAGCTCCTGTGGGATATGAGTTGTTCTCAGACCAGATCAGATATATAGTGTCTGCAGCATGTTGTGGGTCTACCATAGAGGCTTCTGGCAGATGGATGTGGCCAGAAAACCCCTAAAAGGAAAGTGGCTGAAGCAGACTGAAAAGTTTGTTGCTGTAATTGAGGGAGATTAAATTGTTGGCAGGAGATGAATTTTTTTTTTTAACGTCAATGCATTTTTCTAATCACTGAATCATGATTTTCCTTCCTCTTTGGTCGACTGTCCAGCAGTGTGGATGACGCATCAAGTAAAGAAAAACAGCAGTTCGTCCAGAATATAACTGTCCATGTTGCTGTACAACCTTTATTTTTGGGACGTCCCGATGCCGATCACAGTATCATAACTAAAGTTAAGATAATTGATGATGACAAAAGTAAAGCTGAATCCAAACTCTGCTCTGCTTTTAATATTTACGTGTGACATCAGCAACAAGGGTTATATATAGTAACTAGAACCTTACTATATGTAGAATGTGTAGACTCTATAATCCATGTTGTCCATGCTTCTCCATCCAGTATCTCATCATATATCTTATTATCTTTTCTTGTTACTCTTTTCAGTGACAGTTGCCGCCATATTTGTTTTAGCAGAAGACCGGGCAATGATTTCCGTCCTTGCAAGACTTGCAAGCACCACAATGGATTGATGAGGATTTTAATCTCCAGCTTCTCAAGCAAAATAGGTTTGTACTTGTTTTGCCAAGTATTTGAATTGTACTCAATCTGGAAAAAAGTGGTACTGCGACATTTGTAATACATTCAAATAACATACATGCAAAAAATTCCTATTGTTATTAGTTTGTAACTTTGTTGGTTTTTGCATTAATATGTAATGTTTACTTGAGGAACCCATAGAAGAAGAGTTCCTCACTTGGCAGTGGTTAACCGAGGGCCACAAATCCTCATCAGATGTCTGAACCATTGGCTTCTGAATAGCAGAAGGATTGAAGGGTTTGGGTTGTTTAGATAAAACTGTCCACTTGTATTCACAAGCTCATTTTTTTGGAGCCGAATCTTTGGAACTGAAAGCTTTGCTGCTCGGCTCTGCTCCCAATTCACCACATAGTTGATACAATCAGTTAAAGGAAATGACTTTCGGTTGCAGCTTTACAGTTCTTCGGTGGAAAAATACAAGGTTTTGTCCCAGGGCCTAAAACTAGAATTTGAAAAGACGGGGACCTCCACTTATTGTACGTCAGTGGCGTCCTGTCGGCGTCCTGTCGGCACACTGCTGTGCTGGGTCAGAGCAACTCAACCGGAAGCGAGCACAGAAAGGACAGCGACTCAGTTCGTTTAAGTTAATTCAAACTCAGGCCTGAGCTTCAGATGACAGGTGCAGGTGTCACCGCCTCCCCACAGTCCACCAAAAATAGAAGCGTAGCTGGGGCGATTAGAGCGTCCGCGTCGTTTCAGGGTCAGGATGGAGCATATACCTTCCTGATTGTGTCATTTCCTCCATCCGACAGGTGAGGGACAACCTGATCCTTTTATTATCGGGGTGGATGACTCAGCCGTCACCTCCTCCTCGTTGCCCCTCTGCTGTGCTCTTTTTAGTCTCTTTGCTTTTCATCACATCGTCTTCCTCTGATGCTAATCCCTCAGTCCTGTTTCTTCACCTGCTTTTCCATTTTCTTCTCTGTATTTTAAACTCCTTCAGCTCAGACTCTGCTCACAAATGGTCTTTATTCATCTATTTATTTTGTGCCCAAATTGAATTAAAGAGATGTGGCGAGCAACTGGATTAGGATTTCTATTAATATAAGATGTTGATAATCATCATATCAATGAAAACACATTTTTCTGCCAAAATACTGATTTCTTGATTAGAGAAAAATTAAGCTCGTGGATCAACAGACGGATTTATTGTGATTGTGTGCATCACTTGCTGTGATTCATTGTGTTTGCTTGTCTTGAATTGAAGGATAAATAAAGAATTTGCATCGACACTGTCTCAGTAGCCGTCTCACACACACTTGGACACGTCCATGATAAACTCATTCTCTGGATTTTCATTGTTTTGTCTGAGTAGACTTCATTGCGTGGCATCGTGTGTGTTTACTGCTTTTATCATTCTTCAGCAGAGAACTAATCAGGCAGAAGAACTAAAAACATCTGAGAGTCTGATACACACGTCCCCACAACATGAGACACAAACATGAGACATAAATCAGTGTGGACACAAATCTGTCCACACAGTCTCACTGTGAGGACTTGATTTTCATTTTAGCAACAAAATTCCCCGTCATCCGAAATCCTCTTGGAGTGTAGACTTGGTGTTTGGCAAGTGGTGGTTATGAAAATAACTTTAGACTAATGTAATAAAAAGAGTTTGCTTTGAGATTATTTCAAAAAGAACATGATGAATATATTTTGGTCATGAGTGAATTCATCAGCGTGGAAACACTTTAAATCTGACCAGCATTTCCTGTTATTTCCTTTAACACACAACATCGCCTCATCCCATTTGTCCAGTTTTTGTTCGTTTGGCATTTTGGACAAGTTTCCACAGCTGTGGATTTAGTCTGTCTCAGTGTCTCTGTCTTTTCATGTGATCCCAGACTTACTCCATGGTATCAGGGCTCTGTGGGGGGATCACTCCATGTGTTGCTGGACTTCTTGTTCATCATGGCTCTAAATAGACTGGATGCTTGAGCTTGTTGTTATATAATGCAGAATGAATTTGGAACTGATTAGACAGCATCGTTTGGTCACATACTGTATTTTTAATGTGATAAAGCACTGTTGAAGGAATTTCTTTAGATTTGTCACACTCAAGAACGAAAGTGAGGCGCATAGATCACTGTGAGCTCAGGCCAAAATGATCTGATTGGATATGAGAAATTCCCCATTTGCATCACCAGCTCTTGGGTTTAGCCATTTGGTTTATTAAAATTGGCAAAAACGTCCACTCAGACTCAGGGATGAACTGATTAGAATGTGAGTTATGTAAACAGGCAGAGGCCTGCAATGAAATGATTTTTTTAATTTTTTATTTAGTAAAGTGTAACTTGCCTACATTTGGGGCCACACAGTGTGAATCTGTGGTTCTGACAGAACTTATTTCAATCTGTGTGTTGACTACAGAGGAAAAATAATGTGGTACTTTAGTTCTGTTGGCCACTTGACAGTTTCTTGTCTTTGTTGGAAGTTTCAGTGACATTGATGTTGTATGTTCACTGGGTTTTACTAAGATGCTTTTTCAACTCTTTAACTTTACTCGTGGAAAACCGCAAATGTCAATTTTCCACTTACATCCATAAATGCTTATTTTTTCAGATACGGGAAATTGTGCATATTATCTGCAGAATCAGAGTTTAATCCTTGAGCGTGGCCACAATGATTGATTACTGATGTCAAGTTAGTTTAAAAGATGAGGAGCTGAAATTATTGGCCGTGTGGACAGGAAGACGTGCTACACCATGCGTCAGCAGTGGTTTGGTCATTTAAAGTCTCTGACCTGTGATCAGTTCCTGTCCCGTTCTGTGCTTCATCCTCCAACCTACCACAGAGAGAAGAACAGAATTCCTCCTCAGGGACCAATAAAGTGCCAAATTTGTATTGGCTTCACAACCTCTACCGAGACGACCTGGAACTGGTACAGACGACCCCCCAACACACTAAAGGTAAAATGTCTGAAACCCTCCCACAGGACCTGCTGAGACGTGACTTTTTGCTCCCCACCTTTATGAAACCTGCGGCTCCAGTCTTACACCCAACGTGTTCTTGCATTGTCACTTCCACCTTGTTTCGTTCACAGAGCCTGGAGCCGACGTCTCTGCTTCCCAGTTTGTAAAACCTGAGAAGCTTCAGATGAAAGACATGTCTCAGTACCTGACACCAATTAGACCCAGTCAGGTCTGCACCTCCAATCAATCTGAGGGAAGACACTCAAAGTCCCACTGGTTTAAAGCAGCCTTATAAGTCAGTTTCATGGGAAATTAATCATTTGGGTGATGATAATAATAGAAACAGCAACTGTGATACGCACTCATGTGGATTCCTCAGTGTCACTTCTGCTGGTAATGAGACATAGAGAAATATTTACTGCTTCAACATTTATTTTAAAATGTAAGTCTCTGCTCCAATACTTTACATCCTGCAGTTTAAATTTTTTACTCCAGTAAAAAAAGGAAAGGTCGGAAAATAGCTTTTGGCTAATGTAATACAATTTATTCAGATGTGGCTGCAACTAATGTTTATATTCATTGTGCTTTCTTTAAATTATTTCAATATTTGTAGCATAATGTAGCATTTGTAGCTTCTTTCTGTTGATCAATGTTTGCAGCAGGAATCTGTAACATTCATATTCAATTACTCTTGTCTCTGCAGCAGCTTTAAATTTTAAGTAGTTTAGGTGATTTTTTTAAAGCACTGATTAGAAACTCAGATGTGAAGACTGTCTTTGTTCGTGTGGTCTTTGGAAACTTGGATAAAAACGGAAATACAATGCATCTCCAGGGCTGCAGATTCATTAAGAACACAATTATTGTGCAGCCTCGTGAACATTCCTGCATAAATAAAACCTTTGTGAATATGAGGCTGCTTCTTTCAGACTGATCATTTGCTGCAGTCGGAGGATATGACCGTGGAGGGCACCACGATGACTGCTGGTTTCATTGTGTAACCGCCGAGGTGACCAGCGGTTCAGGATTTCAAAGGCTTTGTTGAGCTTTTGACGTGGTGTGTCCAGCGAGGGGAACATCGATCGGCCGACTGGACACGAAGACATTCGATCGCTTTGGTTGTCTCTCAGGGAGGTTAAATCTGGGTGAATGCTGCAGACTTTCCTGTAAACACACCCCACACTTTGGCTCTCAAGTTCAGCACTTTGGAGGAACAACAACAAACAGAACAGGAAGACCTTTGTACCTGTAGCTTCCTGGAGGTTTGTTGTTTGAACTCATAGTCTGAGTTACAGTGAATCATACCTAGAACACGTCCCAGCTGACTGACTCTAATACACAGAAAAACTGCTCTCATGGACCTTTAAAGCTGCTAAACATCCTACAGCCTACAGTCGAATCCACAACAAAAGAAATTCTCCAGCAATGAAAACTATTCAAACAGTTTTTTTAGATTCAGGTTGTAATTCAAAGAAGAAGGAACCCAAAGGATTAATGTGATATTAAATTTGCAAATTGATGCCGTGATATGTTGCTTTACAAATGGAAAGTTGTAAAGCTAGACTATAAAATAACAAACCTTTAGACTGAAATTAACTTTGATGTTTCAACTACTGTTTCCTGTTTGTCCTACTACAGAGGTTTACAGCTGCCTGATCAGAAATGAGTACCTGGCTCAGACCAGTAGTCTCTGAGGCTACTGGTCTGAGGCTCTGTGGACTCTTTGTAGGCTGAGATCTCAAAGGATTTTAGTTGAAATCGAACTTGATGACGTTTAAAACATAGCAGCGTCCTAGTTGAACCGAAATAGTGTCAAAATGACGACTGATTCCGCTGTAGACCTTTTTCAAGGAAGACATGTTGACATGTCAAAGAAGACACGACTAAACATTATTGCTGACTGTGAGCCAGCCCACTTTAGGATTAGGAGGGACTGGTGGGAAGGACCAGAAGCTCCTGAACACAATAAGAAACCAAGAAAGCTCCACACCACATCTCCTCTGTGCTAACGTCTCTTCACTGGCTTTGGGTCTTCCAGGGGGGCTGTCCAAGTCCACCAACCTATAATTGGTTCAATAGTTTGCCATGGAACCAAACAGAACAACTTGTTGAAACTGTGCCCCCACATGGGGAGACAGGCCGCCTTCAGAGAGCTACTGTAACAATCAAAACCACTAAATTAGACCTGTGGGAACACAGCAGTTTGTTTAGTTTAGCAACAGAGACATCAGCGTTAGGTGTAGCCGCCTAATGAAGAAGGTTAGAATCCCTTAATTGATCTTTCCTCAATCCTCAGTCCCTCAGTTCTTACAATAGTTTGCACTGAGATTCAACAAGCAATGTTTGAGAAGAGATGAGCGAGAAAAGTGTTTTATCGGACCGACACTGGTGCTGCAGCTGATGAGACTGATATGAAACCACAGCAGAACAGCAGCAGTTTGATACTGAACTAGAGGTAAAAAATGATGTGGTAACTACGGATCTAAGTAACAAACAACCACAAACAACTTTAGTTATAGAAATAGAAACTGGTTTCTCTTTTAAAATATCACTGAGCCCAGCAGAGTCATTAAACTTCCAGTCGTTTCTCATCATTTCTAACAGACTGTGTGGGTGTAAATACAGGGCTGCAGCTATTTACATTGGAGCTCATGATGCTTTTCTGCAAATTAACAGCAAACTGATTTACTGAATAATTTACAAAGCAAACGCCAATAAATGTACATGCAAATATTGAATAACCACACACAGAGTTTTATTTATTTATCTTTGGTCTTTTGGCTTATTCCGCTATTTTTACGTTGCACGTTCTTACTGTCGCAACCCTCAACAATGTTACTGGGCTTGGGACCGGCACTGCACGGCCGGGGACGGGGATGAGCGGTAAGCACAGTAAATAGACAATGCAAGTTTTCATAAACAAAAAATGCTAATATAAAAACTTGGTGACAGTGGGAACTGTCCATCCTAAGTATTCCTACAGTGCAATGCTGCTTTAAGCTTTTTGTTGCAAACTGAAAGTTTTTGGAAAACAAGACATTTAACAATATTATTTGAAATTGTGACAATTTTTTTTAGATGTCTAATAGTCAAAACAAGAAATAATTTATACAGATGACTTGATAGTGTCTCATCCAGATGAGTTTTATTATGTACAAACTAGAACCAGTATGTTGTACAAAATTTTGGTTTCAATTAAAGAGAGAAATGAAATAAATTAATAAATCACATAATGTTAAAGCTGATGAAATGCGATGATGAATGAAAGATTAATAAATCTAAAACACCTATGTTTACATTTTTTATATTAAGTCTTTTTCCATTTAATAGGTTAAAATGAATGTGAACTATGGTGACTGAATATTAAAATTAATCTGCTTTATCAGGCCATTGGCAGACTGAAAAGTGAAAGGAACCAGATGCTGCAGTGTCCAGATTTGTTATATAACTGTAAAATCTGTCGAACCACAAAATGTGACTCTGAGAGACAAAAGCAAATGCAAAGGTTTTCTATCTAGAGCCACAAAATCAAACACACAGTTTTCATGGTTTGAAGCTGTTTAAATGTTTTTTTAAGAGGTCAAGACAAATGAGAGCAAAGAAGGGAAGTTTTTGATTACAAAATGATCATGAGTTCTGATTAAGAAGACAATCGGAAACAAAAGCGAGGAAAGAAAGAGTCGGCCTAGTCCATAGCCAAGTGCGCACACGTTCAACAGCAAAGAAATATGGAAATAATTGATAGAAGAACAGGGAGTCGGAACAGGGAAGCTCCCATGAGGCCAGAGCTGCACACACAAAGGTGGATTTGATGAAAGAGGAGCAGAGAAAAAACAGTGAGAAGAAGACGAGGAGGGGAAAAGAATTGAAGACTCGAAATTAACACACCTGCATCATAATAGATCAGATTCCCAAAGTGTCAAAGGTGCCCCCGTTTCTCCAAATCAGACTTGTTTTCCTTGTCAGAAACTCTGCCAGATATCAGGAGAGAGAAGCCAGGAAAACACACACACACACACACACACACACACACACACACACACACACACACACACACACACACACACACACACTCCTACCTACCATACCAACTGTGGACTGTGTGGATATGCAGACTGAGTGAGGACCATGTGTTTCATTTTTCATTGAAGTTCCACTGCACTTCGTTAAAGAGAAATCAGCAGAAACTTTCTTTGAGTCTCAGAATGATGGTGTTTTTAAGATTTAAAAACCTCTGACAGTGTATGATACAAAAAGAATTAATGTTTTATTATGGTAGCCTTCCAAAAGGCCACAGTTACTTTGAGCCTGGTTCTACCGGAGGTTTCTTCGGTTAAAGGGAGGTTTACGACATTAAGTCTCTGGAAGCGTGTTGCACAAGGAGATGAATAGAGTTGTGACAAGAATGATGTGCAAAACTAATCTAAAAGTCTGAACAAACTGAACAAACTTTAAGTGACTTTTCCCTGAATGTGTCTGACCCACTGTCCCAGGTCTTCACGTATATTCACTCTTACGATCCGCTGAGTCAGCTGCCAAACAGCTGCTATTTTCCCCAGAAGATGCTCAGCTGCAAACACACCCTCCAATTGTTCCCCGCACCTCACAGAGCTGAAAGGCAGCCTCAGCTGGATGCAAAGTGCCACAAATTATTCCCACGATTTCACCCAAAGAATGTTTGCGATGATAAAATTAGTTGATTGTGTTAGTTTTCAAGAGCGCTCGGTCTGAGGCGGCGGGATGACAGCACTGGAGGCGAGGGCGGGAGGGAACCCGGCAGCCGCACAATAGACACCAGAGAGCCGAGTGTGAAGACAGGCAAATTGTCAAAGTGCTTCCGTCTCAGAGTTCATACACAGGTGGCAAAATCAAGTCAAACTCCAAATAACTGCAGCTACAATGGGAAGAAGCAAAGCCCATTATTAAAGCAAAATGAAGGAAGCACTTTCTCCAGCTAGACAACACACTGATATATGAAATGGGAAGAGTTTGGCATCTTGGTACAGTACAGGTCTGGATAGTCACGCTGTCTTTAAGCCAGGTCGTTTAAACAAGCAGGGGGAAGATACCACCATAAACATGAGCAACACGTAGCGGCTGTATTGAATGGAACACAATCACTGAGTACGTGCACACACGGCTGTTTGCCTGGATGAGGATGGGGTGGACAGGTGCCCTACAAAGCAGAATTTATACACAGGAGACCAAAGTTTGAGCCCAGTGAGCTTTTAGTCATGTGACAAATCAGAAATTCGCACCTAACCATTGTCTAACCTAATGCCTTTGTGCTTAACATGAAACCAGTGTTTGAAGTTTCACTTTAGCGTTTTTCAGTGTTTACGATGAAAAACTAAGCAGCTTTTATGCACCATTGTAAGCAAATGAAGGGCAATTTTAACAGATGCCTGCATTCGTACGTGGGGGCGCTGTTTCCCCATGTGGAGAGGGTTAACGGGGACCAACAACATATGTGGACATTAAGATGAAGGACATGTAGGAACCTTCTTTATTTCTGACTGATTCCAGTAAAAGATGTAAAAATGTTTAAAACATTTGTTCATTAGTGAGTAATTGTGGCAGCAGCAATTTTATTTATTATTTTGTTTATTGGATTTAGCTTTTTAACGAGGGGGCTTCACCAATTTTCTATTTGCTCTCTATGGCTTTAGTTTAGGGTGTAAATGTACATTAATGCTTTTAAGCTTCACTATATTAAAATATTTCTGCTTCTAGCTGAAAAACTCCTCCAGATGACGTCATCTGGAGGAGATATCATCTAGAGGAGCTCCGGAAAGGCAGGTTGTCTGTAATTACAAACTTCATAGTGTGAGCAGCAAGATATAATCTGACCTGGAGGTTCGTACGAGTGATGTCACCTGGAGGCGTTTTATAGCTAATACAGCAAAGTTTAACCACATTTACTTGTGTGTTCTACCCAAACTAGAAGCAAGTTAAATATCAGTGAGGTGACCTTTAATGCCCAGTGTCAATGTGTCTCTATTATCTCTCTGGGGTGATTTCACTTCATTATTCACACAGAGTCTTATTGTTCCGCTTCCTCTTTCACCTGTCAGTGAATTTTTATCTACTCCTACCTAATGATCAACCACATCATTTAAACCCCTGCTAGTTAAATGAGTACTGTTGTTTATCTCGTTACAGTTGCACCTGTCAGGCGGTGGGATGTATTATGGCAGCGAGTGAGCAGTTTGTCATGGAAGCTGAAAAGAGGCAAACGATGGATGTCGTTGTTTAGAAAGATGACGGCTTTCGGATTTTCACGCTAAAGGTCTTCACCTGTCTGCACACGGCGTCAGACCTGCATGTGTAGATTTAATTGTTTATGTACAGTCTGTACAGAAATTAAATCAGGCTTTTAGTTTTCACTTTCAGTCCTTTTGACTTTTCATACAGCTGAAATGTCGTTTTCTCCCTGTCACAGTTTGAACCAAATAAAAATGTAATTTTTATTTAGTTCAAACTGTGACATCAGCACAGTGTAAATTCCATACATTTACAGCCTGCAGAAAAATAAAACTCTCCTGCAGGTTCTGTACAACCAACTAGTAGCAAAATGTCTACTCTTTAAAACCGTTGGAAGGAACCAGTTTGAAGAAACTGAGTGTTTTTGACTCTTCTTCTTCTTCTTTTGGCTTCTGCTCTGACCGGCCTCCGATATTTACACATTGATATTTGACTTAAAAAGAAAGCAAAAGGAAAACAGGAGTTGCTCAGACACGTCGTCACCATGTTCAGTATTAATCCTTCAGAGCATGCATTCGAGCCTGACAGGCTTCTTTGTGCTGTTGAACCGTCTCCTCACTGATGGCTGCTGATGCCCTTTTGATTTCTGTGACCTGGCGTCTTCACTTGTCACTTTGACTTTGTAATTATTTATTTTTCTCTGCTCGAAGCAGCCAGAAATCTCTTTGTATCAAAATCACCATTTGTGTTTTGTGGCTCTTCAACAGCTTTGACAGTGCACCACAGGCTAAAGCTCAGCTAACAAATACATGTATGGAAATTAACAATAAAAGTTCCCAGACTGTCAAAAAAATTTTTGTTGGACATGTTGTCTTTAACAAGCTGCAGACATTAACGAAGCCAGTCATGTAAATCATATTTAATTATGCTCTGGCCAACAACCTTCATGACAAAGAATGAGCTGGCTAAATAAAACACAACGATATTAAATAAAATTGACAAAAGTCCGTGTTTTGCTCTTTGTGATCGAAATCTGCCGCACGGCTCTGTAGCGCGGACAGTTTGGTCAAACACAGGAAATGCAGAATTACAAAAGAAGAAGCAGCCTAAAATTATATTAACTGCTTGCCAAGAGGAGCAGGCGGGAGCAGACGCGAAATCTGCTAATAACTCCTCCGCTTGCAGAAAACGCTCAGATGCAGAGCTTCTGTGTAGGACGGCATCTTCTCGTTTTACAAAGCACATTGGGTCCTAATCCACCACAAATAGGTATAAAACAACTAAAATATGAAAAATTCTTTTTGTTGACTCCCAGTTACTACATACTTCAAATAGTTGTGGTTTGGAATGTACCTCATTAGTGCATCTTGGACAAAAACCAAATGAACACAATGTTCTTCATTTTGTAAAGGGCCTTGTGTCAACGCTCCGCACCAGAAGACAGACCGAGGACATTCTTTCATGTGAGTTTGAGTGTTGATCACCTGTAAGTCACTGCTGTCTGTCCTCCATCAAGACAAAGGTGATGCACCTGAAACTGTGCATCAAACCCCAGAAGATGAACTCACAGTCACAGAGACTTTAAACAGCCCGTTAACACCCGTCCATGTCTTCACAGGGTCTCACTCTTTCAGCTCCCTCCCCCACAAAGATCCTTCAGTGAACCGAGCAGGCATCAGATAAACACTGAAAAAGCTTGTTGTCCTCCTGTTGCTTTAATGAGACGAGCTTTACCACAGACTGTTGGAGTAAAGACGACCTTTAAATGACTTAGATGGACTCGACATGATGCATTGCCGCTTTTCACCTGCTGTGTTGCTCTGCTCCTCCTCTCTGTGTCTGCAGAGCTGCTGGATACCCAGCTTCTGTGAATCATTGGTGTTTTTGAAACATCATTCTTCGTGTACAGCGAGTTCCAGGGCCATCTTAGATGCCTCACCGGGACCCTCAGTGAGCCATATGGATCATTTTCTTTTTCTTTTTTTACATTTTAAATTGTTATTTATAATTATATTCCAATTGCTTTTATTGTTGCATTCGTCACAAAAATATAGCTTTCAATAGTTTCTGTTTATTGAAAGTTATAAAATCAAGTAAACTAAATTTTTTTCCTGGCTTTGACTGTGTCTAATGCAGGCAAATGTTTCTTTTCCAAACTCGGCCTCATCAGTAAATCGACTAAGGTCAACAATTTGTGAACAACATCTTAACCACTTAACCATCATGTCTCTGTATTGTGACTTGGTTCGTCAGTTGGACTTTGTGGATATTATCAAAGATTTTGCTTCAAAGAAGATCATTTCTGCTTCGCTGTAAGACTTGGTGATTTCAGAATGTACACTGCTGCATAAAAGATATTTAGGAGTTTGTTAGGTTTGCTGCTTGTGTGTTTAAGGGGGACCAGGTGTGTGGGCAGCAGCCCGCTGTGAATTTAGGGTGATTCCTTTTGTTTCTCTTATTAGCGCAGTGCTCATTCAGATTGGGTTGGTCTAACACTAGTAATGACATTTATTCAGTTTGTTGAAATGCCATTTTTGTAATCAGTGTGTTTTCTGGTGTATTTTTGACCCGGCCCTGGGGAGTTGTGGCAGTGACGGTAGAGCCTTTTAAAAACATGCTAATCAAAAATGTTTTTCACACCTAAGGCTTTTTAAAAATCGCTGCTACAAAGGACAATCATCATAGCTTTAATGAACATAATTAGACACAAATGTGCTGACATAAACTTGTACTAAATGAAGTAATTAGCCCCAAAATAATCGAGTTAGGAGTAAAAAAGCTCTTCAGCACTGCTCACTGGACTGCTGCTCATCGCCTATGGGAAATTGTGGCAACATTTTCCTGTGTTCAGAAATTTGATTGCATTAGTGTTTTCCTTACTTTTTCCTTTGCAGGACTGAGAGGCAGCTGAACCTTCTCTACCAACAGGAAATAGGGTCAGAGAGAGACAGGAAATGCTAAGCAAAGAATCCATGAACACACTTTAAACAGCAAAACAACACTTGTGCCCACGACCACAAACACAAACACATTATGAAGTGCAAACATGCTCATACAACACACACAAATGTTAGTTTCTGCAACATTTCGGCTGTGAAGAACAAACTCTCTGCCTCCTTTGTCCTCGCTTCTTCCCCTGTCTGAACTTAAAACTGGAACGTGGACAAAGTTCACTGCCTGTTCTCCAACTAAATCCAAGTGTTAATGTAACTGCACAAATCACAACTCTGATGAGTGTAATCAGCAGGCTGTGAGCTGTAGCTGCAGCTACAACAAAGTCCCTCCTGCAACACCATGATGAGAGCCACAAGCTCCACTGATGAATGCTTTCCACCCACACTGACCACTTAATGTACACATTCAGCAAGAAAACAAGCGTCCCTCCTGCTTCAGCTCTTAGTTGGTTTAACAGCCAGCACTTTATTAATTACTGAGACATTTTATGCAAATCAAGTTGAAAGCTGGAATCTGTAACTTTCTGCTTAAAAGTGGAGTGATTCCAGATACTGCCTGGAATATTGAATGCGGTCGCCTTCTTTGTCTCAGTGTTACTGCTCGTTACGTTTTGGCTGCCAGTGACAAAGACGATAAAAGAGCCACAACATGCTGTAAGGATGTTGAGAAGTCCACTACGTCCCCACAGGCTTGTCATGAAACCCGTGAAAGCTGAAGAAAGTTCAAGACACAAACAAGTTTTTCGTTGACCCCAGTGTCGCTAGCGGTCTGGACCCGTTTAGGATGTTGTTTAAGATCGCAGCAGGTTTTCTGCTGTTTTATGTTAGTGAGCTCTGTCCTGAAACTTGGGGAGGATTAAAAGCGAATGAATGGGTGTGTTGTTGATGTTTCTGTCACACTATTGCCATTGTAGTCGAGTGACAGAACCTTTTTTTGCCACGTTGTGCCTCTGTTGTGTGCTGACCCGGCAGAAACAAGTTACATGTAAACGTTGCAGAGAAATCAGTGTTCTATGAAAAATCCCTGCTCGATCATGGAAACTAAGCTCATATAACAGTCAAGGAAACAGCAGCCTGTTAAATGTAAACACACAACCATAACAGCTCCCACATGTGAAGCTAAACACCCGAGGGAACAAAGATGAGATGTCAATAAAGTTTTCACACTAATCTTCTAGTGAACCTCAGGCTGTTTAACATTACTCTCATTGCTTCCACACCTTCGGTTTCTGTCTCTGTGATGATGTGAGGGCACATTCTCCTCCTGTCATTACATTGTGTAATAGGAAAAAAGGCAGGAGACATTTGTCCGTCAAGCAGCTGTCGCATCAAATGACATCAATGTGTTGGTCATGAAGTGGTAAATGATGCCAAAGCTGCTCAGTGGCAGCTGATGCTCAAGCAAATGCAGCAAGAACCGAGTACAGCGTTTGGGGAAACCACAAATTCCCGTTTGCTGTTATCTAATATTTGATACATTTTATTGTGAAATATTGCATAATTTACTTCTTAGTTTCGTAAACGAAACCGCTGAACAACTTATCAACATCTGTACCATGACCAGAGGTTGTTAGGGAGGCACAATCCTAAAAGGTTGTGAACCACTTGTTTAAACTTTAACATGTTGTGTTTTATACAGCTATCAAATGTTTTAGGTCTTAATCTGCAGTCAAAAAGACAGGTCTGTCTTTAGGCCGCAATTACAGCACTAACACTGCTGCTTATAATATTCTTTATGCAGGGGACAGCATAAATGATGTCTCTTTCTTCCATTGTGTCTTTGTTGTTCCTGTTAGCTCTCAGCTGAAAATCATATTTCCAGCCTGTCACCTGACTGGCTTTACCATCTCCCATGGTAACACCATCCACTTTATCTCTGAGGATACCAGACCTCCGGTGCGTGACAAACACCAGTGCATGAGTCACACGTCTGCAGTTGCCACGTGACTGTGGCCTTTCAATTCTTAAATAATGGATTCACCTGCATTTATAATGACCTTGGACAAAAACACCATTGGAATCAAGTCTTTAATCCTTATTTTGGAAAATGCTGGACTTTCCCTTTCAGTTTTGTTTTGTGTGAACATGTAGGGGATAGTGGACTAATGAAGCTGGTCCAGCAGTGGACAGACACAGCTGCTGTGACAGATATTCCTGTGGGACAGTTTGAAAGAATGAAAAGTGAAGCTTCAGAGGGTTGTCATCATGCTTTTGTCAAGAGCTGAAGAATTCAGTCCCCTGTCTGTCAGAGCACGGTTTCAGAGTCCAATATCTCAGGACTGTTGGGAGGATGGTCATGAAGATTTCATGGTCCTGTAAGAGTAAATCTATACGTCTATCCTGAGGTATTAACTAAAACCAGTAAGAATAGGATGAGTTACCATTAAATCCGGTTCACACTGATGATCCTGTGACTGACTTCTGTAGGTAAAACAGTGCTCACAATAAAAAAACCACCTATCATCCACTGCAACTTAGTCAGGTCTTACGACTCCATCATCACATGCTGGTTCTGGAGGCTCAATTCCAGTTGATAGGATCTTGAAGCAAAAGTGTCCCCTCTCATTTTCTTGCCGTGTGCTTGTCTCGCTCTGCTCACCTCACTGTGTTTGGATCAAATAGATACAGTCATCCTGTAGAAAGTGTAAGAGCTCTTGAGATTTGCTGTCTCACACTGTCCCCTGAAACCTTCTCTACTGTGCACAGATACGTCTCTGCTCCCGGGTATCTATTTATAAAAAATAGTTAATTGTTATAACATGTTTGATCATTGTTTGAGTCTCATCCCGCAAAGATACTGAGCTTCACTGGATTTCACCACCGTGGCATTTTACAATTTTTAATAAAGCTCTAAAACTAAGCACTGTTGTTAAAAAGCATTGTTGGTGTGGAGCTGCAGGGAACCCTGTCACTGTGGTGGTCTGTAGAACATAACAGGAACAACTTTAACAGACATGTAATTAATAATGTTTTTTTTACACATTAAATGATTTTGGACGTGAACGCACAGCGAGATCAGACACATTCAAAATAAATACACAAGAACAAAGGCACATAAAATAAACCTTCACATCAGATTTACTGAGAGATCATCCTGTTTTACTTGAAACATCTGGAAACCTGAAGAGACCCAGCTCTACTTTGACCAGATGTTTCCAGAAGAACCCGACTCTGATTCACAGTCACACATGTGAGGGTTTCCCAGTGAATTCAGAGGAAGTACCTTTCCGTTCTTTCATTTTCTCCTTCTCCTTCTCTGACACTGAGACGAGTTGAAAGCTGTTGTGGAAGCAGCTCACAGTGTCAGCGGGATAATCTGCTTCCTCTGAGGGACCCTGAGGCCAGATGGGATATGTAATCCCTCCAGCTCTGAACTCTGGTTCTGCCCTGGGGTCTCGGTCCACGTAGACGTGTACACACGCCGTTACAGGGAGACTGACTTGGGGACCTGGTGTTAATTTTGGTGCATCAATTGAATTTTAAGTTGTGTTTTGACAAAAATGTAAATTCATGTAAATGAGTTTGTTTTTAGATTTACAATTGTATAATGAGTTCAGACACAGCACTGACATCAGATTCCTACTGGCAGATTGGTTGATTCATACCCAGTAACATCCAATCATATTGAGGCTTTGACACCATGATGAAATTACATCACAGATTTAAATATATGTTGAACAAAGAAGCACATCACAGATTGTATAAGCATCTGAATAATGAGGCCAGATTCTGTGACAATGCTGTAGATGGTTTAAATGAGTGCTGGGAACTTAGCAATGTGTCTTTCCAACAATGGTGATGATCACAGCTGCCTGAGCACCACGTGCAAACAATTTGATGCTTTTTGATTTGTTTGTTTCCTACTGGTTCGCTTCATTTTTTCGGGATGATTTTCCTTGCAGTGAGACGTTACAAAAAGCTCTTTGCAAAACCACCTTCTCTCCGAGACAAAGACATGCACAGAGGCAGTGAGAGGCTGGAGCTCAATTAGAAGAAATGTGCATTTACTTATTGAAAATAAAGCGTTTTGCGGGATTTTTTAGCTGTAACGAGTCACTGATTGCTGTGTTTGAAAGCCTCTTTGTAAAGAAGCTACTTCTTTATCTCGTCTTCTCACGTTAGAGGCTCTTTACTGCAATGTGCAGTAGCTTAATTTGTAAAGCTGAGCAACCACGGAACCCAAGATTATCAAACCAGATACAGTCTCCTCTGAATATGAGCATGAATATGTCCAAAGAAATTATGTAAGCACTGAATACAATTACTCAAAACATGGAATAACATGACTTCAAGGCTTCATGCAGAAGCCTCTAATTAACTCATTAATGAGGACCAATTAAAAGGGAAACAGACAAACTGAATGAGCTCAGTTTTCAGGCAAACACACACGAGTGCTGAGTTAGTCACCAATAACAAAGAACAACCTGCATCGTGATCATTTTGCACAAAAACGTCCAAAAGAAGTGAAAAATAAAGGTGCAATCACTTCAGGAGGAGCTTTCACATAATCATATGTGAAGAATAATAACAATCAAGTAGATGTTTATTGGAGGTAAAAGAGCCAGTTTACGCAACACAATAACCAAAGCATCAGAGAAACCAATGAATAAACTTTAAAGGCAATAAACTCAAATGTAAATGATAAATCTTGTCTTCAATGCACGTCAAGAGGAGAGAAACGTGTTTCCTCCCGAGACTGAACCAAATGTGCTTGATCCAAATAACAGTGTGCCAGAGCAGTGTGTCATCATAAGCCCTAATTATTCGACATTAATTATACACTGCGCTCAGGACTTAGTAGAAAAGAACGTCCACACGTATTGATGGCCAGAAATACGAGCGTTCGTACTAGTATCTCTGAAGTGATTCAGACTAAAGAGACAGTTCGTCATTTTTATTGTCATTTATTTATTCAATGCTGTGAGCCACCAATTAAATTCCATTCACCTCTAATGTATTGGAGTAGAAATCAACCTCACAACTGTGTTTCAAAGCCCTGGACACATGAAACAGAAACCATGACGTGATGACTGGAACTGAGGTCAAAAATACTTTTACATAATGGGAGGTTCACATCTAAAAGCTGTGGATCTACTGTAAATATGATTATAAATATTTTTTGGGTGAACTAACTACACAATCGTTTTTTTCACCCAGCTTATTGTGACAGACTGTATAACTCCCCCAGAGACATTAATATTTTTACACATCCACAGATAACATGTAACATGTTGTGAGCCAAATTCTTGTTCTTCTTTTCAGCTGTTCCTTTTCAGAGGCCGCCACAGCGAATCATCTGCCTCCATCTGACCCCAGATTATGAGCAAAATCTTTATCCTTTGTGTGGGTTTATTTCCTTATGCCCAGTGCCTTCTCCAATTTTTTTGTCCTTCCAGCTTGTCCCGTAAATTCAGGTTCACCACAGCAGATCTTTTTTAAACCGGATGTGTCAGGGGCTAGTTTTGTGGACCCAATGTGTGGTGGGGAAGAGCGGAGCGTGAACCTCTGATCCCGTAGTAGTCGGGCGGTCACTCTACAAACTGGTGCCCCAACCAGTGCCTTCTCCAAATAACTAGATCATTTAAGTTTTTCATACGTAAGTGGACCTTAAAGTCTTGACTTTAGAGCCTTCATTCATCCCTCTTCCTTTTATCTGCTCACTGTTATTTTGGCATTTGCTTTTCACTTCTTGACCTTTTACCCTGCTCTAAAATCTGCCCAGCAGACCTTGATAGTGGCTCTGCCCTTTTGTTTGCATATGTGTCATTTTCTTCAGTCTGCTCATGTGACAGAGTCAGTGAAGGACGAGGAGGAAGACTGGTGATTGGAACACCTGAATGTCTGCCTGCGGCCGTTACTCTGGTTTCGTCAAGGCTGCTTTGTGCTCAGCTCTGGAGCTCAGAGACACAGAAAAAGAAAAGTCTACTCTATCTTATGCAGCTGAGCACAAATGGATGAGCACAAAACTGGCAATTTTCCACTCGGGACTCTCTATTTCACCTCTTTTACGCATTTGCTGCCTACATCACGTCTTCTATCAAGTAAGGAATTGTTTTGCCAGGGGCGGTCAACTAGCTCTTCAAGGCAACAGAGACACCAGCGTCTGAAGAGTTTTCTCTGTTGTATAAGACCTGTTACACCCACCCTACTTGTCAGGGTAAAACACAAATTTCCTCTGCCACCTTTTATCTATCTAAGCTTTTATTGTTCTGTTGTTGTTTGATTTCATCAGTGGTGATGATTCATCTGTTGCTTCATCATTTCATCATGTATTCCCTGTTATATATCCCTGTCCAGTGGGGACTACAGAAAACAATATCACTCTGGCTGCTGGTTTGCCAGCATTTGTTAAATTAGTTTTACTGATGCAATTTATTTTATACATACATATAAACCTCTTTAAGCATCATACACTACCCTCCAAAAGTATTGGAACAGTTAGGTTAATTCCTTTATTTTGCAGCCTATTAACTATTAATGCAGTCTGAACAGGCAAAGCCAATTTTAAAACAGAGCGTAGATATTCAACGCCATTTATTGTTTAAATAATCAATGTCATAGGACACACATGGGCAACAAAACACACCTGTCAGTGTTCCAGTAGCTTTGCTCACATGAAAAATGGGTGGGTTCAAACAAAAGGTGCTTTCTTCCAAGTTGTGTATCCGTTCCAGATGTAAATACCTGTAAATAAAAGCTGAAATGTTGATCTTCTGTCTCATATAATTATCTTTGATATCTAACCAAAATGTTCTATGGAAAAAAGAAAGGCCTCGCTGTTCTAATATTTTAAGAGGGGAGTGTATATCAAAGGCAGGAGTTGTAGGCAGTGCACAGTGGTCTGGACACGTTAATGCAGGTTTTGCATGTCATAAAAAGATGCTTTTCTGGAGCAGTAATACTAAAAAATACGATAATAGGCAGATGATTCACTACTGTTTCTTGGGGGCAGCTGTAGCTCAGTTGGTAAAGGCAGTCATCCACAGACCAAAGGGTCAGTGGTTCGGTCCCCGGTTCTGGCTATTTGTCGAAGCGTCTCTGGGCAAGACACTTAACCCCCAAAAGCCCATTCCCATCCCAAGCTGTGCAGTGGTGGTCCAAGCCCGGTAGAAATTGGGGAGGGTTGCGTCAGGGAGGGCATCGTAAAAACTGACTACAGTCAATATGCGGACAATGATCTGCTGTGGGGACCCTGAACTCAGGGGATAAGCCGAAAGGACAAAAACAACATTCACTACTGTTTCTTGCTAATTTTCGCTTATAACAAATTATTATATTGGTCTAAATTTAAAATAGAATTGTTTTCAGTAATGAGATTAGAAAAACCAAATGCCATCTAATGTTTAAGTAGTACACAATAGCATAGTGAAAACACAACATACACGTACAAAGTAACTCTCTCGTCTAAAATGAAGAGGCTCTGTTCAGTAATATTATGGCCTTCAAACGCCCTGTACATTTCTACATTTAGACTTTTTCTAATCCATTAAAGATGCTTTTTTGCAATATTACGGCAAAAAACCTCAAGGATAGACTGAAAAGAAAAATGGTCTTAACAGAAAAACAGCTACTGCAAATACAGTTTTTAAAATGAAGACTACTTATATTTCACAGTAATAACAATAACCGCACTAATGCTTCCAAGATGATAGAAACAATTTCCACTGTAAGTGACCGTGTTTGCAACTTCAACCTTAGACAACAAGGTATTTCAGATACAAACACATTAAGACAAGGTAAAAAATAAAACTATAATCTACCAGGGGATAAAAACCTTTATGAGCTCATGACATTTCCTCTAGCGCTACATTAAACTCCGCACTGATGCTTTACTACAGGCATGTAGTAAGTCAAAGAGTGAGATGTTCTTAGTTCTGGGGATTGTTTGCGTGTGGATGTGTGTGTGTGTCGGCATTGTGTGGAGCCCAGTTGCTCTTGCAGGCTGCAGAGCTGCTATTTCAGTGCCTGCTACAGAACCTGTCGAGCTCTGTCGTAATGACTTCTGCTTTATTTTCATCCGCTTTTCGATGAGGCACTTCACTGCATGACTCGCTGACTTTATTGAAGGAAAAAGCTATGAACCAAGCAAAGACATCAGACTACAGAAATAGTACAAACTATAACATCGCAGACGAGGGAAAACGGGGGACAACTGCTGTTCCATAGACAGCAGAGATTTATCATTGTATGAAATGTGGAGGAGGAACCAGGATATTTTCTGCTTAGTTTCTCTAGACTTAGTGAAGTGCTTACTGTCTCAAAGATCATTGTGTGCATTACAACATCCTGTCATTGGCAACAGAGCGAAAAGTATTTGGTTATTTTCCTCATCCCCAATCCCACAGTGCTAAAAAGTTGTGCTTTGTGCCACTTTGTGGAGATGCTCAGGACTTTCAGTGCAACTGACACATATGGGTGCTGCATTTTGGAAAGTGCAGCAGCCTTATGTGTCATTAATCAGTCATTTTCTATAAGGGTCTGTTTTTGTCGTTTAACATATGCATTATCTAACAAGCCTGATACTCCATGAATCGGAATCTGTGACTACATTTGCGATGCACAGTGACTGTGCTCAAGTCTGTATCATGTCATGAGGCAATTTCTCCTCCAGCAGACGTGGAAAGGTCACAACCCCAGTCACGTTTAATCATCTTCATCTCACTTTATAAAGTTTAGATTTTGAATGTGAAACCTTGCTCTTCTATTTCCTAGTAAGTCGAGCTCCCACATAAATGCAGTGTTGTAGAAAGTACAACATTTCCTTGTGAAATGCGTTAGTGTAAAGTATCATAAAATAAAAATGCACTAATACTAAAATACTAGTACCTCAAAATAATGAATTAAAGTACTTGATTAAATGCACTTCTTTCTATTATTCAGTAGAAAAAAGTGCTAAATGTTAACAAAAGCAGAGACACACAAAGAAAACGAGTATTCAATGTCGTCTTAAGGTGGATTTTTTACTGCCACATGATTTTTGTTGTTTGGAGATGTGTCAAATTTTACTGGCACCTTGGCAACCAATTTTTCCAATCACAATGGAGTCAACGTTCAGGCTAAACATCACTATATGGTTTAGAAACACATTGTTGTTTTCAGAAATGGCTACAAAAAGGAAGGAAGCATCACTGTGACTTCAGAGAGTAAATAAAAAACAGCTTTCCTGTTTTTGAGCTATATATGAGATGATTTGTTTTTGAATAACCTAAAAAGCGCAGGATTTAAAGCGAGCCCTTGAAGAGATGTGGATTTAGTTTAAGAGTGAATCACACAGGAATCCTCATAAGAAACAGAGCTTAATCTTTTAAGTACATCTCATTCTGTGCAGCTGCCCGTCCAAAGAAAGAGGACAAAACCCGAGGGGGTTTTGAAACAGACGTGTTTTTGTTTCTGTCTCCAGGAGGGAGAAAGAGGAAAGTAGACGGATGGATGGATGGTGGGGTCAAAAACTTCAGAAGAGAGAGGACCGGCACTCGCTGGCTGACCGACATCAGGAGAGGACCGAGGAAATCAAAATTCAAACCTGAAATTCAGAAAAATCAATGTGACATGTGACATTTCGGCACCTCTGAAAAGCAGAGGTGTGACTCTGACAGGAACAGAGATCAGAGCTGGCAAAGCAGTATTGGGTGGGGGGGGATTCGGCCAGCTTCCACCGAGCTTTGCCTGAAATAATCTGTTCCCATAGGCCCTCTGCTTTTCACCGTTGCCTCTGGTGACCAAAGGAGTAAAAGCTGAGAGAGGCTTTACCTCAAGAGGCATTGATTACCCAGCAACTGAATTACAAAAGCCTCATCCTGAGCGGAATGAGAAGCAGGGGGAAAAAGTGGAGTTTGCTTTATGCTAAAAGGCTGTTTCATTGACTAAAGAGGTTTTGCAAGTGCACATCAAACAGATGCACCCACATCCCGCTTATATAAAGCTCATATTCTCCTAGATATCAGATAACACAGGCTGATCAGAGCAGTCTCATGTGGAATGACATTAGACTGAAGTCACTGAGGAGGTAAGAGATGCAGACGCTTGCTCTGGGTTTCTACAGGCCCTGTGGAGAACAGAAAGGAGGACTGAAGTACTAAGACTAAGATTACAGAAGGAAAAGGTCAGTCCTTTTAAAACATTAGGACCAACCTCATCAGCACGCGAAGCTTCTCGCTGGAGGAGTCACATGACATTTGTATGTGCATGGCTGCCGAAAAAATCTTCATTAGAATCAGACCGGAGAAACGCAACATATGTCCCCAGTCATGGTCAGGTCTTAACCTTAAGATTGTTCTAGATGAAGGAATGGACAGGTGGACAGGGGGATGTCTCCCTGATCCCTGATGAAGTGGTGATGATTTCAGAACAAAACAAAACTCTGAGGTATGAGCAGCAGAATTGCTATATTTTGCAAAAGCAGTCAATCCTAACTCAGCGTTTACTTCTTTAAACCACCAGTATCTGATTTTCTGTCATATTTTTGTATTGTCCTGAATTTCTCATTTGCAGCTTCATGTGAGATTCCAACACGTCCTCGTCCCACAGCATCAGACAATGAGACTTCTCGAAGCGTCAAATTGCTACACCTTTTTACGTCTTTTCTTGTCTCATGTTGACGGCACGGGAACTGTTGATGTGATGTTTGGCATCACAAGAGCAACGTTATTAAGGCTCCTGTTCTGCTTTGATTGTGGTAAAGCTTCATTTGCACAATCACGGAGCCACTTAAAGTCTGTTATGCACTGGTTCTCAGTTCGTTTCCTCAAAGAACCCCTTCCTTTTTTTTTTTTTACATGTGCCCACTGCTGATTACCTGCATCAGGTGTGTCCAGTGAGTCAGAAGCTGCAAGATACCAATATATTATATATTATATATATATATAATATATATTCTAGCTAGTGATTGACAGACCACAGCTGATCCTGGTAATGTGCTGTCACTCAGGTCTGAAAACCAGTAGGGCAGGGCCACCTAAGGACCGGGCTTAAGGTCTAGTGCGAAAAGGGACCTAAACAACTAGACTACAGCACCATTTAATCAATTTGTGATTGAAAACTTGGGGGAAACTTGGGGCTGCTAGTTACTGTGTTCTCGTACCCAGTTCATGGAGAATGGAACATCTGGATGGTCAGTAAAATAAAACTTGTCAAATACTGCATCACTGATGATCTGCTGTTCATCCAACCTTCAAGAGAACAACATGTGTCACCAGTGGACCCTCAGCGCTGACAAAACTCGCTCAGTTCTGCTCAGAAGAGCGGAGCCTCAAGGTGAACTCTCAGGGGAGAGAGCACAATCTGTAAAAGATCTTTTGTACAATATGTCTTTTTCATTGAACGCTATTAGGGAACAGAACAAACTCGCTGGTACTGGAAACATGTGGAGATTTTAATATGTTTTCATGTGCTGCCAAAAAAATTGATTTGCAGAAACCAGATCTGTCAACAGTAATTTGACACAGACCCAGAATTCATTTGCCTGTTGTTGTGACTCATATTTGCTCTGAGTCTGTCGACATAAACAAAATGTGGGTTTGGAGGAGCAAGTACATGTAGTGAATGAATTATACACCAGCGACTGTACGGTTTTATTGAATATTTAAAGTTCAGTGGTTTGTATTTGCATCATTTTACTCGTCTACTTACCGTTTATCTTCTCATAGTAATGATTAATAGTTAAATCTGGCACAATACATCACTTCTCACTGGTCAGTACATGATAGTGGGAAGTACATTTACTCAAGTACTGACCGAAGTATAGTTTTGAGGTAATTGTACTGTGAATTTCCATTTTATGTTACTTTATTTTTTACTCTACAATTATTTATTCATTTGATGAAGAATCTTAGAACAATGAACTAATGAATGCACTTAGAATCAGCTCCACCTTCACCAGCTGCAACACTGTTGATGTTTACGGATGAACGCAGCATTTAAAATAGTAAAATATTAAATTTGGGAAGATTTGAAAAATTGGGGTTTGAATTTTCTTAGAGACTGAACATTTTAGATTCTGCAGAAAATGTATTTATGTGGCACGTTTTCAGGTACAGCTGCTCTTTTAGCTTAGCAATGAGCATAAATATGTTTTTTAAAAATTTCTTTATCGTGTATAGAAACTCTCTCTCTGGCTATTGAGCTTTTTATTAATTTTTTTTTTTTTTATCTGTTTGTTTCTTTTACTACTTTTTTTTACTCATGATTGTTTTTACCAGTTATTACAAGGTATTTTTGTTACCAGGTATTTTTTAATCTAAATGTAATTATTTTTATTAGGTTCTTATCATTTTTACGTGCATTGGTCTCACTGTCTTATAGTCTCATACGTTTATGTCTAGATTGATTTGATATAGGAACTAATTACATTTCAGATTTACATTTTTAATAATAAAAAATACAGAATAATAGAATGTAGTTTTACTTAAACAACGTCTTCACTAATATTTAACTTGTTTCTTTTGGTTCCAGTTTGAGTAGCACATTTCATTAAATGTCACTCTGACCTCCCTTTATTAAAATATCGCTCCTCCACGTGACATCAACGGATCATCAGTCCTTATGATAAAAAAAAACTCCTCTGGGTGATGTCATCCAGGGGGAGTTTTTCAGCTATAAGCAGAGAAATATTTTAATATAGGGAAGTCAGTAATAATGTACATTTACACCCTAAACTAAAGCCATAGTTGAAAACTTGTGAAATTGCTCTTTAAGTAACGTTTTGAATGCAAGACGTTGACGTGGCCAATTAAGCAAAGTTTCCCTCTAAAGCATTCTGCCAGTCTGAGGCTGCTAAACATTTCACTCTGCACTAAATTGAACTCAATTTAGAAAAACTATTTGATTGGGATTATTTTTGCTTCCAAAGCAGTTCTGTCACTTACTTGGCAATACTGCCGATGAAAGATAAAAATGAAACAAACAAAAAAAATGTAAATAATAAACCGATGGGAGTTTACAGCTAAATCTGCTGCCTGCTGGTCTGCTTCTCAGTCTAACACTCCAGAGTTGCTTCACTTGAACATGAACGACAGTATTTCAAGTGCTGTTGATCTCTTTGGGGGAAAAAAGTCAATTTCCCCAGAGGAATTTTGCCAAAACATGCAGGAACCATCTGGTAAAAGAAGCTCGTGATGATCATTCTCTATGTTTTATTGGTCGATAATTCAGACAGGAGCCCTCAACTGTACATCTTTCAACTATCATGGGTGCAAATTCTAGTCAAGTGAAACTTAAGTTATTCAAGCTCTTTAAAGTTGTGGAAGCAGTGGCAGGAGGATTGTGGGAGGTAAGAAAGCGCAACGGGCTGTCAGGTTTATTTTGACAGCTCATCCCAGGGGAACACACGACAAAAACAAACTATAAAGTATAAAATGGTTTTTGCCATCTGCACTTTTGTGTGTAATAGAAAGGAAGAGTTCACACAGTCACACAGTATCTGCAGGGTCAGTTCCTATTTTCCCAGGACACTTGGAATGTTTGTTTTAGCTTTGTTGGACACAACAGGACCTTTAAGTCATCGTCAGGCCATCTGCCAACGTGGCTCCACCAGACAAACACATCAGCATTTTCTGTAGCTGGTAAACTGATGAGCTGAATTTGCCGCCCTCCTGTCAGATACATGACTGCACGTACAAGGACTCCGAAAGCCTAAAAGCTTTAACTATTATGTCCATTCCAAGCTTTACAAAATGAGGAGAGATTTGCATATGAGAGACTGCATTTATGAACCATGATGCTTCGCAACAGCTAGTTTTCTTTTTCACTTTTTCCCAGCACTTTCATGTATTTCGCCCTCACTTCTTCCTCTGCAGGAAAATCCCTGTTTATTCAGTAAAAATCTGCCTTCTTCTTCTTTTGTGGAGAAAACACATACTTTGTATCTTTGCCCACTGGCTTGTACAGATTCAGATTTTTCACTGCCAGTCTTCATGAATTTGCAGCTTGATGAATAGATGTAGATTCTGTAGCTGTCCTGATATCTCTGACTCAGACTTAATCCCAATAGTCTGATATTGATGTTTTCTTTAACCCTGATGCTCCTCAGTCTGGTTTGTACAATGCGACATGAACAAGTGACTGCACTGAATGGTCCTGCTAGTAAAAACACCTCTATTCTGTTCAGGTACAATTTTAAGAATCATAAATACTGTAATGAGATAATAAGTTCAGTTTCAGATGCTCAAGTTTATTATAAAAATGGCATTTTAACGGTTTACATCTAAGCATGTTTATGGCTGTAGGAGAGGGTGGCGACAAACTACTTGAGTCTGTGCTAAGACTGAGGACTTGCTGAACTACTGTGGGAACTAGATGATTGAAAATCCCTACTGACAAGTTCGCCAACACCAGTATCACTTGTGCTTCATAAGACATAGAAAACTAAATGCTGCTGAAGAAAAGACACAATAAATGTCTCTTTTTGTCAGCTCCGAGGCTGCAGTCGCATTATTGGAAAATCTTAGCTAGAACTGTCACAGCGCACCTCTGGTTCTCACCTCCTGATGCTAATGGATGCTAACGATCCACGGTTACAGTCGGGACATTTTCAGGAGCTTGTCTTCTTACTAATGCAACCTAATGGATCTTATCCACAATGTGCGTACTTTATCATCTCATCCAGTCTAATACATGACCTAAATGATCACCTGTGATCTCACCTGTTGCATCATGCATGAGAGCGAATGACCTCGTTAATAATCTAATCTCCACAGTGACATCAGCCACTAACTAATCCATGACCTCATTAACAAGCATCCACAACCTTATCCCTCATTTTCACCCATCATCTTCTATTTGACATCAATAATAACCTCCTGCCCCCCGACTCATGACCACAGTCTCTCTCCTGGGATATTATCAGGCTGCTCCCTCACCCTGAGACAATGCTGTGTTTTCTCTCTGGCTCAGTAAACCAATCAAAAAAACCATTGCTGTGTAACAACATGAGAAGATAATTGCAGCGTGTGTGTGTTTCTGTGTTTGTGTTTGGCATCGGCGTGGCTAATGAGTTCTTTTGTCTCCTCATTAAAGACCGCGGAAAGAGAGGAATAAGCACTGGAGGTCGTTCTTTTTGGAAGTGCTCTTCCTTCTGACTAATTTGCTGCGCTTGTTTTCATGCAAATGAATTTGCAAATCGAGGCTTAAAGCTTCTTGTGTGAGCAGTGGCTCGTGACATTTCCGGAGACGGAGAGGGAAGCTGGGAGAAAAGGAAACGGGGCGGAGTGAAGGACGGTGGAAGGTGTGTGTGTGTGTGTTTGCTTCCTGAAGTCCACAGACCTCAGTGTTAACCAGCAGCCACCTGAACCACCAGGTTCCAGAGTTCCAGAGTTAAGAGGATAGAACCAAAGGTTCAGTTAGTCTGATAGGTGTCTGCTTATTTTACAAACATTTACAAACTTTTACAAAGTTTATCGATGTCCATCACAGGTACGCAAATCTATAATGAGATGTACAAACCAAATAAAAAAAGTAAATCCAAATATGTGTGAGTTTGTGCACTTTATGGTTCAGTTCCTGGGTTTTTTTTCTGCGTCTGCACCAGGTTCCTAACACCCCAATGCATCCTTGTTCTTTTCTTTCATTCCAACTGAGATGCTGACACCATTGTTTGCCAGTCCAGATCACGTCTCAAGTCTCTTTTTGGTTGTAATGCGCCTTCTATCCTTTCCTCTGTGCCACCCAGTCTGCTGGGATCATTGCATTGTGTAGGGAGGCCTTTGTATTTACTGCAGCTCACATGTGCTGCTGTTCCAGTGTGTGTGTGTGTGTGTGTGTGTGTGTGTACTAGTATTATTGTGAGGGACGTGGTTAAAGAAGTGCATATGGACACTAGCTGCCTGCAGCTGGAGTTAATTTACATCCCGTCATGGTAGCTCTGCTTTCCACACACAAACTGCAGCCCCTGTTGTTTCACAGCACTGCGGACTCTATATTATGGTAAAGGTCTGACAACCAGAACCCAAAGATCCCATGATCTTTTCTCTTTTAGGACCAGCATGAAGTTGGTTTGGCCTCTGGTGAAGTAGCTCAACAACTGTTGGAAGGATTGTCGTGAAATTAGGTTCACGCGTTGTTTTTTTTGTGTGTAATTTTATTTTACACTTTATTTCCAATGAAAAAAAATGTTTGGGGAATGTTGTGTTGCGTTGAGGAGCTGAAATTGAGGACGTTGGCTGACAAATGATGTCGGTTTAAGGAAAACTCAAAGCCTTAAACTGGATCCGTGGCTCTGCTCCATAGCTGTGCATGTTTGAAATGAATTTAATGTTCCTTTCCACCTTTACACACCGTTAACTTGACTAAAAAGACATGTGCTCAATAGTTTAAAGAAATATTTTAATTTTATACACACCATGTCCCCACACTGTAAGTTGTTGCCTCGGGCCAACATCGTGCCGTTCCGCTCCATGTTAGGACATGAAATATGACGCAAAACGATGTCTTTCCTCAATTATTTACACTCTACTTATACTCGCTGGAAAGAACAGATGCCGTTACATAAGTGTCAGATCTAAAAGGGTGAAAAGATGCCGACGGAGCGGGTCAGGTCTTTTCCTGCTGATAGTGAGGGCAGTGACAGAATTGATGCTATTATCAGTGGGCTTTCATCAAACCGGAGCAAATCCTCGCTTCTTATCCGATTAGAGCTTTCTTGAACCGAGCATGATGCATATTTCAGGATATTTTTTGAAGTGTAGGCAGAAACACCGAGATGTAAAGATGTAGATATACAGTATGAAAATATGAAAAATGCTTGTCTCAGTTTCTCTTTCCTGAGGTTCCACGCAGGAAGAACATACATGATTCTAATAACTGTTCTAAAAATACTGTGGTATGGGGGCGTGGCTTCAGCTACTACAGTACCCATGATGCAGTGCATACAGCGACACCCCTGTGACAGCTGTCAATCAGGGCTCACATCAGCACAAGCTACAATAAACATCTAACTGTATCATGACCTAATTTCCTTTGGAATTAAAAAAACGCCACACTGCACATGGTGCAGGAGTCCTGCTGGAAACTGTTTGTATTCCAGCATTTGCATATAACCATTGTCGAACAGCAGGTGAGATTTCGTTCGTAAATTATCTGTATTACGGTGAACTGTGTGATCAGGATTAGACATCAGAGTGAGTTTAACAGATGCCTTCACTGACTTTGAACTTCATTTGTTCATAGGTAGTGAGTGGATGTTCATTATGTCATTAAACTTCCCTCTGACTCCCTGTATCAAAAGATCTCTCTCCTTCAAGGCGCCTCAAATGCCTCCATATGACATCACTTGGATGGAGGAACCTTCACTTCAGATTATGTCATCTCATTGTTCACACTATAGAGCTTGTAATCATGGTCAACCTGCTTTTCCAGAGCTCCCCCAGATTACATCATCTGAACACCTAATGTTAAAAACCCCTCCGGCTGATGTCATCTCGAGGAGTTTTTTATCTAGAAGCAGAGAAATGTTTTATTACAGGGGAGTCAGAGGGAGTTTAAAAGCATTAATGTACATTTACACCTTAAACTAAAGCCCTAGACAGCAAGTAAAAAATTGGTGAAGTCGCCCTTTAATTCATTGGTTGACTAATATCCCTTTACTTTAATATCCACAGTCTTGTACCCTTAGACTTCTCTTTAAGATAGCAGATGTAAGTGATGTCCATCCAGGTGCCAGCTAAGACACGTCCTGCAGTGAGACAAGACATTTTTTGCAGCTCTGTTTGAAAATCTATATTCAACACCGGGCGGATAATTAAAAGTTCATTCTTTTTCATATATATATATATATATACATATATACACGTGTCTGAAAAGCTGCATCACATAATAACTGAAACAAATTCCGTCTTTTCTTGACTTTGTGCTGACGCAGTGTGTCGACCTAAATAACAGTGTGTTTGATCAAACGAGCTGACACGCAGATGGTGTTGTTACACTGTCAAAGCTGCCACAGTGTTCATGTCATGGGAACTTGCAGGTGACAAAGTACATAACAGATGAAGCGAGATCCTAACTCCAACTTCTTCTTTATTCAGTTTGTACTTTGGACTTTTTGTTTGTACAATTCTGCACTGGCACTGTCCTGTGGGCTCCGCTCGTTCGTCTCGGCACGTGCACCAGCTTCTTTATACACGGAAACAGCTCTCCAAATAAACCCAGTGTCAACAACGCTGAACACCTCCATCACAGAGTCAAGCTTGAATTCAAACGTCAGCCTCCAACATGCAGGCAGGTGCACGTTGTTTACAGGGAGAGAAGGAAGAGTGCGCCCGTCGGATTACATTCAGCCACACACCAAATGTCAACTTAATGAAGCACCAGCATCAGTGTCACTCGTCACTTACCGTACAGAATGGTCACCATGGAAACCGGCATGACCAAGATGCCTAGGAGCATGTCAGCAACAGCCAGTGACATCAAGAAATAGTTGGTGGCATTCTGCAGCTTTTTCTCCAGGGACACGGCCAGGATCACCAGGATGTTGCCCATGACGGTGACGGCAATGACAACTAAAATCAGCAGCGCGGCCCAGTTCTTCCCCATCTCTCGGGGGGAACACTGGGGCCCATAAATCCTGTCCTCACCATAAACCCCTCCAGCGTTAGGGTAAGACCAGTTTCCCAACTGTGCGTCCACAGCGTTACGGAGCACGTCGCCCCCTTGACACCCCAAGTTAGTCACGTTGCCCATGTGGAGGGTGTTTTCCTCGAATCCACGTGGACGCCCGGGGTCGGACTCCGCTGTGGTAACAGCTGTGACAGTGTTGGAGATCAACTCCGACACGTTACCACCACGCAGGTTCATGGTGTCAGCTTGGTAACGCAGTCAGAGACGGAAACGCCTCAGGACTGCTGCCTGGAAAATGGGTCAGAGTGGAGTAAGACACAGGGAAGTCTTGTCATTATTTACTGGCTTCTCATCTTCTCTCCCCGCATGAACACTGCAAGTATAACAGCATTTATCACTGCAGTAATGAGCTGTCACATATTTACTCTCCAACCTCGGAATTGTTTGGATCCACACGTGGGGGCGGGGTGGTGGGGCAGAAATAGACTGCTGAATTCAGCGCCACAAAAAGAGCAGCTGTTCAATTTCAAAGCACAATGTTGAATGGATTGAAATTAGGCCATTTAACGCCATCGCTGCTTATTCCAAAGGAGTCGGACTCATTTGCTCGTGTCTTCATTCTTTAAGAAAAAAAAAAAAGGTTTCCCGTCTTGTGATTATAGAATCCGTTTGAAGCCGGAGCACAGTGGTAAGTTGCAGGTTCCTCGTCCTTGAAGTCTGCACTCATGTTAAAAACATTAGGTCCATGTGAAGTCCGGGGTGTTGTGGCTCAGAGTTTCATCTGCTGGTGGAACCAAAGTCCAGCGAACAGGCTTCAGTCTTTTCACAATGAAAACATCCAGAAAGAAGGAAAAATAAAGCTTCACTCTGTATTAGCACATAACTTTTCCAATTTCCTGTGTGAAAGCAGGTTCACTCTGAGCTACATACCTGCACAGATGGACTCACTGCCTGTGTGTGTGTGTGTGTGTGTGTGTGTGTCCTTGCCGTCTTCTCTCAACTCATCCCTGCACCTGTGACAGTTTGTCGACAGCCGACAGAGATGGATGCTGAACATGATGATGTTTGACGTGTGTGTGCGCTCACTAACTTTTCCCTTCACTCTCACACACACACACACACACACACTTACTTTACTTTGGTGATAAATGTCTGACTTGCAGTAACATAACAACATTCCTCAGTTTTTCACCTTGTCCAAAAACAATCTTTAAATATTCCGTGATTTTTTTCCCCGTCCTCCAGCTTGAACGAGCCCTCAGTGGAAAACGTCAGTCACCCTGCACGTCCACAGACCGGCACAGATGTGGCTCACTATTCCTCCAGCTCCCGTAAATCCTCAGGTTTTAAAAAGCTTCATCTTTCCCTCTTGGGATACTTCCACGCCTCTTACTGTGTGCCACTTTCCTATGGAAACCCAATAAAAAAGAGGAAAGGAATGAAGAATTCCCATTTGTCTGGAGCCCATCAGCAGGCGGAAGTGTTTTCATGTGGTTTCCAGGTTTTCCAGCAGAGGGTCGGTGTTCTGTGATGATCAGGAGCTGAGTGGCTCTTACTCTGCTCGTGCTGCCTCTCTCTCTGCAGCTTGAGGGCTGGGATCTCCTGTGCTCTCTCTCGCTCTCTCTCTCTCTCTCTCTCTCTCTCTCTGTACTCGGGGTCTCTCACTCACACTGTATTTGCTCTCTTGCTCTTTCTCTCTCTCGCTGCCATTTCGTTCACTGAATCTGTGAGGCCCTGTTTTTAAGACAACAGCACCTTTTCTCCCTTTAATGAAATGCTGCCTCATTTTCCCTCCTTCAAGTCGGTCAATTTCTGGAAAAAGCTGCAAAACAAATGAAAATTATTGCATATTAAGATCTGGAGGAGGACAGATTTTTATCATTGGTGCTTGAAAGTTTGTGAACCCTTTACAATTTTCTCTAATTCTGCAAGAGTATAAAAAAGTGATTCCACACAAGTCGTATATAAAAAGAATCAAACCGCTAAGACTAAAACGTGAAGCCTATCAATTTCTTTACAATTTTAAACATTTGTGTGTGGCAAAAGTATGTGAACCTTGGGGGTCCGGCATTTCAGTCAATGTGATGACAACCAGGTGTGAGTCTGGAAGATCCTGCCGTTCACCCATTCACATTCACACCTACAGTCACCATGAACCTACCAGAATCCCTGCATCCCAGAGCTGCTTGGAATTTTCCGCTGTACAGTAAAGTTCTACAGGAAGATATCAGGGCATCATCTGTGTATCGAAGCTCAACAGAAAATGGACCGTGCAGCATTGTTTGTGCCGAAGACGTGATGTTTTGGAGCAGTTGCTGACAATTGGCAAATATATTACACAGACCACAGATTGAGAACATACAGCTGCGTCTCTTCGAGATTTCTCCAGCTGTAACTAAATGTAATGAATGTGTAAACGCTCCATCTAATGTTGACTGTTGTGATGGTGACCGATGAGCAGTCTGCTGAATCTGCTTTGTTTGATCGACGTGACAGCAGCTGTTTCAGCAACAGCTCGTCTGATGTTTGAATTCACTTCTGTGTCGTGTGCAGTCGACATTTTTCTTTCACTTCCCTTCAGGTGGAGTAAAAGCTTTTTTTTTCACAATCCAGAGCGGCTGCTGAGACAAAAGGCCGTCATCAGACAGAAGCATTCAGTGAAGCAGGAAAATCACAAAGAAGATGATTAAACGTTTCCGCTTTCTTTTTGTCCGGTTCATTTTCTTTTACTGAACCGCTTTTTTTCTCTGGCTTCAAATTATGTATTTCATATTTTTATTATCACATATGTTCTGTGTAGTGTGAAAATAATGATGCAGATAGTTATAAACAGAAGGGAATTTTATTTACAAATTAGAATTTGCAATTACTATTCAGTGTTTTTATCATGTAGATTTCCAGTATTTTGCCAACTGAAAGAAAGTGTTTTGCATAACTCTGTGTTTCTGTACAATAAATAAGATATTAATATTCTTACACCCACCTACATGATGGCTTGGCTACCAACCTCCATTCTTCTATCTCCTACTGTGCTGTGTCCAGAGGCATTCCAAAGACTGAGTTGGCCTTCCTGATCAACTTATCCAGTCTCTTCCTGTCTACTGTAGACAAGGCGGAAGCTTCCACAGAATCAAAAAAGGTCTTCGGTAGTGCTTCTCCTCAGCAGAAAGTCTGCTCTGTCCTTTCCTAGGTGAACTCCCAGGTATTTGTCCACTTTCTTGATGTCATTTCTCTGGATGTTCACCGGTAATTGGTGAATAGCGTGTGTGTTTGCGGAAGTTCACCACTGGCTCTTTGGTTTTTTCTCGCATTGAACTGGAGGCAGTTCCGCTTTCATCATCATCTGTGATCAGATCGATAATGGCAGAGTCATCAGAGAACTTCTAAAGGTTGCTGAGCTGAACATGAGATCTGCAGTGTAAATGGTGAAGAGACAGAATCGTTCTTTGCTGGGCTCCTGTGTCGCAGACAACCATGTCCGACTCACAGGCACAAGTCCTTTGGTTGGTTAGCATGTTAACCAGGTGGACAGTCCATCCCCATGTGCTACAGCTTATCTCTCCAAAGCACAAGTTTGATTGTAGTAAAAGCACTCAAGAAGTCAAATACCTAACTCTCCACTAAGCTCCCAGTCTTCTCTTGGTGAGAGAGAGCCCTGTTCGGGGGGAAGATGACAGCATCTTCAACTCTGATCCCTGGCTGGTAGGCAAACTGAATTGGGTCCATTGATGGGCTCATCAGAGAGCGGAGATAGTTAAGCGTCTTCATCCTGAGTGGGAGCTGAGGGGCACTGGTATGGAGGTTGGGTGATGGAGAGGTATGAGGGCTTAACATAATTAATAGTAGCTAACATGTTATCTGAAGTTCTCATTGTTTTCCAAAGTTATTTTACCTTAATTTTCCTGTGTAGACTCTAAAGTCCACGATGTCCATCTCAAATCTGTGTTGTGGTCGTCGTTTTCCTTTCTTTTTGTACTTTATGTCTGTTATGTCCATAGTTATGACGAAGGTTTCTGCACCTTCTCGACCTCCGATATTCAATTCCAGAACATTGACTTTAACTTTATTCAGTGTCGAGTTATTAATAAACTATATTTTTACACTAACGCAATAGAGACGAGTCAAAGTTGATAAGCTGTCTCACAAATATTAGTTATAAAGCACCATCTAGTATAATTTAGCCAACAGTAGCTAACATGACCTAATATTTTACATCATAACCAACTTGACACATCAGACCAAGTGAGATTGTAGCCATGTTTTATATTGTTTCTGAATCTGCTCTATAAAAAAAACAGCCTTTGAGTTCAGGCTTCAGTTCATCCCATCGACCTGCCAGCCCCACTGAAGTTCACCAATAAATGTATCCCCATGTCAACTTTAACCAAAACCATGAACGTTCTCTAACCTTAAGCCAAGTTGTTTTGTTGTCTACAATAAACCACACACGGATCTCAAACCTGGATCCACAGTCTTTCGCAATGTTTTTCTGAAAGATTGGACGTTATAGTAGGAAAAAAGAAAGCTCTCTTACTTTTTCAAGCAAAATTTTGCTTGTTCGATATCATGTATTTGCAATGTGACATTTACATATCCACTTTTCCTCATTATGCTAATAATAAACACAGTGTGTCATATAAATATGTCAGCCACACTGTGAGTATTCTGTCAAATTGCAGTGTGTTTAGCTTTAAAGGTAAGTGGGATTTGATTTCTAATTGGATTTAACTGCTGCACTGAGGAACAACACATTTTCAGTGTGAAACAGAGAGAACACGAAATGTCCGGTGTGACCGAGTCTCTGTATTCTTCTGTCAGCCTCCCTCTCACACTGAAGGGTAATTACTGTCTCCCCCGTTCGCTCCCTGAGTCTCAAAGTGTCTTACACTCACTGTCATTTGCTCGGTGTCGCTGCCTTTCTAGTTGATGGTTTGTCAGCTTCTCTCCAGCTCTGTCTCCATTTTCCTGTTTGTTTTTGGCCTGTCTTGGTTTTTCAGCAACAGCAGGAGTTACACTATCAAAAAAACCTTTCACGCCTTATTAATGGAGCCATTTGTGAGGGGTGTGCATAATAGACTGAAGACAAAGATAATGGTTGGCTTTATTCACACTAGTCTAACATCTGCAGCTTTTTACTGGACAAACAGACCTTTGAATATCTGGTGTTTTTACTTATTTTGTGCTGAAAAACTAGGGCAACTTTATTTCACAGGTTCGATTTTTTAGTAATTGTTTCCTGAAGGTTTCTGTCTAGCTTGGGAAAAAGCCAGTTCTATTTAACTGGGGAGGGGGAGCAACCGTTTACACCCACAGCTGGCACCTCTTGAAGTTGCACCAGTCACACTTCGACACTTTGTTCATCCTAAACATTAACAACATATTCCAACTTTGCAAAGATAGTGGTTTGATTGTATTTAGGCACCAAGACGTAAGTGTATGTAAGTGTGGTTGGTTTGACAAAAACCTATTATAGCTCAAAAGATAGTTGTCTGTAAACACTCACAAGCCAAGATGATATTTTGTGTGGGTTGGTGAATTTATCATGCTCCCCAAAAACAGAAACACCCACTGTTGCTAAAAGTTAGGCAAAACTGTCGGATGAAGAACAACTTTAAATCTAGTTCAATGTGTTTTTTGGCCTTTTTGCCTTTGCCAGGCAATAAAGTTGTGTGTCCTGTAAGTGCTGCTGGAGTTCTGATCTTTTCTCCCTGCTCTTCAGTATATGTAAGAGGCAAGGACCGAATATGAAGGGCTGTAACGTGAAATCAATGCAGATTCTGTAATCCAGTAATTCTTTGTGCAGGTGGAAAGAATGTCTGATCGTAAAAGACAAGCACAGACACACACTGACCTGACACTGAGAGAAGCAGTAAAACAGATAAGAAGACAGGGTGGAGATAATTTGAGACTTCACACTAAGTGGACAGCAGAGATAAATATTTAGAGGCAGCAGGAGGGAGAGGAGATAAAGAGGACAAGAGGGATGAAGAGGCAACAGTTTGTCTGTTATCCTTCACACATAAACAACGGAATCCTCCAGATGAGCGGCCATGCAGACGGCACATAGACACACATTTAGGCCATTGTCATATTGGAGAGGGGGTCTGGACAGAGTCGGCTAAGACAAGAAATAAGAAAAGGAGCGAGCGATGACATTGTTGAAATGTTCAGTGGCTGTGATTGCAACAAGCCTGGGAGTTTTTAGTTAAAGGATCACAATGAATGCAGACTGAAAGATGTGTCCTGGCTTCTGAAAAGCTGACACTGTGCACATTAAGAGCTATTTTACCTTGATAAATGTGTGCGAACGATACATTATTTATAGAAGAATAATCTTCAGTCTCAGCCTTTGGGTTGTGTGCTATGAAAGGTGCTGATTAGGCTTTAACACCTGGCAGCTGAAAACTGTCAAATTAAAGCTTTTGTGATTAGTTTTGCTCTTAAAATAGTCCAATTAATTGAGGTACTTTGGCATATTAATCATAAAAAGGAGGGAATACTGTGAAACTGCAGTTTCTGTCACATAGTAGTTGCACAGTACATAAACTAAAATTTACTGTATTTTCAAGGTTGCTATTAACAGAATAATGTATTAACCTGTAATAATAAATGTACTTGATGATATTTATATCATTCATTTGGATCTTCAAATAACTGGTAGCTAACACTTACATAAATAAGTGTGGAGGTGGCTGGGAGGCGAGAACCCATCACAATGAGCCACAGCAAAGCTTAGTTAACAGGTTAACACCTCCAGCACCGGTAAGAAGGACTTATTTGCTCCAAAGCTTAAGGACCATGACACAGCAGGCTGATGGTCGGCGGTCAACAGGTGCAATGTCTTCTGTTGGATAAGTTGATTAAAGGAGCTCAACTTTGTTAACGTACACAGTAAGTCTGGATACTTTGAAGTTACTTGAAATTTTTGCCTTAAAAAAATAAGCAATGATTCAAGATTCAAACAACTTTATTGATCCCATAGGAAAGTTGTGGTGCCTTGTTACAGCTTCTGTCCATGTGAAAAGTTGAAAAGAAAGGAAAAACCAAAGATACCAAGACAATAACTGAAATAAAAACAATACTATTTGACCCTTTTTACAGAAGGGGGATGAGTTGAACACTTTAATGGCCGCTGGGAGAAAGGGTCTCCTGTGCTGTTCTGTGGAGCACTTGACTGTGATCAGACTCTGGCTGAAAGTGCTGCTCTGTGCAGCCAGCACACAGGGGACTGGGTGGGAGGGATTTTCCAGGATTGAGAGGGATTGTCCTGTATATTCATGCTGTATTAACTGACCACTAACCAGTTTATTGTCCAGGTAGACACCCAGTTATTTGTACTGTCCCTGTCCTCTGACTGCTGGTCTTATATCCAGTTCATGCCAGTCTTAACTGCTCTGGTGTCCTTCTGTTGGAGCCTCTGTTCAGGCTTCCTCTCTGTGATTGTAATGTCTTTGGTGACACATGGCTTGTTGTTTGGGAAGAAGCGGACAGTTTTTGTTGGTGTACAGATAATGTGTTATGAAAACTTGAGTTTTTAACTTAAAAACTTGAAGGATTACAACTGTTATTTTGAGTCCAACACACTACATATCAAGTTTAATCAACTTAAAATCTTTTATATTTCTTCGCCCAATAATTCTACTTACAAACTTAAAGTTCAATCGTCAGTCAAAATACATTTTTATTATTTTTTTACATTTTCTAGAATAAGACTTTATAAGAATAAAGTCTTTACGGTGACATGAAGTTTTTTTTTTTTGCTTTAAGAAAAGTCACAAAGACATCATCTGCAAATACTCTCAGATTCTCAGTTTACAGGACAGTCTCTGTTAGTAAGAACTGAATTCATTTTAATAACTTCATTATGTTATTATGAAGGAGAGCAATGGAATGAATGACGTCAGGACAACTCATGTGTATAAGGTGTGAAGTGGTTTGAATTTCTGTCAACTCGAGATGTTCAACAAGATGTACGTGAACATTATGATCCCTTCACAGTAGTATAATAACATGGTAGTAATAAAACTGAACTTAATATTTTGAGTAGTAGTTTCTGAAATTATTAAATTAGAGTGTCAGACATGAAACCCAGTTCCCACTCACGCTGCAGCAGCTACAGTGGATCTTTAAACTAACTTCACTAATTGGGAATAATTTTATCATCACTCATCTTGAGTGACTTCAGTCCACGGGACCTGACACATGAGTCCCACACTTCATAAGGTACATTACAGCCATTTTTACAGTGGGTAGAAGAATCCTAAAAGCTGATTATTTCCTGAACATCACACTGACAAATTGCTTTTCGCCAAATAAATGTTCCAGGATTTTATAATACAATCTGAATCTGATTTATTTTCGCAGCATAAAATGCATCACCAATCAACACTTTCATGTTGGGACCCTCTCACATTGATGCAGGGATGGAGGAGGAGAGAGGAGCAGTCTGACAATGAAAGAGCACTTTCGTAATCCGTATAAAGAATCTTTTTATGTGTTTAATGAGCATCTGCATAGAAGCACATTTATTACAGTAACTCTGATTTAGCCTAAAACCTCAAAATAAAGCCTTCAGTCAGTGATGGGAACACATTCATATGAATCACTATCTGGGCAGTGTGTCCATTATGTGTGTGTTCACAAACATTTGCTCTGTATTTGGCCTGTTAGGCTGGTCCACCATGTTCAGATGGAGGTTGGAGCCTAGTTTGGGAATGTTTGTCTTTTAATGGTGTTGAGCCAACAACAGCACAGACAGGATCCCAGCGGTGTCACCATATACTGTACTAGTGATGTATACACTAACGTCACACAGCACTTCAGTCTCCACGTTGCAACCACATTGCTTCTGTCTCAAATTCACCTTCATTTTCTTGGATGTTTGCTTTGCATGATGGACGTCACATTTACCTGCAATTTCTGAGGACTGAAGTTTAGGCCGGCGCACAGTTAATGACCGTACGGCTAAATGCGATTCAGCCGTGACGGCTGCTCAAACATAGTTGGTCCTGGTCAGAGCGAGTCCAGCCTAGTCGGTGCTGGCAGTCGTCAAAGACGATCGTTAAGTGTGTGCTGTGTAAAGATTCTAGTCTTAAGACCCAGTCACTGTCAGTCGTCTACCAATGACGTCCCAACAGAGGCAGAGCTACAGTAACTACAGCTTTACATGAACATAGTGTTGCTGTGTTTTTCGTTCTTTGCTCTTTTACACACAAACTGCTAAATTACCAAGTCAAAGTTCCTGTGACGCTGCCATATTTGCTTTTGCTTTTGTGGTTGTTTTTCATCTCTGTGGGTATTTTGTCTTGTTTTTGTTCTCGTTTAGTGTCTGTTTTTTCATCGTTTTGTTTCTTTATGATCATTTTGTACTTTATAATTACCTTTTGAACAAAAAGGTAGGAGCTCCCTGACTTCTCACGGACCTAGAGCTGTCCCCCGTATCCCCTTTCAATAATTTATCCATGGACACATTTCTCGGATCATTGCGTTAAACAGTGTGGACTCTTATATAATAAACATAAAAATGAAATTTGCCAGTATGAACATTATCACCATGAGTTTGTTTGCTCTTTTAAAAATATTGTCGTCTTTCATTTAACAGTATATTGCATCAGTAAATTCCTGAGTGCAGCACAGATTTAAGGTAATGTGGGAAGATAAAATACCCAGAAAGACAAACTAATTTCCTCACACTCAGACACCATGAGTATTAATGCCTGACGACACATTTATATGACAGCGTTATCCACTGACAGTGACTCAGACTCACCGTCTTATAAACAGCAGGTCCACCAAAATGACAGCAGATCAAAGTGAGCACTGAGGGATCAATGAGAGACAATGAAATGTCAAATTGTGTTTTTAAACTTATTCCACACAACACATTCAATTTGTAGACTGTGACCAACTTGACTCAGAAAAGAAATGTTTCCTCAGCTGAACCCTGAGGGAAATAATCCGCTGGCTGTGAATATATTTAAAAACCAGGTTTTATTTAGATACTTCTGGATTCAATCTGGGACTCTGGTGAAGAGGTAGAGCGGTTGTGAAACAGTTTTGTGGTCAGTGGTTTGATCCCCACCCCAGGAGAGAGAAGCAATATTGTAAAGTGTTTTGGGGACAAATGAAGTAAAACAAATGCTGTATTAGTGTAAACTATTTAGTTAAGGATAAAAGTTGTCATGGACCAATCGTCTTGTTCTTCCGCTCCCTTTAGGGGTCACCACATTATAGTGCTTTTCCATCTCGCTTTGTCCTCTGTGTCTTCTTCTGTTACACCAATCTTTCACATGTCCTCTTGCAAAGCGTCCATGATCCTCCTCCTTGGCCTTCATCTTTTCTTACTCTCTGGCAGCTCCATCCTCAGCCTTCTTTTCCACATGTACCCCACACCCCTTTTCTAAGTCTCGCTTCTCTTACTTTGCACTGTCCCTCTGATTCACTCATTCCTAACCCCGTCCATCCTGGTCCCTCCCAATGAAAACTGCAGCATCTTTAACTCTGCAACCTCACAACACTAAACTTTATCTGATCATATGAAGTCACAACACATTGGCTGTAATCTCTTGTTATCAGTGCCATGGATAGGGGCCAGTATCTACCTGCCCCACGTGTTAGTAGGCTCAGTAGGTCATTATCAAACCATATAATGTGCTGCTATGTCGTTTTGTTTAGGCACAAAATATTTTGCTTATGTTCACGTTCAGAACCAAAGACTGTGATGGTATCATTTACATCACTTACACCGTCTTACATACTTACATCGGGAGCATCTCAGTAGGTGACCCACTGAACCCTCACTGTGCATGATAACAACTGGTTATTGTTCAGACACAATAGCACTCACGCTGGCTGAATCGCATATTTGAACTATGAGCAGGCAACAGCGATAGGACTGGTTTTTCACCATAAATCCTGGATGTTTAACTAAAACCTTTAAAAAGCTTGTTCCTGTGGTTGACCCCAAATTATCTACTAGTTAATTTTGCTATAAACTCGAAGCACGTTGATGTGTTTTACAGCACCTCACTTCCAAACTCCATTTAAATGTTAATTAATTCATGTACTACTGCAGAGCGTGCTGCATGACAGCTTCTGTGTTCAGGATAGAAATTGGCCTCTTTGAAGTGCGGGTGAAGTGGTTTGAACTGCAGGGAATCGCAACATCATTTTAATCAACATCTGAGCCTTAAATGTTTGTCAGAGAGGCGGAAAATGAGAAGTTGAGTGTTTCCCTGAGACCCCAGAGTCTTTAAAACTCACCAGAGTACGTACAGTGAGTGGAAGGAGTCAAACTACGTTTCAGCCCCCTGACTCATTTTGAAAATAAAAAGGTCACTGGCTAGTTGGGACACACTCATTGCAGAGCTGTGATGCAGAAATCCTCCTTTTGAACTGTCTCTCTTATGTAACAACTATATGAACCTCGTGGACACATTTGTGGGTTTTGCAGAAATAAACCCTCACTTCCCTGCAGGACCAACAATAGCTCACATCTGACACAAATATGTTCGCCTCCGTCATACAACACATGTTGTGTTTAGTTCGGGTCCTGTTTTACATTTACAGTATTATTATTAGCATTAATATTATTTGTTTTTGTGTTCAAGCCTCATTCACCTGGATCTTTGAGGTGAGACTTCCGACCGTTTCTATAGAGTAAAGGCTGTGATTTGTAATCCGCTCGGCATCATAAACATGTTTTAATTTATTTCTGTGAGATGATCTGAAAAATTGCAGATGGCATGAGTTGTGAGTCTTGAAGTTGAATCTGTCGTGTGCCTAGTCAAATTGCAGTTATACTGTAAAAAAATCCTCTCAAGCTTCCCACATTCTCACTGATTATTAGAGCCGCTGTTTGGTTTGTCTATTGTGAGCTACTGTACAAACATGACGGCTGCTAGAAAAGAAAGACTTCCGAGTTCCAAGCCAAAGAGAATGTGGTGATTTTTATTTTAATGCGATTACATGCAAATGAAAACGTGCTAACTCCTCTAAATTCCACACACTGCACCTTGAGAGGATGTTAGGTCTTTCTAACTCAGACTACCTTCATATGAACCTTTTAAAATACTTTTGCACAGAACAACAGTGGATTTTGTTCCCGTCACCGGTATTGAAAGTGCATTAGGAAGCATCTCTTAATGGTTAGTATGAATCAGGTTTAATGGTTCGGTGAACTCTGACTCATTTGTTTCCTGTCTTATACCTGGAACGTACAAACTGTTTCTACTGTATTTTTCCTCAAACTAAACTGCCTGGTGGCGGCTTCAGTCCTCTGTCCTCCTCTACCCTGGTGCATTCAGCTGCTGTCAACCATACACTGCGTACATGAGGGGACAGGTGTAAGGATAGAATGTCCATAAGAACAGTTACCACAGTAGAGGATTCTGGCCATTCTACCCCAGTGGTGAGAGCATATAGGCCAGTGAAGGTGGACGTTTACAGCTGACACTGTCCTTCAGGATGAGGTGATGCTTAAGAGGAGGTGGACTGTGTAACAAAAGCAGAGTCATATTCAAACAACTGTTCCTGCAAGCGGTGAGCGGTTGTTGACCAGATGTGGTGATGAGAGAAAAGAATGAAAGACAATTAGCAGTGTGAGTAACAGGAAGTGATGGGGAAGAATTCTCACCAGAGACTGAGAGGAAACGATTACACTGAATCTGTCAAATTGAAATCCCAGTGCCTGAATTTTAAAGGCAGCGGGACTGCAGGACTCCTGTCTGTCCCCAGAGTTAATAAGAAGTCTGCTGACTGCAGGGCTGGAATAACCTCTCTGCTGACATTAGTCAGTCTGCAGAGTTTTTTTAAATACAAAGGTAAAACTCATTTATATGCTTTTGCTTTCACTTGCAGCCTTATTATCTGATTATTTTAGGGCTTGTATGTGTCCATGTTGTTCTGCTGACAATGATTATTGTAATAGTCTGAAAATCACTGCATCTCTAATACTCTGCTCTGTCTCTCAAACATGAACCAGGCTGTGTGCCCTGGGATCTTTTTATGTCTCCTGGCTGTCACCACCTCATTCCAGATGGGTTGGATCTGGACATTCACCCCCTAAGAGTCTCAGCTTATTTTTGTCTCTCCCTTCTTTTGTGTTTGTCCCTTCTCCAGATGTGTAAATAAGTCTGTCCTCCTTCCAGGTCCTCATTTCATGGTGGAGGAGGTCATGTGGCAGCAGCTGGAAGTGTACAGTTATCCTGATCTTATTCTGCTGGTTTTCCTCCTGTTCTCAGGAACAGTTTGGATTCAAAGATAAATTCAGTTCAATTCAATTCAACTTTATTTATATAGCGCCCATTCACAACAAAGTCATCTCAAGGCACTTTTCAGAATAAAGTCAAGATTATAAAGATGTATAGAGAGAACCCAACAATTCCCCCTTGAACAAGCCCTAATTAACAGTGGAGAGGAAAAACTCCCTTTAACGAAAGAAACCTCCGGCAGAACCAGGCTCAGGGTGGGCGGCCATCTGCCTTGACCAGCTGGGGTGAGTGGAAAGTGGAGAGAGCAAAGAAAAGATCAACAAAAGCAACAACAAACTGATTAAACTGATTAGGATGTTTCATTTTCTGATTGAAGCATCTGGGGACAGAGTGTACTGTTGTTCATTTGCAACATGGTGCCATATTATCAAAATTTGATGTGACTGCAGTGATTGAGCTTGTTCCTTAATGTCACTGAGCTGATATTTGTACGTGGTAAATTTCTGTTTTGAATACACACAGTCTGCATCTTCGTGATATCTGTAGGTCCATGTCTTTTTTCGTCCTTACTTTCTGTCCACAGCAGAACCGAACTACGTTTCCATTTTCTCTTTCTGTCATGTGTTGACTTATGTCCTGTCTACTCAACCCTGCCTCCTATAAGCTACATGTGATGATGTTTTTAAAGGAAAGCGGTGGTTGTGACATTGTCTCTTTGCAGCCAGACCACAATCTTTCTCTAAACTTAACCCATTTCTGAGAATCCAAACACAACCAGACGAGTTCAGTAATGCTGAAGAAAGAAACTGGATGTTCTCCTGCGAGATCAGATCTTTTGGCAGAAATATTTTGTATAAAACATATTTGTGTTTGGAGTACAGTTGTATAGATAACTTTCAGGTGACAGGGTCCTGACTTTGCCGTAAAAAGGAAAAACACAACATACAGTGTTACTATGGAGATTTAATTTTTCATGAATGCTTTCAGCATTTTCCTGTTGCAGGGTTTTTATTTTTAAGTCCTTCTTGATGCACCCCTCCCCACTTTGTGCCAGGCTTGGGACCAGCACTCAGATTTCACGGGCTTCTACAAACTCCCTGGCTGTGGTTGTTTTTTTTTCCACGAATGTTGACCTGAATTTTCAGTTTTCATAAATGTCTGTCGGCAGCTGATTTCATGCACCTGCATTCAGTAGTTATAGAGCTCTGACAGACACACAACCGGACCACTGACCCTTGTCCTAACAGGACACTAGTAGTTTTCCAATGAATAGGGAAAGAAAAAGCTGGCAATCAGTTTGGAGACTCCCTTGAGAGGAACTAAAATTATGTAAGGGATTAGTACATCTCCATCTGCTGTCTCTATTTTGTTCGTAATCAACAATTCAATTCCACAATTGAGCTTTGAAGATTTTGACTGTGACTCAACAGGAAAGAAGACAAATCCTAGTTAAGTCCTTCTGCTTCTAAAACATGTAACAGTGCAGGACTTTGTTGGTTCGTGGAAACAGCAATAAAACAAAAAGTAGCTTCATCCATTTGGTGCCTTAATAAGAAGCTTTGTATCAGTTGATTATTAATCCATCGTGGTTTTACATTATGTACACAGCTTATATAAAGAATGATGGCTGTAATTACAAAAAATGTGAAGCAAAGCAAAACAGATACCAATGGATAGACAGAGCCTTACAATGCTCATCAAGGCCCTTTTTATAGTTCTTCCAGTTTCTAAGGATGGACAGAAGCTGAACTGTTTCCACTGCAGGAGCCCAGGGACCACAATTTGGCTAGAACTCCCAAAACTGCAGTACTTTTTATTTCAGTCATTCTTCTAGCTTTGTGGCGGGTGCCAAGAAAGTCCATGGTCTCTGGGTTGGACTGTGGTAACAAGGTTCAGTGCTGCAAATGCTGCCTCAGCATATCCACAGTCATCAGGCCATCTAAAACTCTGTAAACCTTTTTCTGGTCTTTGATCTGCTTGAATCCTTCATCCCTGTATGACGAAAATATTAAAGTTTGTTCCTCAATGTCCTCCCATTAACCTCAATCCAACGTTTTCTATGAAGTGGATTCTCAGAGAGGCAGAGTTCTACTGTGGATAATCGTCCATCCAAACAAAAGTGTTTGTTGTTTAAAACCTGCGGTTTGTATTTGTTCAGCACAAACACACTCTCAGTGGTTATGGATACTGCATTTTTTTTCTCTGATTAAACATCAGAGTCTCGATTCTGTGGTTTCTCTTTTTTTATTTTGACCAGAAAAGGACTAAAAACAAGCTTCCCTTTTTGGAAGTCACCCTGGTAAAAAAGATATTGTCAACAGTCGGCACAGATGGTGGGACCCAAGGAAAAACCACAAAAAGATGCAAAAACAACCATAAAGATTTTTTGTTTGTTTGTTTTGTTTTGCTGTGATTTGTGTCGGTCGTCTCGCTCACGGTGTGAATGCAGCGATACGCGCTTACTATAAATCAGCTCATTGAAATATCCCCGACTAGGTAACAACCGATAAATGCAGTTTGTTAGAAAGAGGAAGTGGGAGGGATCCCCCTTGTTATCCACATTCACTCAGATCTAGTAAAGAGACATCAGGTAAAGATGGGTTGTTACTTTTTATCCTTCCAGGACGTCCAGGTCCTCACCTGTGCTCATTAACTGGACAAGGATGAGAAACTAGAGGACTAAATCATCTTGTGCTTATTTTCAGCCTGTGACAGATCTGATGAATATTTAACCTTTTCACCCAAAAAACGAAAGAAAGAAAATCCTGGTTGTGAAAATTAAGATAATTATTTCCCTCATAATAATAAAATGATCGAGGTTGTTAACTCACACTGGACTCAAACCTCAGTCTCCTGTCAGAAAGTCCTGTGTCATGTTGACCCATCCACCCACATGGCCTCCTCCCGATGTGAATTCTACAGCCACCTCACCTTTTCTGTGTTGTCGAGTCGCCCTATCATCTTTTGTCCATTCACAAATTTTGCTCTGTTTTTGTTTGGACTGCTCTCTAAACCTGAACCTGTTTATAACTGTTTACAACTATAGATCTGTTGGCTGAAGTCTGGCTCTTCTGGTTTACAGTGTTATAGATCAACGGCTTTCGGCTTGTCCCTTCAGGGGTCACCACAGTGGAACGTGTTCCGCACGTTGATCCGGCCTGAGATATTTACGCCCGATGCCCTTCCTGAAGTTTACTGTGGGTATTCAGAAATATATAGGACAAAATACACACACACACACACACACACACACACACAGACATCTACAACCATCATCGAGTACTTGCATTTAATTTAAACAGCCCTACAGTCTGGTCAAAATTAAGTTTCTATAACTAAAATGCGAACACAAATGGTTTTGTTGATTCTGAATCTATATCATGAGAATTTCTATGTTGCAGAACATGCACCAGTTTGTCTGACAACAGTGTGACCGTATGTAACAGTTAGATGTTGAGGTTTGGACTCACATAATCAAGAAAGACAGGTCTTGATTAACAGAGGATAAAAACAACTAATAAATCTAAGGTTTCATTTAGTCAGAAAATACACATTTTCAGTGGAGTTGCTCAGAAAGTGGAATCGTAGGAGACAGGTGACTGCAGGTTGCCCAGGGTTGTTGTTGCCATGAGCGAGGTGCTGCCACATGTGGCCGACTGACTCATACCTGCTGGCTGCATGAGTCAGAGCGAGGAGGGGAGCAGGGGACGGCCATTGTTTGCCATGGAGATTGCAGTTTTGTGAGCCTTAGCAGTGTGCAGATCTGATCTTCAGCCAGGTTTTATGGCCAATATTCAACTAAATTAAGCTTCTCCACCAATTTCTGACCTCTACAATAAAGTGTCCGATGACATTTCCGCAATGCCAGGAGGCAGAAGATGAGAAGTGCATGTTTGAATCTGCAGACTGACAGAGCCCCACACTTCTATGCAGTGCGTGTAAAGAAAACCAATGTATTTATTAAAGATCTGAAGTCTTCTAGTAGGTTAGAATCTCTCCATTTGTGCTTATTCCTGTGTATTGAAGTACTAAGAGGAAACATGTTTCTGTGTTTGGGCTGAAGCTTTATGTTTCTATTATAAGGTATAAAGTGTGTGTGAGGGAAACAGAAATGTATATTACAGCTGCTGCACTTGATCAATCACCGCTGAGGAAATGATGGCAGATATTATATATTTGCTAAAAACAGTCACAACAGCCCCCCATGCTGAAAAGATCCTCAAATATTATACCGGCAGTTATTAGAGATGTGATGAGGGTTATGGTGGGATGCTTTTGAATCACATCCCGCTTCTCAATGTGCCAGAGGATTCATGGGATTCTTCAATTACTGATTTCAATGGAGAATTGAAAGCATAAATAATAAGTAGCAATAACAAACCTCCCCACCCTGCATTTATTGGCTCCTGACTTACTGAATCAGGGTGATATCAGCCAGAATGTGTTCGGTCTCTGCCTAACAGAAGAGCTCTAAGACTTTCCTGCTTGTCATTACAACTGAACAGTAAATCTACTTTAAATGTCCCTTTCATCTACTGCTTCGTCAACCTGTTTGCTCGTCCTCTCCTTCCCACTCATATCCCCCTAAGTCCTCCTCTTTGATCTCGGTCCTCATCTTTCCCAGTGTCCTATGTGCACTGCAGCTTTGCTTTCTGAGCACAGCAGTAAGCTCATCTCCCTCAGCAGTGGGCAGTGCCCAGAGGGAATCTATGAGCGTGTCGGTTACTGTAAAAACGTGGAGGAGAGCAATTAACCTTTACTTATAGAAAGAGGCGAGTGCAGGCTTGGGAAATAATCCTCCAGGACACAAACATGAGACATGAGGTTGGCCAGTTCACAGCACACTGTGCACTGTCAGCCATCAGGCAGCAGGGTCAGGTCATTTTTGGTTTGCTTGGAGGAAATGTGAAATTATTTTGGAGCTGACTCATTAAATCTCATTAAGTAAACCTGAATTTGGTCGTTGATTCTAGTAATTCTGCCCCTATATCCTGTCACTGTCCATCCACTTGCCTGTCCCCAGACCTGTCCACACCTGTTCCCCTCAGTAGCACCCCAAACCTTCATATATATAGAACCCAGCACATAACAGCAGGGTGCAAGATTCTAGCACGCAGGGCATACAAGGAACTGAGTGGCTGGCACAGTGTCCAGAACCATCTGTGCCTAGTACAGACTGAAGTCCCAAAGTCAAAATACGTAATGGCCAACCAAGTGGACATAGTAGGGGTGGACAAAAAGAAGATAAGGGCCGAGGTGATAGAAGTAGTAATCCCTAGCGATGGCAACATCAGGAAGAAAGACCACAAGAAGCTCAAGAAATCCCAAGGGCGGAAAGAAGAGTTAGAAAAAATGTGGAAGGTGAAGGCACAAGTGGTCCCTGGTTTAACTGGAACACTGGGGGATGTGACACCCAAACTGGGAGATTGGTTTCAGCTGATTCCAGGAACAACATCTGTCCAGGAGTCCTAGGAACAGCAAAGATACTGTGAGGGACCCTCAAGGTCCCATGTCTCCGGTAGAAGACCTAAAGTTCAGCAGACACTCAAAGTTTTTGCTGTTTTTCACTGAGCCACATTCATTCAACCACTGCACACATTCACATCCTCCATTGTCGGCCTTCTCGTTCATAAACAGTCCTTTTCCAGAGAAATCAGGAACACTCGCTGAGGAAGTCAGACAAAGTTTGAGTCTGAGTCTGCACCAAAACTTAGACCATGTTCTAAGACAGATTATGTTCGCTACATATTCTTGAGGTGAATTCTCTTCTAGTTGAATTCAGTTGGGTTAAGGTCTGAATGTTGATGTTTAAGTCTTTTGTCAAGTTGGCAGTGTGTTGTGGATCTTTGTCTTGCTGCATGATAAAGATTCTTTAAGTTTGGAGATAAAATCTTTCTCAACATTTCAGGGGTTGTATGGGAGTGGATTCAATTTGTTTTGGAGAAGGTCAAAGAGAAATGCCAACTACACCTGCAGCCAGCCAAACAACATTTCTGAAAACCAACTAAATGATTAGCAGACTTCTGGCAGGTGACAATGTTGCTGCACACTACTGTGGCTGCTTTCTATGAACTGTGCAGAACATAAAAGTAAAATTGATTCATGCACCTGCAGCAGGAGGAGTCCCATGTGTATCCCAGGTGACTGGCGTTGGGATTGAAGTGATGAGAAATAGGATGGAGGGATGAGGAGGAGAGTACTTCAAAGTCAGCATGAAGATGATTCATGGTAAACAGAAAATGAGACAAAGAGTGGAGACCAGTCCTTCCTGAGGAAGACGTCAGTGAAGAGATGGAAAAACTGTTTTTGGGAGGATGTCTCTTCGGTTACTATCATCTAGAGGACATATTAGAGTTTTTCGGCTTTCGGCTTGTCCTTCAGGGTCACCACAGCGGAACGTGTCCCGAACGCTGATTTGACATTTGGTTTTATGCCGGATGCCCTTCCTGCTGCAACCCTCTTATTTTTATCCGGGCTCGGGTAAAGGCTGCCCTTGACTGGATGTGGTCCCAGTCTGGTCCCAAACACTCTCTAGCAATTTATTGGTGGTGCTTCTTTACAAAGCGGTGTTGTCATATTATGGTATTGTCGGTTATGAATTAATGCCTATGGTGCAGTTGTGTTTCATGTTTTTTAAGCCATAGCTTATTTTGGGTTCCCACCCTGAATCCATGTAACCAGTGAGCAGACAATACAATTTGTGCATAACTTCTCGTGATGCCTTTTGGTTTTCTATATGTGAAAGGAATGAACCAAGGGACCAAAGGTAAAATGGAAGTTTAGAAACTGGACCACTGATTAGAACCAGGGTAAAGAAAAGAGCTGTTTTGGAGAGAGGCATCGTGTTTGTGATACCAAACTCCAAACCTTTAATCTACGTCCATGTGATGCTACACACAGCAGCACATCTCGTTTCTGATCAGCCACAAAGTGCACATCACATCACTGATAGATTCTCTGCGCTGGCTTCACATAGCACTGGCAGAAATATTCACTTATAAAAGTGAGTGAGACTCGCTCTATTGACCAATCAGAGAGGAGAAACAATGTCAGCAGGATTAGGACGTTTTTGCATTTTATTAATTGTACATGGTTTCTACAACCACCTGAAGGGCTCTGCAGAGCATGGTGGAGCATTAAGCATAAAACAGAGCTGTATCAGAGCAGGGATGGACAGCTGGACACTAATACGGGGGACTGACTTTGACACCAGTCTTAGTGACTATAATGTCAAAGTATTTGCTTAGGATAAAAGCACAAAGTGCACGTCCACACCCGTCCACATCCAGGTGCTGGGTAACAATCTGCACAATAAAACCAGAATACAACAGTAAATTCTTTGTGTGTGGGACAGATTCCACATGTCAGACGTTCACCCAGTGAAAAACCTCATCAAACTGTAGCTACCAGTAAACTAGAAGGTGTCTTTTATTGATAAGTGCTGTTTTATTCTAAACCCTAACCCATGAAAAAAACTCCCATTTGGAAGTTCAGGAGCCTGTTTTGAGCTTGGTTTTCCCTTATCTCCTCTCAAATATGTGCAAACATCTACAAAAGCGTGAAATCAAACAGGTTTTATCTCTGCTCCTGCTGCAGAAGCTTTGACAGCGGTGACAGAATTTCTCTGACTTTTGATAAACCAGGGTCATTTTTTAGGCCTTAATTGGCTCCATAAAGACCTGAGGAATCTATTGTACTATGCAAATGTAAGTGCTGACATTTCATAATTGCTGTATATTAACTAAATTAGTACACACTGTGTCATTCTATGTACTGATAAAAACAAACACACAAACGCATCCTTTTTCCTGCAGTGTCAATTAAGTGTGCTTGCGGTGCCTGTCTCTGTCACTTAGCCTGGGTGACTCATATGTGCATATATGAGTCATAGATTCCTGCTGAACGCTGGTTCTCTGCAATTGCTGTAGAAATGAAGTGAGAAGCTGTTACAGAGGTTTCTTCACTCAGACATTCATCTTTTCTCGTCCAATGTTTGTCTCTGGAGGACTGAACCGGCGCACATTTGTGTCTCTGCGTTGTGTTTCTTTCTGTAGCTGCCTGTGAGCCTCGTCCCCGAGTGACAGAAAATCAATCACAGGAACATGCAGACACTTACATTGCTGCGGTTAGTTCAAACGAACGCAGACGCACCTCTGCAGGTCGCAGCTTTGCTTTCTGTCCACATGTTGAAAGGTGTTGCGAGTCAGTGCTTTGGCTTTAATGGTGCGAAGCCTTTTTTCCATTTTTACACTAACTGCTGCACAGTGTGGCTCAGAGGGAAGTAGAAAGACTGGGATTTAATGAAGGAAACTGTTGGCCTGTGTTTGCTGCAGAGCAAGGGAGAAAATGGGCTCCAGCTATTCCATTTCCAAGCCCTTCCTGTTCTCGGCTACAACACTTAGGAGAGCACACGGGGGGCAGGCTACAGTGAAGCTGCCGCACTCAGTTGGATGTTCTGAGCCAATGGGTCTGTGCGTGACCGGCCCTGATGCTCGGTTCCCCACGGCTCTGGGCCAGAGGCTGGGTGGCCACTTGAGTATCACTAATTTACATTTTGGGATATTATTCCGATTCTCGAAAACCCTTTTTTTCTTAATAGTCTACATGCAAAGATCTTGTCTCAGATTTGGAAAAGGACAAACCACCTAAAGGTGAAGCATCCGTGTGTTAGTTCATGTTAATTTTCCTCTGTGATAAATTTGTACCTGCATCAGCCTGGGAGCAGTGTCACATCATCAGGGAGGTTCGACCACCTGATTCCTCCGTATATGTTGGTGCTGATCAGCCCGTCGCCTCCTACAGCAGCTTCCTTTGTTCTCACACTGTTTAGTTTCCATTTGTCCCAGACGTCACTTACAGCTTTTAGCACTTAAAACCCAGAAACTCTCACAAATGTCATGATGCCATTCAGGTTTTACAGACTGTCCTCCTTAATTTCATACTTACTGTGTGAACTCTCAGAGCTCTTTTTAAACTGACTAAGCAGACACTTTGAGCATATTTGAGCGGATTATTAGGAAACACTGCTGTTAGAAACTTTCTAGCTGTAACTGCCATCTTGGTACTTGAAAGCTTCACTTGTTTAACTCCAGAGCACAGACATGAGCTTTTATCAGATACAATGATTGGATTTGATCGAAAATGGTCGAACACCCCGACGCACATTAACTGCTGTGACATTTCCAGCTCCCAGCAGGGGGTCAGTGATATGACTGCAGCGTGCAAACAAAAATCTGTGCATCGTCTCTAGAGCTTTGCATAAAATTAAAGGAAACTTTTCTTTTTACGTGTTTGGTCCCATCAGCGAAAACCAATTTCAAAATTCTTCACAATCTTCAAGAGATGTTCAGTGCAAACTGACAAACTGAAAAAGGATTTAAAATCAAAATGGCTGTAAATACTACAGCACTCATGAATCTTGGCCACAGATTCTATGAAAACGTTAAACTCTGCAGTGCAGTTACTGGCTTCATCTCAAACTGATCCAGAGGCTTAATGTTAAAACTATGCTGTTTACGCTCATAAGTTATAAGTCATCTTTTTAAAAATTACCCCTCCAGAACTTCAGGGGGCACCGTGCTTCAAAATTCTTATTAATTTGTATTTGATCATGACACGACACACAGTTACAGATTATACATGTTGTCCAACTCAGGGACGTCTCCACATGTCGATAGCAGCAGAGATTAAACCTAAAATGTCAGAAGTAGCAAAACAAACTCAGTTAGAATTTTGCTTCTGTAAACAGAGAAGAGTGGTAGAAGTAACTGTAGGCTGCAGAGGAGGTCACGTCAATAAAGCTCACTGCTCCATCCAGTTCTTCTCTGCAGACGAATTCCAAGCAGAGCGGAAAAATGCAAACTTTACACAAGTTGTGTGTTTGTGAATCTGGCACATTTGCTGCAGGCTTGAGGGTGTTTCTCCCTCCAACGAAAGTCTGCACGATATTGCATTGACCTGTTCCAACGTCTGCATCCTGGGATTCCCCCTGCTTTAAAGGGGCTCACCCAAAGCTGGCAGCAGGAGGGGGGAGCCCAGGGCTTTGCCTTAGGTTGCTGCTTAAAGAACTTGTACCCTTTTTAATAAAAAAAAAAAAAAAAGAAAACAGATCGACCCAAACAGCTCCTAACTTCACTGCTCTGCACTTTAAGGCAGAATGAAAGATGCTGATCCAGCTTTTCATCTGTGCTGCTCCTTCTGTGTTTGAGTGTTTACTCTGTTCAACATCTAAGCCCCTTCTTGGTCCCACTGGAAAATAGTCCCACTGGTGCTCTTTGTGATTTATTTATGTAGAAACAGTGAAATACATCTAAACACGGAGAGAAGCACGCATGCAGCAAATATCTCAGGTGTGGGTGATGTAGGACCATTGCATGGGTGGAAACTCACAGGCTAAATACCACAGGCTTCGTCTGCAGAGCGAGATAAGGGCCATCGATGCATCGCTGCCTCCCAAACTGCTTTTACTTCTTTCAAGAGGCCCTACAAGCCTCAGGGCTGTCTTCTGTACTGCCTGTCATATTTCTAGGACAACACACTCACTCACAGGCTCTTTACGTGCTTATATAAGACCACAAACACAAAAAGCTCACACATCTGCTGGTTTCTGGATTTGGGTTCCAGAAGTGCTGCTGGATTCTGAATTATAGGAAAAACAAACTGACATTGTTTTGGTGCATGTGTTGAATTTGTATCAGTGGGACTTTACAGCCAATGGGACTCAGATGCACACATTGTTGCAGACATTATAAATCTTCTTCGACCTCTTCAGCCACTCTGGGCCATTTCTACTGAAGCTTGATTAACGCATTCTGTTCTACTCTTTGTGTGTCACATGCACCAGGATGGACACCTTTGTTCAGATATATGGTAACGTATTGTGAAAACATCTGTGGTGTCACTATCAAACTGTTCTGCATCAAGGATAAGCAGTTTATCAGCCCTCAACACCAGCTTGGAGGGTTTTAGCACATTCCTCCTCACAGAACAGCTCCAGCTCAGGGATGTTGTTTGTCTGTATGCATGAACTGCCTGCTCCAGGCCTTTACAAAGCTATTGGATTTTAGGGGATTAAGGTCAGCTGTTCCAAAACATCACATTTCTTCAGCTTTAAAAGTTCTGTGGGAGAACCACTTGTTCGTTTGGGGTCATTGACTTGCTGCATGATCACCTTTCTGTTGAGTTCCAGTTGATAGATGATACTTTGAATTTTAAGTTGTATAAGTAAATTCTACAGGAAAATTAATCGCTGTCCAGAGGCAACAAAGGAGCTTCTGATCCTGATCCTGATCCTGATCCTGATCCTGATCCTGATCCTGATCCCGATCCTGATCCTGATCCTGATCCTGATCCTGATCCCGATCCTGATCCTGCCACCACCACATTTTCAGATGGGATCAGGTTGTCGCACCGGAATACAGAGTTTGATCATCACCAACTGTTCACTGTGGAGAGCCGTTCTGCCTCTGCCACGAGTAGCAGCCTTTCCGGCATTTCTGTGTGTGCCGTGGTTTTTTGTGTGCTTTTGTTTTCCTCTGGTACATCTGATTACCATCGATCCTATGGATATGGATTTTTGTGAATTTCCCATTAAGCATCTATCCATCTCTCTGCCTACCTTTCTGCATTAAAGCCCAAAAGGTTCTACTTTGGTCTCATCCATCCACGGGCATCCTCCCCATTTTCTGGTTTTCTGGGCAGTAATGTTCTTTTTGGAGAGTAGTGGCTTCGTTCTTGTAGCTCTGACATGTTTGCCATAGTTGTTCAAAGATTCTCCTGACAGTGGACTCAGGAACTTTGATATCAGCAACTGAAAGACACTCATTTACTTTCATAGAAATTACCCTGGTTCCTTGTGACCTCCTCGAATTTTACTCATCTTGCTCCTGGTATGATCTTTGTTGGTGGACCACTCCTGGACATGGTGACGGTGGACAAAAGTGGACTAAACTCCAACCTCTAGATATTCTTTTGGAACGTTTCTGTAGCCTGCTGAACATCATTAAAACTAGACCGACACACTCACCAGCGGTCAAACCATGAACAGTCGATTGCTGCTAGCAGCAACATGACCACGTAGCAAATCTGGCACCATGTAGGACAGCGCCCCCAGCAGTTCTGGAGGTGTAAACACTGCACTGACCAATGTGGAAATTGCAGTCTATCGTTTGCCTTCATTATTGACCTTCATCCCAGGCAACTGCTGCTTGTTTGACCACTCAGTTATGAAGACAGAGAAAAACCGTAAACATCCAGCTGCAGTTGTGAGATGATGGAGCTCACTGCATTATGGGATGTTTACACTGGAAAGGGTGGAAAAGACCCAAGCAAGTTCCCGGCCTACATTGAGCTTCGGGCATAACCCCTCCTGGAGGACTGAAGATTTGTGCATGAGCACACACAGAGCTCAGGGTACGTTCAAAGCTTTAAAGCCCAACATAATGAAATACCTTTTTATTCCCTCCTGCTGCTCTGACAGAGCCAGGGAGGGAGCTGTCAATCAAACAAATGGTGAAGAGAGTGTGTGTGAGCAATTAAGACCATCTGACAGTCCTCACAATGCTCTGTGCACATAATGTAACAAAATGTGTGTGTGTGTGTTTACAGAAACATTTGCTTGAGTCCGGTTGCGTTGATGTGGCATTTGGTTGCTATGGCAATAGTGACTCCTGACTGACATTGTCTATGATTGGCTGCTTGAAGCTGTCAGACACACAGGAAGTGGCAGTAATTGGCTGTGACATGACAGCTGAGCGAGACAGGGTCAGACTCAGGTCTCAGTGACCAGCACCACGGTTCCATTCCGGAGCTGTGTGTGTTTATCTTTTTGTGAAGACCAAACAGAGCTTTAGGATGACGGTCAGGACCAGGTTTAGGTTTGGAAACATGTGCAATAGTCATGTCTGTCCTATGGAATGTTCAGGTCCAGATTTATTTATTTTTAATCACTGATCTGAGTCCTTCAATATTTAGTCCAATCGAATAAATATTCACCTAAAGTAACATTTTATCAAATCTGTATGTGACCCACCCTTTTTTCAGGAGCTACTGGTTCAAAGATGAGAATCAGATTGCGATTCACTTTCTCTCAGCTCACATGAGGTTGTTGTTGGATTTTCTGTTGGAGTTTCTGTACTTTTAAGGTTTGTTTGTATCAGCTATTGGAAAATGTTTACTGGATGTGTTTTGTATAACTCAGTATGGACTAGTCAGTATTACTATTCCAAACATTCATTTCCAGTTAAATGTACTGTATCCCAAAGAACATATTGGATCAATTAATGTGATATTTCATACAACTTTGTATGTCTGATGAAATGGTGTTGATACCTGCGTTTCACATGTGAAGCATTTTACCACCAACACCAGTTATTCGAGATGGAGAAGTTAACCTCTTCATATCACAAGCTGTCTGACTATTTGGTGTGAGACATGTAAAAGCAGAACGAAAACCTCGTGAAGGTTTCAGATGAATACAGTGGGTATAATTCGGTAACATCTGCAGATATCACACAAGCTTCACTGTGGTTTCATTTTCCCTGAACACGTGAAACAGTCGTCACACTGTTTTTTGTTTTTTGTTTTTATCTGATATTCATCTCGTGGTTCGTGTGTTTTCACACTCAACATGTACTTTGGCTGATTTCCTAATCCACAGCCTCCACCAGCTCTGCAGCTGAATCCAAATCTGGAGCCATCTGGACCCATTTTGTTCTCCCTCCAGTTAGAATTCAGCTGAATACAGATGTGGAGGGTGGAGGACAAAGGAAAAGGTCTGGAAAGGCCAGGACTTGTGTTGGGCTGCCGATGATGCCATTTGATGTCCACAGCATGTCAATCACAACCAGGCTTCTACGAACTGTTAACGTGGAACAAACAAAGATTCATCCCTCCATGCTGGTGTGAGCTGCCAGATACTTTACAGTCAGTGAGCACAGGTTTTATTTCTGGTCTGGACTAAATATGGAATTTCTTTACATGCTGAACTTTTCCTTTAAAACACATGCAATGGTTCAGCTCAGTACTGTAATAATAAGGTTAACAACACACTTTATTTCCAGTGCTTTAAATGTCAAAATCTACATAAAACGGAGGCAACAACAAGCACAATAAAATCAATATGATAAAATAAACTGATGAAAATGGCAGTTTTTCACATGAAATGTCTGACTCTGTTGTGCTGACTGCAGAAACACGCGGTACGTTTGGCTAAATGTAACACGTGAGTCATTATACAGCTACTTTTCTTCTCCCCCTGCTATTATCAGAGAACTAGCCATTATCTGAATGTTTACTTTAAGTGCTCAATTTCAGAATTCAAACCAATTATTGTGAGAGAAGAAAAGGGGGAATGAAGCAAGAATGACAATGAACCGAGTGAGCAAGGAGAGAAAACCTGAAAGAAGCATTTTTAAAAAAATCATATTTCATAGTGGGAGCAATAAAAGCTGGGAGTGGAAGGAAGGAAGGAAATAAGGGGGAAAGGGAAGGAAGAATAGAGCAAGTGAGAAAAGTAAAAAATAACAAAGATAAAATGCTAAAAATGTTTCCTAAATCTTGAATGAACCTTTCTTTGTTTCTGTCAGAAATCATTTGAGTAAGAACCGGATGATTTGTGTCAGAGAGCGAGCAATGAACTCATCCTTTCAACTCCTCTGTTCCTGCATTCGGGGATATTTTTTCAGACCTCTGTGGGAAGAACAGACTGAGAGCGGATGTTAAAGCCAGACTGATGGAAACCTGAGTCAGATGATCCCAGAATTTAACAGGCTTTCAAAAGAAAACCATGCGTGGAGCTGCCTGGAAGTTCGTCTCCCCACTGGATTCAGCAGCACCGCTGAGCTGACATGAGACAGACCAGCAGACAGCAGAGTTAAACTGTGCTGCGATGAAAAGTGTCTGTGAACTGAAAATGTCCTTTTACCTGCAGCTTTTTTATTTCTCCTCTTCTGGCAGCTTTGTGATAACACTGAGGAGGAGTGAGCCTCCTGTCAGACCCACACTCTGAAAAATCTAATAAAACTGTTTGATCTTTGAACAGGAGCTCAGTCATTACTGAAATAATTAATAAGCCACTTCACTACCTGCTTCAGGTAAATGCTTTTGTAGCTTAATTTGGTTCATGCTCACGTCTTGAACTGACACATTCTGATACGTTGAGACTTTTGGTTTCCTCATTTTCTTTACGTTTGAGTAGCACTTTTCCACGTAACTGCTCAGCCTTTTGTGCTTCCTTGAGGAAATGAAAACCACTGTGTCCACCCAGAAATATTTCCAAAACTCTCCTGATTAAAATCAACAACAGCATTTTTTTCTTTTAAATTATCTCGATTGTGCTATAAATTTATTAAATTAAGGTTACAGCTACAGCACATGTGAGGAGGATATTCGGGTAACACCAATGTCTCACACTGCTGGATAATATGCAGTTTGAAATGAACAAGTCAGTGTGTTGACAACCAAAGAGTCGAGCTGGTCCATATTAGCTCACGTCCATGTCTTCCCACACGTACAGAGTCTGGGGATGATGAACTTGTATTGTTCCATCTGCAGGTATTAGTGTGTTTGTACTAGAATTGATGGTCACTCATACTCACTTGTTCATCTCTGATGAACTTGTGTCACATCATTCCCAGCGTGTTTCAGGGAAAGTCGTCTTAAAGGTGCAGCAGCAGCATTCATCACTGTACTGCCGCAAGATTCGTAAAGCAGCTGGGTAGTGTAATATATTTCAGCATAAGAGGCCATGTGGGTGGAAGTCTGTGTTGCCTTCATTGTCCATTTCATTAGGGGGCTGTTAGTCGCTTTTAGACAGTCTGGGCCAAATCAGAGGGAGGAAACTTACTGAGCAAATAAGAGCTCGAATAAGGTCAGAGACGCTGCTTTATTAACAGTTAGTTTCCTCCTCAAAACCTTCCATACTTCCCAGAAACTGCTCTGTCTCCATGTGGCTGGCGGTCACATGTGTTTACGCACCCACGACTCATAAACTCCAGTAGCCATCCATCACATCGAGTGACATAAAGGAATGTTCACCAAGCTCTGTGATAAATGTTGACTGCAAGCTTTTTATTCCACGAGTGGAAAAGTCTCGTCCCGTTGGGCAGTTTCCAACCTGAGATTCTGAAGCCACCACAGCTCAATTAAAGGTTTCCACAGGGGGTGAGGGGCCTTCAATGAGAAACTTATCTGCACTATACTGTCCCTGGACCCACCTGCACGACCTTTCATCCAGCCGGCTTTGTATGATGGTGAATGTCATTACTTAAGGAGGTGTAGGATGCAAAATACAGCTCAAATGTTTTCGTTGTGGTTTGATCTGGATATAATTTAATTCCGTTGTCAAATAAGATGATAACAGATCCACATCTGAGCAGGTTGTTCTAATTAACTTTCTGTTGCTCCATAAAAAGCAGGTGGTGCAAAAGCCAAACTGTACTCAAACGTGTTTACTGGATGTGCAGGAAGCAAAAAAAATAGAATTAACACATATGTACATTTTCAATACCAAAGTAATTAACTGAAAATTGTCAGCATATCGATGGTGCGATTACAGCTGCTGCTAATTCGACATAGTTCATTTTCAATGGCATAAATTGTTTTAGGTCTTTATTAACCTGCTTGTGTCTGTCCTCCAGATAAAACTGATGTCCATCATATGATTTATTGTTGAGTGTAGATGCTCTCACAAGGAGAAAGTCATCATTAAAAACTACTTTAAACGTACATTCCCAACAGATTCAACAACTGCTGCTCAATGATCAGTTAGGCCAAGAAATAAATGTGAAGCATGAAGAGCATAGAAAGTACTTACAGTTCTCTCCAAAATTAAAGATTTAAAAGAGTTCTCTTCAGTGCAGAACTCAGCAGGGGTCCAGCACACATATTTTTATTGTCTGAGCAGCCTGTGTGAGCATGTGGTCTACTTGGTTCAGCTCCATCTCTGAGCTCTGCTGAGACAAAGCTCCAAACATAGAATATCTTCGTCTTTTCTTTTTCCACATGCTGAGATACTGTATGCAGGAGCCATTATTCTAAGCAATAAACGTTGGAAACGTAGCCTGCAGCGAGATGTGAAGCTGGGAGTTAGAATACAAATCAATTCGGACACAAAAGACTGTTTGTTTGTTGTTGCTGAAGGGAATTTGCTCGCAGCTGGAAATTCCAGATCCACAATTTATTTACCGAACAATGTGAATCTAAAAATGAGGTGATGTTAATTCAGTAGCTCCGAATCAGCGAGGTGACTTCCCTTTTTATGCTTTAGCTTACAATGCTGATACAACCACACTAGAAATGGTGGATAAAAATGTTAAATCTCAATGATTTGAGACTTTCCTTGGGTTTGACATTTGTCCTATCCAGTCAAATTTCAGTATCTACACGATGGGTCTGCATTTGTGGTTCCCAGAGGATGGATTTTACTGTCTTAGGTGATCCTCATGTGCTTTAGTAAAACTAAAAACTAACTAACGAATAAACTCAGCCCAAATGCCGTCTTTGCACACTTGAAATCCAGTGTCTTGCCTGTTTAGAACAAAAATTGTGTTACGCTTGCTGCCCCATTGCTGCCATTGTAAGAGATGACTGACACATTTTGATGCTTGTAATTACTTTAGATGCCTGCTGATGTAGGATGATGCCTTTCAGCTTTTAGCTGTAGTAGGTCATGTGGGAAGGTAGGGACAAACAGCCTTTGTCCTGTATTTTGTCCTTCTTGCTTGCTGTGACTACACCGACAGACACATTTCCTATCCAAAAACCTTTTGAAGATGTCAAAGCAGAGCATAGGTAGTTAGACTTAATAGACTTACCAACGATGTCTTCACATGTCACTGAATGTAGTCAGGGGCTCTGCAGAAACACCAGCAGCAGGAACAGTATCTTTAAAATGCTTACTAAGATTCAGTGTTTTTAACACCAAACAGGTCAAATCTGAACACACAAGTGTAAAAGTCATTAACAATCACAGGAAATCCCTCAACCCCTGTCTCTGATACACTCCCACCAGCAGTGTGGATGAGAATCCCAGCGTAAGAGTTACCGCTCATCACCTGACAGCTCAAAATCCAGCGTCAGTCACATTAATCCTGTTTGTCAGGCTGTTGGCAGAACTGTAATCAACTCCAGTCAGTTTGAGAGGGTCCTCGTCAGCTGCGGAAGCCAAACATGTCGCCGTTGATAAATTATCAATGCCTCAGCTGTGATTAGCCCAGACACTGTGGACAACGTTGGGTCCTACGGGGACTGGTCTCCTGCTGAGAGGCAACTCGACTGAAATGCACATGTACATACAGTTTTCAGTGGAGCTAGATCAGTCTTTTGTCGGCCTGTGGCAGAGGGATTCTCATCATTTCCAACAACTCTTTTACGGCAAGGACTGTGTCCCAACGAAACTGTCCTCCCACCAAGCCTCAGCAGAGATCAAAAGATTCTTTCGTAGTTTTTCAGTGTCCTCTAACGCCATCACAAACAATGTCATCCTTGAAACACTCGTCTCATTCTTGGAGACATTTGCAAACATATCTTCATTTTATTTTAAGGACATGTTGGTTCATGTTTGGCCCTGAGATCTTTGGTGACCTGTCCAGGATGTACCCCCCGCCTCTCGCTCTATGGCAGCTGTATTAGTCTCCAGTCCCCCTGTGACCCTAAACAGGATAAGATAAGGTTACAGATAATTGAACCATTGCAAGACGAGTTCATGTCCTGTTCTAGACCTCGCACTCAATAAAACATTTTGCAGACAACAGAATGATTAAAGAAACAAACAGTTTTCTTAAAATAATGTGGACTCAGCTCAGCCTTTGTGTTTCCCCATTATCCAGTGTGAACTGATTCCAACCATGCTTACCCATAACCTAACCCCCACCCTCACCAAAGCAGCTCTATGGGAAACTTAATCTGACTACCATGCCGGGAATTGAGTGTTTTTGTGACTCTGTCTTCCACCCAGCAGCACTAAACACAAAGAGGATATTGTGTCAAACCCAGATTTTACCTAAATGCTTCTTTGATTGTCACTGGACTGTAAACAGGCTTCCATTCCACCATGTGGTTTGGTTGGAAACCACCATATACCCAGTGAACTGCTCCTACACCACATGTGGTCTGTAATGACCTGCTGAATCCCCCCCACCCCATCTTGGTTCAGACACAAGATTTTTTTCTACAATTGAAAACTGCATCTTACTGCTTGGTGACATGTAAGAGCTGCACTTTGTGAAACCGTGAAGTAGAAAGTCGCATCAAATCAATTCTTATTTAATGTAATGTAAGGAAGTACTAAAGGCTGCTGGATCGAATCCCACCCCAGCAGGTGTGGCTTAACCCACCCACCGAGAGCAACCCTGGTACAGGTCCTGAACCCGTATAAAAATGGGGGGTTGTGGCAGGAAGAGCACCCGGCGTAAAAACACGAACCAAATCAATCAATCAACCCGAAAGCCATTGTAAGGAACAGTATCTTCATACCTCAACAGGCCCCTGCTTCCCGACGTGGTGCCACTATTTCAAAAACGAAACTGCAAACACGATTATGTTTTTCAGAGAAACATAATTACCAAATTATATTTCCTATAAACATGACAATATGTTGATGTGTAACGTAAACAGTGAGTTGCAAATACCTCAATACTGAACATATCATTACCAGACTTGTTTACCAAAACATTCAATTTAGCATTAAAATGTCCTCTCTCAGTTTCTGCCAAAACACGATACTGCAGTACAACTGTAGTGTTATTAAAGCGCTTTGTGCTTGTGTTTAGGCAGATACAGCAGCTAATGTAAGTGGTTTTCTTGACTGAACCTAACCAGACACCGGACTCAGGCGCCAATACTGGGACTGTGGTTGGACAGTCCTGTGCTTTGTACACCCATCACCTTCCCCAACCACCTCCTCACAGCTCCCTTTACATTAATAAAAGGAAAGTTCCTATCATTTAATAATGATTGAGTTTGATACTGTTTGGTCGTTTTGATGGGATGAGGTTGGACAGGGTCGGTGGGTGTTGATGTCCCCTTTCTTTAGTCTGCCTTCAAAGTTTTGTGTTTGTTTTGCTTTGGTTGTCAGTGATCCTGGATCAGACACCATCACCTAGGGCTTGCTCAAGGGAGATTTGTTGGATTTTCTCCACATATGAGTATCGTCTTTTTCATTGAGTCTGATGTGAATTGGCGCTTTATAAACAAAGTTGAATTGAACTGAATTGGTTGATCTGAGCAGCTTTGAGTGTGTGGATGTGATCTCAGTGAATCTACCCTGAACAAATCAATCAGGTACCTCCACCTGTAGTAGTGAACTTTTTAGTCAATAATTTGCATGTTGAGTTTGAAGTTCCTGCTGTTCATGTCAGCTTTTCATACAGAATAGACAGTCAATCAAACGCAGCACAAACTTTCTTCTGCTTATTCAATTATCTCCTCTGGTGTCGCATCATCCTCCTGTTCACTGAAAATTATTCCGAGCTCAGTAACAGTGAAACACCTGAGGGGAGTTAAGGCAATGAGCTGTCTGATAAAAGCATGGAAAGACCCCCAGGATGTTTAATAGATGAGACAGGTGAACATCTATTATCAATTACCCAATTTACCCTGCAGCAGTCAAACCCTGAGCCCCTTGTTTGCCTGTGTCTCCTGCTGCTAAAGCGATGGTGCGTCAGTCGATTAACATGCTAGAACGTGTAATTAGCAGCTCAGACAGGAGCGTCGATCCATTTACCTTTTCGTTCTGCTCTGATTCGCTCTGCGTGCTGCATCAAAGGCTCCAGGACTCTGATAGTGTGGCGTCCTGATCCAGTCAGGCCCCATGTCCTCTGACAGACCTTAACTCACTCCGGTTACGTCTTTCTTTGAGCGTTCACTCATACATACACACATTCCATCGTCCCCCGACTGCAGGTCCAGGTGCCGAAGACACATCCAGGCTCAGATGTCCCACATCTGTAGACAACAGTTTTCCTATTATAGACCCTCTTACCTACATACTGTGGAGTGGAGACTTTTTATTCATGTTTTCTAACACTTCAAATGAAAAACTTGATTATATAATGGCAGAATAAGAAAACATTCAGCTTTTATACATTTTCAGGTTCATAAGTTGGATTTAAATGTTGATTCACAGATAAAACACTGCACTTATTCTTAGTGATTTTGATTCCTCAGCAAAGATTTTGGTTGAAACAGGCCGATGTCACCACAGTGGCTTTAGACAGAATTCTGACATTCTTTTAATGTTTGACAGTATATAATGAAATGTGTCCTCACACAGCTCAGCTAAAGAGGGAACTTTCATCTCACCTCAGAAAGGGATCAACAAACGGCCGCTGCAGCCTCAACATGACCTATCAAGAAAAGTCCATTTATTATTCATACGCCCATCACACACTTGTGTCCACAAACACGCTGCTCAGGGGTCCAAAGACAAGAACTCAACCCTGTGATCTTTGGGTTTTCAAAATCTCTGCACTCCTGCTTAAATGACATTACTGTCTTTAACAATAACGTGACATGGAAACACAGCACACGGTAAAATACTTCTTCTGGTCCTTTTCCTCATTAATGATTATACATACATCTAAAGACGTCCTTAAATGTCCCCATACTTATGCTGTATATGCTATGTTTAAAAAGACAAATCTATGTTTGTCTGGCTACTCAAATTTAAATATATTTTAACTTTAATTTCAAAATATTCCAAATCTAATATCTTTTAACTTTATTCCTTTGATTATGATACATGTGAGCTCTGCATAGTCAGAATACAGTCCCTATATCCATTTAATTATTTTTTAGAATTTATTCTTATATGCTTCTTTCTCCAAAACATTTCACCTTTACCCTATAAATATTCAATTTTATATAAAATACCTGTATTCTAAGATCATTTAAAAAGTAATTTACTGTCAAAATATTTAGTTTATTCTGAAAATGCCTTATTATGTATTGCTGAAATATTCAGACTGCATTGTCTAAATATTCTGACTTGCTTCCCTAAATATTACAAATTCATTTTGTATAAATTCCAATGGCATTTTCTAATTATTCAAATGTATTCAAATATGTTTATTATTTTTAAAATAGTCCAACTTTATTCCCAAAACATTTTGAGTTCATTCTAAAAATATCTGAAAGTATAATAATGCATTTCAGAAATATACTCTAAATATCCTTTGATTTTCAAAACAGTCCCATTTCATTTCTTACATATTTCAAATGTATTTTGAATTTATTGTCAAACTAGTTTGACTTTGTTCTTGTAATAATCTGAGTTGATTCTCAAAATACAACCACCTTTTTTGTAATATGGCTTTTTTGTTTTAAACAAAAAACTGATTTCATTAAAAATTAACTGCAATGAAAATGCTGCTAAACAAACACCCCGTTCTGGTGTCAAACCTTCTGTCCCACAGGTCAGAGGTCGCGGACACAGTCCTGGAGCTCGTGGGCACCACACAACCAGTTTCGAAGTGAATCCTTCCAGAGCACACGGCTGCAGGCACAACTCTAATCGTGTTGAAAGCAGCAAATCGGCTTCTTTCAGAGGGGGCTGCTGTGGGGGCGGCGGATGATTTGAAACGGCCTAATTTAGGAAGCAGCCACAGAGACTGACAGGACATTGAAGTCGTGGTGGACTGTGTGTGTCTTAATAAATAATTTACAGCCCAGACTCTGCTGATGATATGAGGAGCAAATCAGAGGAGATGGAGACAGACATAAATAGTGGAGCGCAGGGAAACAGAAGAACACGCAGACAGATACGAGCAGATACACAAAGACCAGCATCACTGGGGAAAAATGAGGCTTTGTGCTGAATGTAAACAACCACAGGAGGACAGTAATTACATTCTGCAGTGTTTTACTTTCACAGAGTGGCCCATTTTCTTTAAAGTGGTTACCACTGGTTACAGATGCATGTTTGAAGACGGTGGCTAAATGACTGGGTGGACATCACACTCACAAAGCTGTCAACGAGGTTTTCGTCAGCTCAGTGAAAGACTTTAATGTGTGGACAAAAGCACTTGTCCCTGTGTGATAAACAAACTCTGGCCTCACTCAACCTTCTCCAGACTAAACCTACAGCACAGCAGCTCGTAAGTTTGAAACAGCTCCACAACATGTCAACTTCTGAAAAATGTGTCGGTATTTAGGTACTGAAATCTGAATATTTACATAACAAAAACATGGAGAATAAACTTGAATATTTGTAGCAGAATAAATTGGACTCAATAAAGCCCCAAATTGCCATGATGAGTGTATGTAAACCTCCAACAGTAGATCTGAAATCATGGGCTTAGTGTTTTTCTGATCGTTCCACAGGTTGTATGTGTGAGCACGGATTCGTTGCATTTTCAAGAAATGCCTGAATTGTTTTTTCTGTGTCCTTCGTTTTCATTTAGCTGCTTTATGTTTCTGATAGAGGGACAACAGGTGAAAATTCGTCACAGATGCAGTCGTGTTAACAATGTGCCTTCCCCCTCCGTCCTTCTAAAAAATAAAATCAGAATGAAGATGAGGGACACATCTTTGAAGGAGCCTGCTCACGGTAAATCTGGTACAATCAGAGCTGGAAATAGCTGGAAATACCAGCTTCCGTCTATGTTCTAGTAACAGTAGCTGCACCTTGTTAAAACAGCAGCTCTCCCCTTTCAAAATATAATCAGCTCATGTCTCAGCCTTTCCGATATTAAAATGTACATATTAATATATATCAAAAACTGTATTTAATGACAGTCTCACAGTACTTTAATTTTAATACGCTCTATTTTGAAGTGAGCTATATGTTTTTCCTGCACTGCATTTATCTGACAGCTAGATTTTGCAATAATAAACATTTAATAACATTATAAAAGACAGTACACAACCTTCCATTGAGCCTTTTCTTGCAGACGCTCATATTGTTGGATGTCTAGAGCTTTTGTAGTTCCACTAAATAGACTTTCCATTTGATTATAATATTTATAAACAGTTTAATATTAATATTTTTCTTTAGGATGATTCCTACTAGTTTTAATCAACAGTCTGTAAATATTTGGTATAACTCGATATTTAATGTAATGTAAACATTTGAAACATGATTTTGACCCCAAATGGAAAAAAAGGAAATGTAAAAATAAACACTGGCGCCATCTAGCGTAAGAACGCGCACGTTACGCCACGGACGTACGTTACGTTGCGGGAAGCTCGCATGACGTCAGCCCGTCTGCCCCTGACGTCGTTGAAAGCTGCGGATCCCGTGTCGGCGAGGTCAGCAACCCATAGACTGAATACCAGTTCCCCACAAGGTGGTGAGTTTAACTAAACCTTCCGCGGGAGATGATGCTTCTGTTTAACTTGTTTGTGCATTAACGTTGAGCGCACGCTCGTAGACAGCAGCCAACGACACATGCACGAGCTAACTCGACTTGCTAATCCATGCACGCCCCCTGATGGCGTGCACGCCGAACTCTATTCGAAATCCGACCGTTTGACTCTCTTGTCCGTATGAAGGAAGAAGACGCTGAATGAAGATGTAAAACCGAACGCTTCTGTTTTTAAAGCCGCTTCGTGTTAATTCGGCACATGAGTGATGCACGTTGTAGGACGTTACTTCGAGGCTTAAGCGCTTTTTCTGCGAGCTTTACGGTTCAGTTACCCGAATGGACTTTTGACAGTGTCTTCCGGCAGGAAGTGTCCCATCTGTTTACAGGGACACCGGGGACAGTGGTGCAGTGTGGAGCACGGTACTAAATGCTGCTGTTGGTTCACTTTCTACAGATCACACATGGCTCTCACACAAGTGTCCTCCAACAAGTGTTCCGGTGGCTTCCAGAAGGTTTTCGAACATGACAGGTGGGACGCATGAGTGTGCTGAAAGTCCAAAGCTTTCCGATGTCTCCGCACGTCTCCAGGACATAGTCATTTCTGTCTGTCTGTGTTCTCCGCAGCACCGAGCTGAAATGTAAGATGAAGTTTGCCGTGTACCTGCCTCCCAAAGCTGAGACGGACAAATGTCCCGTCCTGTACTGGCTTTCAGGTGAGTTTCCACCCTCAGAGCTCCACAAGCTGCGGACCAAAGAGTGAAGGAGTTTCAGAAAGAAAAAGACAAAAGTTAAGTGTCCTGCTGCTCGGACTTTTAAACCACAAGTTCGGTTTTCTGTACAGCTCAGCTCCAAACCCACTGGTTCCTGTTGACTACTGACAAGTTTATATTCCATTATAATGTAGTTGTTAAAAGAACTGCTAACAGTTTAAACTCTTTGCAAGGGAATAAATAAGACCGTTTTTAAAAAAGGCTCAGTGAAACAGCTGATCACTGTGGTTTCGATTGGTGCATCTGTTGCAGCTGAATAATCCACATTGCAGCATGAATGTGGGACTGAGTTCAAATACACAAATGTGTGTGATGATGATGAAGGAACGTGATGCCCGGTGCAAAATGCTTTTAAACGTTTCTCAATACATCTGGAGCTCTGAGAGGAATATGAAACATCTGCGTTTGGTGCACACAATGTTGTTGGTTCGGGAGCTTTCGTGAGATTTACTCACAGTTCACACAAAAATCGCAAAAGTCTTGTGCTTTACAAAGGTTTATGGGATCGTAAGATGTTACGTTTTTCACGAGTTTTGACTCCACCAGCGACTCACGATCAGCAGCTCCTCTGTTGCATGTTGTAGTTATCAGTTGTCGCTCCTTGTCTCTGCAGGTCTGACGTGTACCGAGCAGAACTTTATCACCAAAGCCGGCAGTCAACTCGCTGCTGCAGAGCAGGGCATCATCATCGTGGCTCCAGACACCAGCCCCCGTATGAACACACACGCACACACACACACACACACTCACAAAACTCCTCCATGACAGCTTCACCTTCTTATGTAGATGAACACAATGGATTTTGCAGGCTGGATTCTGTTTCACCCTCCAGATTTACTGTGTCATCATGTCTATAACCAAACAATAGACAAAGTGAAAGTCTGAGCATTTGTAGTTGTGTCGATCCTGCTTGTAACCCTGAAAAGCTCAAACTCAGACACTGTAGTGACTCTTTAAAGTACTTGATAAAACACATGACACATAGAAGAAGACCAGCAATTATTCATTAGTCCCTGAGGATCAAATTCTGACCCTTCTGAACTCAAAACATAATGTGTTTTGTCTTAACCTGCTGGTGTTGCTCCTCATCAGTGCTACAGAGCTGAGAGATGAACCTTTAAAGACCTTTATCTTGCAGTAGATGAGCACAACACCCACATCCTCTGTAACTTTAAACAACCAAACTATCATAGACAAAAACTAGACTATAACGTGTTTAGTTAATTTGACTAACAAAAATAGTCACCAGACTAAACCTAAAACTGAATCCAAATCAGGTGCCACAATTAGCACTGGTGCTGGACAGCACCAAGAGGACTCCTCAGTCTAGTTGATCCTCCCATTTGAGTTTCAGAAGTCTCATTTTTTCCCAGTTACTCTTTCATTCATACTGTATCAATAATTAAAACTGATAAACTGAATATTTTTGAACCAGGACCTTCAGGTTTTAGATCATTGGCATTGCATTGGAGTTTGATGCAGTAAGACACAGCTGCAATGCGTTGGATACAAATTGAATGAACATTAACTATAGGAAAGTACCAAGGTGTCAGGCTAGACTGTGTTGACCTGGGACCATCTCCCCTTTCCTGCACCAGGTGGCTGTGACATCGAGGGCGAGGATGAGAGCTGGGATTTTGGCACAGGAGCTGGTTTCTACGTGGACGCCACCCAGGACCCCTGGAAGACAAACTACCGCATGTACTCGTATGTCACTGAGGAGGTGCGTGGAATTCCTGCCACCTGTTTACCCTAAACAATCCAAACCTTTGAGCAAACCTGTGTTCTTAATGACCTCTGTGTCTCTCAGCTCCCCAAACTGATCAACACGAACTTCCCCACCGACCCAGACAGGATGTCCATCAGCGGTCACTCCATGGGCGGCCACGGGGCACTGATCTGTGCCCTGAAGAACCCTGGCAAATACAAGGTACATGTGTGTAATACCTCAGAAGATCAGAGAGCACAGCATCGTGTTTATGACTTCCTTCATCACTCCGTTGAATTCTAACATCCCTCCACTGATAATCAGCTTAAAGACGTTTGATCTGCGAGTTTACAGGACACATCTGCTTCTTAGATGATAGACTTAACAATATTCATGTATAAAGAAGAAAAAGCAAGTGGCCTTCATGTTTGGGATCATTTCTACTTGTGTGACGGGGGTGGTGGGGTTTTCTGCGTCACCATGTTGCGTTTAGTTCACCACCGTCGTCAGTGAAAGAACTGCAAGGCAGCAAAGAGAGAGAACGTCAGAGGAGACGGTTCATTTGACATGACATTAAAAGACATAATTGAGGATAAAAACTAAACTGATGCCAAGTTTTCTTTCACATGGTTTATCAGTAACAGCATGTTCTTACTTCTCAAAGCCACTAGATGCTGCTTCAGGACAACCTGAGATAGGGACTCTTGAGACAGAGTTGTGGGAATTTGCACAGTCACTTGTGGTGATGGAGACCTGCATGAGGAGGACATTAGAGCTTCAGTTGGATTATTTTATTTTGTAGCTTGCATTTTAATTTAAATATTGCTGAGAACAAAAGGTCAAAACTTACTTTTATCCATAGAAAATGGGGCATTTTGTCAGATTGTAGCTGACTGGAGTCAGCCCAGACGCATGGTCCACCTGTAAAGTGTCAAACCAGCTGCTGACATCACAAACACAACAGCTTCATGTTGAAATCTGCTTGTGCGTCTCCTGCAGGCCGTGTCTGCATTTGCGCCCATCTGTAACCCCATGCAGTGCCCCTGGGGACAGAAGGCCTTTTCTGGATACCTGGGCTCTGACAGGTCCACATGGGAGGTAAGAACTATGTGGTCCTGATGGTGGTGATGACTGGAATAACCGTGTCCTCCTCCTCCATATACTAGTCACTAATGTTGGACATTAATTGAGATTCTTCTTATCGAAGGTCATGCGGCTTTTCCTCTCCTCTTTCAGGCGTATGACGCCACCGTCCTGGCTGCCTCGTACTCTGGCCCTCAGCTGGACATCCTCATTGATCAGGGACGCGATGACCAGTTTCTGTCGGCCAGCCAGCTGCTGCCAGACAACCTGATCGCCGTCTGCTCCGAGAAGAAAATCCCTGTTGTTTTCAGGCTGCAGCCGGTTAGTTCCTTTGGACTTTCCAAAGTAAAAGCCCGGTTTCTTCACAGTAAGATGGGGGGAGTCTGGGCACCTATCATCATATTTTTAGCTAAAAACGTCTGGTCAAACTGGACAGTTTTAAGTGTCCTAAACTGTTCTGATGTTAGAAGTTATGATGGGAGTCAGTACCCACAGTGCTTGTTCTGCCTGTTCATGTTTGTATCTAAAATAAATAAGTTAGAAATAAGTTGTAACCAAGGCGCCCTGGTGGCTCAGCAGTAGAGCATTGGGTTGGGACGCAGAATGCAGTGGGTTTGAATCCAACCCCACCAGGTTCGGGCTCGCTCAGCCACCAAGGACAGCTCTGGTGCTTGTCCCCGTCCCAGGCATCTAAGGCCAAATCAAATCTAAGGCCAAATTAACGTGCGGAACACGTTCTGCTGTGGCGCCTGCTGAAGGGTCCAAAGCCCAAACCTGTTAATATTTGAACCTGAGTTAATCAAAGCAAGTTGCATCTTCTAAAACCTTAAAAAACCCTAAAATTTTTAACTACAGTCTTGATCTGCTGTTCATTGATCAGAACACGAGGCTCCAACAGTTACTAAGGTTTTCAGTATAAATTCCCTCTTTGGTTTTAAGTTGGGGAATAGTACTGAATAGTACTGAATAGTAGTACTTACTGATATATTAGTATTCAGTAAAATTGAAACGAAACCAAGGTTTGACAAATTCCAGCTGAGCTCAATGTAACATTATATAAATGAGCACAGAACCTGCAAAATATTCTGATCAAAAGTAAAAATCTCAACATGTGTTCACACAGAGCCTTTGTACTAAGGTTCAAGCTTCTAAAGTGTCGGGATGCTTTTATTTGAGATTCAGGTTTCACTTTTTATAAGAGCTGTGCTGCTGTTTGTCGCATTTTTACAGACCAAACCATTCATCTTTGGGTTTGCTCTTGCAGGGCTACGACCACAGCTACTTCTTCATCTACTCCTTCATCAACGACCACATCAAGCACCACGCCAAGTACTTGAACGCCTGAACCCGTCCATCCGGCTGCAATCAAGCTTTTCTGACCTGCTGCAGGAGTCAGTTGTTATAAAGTGACATTTCAACCCAGTTTGAGGCCTTTGTGTCTTCAGTCCAAACAGCACTTCCAGGATAATTTGGGTCATTTTAAAGTTCAGCCTGTTTTTAACTATGACCTGACAGACACTGAAACACACACTGCATTTTCTGTATTCACTGTAAACATTTGTCAGTCAGGAGCCTGGATTGGCTGTTTCTTCAGTGTGTGTGTGTCACATCTTCACACAAGAGCTCTTTTGTTTGTGGTGCAGATGAAATGACCAGTCCAGGCTCCTGGAAATGCACTTGATCTTTATGGTCATAGATAAAAACAGGATTAATTTAGAAAATTCAAAAGAGTCAAAATGTCCAGACCCACAGCAAAGCTACAGGATTTGTTGCTTTGACTCGAGAACCATTTTATGGATTTGCTAGATTATTCTGTTGGTGTGGGAAGCAGTTTAAAAACAGCAGTACTTTCAGAATAAAAGCTCCAGTTTGATTTTGGTGTTTTGTTCTTTTTGTTTTTACTGAGGAAGACAAACTTCAAAAGCAGGTTCTGAAAAAAGGTTTAGTTCAAAATTATATTTAAAGCCAACATTAACCATCTGACCATTTTCAAATCTCTCCAGAGATGTTCAGTCAGGTTCAAGTCTGGGCTCTGGCTGGGCCACTCAAGGACACTCACAGAGTTGTTCTGTAGCCACACCTGTTTAGGGTGCATGCTTAGGGTCGTTGTCCTGTTGAAAGGTCCAGAGTGCTCTGGAGGTTTTTATCAAGGACGTCTCTGTACATTGCTGCATTCATCTTTCCCTCCATCGTGACTAGTCTCCCAGTTCCTGCTGCCTAAAAACATCCCCACAGCCTGATGCTGCCACCACCAGGCTTCACTGTAGGGATGGTATTAACCAGGTTGTTTCTCATGGTCTGAGAGTCCTTCATGCAGGCTGTCATGTTCCTTTTACTGAGGAGTGGTTTCCATCTGGCCACTCTACCATACAGGCCTGATTGCTGGAGTGCTGCAGAGGTGGTTGTTCTTCTGGAAGGTTCTCTCTCCACAGAGAAATGCTGGAGCTCTTTCAGAGTGACCATCAGGTTTTTGGTCACCTCCCCCACTCTCTCGATTGCTCAGTTTGGCCAGTCGGTTCTAGGAAGAGTCCTGGTGGTTCCCAACTTCTTCCATTTACAGATGATGGAGGCCACTGTGATTATTGGGACCTTCAGTGCTGTAGAAAGTTTTCTGTACCCTCGTCAAGTTATGTGCCTTGATACAATCCTGTCCCTGAGGTCTACAGACAATTCCTTGGACTTTATGTCTTGGTTTATGCTTTGACATGCACTGCTAATTGTGGGACCTTTATATAGACAGGTGTGTAGTTTTTCAAATCATGTCCAGTCGACTGAATGTTCTTCGACTGAAACTTCTTTCACATTGTCATTATGGCAGATTGTTTGTAGAAGTTTGAGGAAAATATTGAATCCATTTTGGAATAAGGCTGTAACATGACAAAATGTGGAAAAAGTGTGAATACTTTCTGGATGCACTGTAGTTGTAAGCAACTACAAGTACATTGTTTATTAATACACAGTTTGTGTTGGCAGTTATTACTTCTTCGGAGCAAGTGAGCTAAAACCTCCCATGAATCTGTAAAGTGTCTCCTCAGTAGATCAGTAGGTGGGTTTCCCCTTAACCTTTGTCCCACCCCCCACAACCTTTACGCAAGCAAAGGTCCAGGTGTAAGTAAAACGGAAAAGAAGATGAAACCACTGAGATCTCTTCCAGTTTGTGTCTTTGGCTTAATGCTCCAACTACGCTCAGTGTCCACTTTATTAGGTTAACTAATACAATACAATGTAAAGTACAAAATACAAGTTTCTGCCTGTTTTACAGCTCTGCTTATTTTCTAAGGGCCACAAAGCAGCTTAGCGCTGTAACACTGACTTCACTAATATAATGTGTAATATATGTAATTAACGTTTCAGAAAAACACTGATATATTTGCATCACTAGGTCCTGTCAGCAGTGGTAGGTTGAGGGAGGAAATGTAATATGATATTTAGGGAGATTAAATACACTATTGAATAAAGTTATTATATAAAGATGTAGCCATTGTCATTTTGTCGTTGCAGTAAATGAGATATTTATTTAAAGTAACGTACTTTCATGTGATTGAGCTTACCTCATGCTTACCTGTGCAGGTGGTAGGTTCTACTTAGGTGGGAGCATGAAATGCTCAGTAGTTGAGTGGGGGGGCTTTTCAGTTTGCTGTGTGGGTGTTTTTTTTTTTTTTGCTCTTGTTGGAATTGGGTTTTGCCTCTGTTTAGTATTTGGTTGCTAAACAACACCTTTTTTTGCACTGATCTGCTTCTTCCACATCCCGTTTTGTGTTTTCCATCACCTCCCATGTAAAATGGGGGACGACCCGACACAGAGTAAACAGGTAAAGAATCCACAGTTAAAGAGCAAATGAGAAGAATCAAAGTGCAGTCGGATTTTTTTTTTTTTAAATTATTGTGTCCCAATTTTTATTTCAATATTGTATCAGGTCAGTTATTTTGGTTGAACATCCTCAGATTTGTGCATTTTTCACTCTGTCGGTGCAGTGATGGAAACCAAAGGTGTTTGACAGATGAGGTCTTTACTGATGTAGCAATGAGAAATACACCCCAGTATGTACAGTATACACAGCAGTTAAGGCGACATTAAAACAAATTACACAAAGAGTTACAAAAGGGTATGTTACATCAAAATCCCAACAACAAAAATACATTTCCTCCCAGTCAGAAAAGTACAAAAAGTGAGTACAGGCTGTTTCTTAACAATATATACTGTGTATGTACAAAAAGAATTACAACACTGCTTAACAATCAGCAGGCTTGGAAATGCACATTTACACAATTTACACCAGCGTCACATTTGTCAAACTCTTCTTTGAGAACAAAGATGAATGAAGAGTTTCTCAGTTGATAGAACAGAGATGGGATTAAAGTGCAGATTCTGTCCGGGAAGCAGCAACTGTGGTTTTATTGCTTTTCTCAGAAACACTGACCATGTGACGTGCAAACAACTGTGGATATGAGTCAGATCTATGAAGCATGTTGCTGATGCAGAATATGAACTTTGTCTAACTCCACACAGTAGGTGTCATATTTATCCTGTTAGTTTCGCTGTATGATCACGAACAGGAGCAAAATAATCACAGATATTAATAAGGTTTGTGTTCTCTGCTGTTGCCCGTAGTGTCCAAACAGATGATTATAAACTGGTTATAAAGGCTTCAGGCTGCTGATGGGAGTGTTTTAAGGTGGAACATACAGTACATAACTTGACACACATCACTGCTTTATCTTAACACACCAACAGGAAATTTGTGCGATAAATAATATGTACACGAGCTATAGTACATTTAAATAAAATCCTTTATCGCAAGAGACAATGGGGCTGTGTGGGTTGTTTTTGTGTGTCAAATCTGTCCAGTGGAAGCATTATTTCATTTTAATTTAACTGCAAAATAAAAGTGGCTCAGTCTTTGGACATCAGACAAAATAAAAATGCTCTGCTGGTCCAAGGGTGCTACACATTAGTAAAAGCACAACATGAACATGGACCTGTGAGGATTTGGGTTTTAAAGGGGCAGAAAGTAAACGTGACAAAAGCTAAATCGCTGACTCTGCTCATGTGGGTCAGACTGTAGAACTTATTTACATTGAACAAATCCGTTAAAAGGGGCAGATCATGTTTTTTTCAGGTCTGTCCTAAAGCCATATCCATGTGTTCTCAGCTGCTTTCCACAGTTACATTTGCTCTGGGATATAAGATGGTGTTATCTGTAAAGGTTCTCTGTCCTCCAGCTGTGGTTATGTGGAAGTTAACTCATATCAACTGGACTTGATGATTCAGCTTCCAGATCACGTAGCATTTGTTTTTCTAAAAATGAATTCTTCTCTAATACGGAGGCCGACTTCTATGGGAGGACAAATCACGCTAAAAATGAGTTTGCATTACGTCACGTATCTATGCCATCACTTTGAAAATTAGGGTGAAAGGTCACAGATGGATTCGATGTTCAGCTCCTGTTAGCAGGTATGGAGAGGACACTGTGGACTTTCCTCTGTTGGTAAATGAAGCATCTTCAGCGTTTCCTATAGAATATGATCGTACCCGCAGTGGCGGCCGAGCAGGCAGTGAATCTGTAAATTGCACAAATATTGACTGTATGTCTTTGTATTTCTATATTAACAGGCCTTTGAACACATTACAGTCCAACAGCTACCTGCTTCACATAAACTACTGCTCTACTTAATCGATCTCATCATACATATACTTAGGTGGAAACACTGAACTTTGCACATACAAATCATTTCTGCTTTTTATGTGCATTTCTTTTAGCCATTTTATCATCTTGGGGGGCCCGGTGGGCTCAGTGGTAGAGCATTGGGTTGGGATGCAGAAGGCCACAGGCTCGAATTCCACCCCAACAGGCCCCGCCCAGCCACCAAGGACCACCTTGCTGCCGGCCCCAAGCACTGATTAAAACAAATTAGAGGGCTGCGACAGGAAGGACAACCAGCGTAACAACACGTCCCCCTGAAGGGACCAGCCTCCGGTTTCATCTGATATAGTAAAATAACAACTGTTGGGTATATTAGCTACTTCCATGCTGCATTTCGCAGTAAAAGCACACAGGTCAGATTTCTTTATCTTTGACGTGCTGTATTTTCTGAGTTTAAATGATAACTGCCGTGTAAGTGGCCTTACATTCAGGACGTCTTATATTTGGGACAGTATTGTCCAGCACCCTGAACTATATACAAGCACTGATGAAATCTGAAATAAATACCTGAAACTTTAACCACATAATTCAAAAAACATAAAATTACAAATCTTGTACTGGAGGACAGAAGCAAATATGTTGGAGGACAGTAAACCACATCAACAGTTTAAATCCTATATTACACAATGTGGAATCATATGGAAGCACTTTGTGTTCTGAAGCCGTTAAATCACTGACTCTGCAGCTTAAAGAATAAAATCTAAGGAGTAAATAAGACTGAGAGAAGCTGCTGTCGTTGTACAGATGAAGATTATTGGTGTTGCTGAAAGTCAACGATTCCTTACTGCCCCTCTAAAGTCTGGTTCCTGTCAGGTCTGCACTGCCACATCGTCACGCACACACACACAAACTAAAGCGGCGGATAAATCACTTCAACACACGATTTTTACTTTGAATTTATCGTTTTTGAGTTTTGCAAACTCGGGTTGTGAGGTTTTTTGGAATCCGGTTGCATGAGATCCCTCCTCATCCTCACATACACAAATCTGGTATTTATCAAGTTCCTCCCTGATTTAGACTTTTGCTGCTTTGTTCCTTTGGATAAAACCCATCTGGCAAATGACTAAATATAAATGTATTTTTTCTTACTTTACTACACTAAGCTTGAAGCTTTAGCAACTTTTCATGTGTGAGAATCTGATAAAAAAACAAACTTTAACTTATCAGCTGTTGCACTTTCACCAAACACTGACCTAAACATTTAGGTTGTGTTTCGATCTTCCAGGACTAAACATTATGTACAAACAGAGAAAAAGAAAATAATTAAAGCTCAAACTTGAGCAGCTGCGATGATTATCGGTGCATTAACCATCTGTTTGCAGTGCTGTTGACTTTTAATAAAGTAAATGTTTTATTCTGTACTTCAACTTTTGTTTATGAAGTACTTCTAGATCAGCATCTTGTACTTGGTTCCAGCACTGAAGTGCTCACAGACAAGAGAAGCTGATAAAATGGACGTCACACAGGAATAAAAAGTGCTTATGTTTAACACCAGTTATTAAAGTTTTGGCACTCGAGCAAACTGCATGTCATAAAAACACCAAAGTCAACAGAACCGCTGCAGAAGTTTCACCGACAAAGCCAAATAAAAAAAGGCCTCCGGGTCCATTTTCCCTCCATCTGTGAACACAAAGACTAAAAAGACCCCAAACTACATCAAACTAGACTCCTGGACTCGTGTCAGAGGCCTGAAAAACAGATTAGTGTCCCCACAGTGGCAGGTAAACTCAGACTCACCCTGCTTCAGGGACATGCAAACAGCTCCACAGATAATCAAAAGTCCAACTTTTAGAAAACATACATAATTATACCTAAAATATATATTAGAGAAAAATATTTTTGGGATATTTCTTTCTGAATGTTTACAACAACTTAACTCAGCTTCTCTTTATATTATATCTTTGCGTTTAAATACAAGTTGCGGTTAAATGTGGTCTCCCTCTGCGCTACCAACCTCGAAATCTAGTTGATACTGAAATCCCAGTCTTTTAAAATGCTCCTGCCTCAAATTTAAAACAAGCCAATGAAAATCAGAGATTTCGAGAATAAAGTCGCATTTTTCTTTTCTACAAGAGATGTAATTTTATGTTACGTCAGTGAAGTTTTAATCTTACAAATAAAGTCGTATTTTACAATTATTGTTCTTTACGACTTAAAAAATTACGAATGACTTGAATGACTTTTTCTAAAATTCAGAATATCTACAACATTCTATTTTATTATCTTTAAATCTTATTTATGACTTTATTCTTGAAATTTTCCCGTCTTCACTGGCCTCTACAACACATCAAACATAACAGTGGAGGTGTGTTTATGCCCTTCAGCTCTAAGAGGTGCGTGTTAAAGGGGGCTGTATTTCCCCCCTACCCCCCAGAAACTGGTACAAAAAACACATAGTTTAAGGTCAAAGTCCATTGAATGAATCAGTAAAAAAAAGAAAAATCAACGTGTGACCAGATAACCTCCCTTGGCATCACTTTGCGTCTTTAAATGTAATAAACCCGGATGCACAGCAACCCCAGAGATGTGTTACACCATCGGGCAAAGTCGTGTCGATCCAGGTGTGTGTGTGTTGTCGGTCGGCGACGCTCCGTCCGTCTCTGCTTCTCATGTTTGTTTGGACGAGGCCTCGTCCACCAGAGCCTGCACCGTGACGGACACCTTCACCAGGCCTTTCTCCTCCAGGATGTGGTGAGGAAGACACAGCTTGTCCTGGGAGACCACAGACAGAGGACACAGAGAGGAGTGTAGGAGCAGATGAAGACGTAGATTTAGACAGTTATTATAATATTTTTAACGGGGACAGTGGAGGTCTATAGACTGTCCCAGAATCCCCTTAAGCCAATTTTCATCCATAGTCCCTCTTTGTTTTGGGAAGATGGTATAAACTGATTTACCTCCAGTCAGTGTTTGCACATCCTGTTAGAAGCACAGCGTAACGTCCAGTAATTAGATAATAAATCAGAGTTTGTTTAACCAAATACAGATTCTCCGTTTAGAGCGAAGCTCAGCCTCCAATTAGCAGATTTCAGTGATGCTTGATGAGAAAGTTTTGCATGTTCTTATTTATTGTCATTAGATAATGACAAACACCCATAGGGCTGTGCAGAGTGGAGCAGAGCAGAGTGGAGCAGAGTGAAGCAGAGTGGACAGCATGGGCTTAAGTTCCATATTGTACATTTAAGACTTTCTAACTAATTTGTTCATTGCACAGAAAATGACCTGTAAAACACAAACTTGTGAGTTTACAGATAATGAAATGGACATCACCTGTCTCATGGGGGGGTTAGTTTACACTACATACATGCATACTCTGCATGTTTGTAAGACTGGAAAGGTTGGCCATAGGGGGGCAGACTTGGATTTTCTTCCTTGTAGCTTCTGCTTTTCCACAACATAAACAAAGCCACGTTAATCCTGCAGGACGTTAATGCCGAGATCAGGGCAGAGAAAATGACGACGTAGTTATAGTAGTAGTTATAGACAAGCTGAGTAGGTTTTCTTCAGTGCGTTGATTCAAAGCATTAGTAGTAGTAGCATTAAATTAGTTCCAAATCAAAGGAGGAAATGAGATGTTGCTATGTGGAAAGGCAGCACCCGGTTTTATACCCTCAACCTCAAACAACGACACTGTGGAACAGACGTCCCTACACTGCATTTATTACCTCAGACTCACAGTCAAATATCATACACAAGCTCCCACGTGAAACATTCCCATTCATCCATCCGTCACAAAGTTACAAAATCTGGAGAGAATGTGTAAACAACAGAAAGAGAGAAAGTTTTTCAGCATCCGCTCACTTATCTCAAACATTCAGATATATTATGCTCTATATCGGTTACATCAAAGTATGAAGGCATTTGCATTCATTCGGTTTCTGTGAATTCATATTCACATTCATCGTCTTTATGTTACAGCACAGCAAACCTCCAGGTGTCAAACCCTTAACAATAAACAGCTTAAAAAGACTAAGAATAAATATCTGACTTCATTAACTCCAGCATCTGTAGCCCTTCAAATATTCTCCAAAATCGTTGACGTTGCATATCAGGATACAGCAGAAGTTAAAAGGTTTCATTTCAATAAATAAATTCACATTTTCCTTCTAAACATCATATTCTGTTAACAGCTTAAAAGAACCAAACAAGGGAGAAAACAACACCCAGCTAATATATATCCTCAACAACTAATGAAATATGGCTTCCATTGGCTCCACATCACATTATAATCACAGCTGGGAAAAATACCATTTGTGCAGTTAAATAGAGGTGAACATCTCTATTCAGGGATCATGTGCCTCCGGGAATGTCCATGAAAATACAGCTTCAAATCTTCACACCACAGTTGTGCAACTGTGCAGGAAATTGTCTGTGACTCAAACCGATACCTGTTCTCATTAGCTTTAAAAAACGGAACAAAATAAAACTTGTCTGCAGTGGATCATCAGTGACCACACAGGGTTTTCATCACGACCATCTGGCAGCCGTACTGAAGGTTTAAAAAAAAAAAAAAAACAGAGGTGGCAGTACATCTACTCAAGTACTGCATTTAAGTCCAAATTTGAGATACTTGTACTTGAGTATGTCTAATATATTTTTATGTGCTACAATGCAGAGGGAAATATTGTACTCTTAGTAGTTGTGTACTTGCAGATGCAGATTTTGTAAAACATCTCATGAACAAAGAAATGCTGATGTGCTATTACAAATGAAGCAGCTGTAGATCCTAACTTTTCATTTATGCCTAGAACTGTTGCAGTTTAGCGGACAGATGAGAAACAAATTGATGATAAATGTTTTTTTCTTTTTAAAAAAGGTTTAATTTCTCTGGTGTTTCGCCCCCAACATTTGCTTTTTGTTGCTACTATCTAAATAGTAAATTTGTGAACAGAAAGAATTTGTTGATTTTTCACAGTGGTTCTCTTCATTAAAACTGTGCATTCATGAACTAAACTGAACATGATGCTACTTCTTGTAGTGGAGAACATCTCAGGCAAGTACTTGTATTTTTAGTTGAGTTTTACGCTTGTGTACTTCTGCCACCTCTGGAGCCAACAAAGTCAAATGGTCAATAATTATCATTTAAAGGCCAGATCATGATTTCTTCCTTTACATCTGATACAAAGTGAAAAGGGTAAAACAGTTCCTGCTGTGCACATCTGTTAGGGTATGACTGTCAGTGCACTGACGGGGTTGGACAGTGAACGTGGACTTGGGCTGCACTGAACCTTTGCACAAGCCCTTGCAGACTTATGTCATGCATACTACATGCAGATGTGGACAGCATGAATTGTCCTTTAGTAAAACAGGGTTGGGCAATGTTAAAACACTTACTGTGTAAAATGTTCATCTCCTACTGTCAAAATGTAGTGAGGGAGAGAGGGAAACACAGCTGATCAACAAAATACAGTGACTTTGTTAAAATGTAACTGGAAGATAAAAAGAGTTTTAATGCATCCAGAGGGTGACGACAACAAGAAGCTGATGTCTTTAAGTCCTGGGCTGAGACAACAGTCAGGTCTGCAAGCTCCTTTAGTCTGAGAAAAGTTGGTTGAGGGTCTCTAAATTTGTCCTCCAGCGGCTGTGGTTCAGCTTCTCATCTGAGCTGCTGAAGCTCATTAGGGGCAGAAAGGTGGTCAAGGATGTACTGGTCACGATTCCTACAACCCTTCATATCCTCGGTGTGGCCTACTTCTCTGTTGGACCGATGTCTCTGCTCTTCAAAATGTCAACGTGACGTCAGTGATTTCAAGTATCCACTGCTTCACACTTCCTGCTTCCATTATAAATTTCCGTGCCGATTTATTGCAAAGACACAACATGTCTGTGAGATGTTATCATTTTTCCCACAGGGGCAACAAGAAGAGAAAATCAAAGGGGCTGAGGGTGAGGAAGGAGAGATGTGACGACTCATGGTGATGCTGCATCCATATCACATGGGACCATCAGAGGGTTTTACCTGATCCCAGAAGAGGACATCACATTGTCATGGAAGTAGTACGCGCTCATATATTCACATGCCCTGGTGAGCAGTGAAAGAATTATTTGTTGCTGTCACTGCTTTAAATTCTGGCCACAAAGAGATTCCATCATCAAAAATACAACATAAAATCTACAATTTTCTTTACAAAATACTGTGAAGTTTAGACAAACTCAGTGAGTAGCACATAAAGCTAAAGTATCTCAACACCACAGCTCAGCAAAACTGGACATTTAGGTGCTTTTAACACAATATTTAAAAAATTAGCCGCAGAAAATGTCTGTCCAGTTTTGCAGATGACGCAACGAGACGGAAACTCTCGTTGATTTACGAAGAGGACTGTTGTTTTTGTCTCGGTGTCTTCTTCCTCTGAAAACCGTTTATGAAGGAATCTCTTTGTGCACAGTGTGGAAAGGAGGAATGGTTACAGCGATTCATTCTGCATGACAATTCCCATGGGACAGAAATGCAGCAAAAATAATGAGAGTGGTCAAAAAGAGGGGGTGGGGGGGGGGGGCTGGGTGATGATTGATAAGATGCTGTTGTCATGGTTATGTCAGTTCACACCAAGTATAGGCCACGAACAGCAGAACTAGGCAGAGGATGTGAACCAGGCTCGCGCCAACGAAGTCCCAGATCTGCCAGGCAGGAGGTGGGGTTTGAGTGGTGACAGACACAAAGGAGGGAGTCTCTGACGCCCCGGAGGAGACATGGGGTGGAGTCGAGAGAGCCTCTTCCCGCATCTTGTCTCGATCCAAGGTATCCAAGGCAACCAGTGCCCGAACTGTAGCATGAACCGGCTGCAGGCGGCACTGGGTGATGTCGTAGGGCGAACATAGGGAAGACTGACACCCCCGTTAGAAAGGGAGGGGGGAGTGAATTAAGAAAGGTAAAAGAAGTGGTGGGAATGAAACAACAAGGGAGTAAAAGAAAAAGCAGGGGAGAAGGTGAAGTGAATAGAAAAAGAAACAAAAGTGTTAGAAAAGGAAGCAGGGAATAAGGGATGATGGAGATGAGAGGTTGATGTTGGAAAAAAGATGGAACAAAGATGTTAAACATGACAAAAATTAAACAAGGAAGTAAGTCAAAAAAGTAGGAAAGAAGGTTGTAAATAAGTTTGAGCAGGTGGGAGAGGTGTGAAAACAATGAAAATGATGGTGGTGAGAATAAAAACAGAATAATACAAGGAAAGGATAAAGAAAAAGATGACAAGGAGAAAGAAGAAAATACGGATGGAACATATGAGGATGTAGAAAGGTGAATGGAAACAAGGGTATGAGGAAAAAAGAGTAAAAAAAGTTGGAGTTAAAGAAAAGCACAAGTGTTTTTAAAATGAAAAGGAAAAATGGTGGAGAAAAATTGGAGAACAGAAAGTTTTCAAAAAAGCAAGGAAGAAGATGTGATTGAGGGAGGAAGATGGAAGAAAGGATGGATAAAATACTCTCCAAGAATGAAAAATATCAAGCAAAGAAAAACAGAAGTGAGAACAGAGTAAGTTTGAGGACAAGTACGAAAAAAGGAAAACGATGTGAAGAGGCAACAAGAGGGTGAGTAAAAGAGAGAGGGAAGAAAGATATAAGGTATAGTTCAAGTAAAAAGGAGATGAGAAAAATGAGAAAGAACAGGCACAAAGATGGAGAAGATGTACAAAAAAAAGAGGAAGAGGAGGGAGATATGGTGCGATCCAGCAGGAAAGTGAAAAGAGAAAGAAAAGAGGTTAACCAATGGTCACAGAGGTCAAAGGTCACATAAGAAAGAAAGATGGTGTGCCAGGCAAGGGTTACCATGGAAATGCGCAGGGATGCTTAAAGGGGGGTGGAGAAAAGCTACACCCTCCCAGTGAGCATCCATCATGAGAAGGTGAGGTGGCTGATGGGAGAGCCAGCGTAGCAGCGTTAGCACAGAAGCTGTTAGCACATTAGCTCGGAGAAGCCGCGTCAGTAAAGCGCTGAGGCTGCAGGCGGCCGGCCAATCGCAGGCCGAGGCCTGTCAGCAAGCAGCAGGAATGGAAGTCAAAGGTCAGAGTGAAGAAACACCTTCGTGTTACCACAGAGAGAAAGGTTCTAAGAGTGATGCATTAACATGATGTGAAGACAAAAAAAACACACTTTCTATCACATTTTACATGACATTTATTTGACCTTTAAGCCCCAATAATGTCAAAAATGTCTATAAATGTGATGAAAATCATTCATCACCTTCCTTATAACACTGGATGAAACAAATACAGCTGTGCTGCATTATCCTTATTCTTGTGACCTCTAACACAGTAAAAAGCTCTTTGATTTCCGTTTGTGACTTACATAAACACAAACTCTTCGTTTCATTGCACTTTCGGGAGATACACTCATTTGCTTCTCGTGAAGCTGTGACTGATCCCACTCCACTGAGTCTGGCTCTGTCCAAACAGCTAAATTCACCAGCACCTCTAAAGCTCACTAGGTGAAACACGCTGTAGCTGGGTTATTTAAAGTGTTCAGACAGCTAGTGGACGCGTGTCCATCAGGTCTGTCCAGAGAGACCTGATGTGTGTTTAAAAGGCTGCAGAGAGTCTTATAATACTTTGAGACACAATGGTTTTAGTTTTTGTCTCAACAACAAGGAAAACAGTAGAAATCTGGCCTCCACGTTACAATGTGTACTTGAACACATGCAGCTGGCCAGATGTTCTGGCAAGAGTTAGGTCAGTTCAACTTTAATCCCTCTGTGTGGTGGCCTGCAGGTTTATGCTAAGCTAAGCTAACTGGCTGCATGGAAGCAGATCAGCAAGTTTGCCTAAATCTTAAACCTCGTTTGGTTTTTGTTCCTGTCACTGTATCATGAAGAATCCGAGCGTGAACAGTGACTGGACAGTGGAGACAGTTGTTCAGCTGCGACTCCTGAACACTTACAGTCAGAAACCGCTAATGCTGCTGAAACAGACTTAAAAACAATGCAGCTTTTTCCAATACATTTTTACACACAGACACGCACACACACACATGAAAGAACCCAGAGCAGCTCTGTTTCAGACTGAAGCTGCTAGTCTGATCAACTCCTGTCATGATGGAGGAAGCTGGAAGCTGCAGGCAGCGATGAAGGAGCAGATGAATTGGCGTCAAATGTCGACACAAATGAACCCGTTTAAAAGCGATGAAGAACAAAAAGGAGGCGGACGAGGAAATAAAAGCAGTGCTGGGAAAAGGCTGAGCACATTTCAAGTTCTCAGTTGCAGATAAACCGTAAATTGTTGCTTTCAGCGGATTTTAACTTCCAGGTTTTCACGTTTAGATTTTCTGTGATTTTAAAACTCTTAACACTAAAAACAGTAAAGAAAATTTGTTTCACATCTACATAACCCACTCAGATAGAGAAGTGCTGCCTAATCCCCAGATCTGCTTCAGAGTTTAATGTCAGCGTCCTGCAAAAACTCCACCTCACTTGTCAACACTGATTATAAAGCAAAACTGAAGAGAATTCTTCTTGTGTTTTTGCAGGACACAGTTCTTGTTACATGTGAGTCTGATCAAACATCAGTTAACAGAATCAGGAGATAAAGTATAACTGTTGAACTCTGGTGAACTGGGGGTTGCTGCAGGGCTGCCCAGTCTGTCATACTGGTAAAACTGGACAAACGTGCAGCTTCCGAGAAATGAACTGTAACCAAATTAACTTCTTATCTCATTATCAGCAGCTGCTGTTTGCTCACAGTGGACATCAGGATAACCATCTACTTTTAAAGCAAAAGTCAGACAGAATCTAAAAATCTGTCAGAAATACTGATGCACGAGCAGCAACCTGCCCATATTTTTCCATGTATATGTTTACAGCCAAATATTTGGAACTTCCTCGCCAGGAATGCTGCGAGTCTAAACCTCCTTTAATTTCTTAAATCTAGCATTTAGATTGATTTAAATGTCTATTTCGGATTAAATGTTTACTGTTTGTTGGCACAACTTTGACAGAAATAACTTAAGTTGACAGATCGAAGGTTGAAAACAACCCCCAGTTCAGAGAGAGAACTGTTCTCGGGGCACGAACAGGGCCGTGGGTGCCGTCTTACCTGTGGTACACCGATCTTTCTGCAGGCATCCAGGAAGTTCTCCACATTTCTCCGACACTTGGCCATGCTGAGTTTGGGCTGGAAACACAAAGTCACAAAAATGCACTTTTGAAAGTAGATATTTCACCAGATTTTTGAACTAAAACAATTTCCTCTGCTGCACACAGATTCGTATTAACCACACACTGTACACAAACTTTATCAGAGGACAGAGAACAAACATTTTTTTTCGTTCATTCTGGTTCATTAGCGGCATGACTCAGAGTCTGGGACGTACCACTGCAGGTGAGGGGACGTGGATGCTGCCCACGGAGCGTGGGCGAATGTGATTGGCCAGATGACAGAGAACGACGCCGTCCATCAGAGACGAGCCGAGGTCTTCGGGAAGGTCGATCTTCAGTCTGCTCTCGATGCTCTGAGGAGGACACAACAACGTACAAAATGAATAAAGGTGGAATTAGACTTCTCTGTGGATAAACGTATGTGCGCACCTACACTCGGATACGTTCGCACATTGCACTGTAGCTGTACGTGTCCACAAGGGGGCAGTATCAAGTTTAACAAACCTACGATGTCCTGTCCTTTGTTGTTACTGAAAAGACCTATGGCTATTTTGAGAGATAACTGAAGTGGTCATTTCAAAGACCAAACAGTAAATTATGAAACTATGTCAGGCTTCATTAACCAGATAGTAGTTTAGTATGCTGAAGTATCAAAGCCAGCGTTTTGATATCCTCATCTCAAAACAGTGGGACCCTGTTGCATTGTAATAAAAGTACAGCTTTTTATCAGAACACAGTGAAAACTAAATGAATACACTAGACTGGATAAAACTGCAGTACAACAATAGAATATGTTAAACAACATACATAAATATTATATAAAATCAGTGTGAAACATCAGGACCATTATGCACAGTTACGTCTCTTCTTATACTTTTTCGTTCAACTTCTTCCCATTTCTTTTTTCGCCCCCTTTTCCATCCTGACTCCAGACATAATCTCTACACAACGTGTTGTTGGGATCTGGAAGCTGTGCACAGCAGGGCCTCTGACGTTTACATGTGTCAATGGAGAAGTATTTTTACGCAATTATAAGTCTGCAAACCCCTAAAAGACCCCTGCATCCTACCCCTAAATAGTTCAAAGGCCTGTACTGCCTACTTCAATAAACCAGATATTATACGTGTTTTTAGTGTATAAAATCCTGCAGAGGATTGTTTCCAAGACTAGATTTAGAATAAAATAAACATTACTTTAATTACAGGGCATTTAAAGATGCTACACTACGAGACACAAGATGCTTCCTTTGAATAAAAGCTCTTAGAAAAACGTATTTTCAGCAAAACGTTTCTTGCAGAGCTGTGTTTGAAATTTTTAAATTATTATTACATGCAAATATTCTAAAGCCAGAGACCTTTGATCCAACCTGTGGAAAAAGTTTAGATGAATAAATGTTCATCTTCTAATTGCAGTCACATTTTGTCTGATCATGGAAAATAAAAACAATTTCCATCGTCTGCATTGAATTGGAGGTGTTAACAGTTAAATTCAAAGCCCTGATGTAAACTCATTAATGATTAGTAAACAGTGTGTCTCACGTCTCTCAGCTGCTCCATCAGCTCCAGTTCCTCACGCAGCTGCTCCATCTTTCTCCTCATGGTGAACTGAGGATCCACAGACTCCAGACTTTTGTGGCTCCGCAGGAAAACTGCAGCAAACATGATGACAACACCAGAGAGACAACTTTAGACTGACACGCTCTCGTACACACTGGAAAAACACAGTGATGCCTCTGAAACACAGGACACTTCAACAAGTGTCTCAGGCAGAGCTGAAGGCTGAGGTCAGGAGAGTTTTCCCGAAACGAAAATGCTACCTCATTATGAAAGTGATATGGTAGTTTTTGTTTATGAACCAGTTCTGCTGGGAAACATAAAACCATGATGATTCAATGCTGTGAAGCACTGGACAGGATGCAGAAAAACAACAGACCAGCAAATAAAGCAAGGTGGTGCTTCACATTAGATCTGCAGCAAGAGTTTAAACATCTTGTGCTTCATACATGATGCTGATGTTGTCATGGTTTCCATTCGAATCCATCATTTGGCACCTGGTTCTTGCTGGGAACCCGATAGTTACTGAACCAACCCATTTTTGAACTTTGTTTGTGAATGTGAACTGAACCATGTCATTAAAAATCAGATGATGAAGGCTGGAACTAAGTCTTTACTGCATCCAGTAAAGAAGATATTACACAGCGAACAGGGTTTTCTTAACCTTATTGATATGGTCCTTGGAGACAGGAAACACCCTCTGCTCCGTCAGATTCAGAAAAAGCTCATAAAAACCAGAACAACACAAACTGTGACTCTGCTTCCTTCCAGTGCAGTCACATCTGGGCTCAGAAATTCACTGACACAGAAAAAAAAATTCTCTCTCTGTCATAAAAGATGGCTTCCATAAGGCCAACACTGATGTGCACTCGTGCAGCCGGTGGACTGTTGGCTTTGACTATGTCACAGGATCAGTCGTGTGAAGAAGTTTCCTGCAGACTTAAATAAGTGAGTGAGTCTGATGCTTCCAAACTCTGCACTGCTACAAGTACAGGAATTCACAAACATGTTCACACCCTGAACATGTTTGTCTTTAAACTCCAGGGTATAAAATACCCAAAATGCTGATTTGTCCTTTTCCAGCACAGAATACAGCAGGAATGATTAATATAATAATAATAATAATAATACAATAATAGTATAATACTAATACTGTATGTGATATGAAATGTGGATCAGTGAGCAGAATCCGTAAACGATAACAGGCTCAGAGAGAAGCAGCCTTTCAGTGTGTAGGAGTGTGGCCTCTTCAGTCACACTCAACCAAAACACTCTCCCACACATCAAGCCTCACACTGCTGAAGGCTGAATCACTCGATCACCTCTTTGTCATTTCCAGCTGTAAAACATGGAGCACACATTAAAAACCACAGCGTTAAACTGGGTCACATGTAGCTGGTACCAACAGGAGGCTGTGACCCAGTGTTAGCTTGAGGTCGATGGGTAGTTTTCCCAGGTTCACCACCTGGTGTGTTGGTGCTACACTGTCCTTCCAGTGAATGTCCACAGGAGGGAGCTACACACCATCTGCATGGACTTCATGTCCCTTTAACCTGCACTCTCCTAAGCTAAGAGATACTTGAGGTAAAAGGTTTTAGATATTTATCAGATATTTATTTGTAAAATATTTTGAAAACCATTTATAATTTTTCTTCCACTTCATAATTATGTACCACTTTGTGTGAGTCTATCACATAAAGTCCCAACAAAAAACAGTGAAATGTGTTTCAGTGAAATCTAACTTTAACCACATGCATCTGTTTGTGTGCAGCCACCTCACACAAACACGTGAACAGCTGGAGATGAAAGCAGAACGTGGTGACGCTCTGCTGATATCACACACACCCACTGAGCAAACTCAGCTAGTAACATGTTTGCTGTGAAGGTATTTTGGGTCCTACATTGTACAATTGCTTTGTTAATTTAAACTTACTGCTGGTGTGTGTGTGTGTGTGTGTGTGTGTGTGTGTGAAGGGGGGTATTTCATTCAAATTAATTGTGGGTCAATATGAACATCATTCAAACATGATCACTAACAGCAGCAGGAGGAGCTAGTGAGTCACAGTCAGATGTGACACACTCCCAAAACGGCTCAAACTGGCTACTAAATGTGGTGATCAAAGAAAAACAGCGCTCAGAGCAAACTCAGATGACAAATGTTCTAGCAGCTGCTTGACAACACGACAGGTTTCTGTTGCTGAGGAGAAAAAAGGGCCTGGTGATAGAGAGAGGCAGTCTGAACACACCTGAGGGGGGGTGTGTGGTCTGAGTCTGCAGCTTCCAAGCCTAGAAAAAGGTGGGACCTACCGCGGGTGTGCGCGCCTCCGTCGTCATGGCTACGAAGTGGTTCTCTAAGGAAGGGCGAGGCCTGTGGGAGGAGGAAGGGGTCGAGACAGGAAGGAGGGGGCGAGCAGGGCAGCGAGGGTGGGGCTACAGTGGTCAGAAGTGTGTGGAAAGTGGGGGCACCAGGGTGAACCAAGTATACAGCAAGGCAGATATCAATTCACGGAAAACACACGGCAAGAACACCAATATCACCAGGAGAAAGGTCCAGATCATTGGTCGGCAGGGAATCAAGAACAGGGTGATCGACAGGAAGCAGGAATGAATACGACATGACACACGTGCAGGTGTGTTCATGATTTCAACATGCGGCAGGTGAGTGAGAGGAGCAGTGAAGGAGAAAAACCAGAGGTGGGGGGGGTTCAACACAAAACAGCACAAAACAAAACAAAGATTAGTGGCATTTCACAAAACAGATGCTGTTAGCATTAGGTTACCTTCATCAGCAGTTAGCAACGAGTCACACAGTGGTAACAATTAGCGAACGAAAGCTGGATGGTTGCACGGGGGCTGCTACAAACACAGCGGACAAGCAGCGAGCATGAAGCTGCATTTAAACATTGCTGGTTCATTGTTGTGCTGATTTGGATTCACACTACACACTGGAGACTGGAGCCGCCATAAAGGGAAGAATATGATCGGAGGAGCTGCTAGACGACCTTCCCACCCGCTTAATGCGAACAATGAAACTATCAGGCAGTTGTAAATGGTCATTTCCATTTAAGTCAGCACAAACTAGTGCTTGTACTGGGGAAAGGTTTTAGTCCCTTGGGATGTTCTGATCGCTCCCAAATCCTCTCTACAGCAGGACCATGTCCCCAAACATCAGCCAGAATTACTATAAAGAGCTTTGTTCAGGGACAAGAAGATCAAGGAATCCTGCAGCAAGCGGACAAGTACCTGCAAAACTATGACAGTTCAGTAAGAAATATAGTAGCAGCCATTTACGTGATTACGTAAAAACATATATTTTAAGCACCTAAAGCCGTTGTACAGTTCTGTGTTTGTCCACCAGACAGCACATGTAGGTTTTGCAGGGCAAATAAATCTAATGCATCCACAGCGACAGTGAGTATGCTTTTAAAAACTTTACTAGCTTCATCCCAGTTTTTAAACGACCAAACACCTTTCAGAGTACTGGTTTGATTACAAAGCAGAATCAGCAGCAGAGACTTGTGGGCTCTTTTTATAGTTTTCAAGCAATAGAACATAGAATAGCTGCCTTACTGTTTGTACTTTCTGTCGATCAAAATCAGGCCTAAAGTTTTCAAATTCTCAACTTAGTCAGGTCATTTTGACAGTAGAGCATGATGGGTGACATCAGTCTCACCACATCTGCTGTTTCCACATCACTATTCATGCTGCACAAACTTTAGTAAACCTTAAGCAGATTAAGTCATTTCTGAGTTACCAACAAAACAAATACACCACATGTGTGGAACAGGTAGGTCCAGGTTTGATGACCCTCCCCTCTTAGTCCAGAGCCCACTCACCTGAACGTGGCTTCAGTCCAAACGGTGGGTTGGAGAAGGTTGGAGGTCCACTGGCTGGACCTCTGTCGTCTCGCTGTGGCAAAAGAAACAATCCCCAGTCAGTTTCATTTACAGGCAACGGATGTTCGCTCACAGATTCTGGATATTATGTGCACGGATGCTTCATGTGGGAGCAGTTTGTTTCAGACATACAGATGACAAACGACTCCACAGAGAATTAGACTACACAGAAACACAGACGCTGCAATGATGAAGTCCTAACAGGAGCTCAGAGACCTACTGTTAATGTCCAAACTGGCTCAAAGACAAAAGGCACTCTACTTTCCTGTCCTTAGCCATAAATCAACTTATGTAATCAACAAAGACAGAGAGACAGACTCGGCACTCCACACATCTGAAATTCAACAGAAACAGTATATGTTTTGAAAAAGCCTCTGCGATCAAAGCCAGTTTGAGAAGATGATTGTTCTGGGCTTAAACAGAAGACACACTAAATGAAATCTTGTCAGTTTACCATTTGTCACCGTGACTCAAACTGACACATCACATCAGCCACTTCTGCAGATTGGCCCTTTGCACACTGACATGCAGGACAGGAAACTTTCACTTCACCAGCCTCCAGTTGATTGAAATCAACAACTCCATATAAAACCCATTTCTAAAGAAGAGGATGTGTCTGAACGACTGGTGAAACATCTGGACAAAAAACAAATGACGTGTTCCCACTATGTTCACATGTGTAACCTGCAGCCAGATACAATGTGACACATAGGAAAACTCTGCAGCTCACAGCAAACTGACACACAGGTAAAAGGCCGTCAGAGACAGCTCAGAGGCCACACATCCAGTGGTCTCTGGCTACGTTTACCTGGATTGACATATGCCACTCATACTCCCGGCATGCAAGCTGGGCCTCAAACCTGGCCTTCTCTAGAATCATCTGTCTCTTCTTCTGGAACTCATAGCCACCTTCCTCCACGCGCTGCTACAGAACGCAGCAAACGTTTAGGTCTTAAATTTGAATTTTTTTATATAGATATATACTGTATATACTAACAGGATGGGATCAGAGTTTTTTTAAGTCTGTCTTAAAACTATAACCAGGTGCCAACATGAAAACTTGACCAGTTGTTTTCCTGCTGTATCCATTATCTGGTGACTGGACAAAATGTTTACAGTCCTCGTTTTGTATAAAACGTTGAACTGAAGTTTTAGTCTTAGACTAATTAGGTTCAGATACTTAAAATCCTCAATCTTTACGCACCACTTTCTACTGCAGCCCACAGAGAAACTAAAAATAATTAGATACCTGCTTGGTGTGATTAGCTTAGACTGTTGAAGCCCATATAACCTTCAGTAAAATCATTATTGAAATGGATGCTACAACGGATATTATGAAGGGGGCCAGTATGAAGAAGTGGAAAGATGATAACAAGCATCAGATCATATTGGGACCTGACTACTGTTTTAACATAGACTAAAAAAAAAATCACAGTTATCCCATTAAGGATTTATAGTTTATACCTACAAAAACAAATGCTAGTTTTAAAGCCACGATGTGCAGACGTAACAAACGGCATCAACTGCCAGTGCTTTGTTGTCCTTTGAATGAATGGGCACTTGGTGTCTGTTGACCTGGCATATGTTAGTTTAAGAATAAGTTTGTCTTTTTGTATTATTTATCAACCAATTTATCAACTGCCTAACTAAAGGAATTCTATTTTATATTGAAACCATTATTAGATCCACTAACATTTAAGGGAAAGTCCAGGCTAGAATAAGTATGCAAATACCACAAACGTGACCACATTTTGACCAGATTTGTTATGTCATCAGACACAAACCATAGACCACACGTGCATACTACCAATAAGCTCTTTGAAAAGAATTTAGGCGTCATATACATATACATGTACAAAATTTTCTGTCTCTCCACATAAAACCATCATCTGTAACTTGTGTCAACTATTATCACTTATGCTGATGACAACCTGCTATTTTGTGCTATTCCAATGTTTTAAAAAAGATAACCTCTAAAGTTCTGCTCACTGTACCTTTGGTGTGGTGGAGCCATCATCGCTGTCTTGCCCACTGAGTAGAGAGAGAGTAAATCATAAGGAAATAGTATTATTTTGTGAACACACAGTACTGTTGCTATGAGTTCCTTAAGTTTTACATAATACATCATGAGCAGTGACCAAACTATTATCAGAAGTAGAGCTGACGTGACCGGATTCACCATCTTGATCAAACAGAATGGAGTATTCCATGGCCATGGTGTAAATTTAAAAGATGCACAAACACACACAGTCTTACTTTAGTGACTCATCCACCGTGACCATCTCCACTGGGTAAAGCTGGACTCCAGACAGATCGTCCTGCTCCGCGTTCATTCTGACACACAGAAGAAATGCACTTTCAAATGAACTGTTTTGGTTTAGAAATACAAAATAACAGGATCTCATTTTACAACCCCAATTCCAGAAAAGTTTGGAAGATGTGAAAACTTAAAATATAAAGAAAACAATTATTTGCAAATCTCATAACCCATATTTTATTCACAGTTCACATAAAAAACATAACAGATGTTCAAACTGAAAAAGGGGTCCTGAACTGGCCTGTCTGCTGTCCAGACCTTTCACCAATAGAAAACATTTAGTGCATCATAAAACAAGAATTCTGGCAAAAAAAAGGCCCATAACTGTTCAGCAGCCATCATCAAATTCAAAATATTTTCCATGAAATGGTAAAATATCTCACTCTTAACATCTGATATGTTTATGTTCTATTGTGAATAAAATATGGGTTGATGAGATTTGCAAATCTTTGTATTGTTTTTATTTAGGTTTTACAGATCGTCACAAGTTTTTGGGAATTGGGGTTATAATAGATAATACAAAGTGGATTCAAGGTTTAAATATGGGTGCTGTATGTAAAATTCACTTTCCTTTCTTTTATGCAAAAGTACAGTCCACAATTCATCTGAAACTAATTAAAGTCAGTCAAATAATCACACTGCAGGTTTGTTCTCACCTGCTGGGATCCTGCAGCATCTCCACTGCCTCCTTTAGCTGGTTGATCATGTCAATGTGCAGCTCTGTGCCCCCCACGACCTTTGACCTGAAGCAAAATAAAAGATGATTAATGTTCTAAACCGAGTAGACGCACTGAAAAAGAGAAATGAACTTACGTTCGTTGTGACGGCCAGTGTGACTCTTCTTCTATTCTGAGGGGCTCATCAAAATCTGCTGCTGTCCGACCCTGAGCAGACACACAAACATACACACATCAGCACCAGCTGCAGCTGTCACATGATCAACAGACTCACTCAGGCATTGGCTGAAACTCAGAGACATCACCACAAACCCAACAGTGAGAACACTGTACCAATGTCTCTACAGCTGCAAGAGGATTTGTACGTTTGACAGAAACAGTTTGTTGTATTTTGGAGCCCAAACATGCATCATTTTAATCTCTAGTTTGGCCAATTATGCTATGATGCCAGGCTCCTCCTCAGCTCTGTGAGTCTCTAGTCCTTATTTGGTCACAGCCAAGTTTCCACAGAGAGACACAGGCTCACGGTGACGCAACCGTCTATAACAGGAGTGTTTCTCTAATGGCTGTTCGTCATGACAACTCCGCGCTTCCAAGTCAATTCAACTCAATTTAACATAAAGTGACAGTTTAGGATGAAAGCTCTTTAGAACAGACCACAGACTGCTGGAGCCTGACATGACGAGCAGTCCAACTAAAGCTGGAGTAAAGTGTTGACGTCATTCTGCTTGTCGTGTTCTTCATAAACGGAACCTTCTACACCATTTTTAATATAACACAGAGAAACAGGAGGAGAAAGTTTTGCCTTGATGTAGTTGACGAAGCGAGTGCTGAGACCAGAGTCTCTGTAGGTGAACTGGTCCTTCAGCGCTTCCGTAGGACTCTCCTCAATCAAACGGACTGAGTCGGAGTTGGGGTCCGCTGAAATGGAGACAACATGGAATATAAATGGAGATAAAACCAATATCCACAGCTGGAGAAAGCACACTCAGGATTCTTATGTTAGAGAATAAAGTCATTTAATAAATGGTTAAAATACTTCTGTGTGATATAAAGGAACAACCAATCAGAGTGGTCTCTCTCACTGATGGGACCAAACCCATTTCAACAAGCTGAATTGCCTGAAAGAACCATGCTGACAACTAGAGACAAAAAAACTAGACAAACAGAAGCTATAAGTTTGTTATGTAACGTTAAGAGGCTCTGGTTCACCACCAGTCTCTTATTTATGCTTTTTTTCCATTTTTCTCCTCGTTTCTCAGTTGTTATCATAAAAAGGACTTTGCTGTCACATGGAGAGGACAGACATCCAGTTTAAACATGATCATGTGTACATGTTGGTGACACGTCCTGAGAGTTAAAGTGAAAAAGAAGAGATGCTCTAAACAGATCTTGGCTCAGTAAATGTGACCCTCCATCAGCTCTGACCTGATTAAGGCTGATTAAAGTCTATTTAAACTGTGTCTCTGGGGAGATGCTGCTCTTCTCTAATGGAGTTCAACAGCCCAGATACTCACAGGCAGACACACTGCAGACACACAGCTGGCAGGTTGTCAGAGAAGCAAAGCAACAATGAAGTTGAAATGAATGAAAGTTGAAAATAACATTTTCTAAAACAATTTCAAGACAACTCAAGTCTAAAATAAAGGTTGAAAATATAGGTTCCCAGTTCAAACCATTACACTGTTAAAGAGCCTTTCAACACCAGCCTAGTCTATAAAATCAATGGTTTTCTGTTCAGTGCACCTACAACAATAGGACCAACTACCCTGGCGTGTTCTGTACATACTGTACAAAGTGTTACCTGTCAGGGAGCTGATGTGTTCACTGGAGTCGTCTTTACTGATTCCCTCTTCTGTGATGTGGCTCATCGGTACATTGAGACTCAGACTGTCCTCATCTGATGGCTGCAACAAACAGCAACAATGAAAAATTATTATTTACTCTGAAAACCTCTAAGACAATTGCGTTGTTACAGCTTTGCTGATGGAAAGATTTGTTACTTTTTCCTGTTTTGAATCACTATAGAAAATAACTGTTCATCTTTTTATTCACGAATTAACCGACAATAAAAATAATAATTATTTGATACACGATTTGATAGAATGAACACACAAAATTGGCTTTCGTAACAAAATGCAGCATTAGAAAGCTCCAACACTCTGCACTTTCATTTTGGCCTTTGACCTCTGCTGAGCATCACAACATCAGCTTTGATCTGTTTATTACATTTCCTCTGCAGATGATTGACAGATGAAGGTCGCTGCACATTAAATCAGTTTCTATCATTAGTAATGTATCACGCAGCTGCTGAGGAAAGGACTTCAACAGAAGCATTCGAGAAACAGAGACAGTAAATCATCTCATTTCAAATATCAGTTGATACAAATCGGAGGTAAATGTTGTGCACAAATACACACAAACATGATGCAGACACTGTCACTTAATCAGACACACTAACACACACACCCCTCCTCCTACCTCAGTAGCAGACAGTCTCTTGTCTCCGCTGTCGCTGCCGACTCCTGAGTCGCTGTCCTGCTTCTTCTGCTGCTCCATGTCCTCCACGCTGCAGACACACAATACAGTTCACACACCTAACACACACAGAAGGAGGTAGTGTGTGTGTGTGTGTGTGTGGGTGAGCCAAAGTGAAAGTAAAAGGAGGGAGAGAGACAAAAAGAGAGAGAGAGAGAGACAGACACACAGTCTATCCACCCCCCCTCCCTGTTCACATCATGTCAGAGTTTTTATTGTTCACATTATCTCAGTTTGGTTTTTGTTTTTAACCAACCACCATCTGCTACACCTGACTCCTGCTTTTTAATCCTTTTTAGCACATCATCAGTAACATATTACTTCAGGTAAGCACATCTGCATCCCCACGCCTTACTTCCTGTAGCAGCCCATATGTCTTTTTAATTATTTTCTTGAAAATATCATCATCCAGCCACAGAATAAAATTTTAAAAAGCCCCATATTCTTAAGGCTGTCGTGACAGTTTACGTATCACTTTCAACGTGGACGAGCGATGCTCGTCTCTCCTGTACAGCTAACACCAGATGTTTTCAGCTAAATCCAGCGTCAGAAAACAGCAAGTAAAAGTATTAGCCTAAAAACTTCAATGCAAATCTTTTCCTCGCGTAAAAGCATTAAGCAGATTATCTACATTTTACTTACAGTACAAAGGTAAAAATACTCCACTAAGGTTGTGACTGTATGTGGGTGTACACACACCTGTACACATACACGGACCCTCATGGGACAAAAACGACCCTGATTACAGTGATTTCCCAAATCACTCGTGCAACTTTAAAGTGCTGCAGTGTGAATGCAGCCATGCAGCAGTCTCTAAGCAACAGAAACAGGATTTTCTAGGCTACGACTAAATTAACCTCCTGTGAACAATAGCCTACCTCCTCTCCTGGAACAAATTCGTTCTGTGATCCATAGTCAGTGAGCTGTTTAGCCACAAACTACACTGGTCATTTGAATGTGTCCTCAATGACAAATGAAGGAGCCTGTACATCTCAAGCATCAGTGCTGTCCTGTGACAAATGCGATGAAAAGACCTGATCCATGTGTTGTTTTATCATGAATCACTGCGTTATACTCTCATCTGGTTTACTTTCAAGGTCTGATTTAATGAAGTTTTAAAAATAGCATCAATCTGTTCCCAGCTTCCTCTGGAGTGAGAGGAGAGGAAGACAGACATTATTTGATATTTTATTCATCTAACCAATTCATTAAACACAATATTATACAAATATTCATGTCAATTCATGTTTTACCTTTTTTGGACATTTGTTCCAGGAAAACTGTGCATAACATGTCAAATGTCAACCAAATAAAGTCTAATGAAGTGGGAGAGAAACTGAGAAGGCAAGATTGTTTTAGAGAAAAAGAAAATCCATGAGGAAAGAAGGAGAAGAGGGAGAGGAAAACTGAGTTGTAGGAAAAATCAAAGACTCAATAACATAAGAACTGTGGATAAAAAAAATAAGAATAAAAACAGGTGAAAGCTGATTCAAATAAAAGCATCAGAATGAAAGAGGTGTGCGGTGTGTAGGTCAGTCCTGTAGAAGAATGGGAACCATTTGTTTATGTCCGCGTGTTGGGAGTGATTTTAATGTGGGCGGACATTACAAAGTTCATCATCCTCTGGGATTTAATGAGCTTTTGCTTGTTCATTAAATAATCTAAATACAAAGATCCACTTCCTCAGTACAGAAGCTGGAGGACAATGAGTTTCAGCTGACTAATGGAGAGTTTGACTCCGGTCTGAGAAACTGCGAATGCTGAGGTTAGTCAGCCACTGTGGTCCAGCAGAGACACTGCTGTCCATGGTATATGTATATAGGTTCCTTTTTTGTACAGAAAGTGAACTGGACCTGAAATAAATGTTTGTATTAAACAGCAGTGTGTGAGATGGTCTCTTGCACCTGCAGCGTTTTATTGTGTCTTCGCTCTGCAGCTGCAAGAGGACGACTGTTTTTTAAGGGTTTCTTTGTGCATTTGCCAGAAGGCTCCGAGAATAATGAATCAATTTGATTCCACTGGGCTCATTTTCTATCCCGGTACCAACTGCAGCACTTAATGGAGGAAACAGTAAGTTGTCACAGTGGCTGACCTGCCGGTGGCTGGCCGGGGGAGGCTGATTCGCTCAATGACAGGCAGGTAGAGCGAGTCAGGCATCTTCTCACTGCGACACGCTTCGATGCTCAGATACTTGAATATGTGAACTTTGCCCTTTATGCAGATCTGAAAAGCAAACGGAAAAAAAATTCACTTAGGATGAAACATCAACTTTTATGTCCAGAGTTGCAACCTTGAGCCGTAAAATGTGCCGTCACACACAGAGCTGTGTTTGATAATGATAATGTAAACATCTCATGTACAGATGTGGTTGAAATTGTTAGTATCCTTCCATGGAAAAAGAAGAGCCTCCAACTGTCTCGGAAATAACTTGACACTGACAAAAGAATTAAAAAAATTATATTTTAACAGAACTTTAAAGAATACAACAAAGGCCAAACAAAAACAGTAAAGTGACAATTTTTCCCCAATTTAAATAACAGAAAAACACCATTAGCATTGGAGCAGCATGCCCATAGCAGGCATCATGTGTGACCTATACTCTGTACCGTCCCTGAATGCATCTCATGCAAGATCAGATTGTGACTGTTAAAGTGAAGCCTGTGCACAAAGGACAATAATAACAGGTCCACTTCCAATTAGAATAGAGGAAAAATCCATCCCAACTACCAATCAGCTGTTTGATTAGATTGACAAGTAGCACTGTGGTTTAGCAGGTCATTACTGTTCCCAGCGTATCTTTCTGTTTGAGGTTGAGACACTTTAGGTTTTGTTTCCTTTGGTCACAGCCTAGTACTCTAACCGTTGTTTTCAGTCGTTCCAATCTGTCACGCTAATTCAAGACACCTGTAATAGGAAGAAGAGCCCTGAAAGTCTGAAGCAGTAACTTTCAAAATGACCATCAGTTAAGACACTGACATTTGATTCACACAGTCGTCACACTGACCACTAAGCCTCTTAACTTAGATACTGCAGCTGAGGCTGAGCATCTTCGTTCCTTCCTTTAGATGATGCAGATAGCTGCATGCAGATTCACATCGGCTTTCTACAAACCCTGATGCTGTATATGAGGGATGTCCTGAGATTGCAGTCCAGTGCAGGTAGCCGCAGACACAAAGACACAAGTCCCATGGACTGACAGCGCTGGACAAAACAGAGAGACGCTCTACAGCAGTCGAACAAACTGCTCATCTTACTGTTATAACACTGAGTGTGAGTGGTCAGGGTGTTGTTTGTGTCGGTAACAATACGAAATAACAGATGGGTGGTGGTTTTGATAGTGTGTGTACCTGTGCAGGTGGACTCTGCAGTGGGTTGTTTTCTAACTGAAGAGACTGCAGCTGTCTCATCTTCCGGTAACAAACTGGAATGGTCGATACCTTGTTACAGGAGAAGTCGAACTTCACCAGAGGAAGGTCGGCCAAGTCTGCAAAAGAACACCCACAAAGATCAGTGAAAGTGATTAGCTCATTATTGTGAACCTGAGTCTTTGTGACGTGCACTAGCTGAATATTAGATTGGACACACTATGAATCCACGACAACAGACTTTGTTGTTTTTGAGTGGAGAGACGCCTCTCATGCTAATATACTGGCAAGTTTCTCAAATCTCGGGCCTAATTTAACCTGTGTATGTTTAAGTTATTATTCTATAATTATAAAGTCCTGACAAACAAAAATATGTCAACGCATTGTTGTGATATCTTGACTGCAGACACAAAGAGGGGGCTGAATCACCTGCTCATCGGCCAAAATTAACCACGGTCTCGGAACATGATGATGAGTTCGAATTCAACGTTTCACTTCCCAACTGACTTCAACATCAAGGTTTTATCCATATGCCACCATTTGTCACAGTGTTAAGGGTTCATACGTTGTAATAATGGCTTTAGTGCCTAATAGAGCAGTTGCGAGTCATAACTGACGAAGCATTTGAGTTGAGAGTCTTCTCCACCATGACCTCTTCAACAGGAGTTTGCACCTCTTCTGGAAAAGAGCTGCTGGACATCTGCTTTAAACTCAAGGCTTGATGGCTTTTTACACAACATTTTATTAATCGTTTCAATAATATTTATAATTGAAGATTTGCTGGGAGTTTTGGAAGCCTTATTAATATCATACTAACATGTAAAACTTGGGACTGACTGTTAGACTGTTAGTCTAAAACCCTAAGTAGTAGCACTAATGGTTTATTGATATGCATAACTTCATTATTACTGAACAACATCTGTGTTATTAACAAAACATCAGATTTAATTAGACAGCAGAATGGAAAAGGTTTCACTTCTAAATTACATAGAAACAGTTCCGATCATTAACATTTCACATTTACAGAGTGGTTTTCTTTTAATACTTGGGCTATTTTTAGTTTCCCCATGCAGATAACGAGTTAACGTGTTTATAATTTATTCAATAATAAAACCTCAATGACTCTGCAGCTGTAAATCAGTTCTTTATACATAAATTCTTCATGTGATGTCCTGCAGCTTTTTTCCACAAGAAAAATGTTCAAACAGGAAATTGTTTTCCAGGATGAATAGAGATGCTGCAGAAGGGTTCTTTCCAAACTGGCAACCCAAATTTGCTCCCCTTTGCCTATAATATATAGAAAATTAATAAATCATGTATTAAACATTACATGAACCATTTTCTGAAGTTCATCAGAAAGTGGTACTTAAAAACTGCTGAATTTTAAACACACATACACACACAGATCACATTGCTGAAACCACTGATATGTTTCTCATCACACAGAACAATGCAGCTGTTGTTTTTTTGTAATTGTGAACAGCTGAGTGACTGTTTCATGTGAACTTTATTCCTCATCACAACAAACCTTAAAACCTGGAGTTGAAGTTGTAATTCAACACAACAATGTGTTCATGCTGAAGATTGAGGCCTTAAGCACAACAATGACTGAGTTTTGAAGGTTATTATATGAAACAATTAATAAGTATGAGGAGGTGAAAAAAGGGGTTAAAGGAACACAATGATTGATGTGAATATTGTAACCAAAATGTGAAAAACATTAATGTTCTAATGGCGTTAACCACAAGTTTTCGCAGAGATATTTTGTTTTTTTTAATCCTGCTACGTTCTCAGGAACATTGAATAGCTTCAGTCTCCATTGGTGGAAGCAATGAGACCTATAAAGGCAAAGTTCAACATGTGGACATTGTTTTTGCATAGTGTTAAATCAAGTTGATACCACTCTGATTTATAAGAGGCTTCGATAAAGGCGGAATCACCTTTCAAAACTACAGGGGGTGAATAATTAATTATTAGTTTGGTGAGAGAAATGAATCATCTTCATTTGATCAAATTATTAGTGCAGCATCTCTGGTTCTAGCAGTGAGGTAAAGACGTAAGCAACGGGCACCGTCACTGTCATAGACTTAATGAAACAGTAAATGGTCTGAAAACTCCTGGTGGTGACTGATTTTCAGTGTATTATGCCTTTAAAACAAACTGTGACTTTCATTCCTTCCTTTTCAAGCCGTCTATAAATAAATTGGATGTGGTGTGTGTGTGAAGCTTCTCACTCCAAAAGACTGTGGGTTTGTGGACAGAAAACATTCGGGGAATCATATCCTGGAAACCCCGTCAGTTCTGACACAGTAAACATCCCAGATTCTTCTTTACTCATAATTAAAAACACTTGTAGGTGCTAATAATGTTGTCTAAGCTGCCGCAAAGAAGGAAGGGCGGACACCAGAAAACATTCCTCTGGTTACCAGTTACATATATTTCTGAGATGATAACAGACACTCAACATCTTGCAAGTTTTTTTTTAACCAGCCGGCAGCTCTAACTTTTTATAAACAGAACAATTTGCACTTGAAAGGCAAAAACAAGTGAGGAAATCCAGTACGCAGAGGCGAGCATGATGTAAGACCTCCAGAGGAAAACTGATCAAACGTCAGGTTAAGCTCCCTGTGAGGTCGTAAATATCAAACACGTTACAAATAACTGGCAGCATCCAGCACACACTTAATGATCAGCATTAACTGAGCCAGGATGGAGCAACCCAGGACCAACTAGGTCCAACCAGGCTCTCCAGTTTTAAGTGTGTCCAACTTTCCTGCAAAATACATCAACTGCACTCGGGAGTGTTTAGTCCTGTCCCTGCTGCCCCAGTGATGCTTCTGGCTTTAAGGACATTTTTCCCATAATATACAATCCTCATGTCTGACTCTCTAACTTTAAGACTCCTGCTACCCTGAGCTTGGCTGGCCTTTAAAAAAAAAAACGTAACAGCCATGGTGGTCTCATCGATGCAGGAATGAAGTTTGTGCGAGTTCAACAAATATTAAATCAAAACCAACACCCCTGCCTCTCCTGGGGCTGCCGTGCAGTCTGCCTGGTCCAAGCCTCCCTCTGTCGCTGTAGCATCAAGCTGCCGAGCGAGATCAAAGCTCGGCAATCAGCCGCAGAGACGCACAAGTGAGAGACAAGCGTATGTCAAGTTAGAGAAACACAGCAGTAAATGCAAACAGACTGGACGAGTTGATGCACTGGGGTAGAAATGGACGAATCATCCAGAAAACAGCCGTTCATCATCGTGATCTACTATCAGCAGGTCTGGCTTAGTGTGCTCCAGACGGTTTATTAAAGACTCATCACCCTGTTGGAAGACTGACAACAGCTTTAATGTTCCTGCCTTTTCTTTCAGGCATTACAAAGAACAAAATCTCTGCACAGCACTTGGGGTTTTCCATCTGTTTTTTGTAAAGGGAGCAAAGTCAGAAAAGAAGAAATATGTTGGTAAAATTATCCAAGCCAGCCCCGTATCAGGACGGGTTCACGAGGTTCAGGATGCAGAACTTTAATCCGCTTCCTCACTCAACATAATGACACATGTTTGTTTCAGAATATTTAATTTGCAGATTTCCCTAACGTCTCACCTTACATTAGCTCATCCCTGAGACACATCTTGTCTTTCTTTTTGTTAGTTACATGGTCGACTTTTTAATTACATCACGCTGTGTACATTCTCTAGACACAAAATGTCTTCATTTGTCTTCTGCCTGAGTTCCAACACTAAATTATTTCTATTTTCCAAACAGGCTCTTCCAGAAAACCACTTAATCCATCCACTGTGTCTGGCTTACTAAGTGCACGTATTCTTTGACACATGCTGTTGTTTGATAATGCAACCACAAGGCGACACAAGCCACTGTCTTCTTGTGCCAGTTCAAAGTCTGAATAAATGAAGAGCATCAGGAAGGGCATCCGACATAAAACACAGGCCAAATTAAACTTGCGAATCATGACTTTCACACCAGAAATGACTCCAATACCGGATCGGTCGGGGCCCAGGTTAACAACAACTGCCATCTGTGCTGTTGACCTACAGGGTACCGGTGGAAATTGGACTACTGCTGGTCAAAGAAGGTGTGTTCATAGGCAGAGAGAGAAGAGGAAAGCTAAGAATGTAGGACTGACACTAGAGACTTTGAATGTTGGGACTATGACAGGGAAGGTTAGAGAGTTTGTTGACATGATGCAGAGAAGAAGGTGGACATACTGTGTGTCCAGGAGACCAGGTGGAAACGTAGCAAGGCTAGAAGCTTAGGAGCAGGGTTCAAGTTGTTCTACCATGGGTCAGATAGGAAGAGAAATGGAGTAGAAGTTATCCTGAAAGAGGAGCTTGTGAGGAATGTTCTGGAGTTGACAAGAGTATCAGACAGGTTGATGAGTCTGAAGCTGGAAGTTGAAGGCGTGATGTTCAATGTTGTGAGCAGTTATTCCCCACAGGTAGGATGTGAGTTAGAAGAGAAGGAGAAATTCTGGAGTGAGTTAGATGAAGTGATTCAGAGCATCCACAGAGGTGAGAGAGTGGTGATTGGTGCAGTTTTCAATGGACATGTAGGTGAAGGGAACAGAGGTGATGAGAATGTGATGGGCAGGTTTGGTCTTCAGGACAGGAACACAGAAGGACAGATGGTGGTTGACTTTGCAAAGAGGATGGAAACGGCTGTAGTGAACACTTTCTTCCAGAAGATGCAGGAACACAGGGTGACGTACAAGAGCAGAGATAGAAACACTCAGGTGGACGACATCTTGTGTAGACGTTGTAATGTGAAAGAGATCAGTGACTGTAAAGTGTTGGTAGGGGAGAGTGTAGCCAGACAACACAGGATGGTGGTGTGTAAAATGATGCTGGTGGTGAGGAAGATGAAGAGGACAAAGGCAGAGCAGAGGACGAAGTGGTGGAAGTTCAGGAGTGTATCCAGAGAAAGAGGTTAGTAGGACACAGAGACGATTGAAGAGACTAGACATGAGTACAGGGAGATGCAGCGTAAGGTGCAGGTAGGTGGCAAAGGCCAAACAAACAGCATATTAGGACTTGTATGTTAGGTTGGACACTAAGGAGGGTGCTGATTTTTAAGAACAAGGGAGATGAGCAGAGCTGTGGCAACTACAGAGGAATAAAGCTGATGAGCCAACAATGAAGTTGTGGGAAAGAGTAGTGGAAGCTCGGCTAAGGGCAGAGGTGAACATTTGTGAGCAGCAATATGGTTTCATGCCTAGAAAGAGTCAAGTACAGAGAAGGTCATAAAGACAGTGGCACTGAAGAAAAGACAGGAGGCAGAGCTGGAGGTAGCAGAGCTTAAGATGTTGAGGTTCTCTTTGGGAGTGTCGAGGATGGACAGGATCAGGAATGAGGACATCAGAGGGACAGCTCATGTTAGATGTGTTGGAGATAAAGTCAGAGAGGACAGATTGAGGTGGTTTGGATGTGTTCAGAGGAGAAACCGTGAATATATCAGTAGAAGGATGCTGAGGTTGGAGCTGCCAGGCAGGAGGTCTAGAGGAAGAACAAAGAGGAGATTTATGGATGTAGTGAGAGAGGACATGAAGTTAGTTGGTGTGAGAGAAGAGGATGCAGAGGACAGAGTTAGATGGAGGCACATGATTCGCTGTGGAACAGCCAAAAGGAAAACAAGGCATGCTGTTGTTTGATGGACTATATTCTCTATCTCTTCTGTCTTTCTGTCTGCTGACTGGTCTGTTTGACATTTTCATATGTTTCCTCCTCTACGCTGAACTTTTCCATAAAATAGCCCATTTTACTTTATATCCAGCTAGGGGGCCTGCTGACTCAGTGGTAAAGCATTGGGTTGGGATGCAGAAAGCGTGGGGAAGGTTGCAGCAGGAAGGGAATCCGGCGTATAAACTCACGATACGCTGTAGCGACCCCTGAAGGGACAAGCTGAAACCTGTTGATTTATACTTTATATCCAGCTAATTTTCACCATAAATGTTTGGGCAAAAAAATAAGAAAAAAACATCAGTTATCTAGACAGATAATTGAATTATAGAATGTCAATTCTGAGTATTAAATGACAAACGTCTCTTCCCTCTAGCTTCCACATAATCAAAGCACAAAGATTCATTAACTCTCAATATCCACATTTTAAAGCCGCTGTTATTTGAACTAACCAATCAGTCAGAGCTGCCCCCCTCAGCCTATCAGTGTGCAGTCTGTCAGACTGGGCGGTGTCTCTCCAGATGAGCTCTAGAGGCTTGTGGTTCTCGCTGATCTCTGTGTTGCTGAATTATTTCAAAGCTCTGGGGACTGGAGGTTGCTCTGCGGTCACACAAAGTCTATATTTGGGGACGGGTGTGGCAGCGCGCACTGAGGACTCTGTGGTTTCAAATGCAGCTCCCCAAATTCTACAGAGTGGAGATTTTCTGTGCTTAATCGCAAATAAGAATTCAGCAGTAATACCAAAGTCCAAAATAGACGTCTCGATGAGAACAACCTTCTTCTGGAGGCAGAGATATGGTTGGATCAACGTAAAGAATTAAAGGTTTGTTTGATCCAAGTTCTGCTTCAAGACAACAGAAATGCATGATGGCTTTTCTCTGAAGGGAAACACATTTGTCCACTTTTAGGACACACTTAGACGGTGTAAACTCGCTCAAAGGGTCTCGTCTGGGTTAAATTGCACCTCTGGAAAGATGCTCTTCGATGTCACAAACTCACCTTCTGGCAGGACGCAGAGGAGGTTTCGGCGTACGTTGAGTTCTCGCAGAGCTTTGAGTCTGCCGATGTAACGAGGAAGAGCCGTAATCTCGTTACAGCTGATGTCCTGCAGAGGGTAACAACAACAAAACAGCTCAGAGTTCACAGATGTTAAAGCCACTAAAAAATATATATCAAGAGGATGATAGAAGTTTTATTTTGTTTCTACTGCAAGGCAAGAGTTTTGTTTTGTAATTTCTATGCAAAGGTCGAGTAAAACCTAGTGCTTCACAACTGAAGAAGGTAGAAGAAATAAGAAAAATGAATACAAACATATAATTTAAAAGCAAAATCTACATAATTAAATGTATCAAATCGATCTCCTTAACATGGCAGCCAGCCAGACTTGTTTTATTAAAGGAGAAATGCTGCCTCTTCATCTTATAGCTCAACACAAAACCTTATGTCTTTACACAGTTACTCTGGTGATTCTGCAACAAGATGCCATCAAGTCCTCTGCCTCATCAGTAAAACACAGGCACACAAAATTAGGGAGGTATAAATCAATTTGTTTAGCCCTGATGACAATGCTTTATAATCTCCAAACAGAGTCTGATCTCATACTTTTTTTCCCCCAGTGTTGATCAAATAAATAGGCGACACACTGGAGTAGCAGCTGATTACAGCTCACACTGAAGGTCCTGATTCAAGACTCAAGTCTTCAATACTCAGGTTTATAAACTTAAAGCATTAGACGAGTCCATTTCTATACTGCAGACAACAAATTCTATAAAAAGTTATATGACACTTTTATTTAATTCAATTCAATTAAGTTTCTTTTCTTTTTAAACACAATTTACAACAAAATCATCTCAAGACACATTACATCAAAAGTCAGGACACTACACATTTATAGAGAAAGATCCAAAAGACGGTGAAGATGAAGAAAACTCCTTTTATCCACTTACTTATCAAGTAGGAAACACACACTGAACTTTCAGACACACTTCAACATTTAGACAAGAGGAAACAGGGATTGAACCACTGACCCTGTAATCATTAAACAAATCTCCCACAAATGCAAATCTCAGTCCACAGTTCAGTGACTGTGACAGACATGTAAAGTCTCACCAGCTCCATGAGGCCGTGCAGCTGTCCAATGGTCTCTGGCAGGCTGACCAGCTTGTTGTTGCTGGCGTTGAGGACTCTCAGAGGTAAACTACACAGGCAGGTCGGCAGAGAACCCAGCTGGTTACGACTGCAACACAAACATCACTTATTCATTTAAATTAACAAATAATTTGACCAGACAAAACAATTCAAGTTTTAAACACATGATGATAATGAGCTTCTGTAAAGATCATGTGAATATTTTAAGACCTACTCCACCAGGACTTCGAGTGCATCGTACAATACATGTTTTTAACATTTGCACTCAAATGTTTTTTGTTAGTTTTGTACCATGCAGACAACAGAAAACCACAAAGAAAACATCATGTATCACATGCAAACACAACGATGCCTGATAAATATAGATATCAACACACTCAGATTCAGGCAACTTTGGAGCAAACAGCAACACAGGATGTAGTTATTTTAATCGTTGTTGACTAATCTGCAGATTTGTCTCTTGATGAATAAATATTGCATTGTTAGCAAACCTAAAATTAGTTTTAGATGTGACATGAAATGTTTTGGGCACAAAATTAAACGTATGGTGTCTGTAAAATGAAAGCTGTGTAAACAGCTTGATGATCAAAATAGTGTCTCATGTGACATGAATGTGAATGTTCTGTCAGACGTGTGAGACAGACAAGTAAAAAAAGGCAGCAGAAACACTTCCTGTGTAAACGATGTTTCATTTTTAACAACAAGGGAGATGAGCAGAGCTGTGGCAACTACAGAGGAATAAAGCTTATGAGCCAAACAATGAAGTTGTGGGAAAGAGTAGTGGAAGCTCGGCTAAGGGCAGAGGTGAACATTTGTGAGCAGCAATATGGTTTCATGCCTAGAAAGAGAACAACAGATGCAGTATTTGCTTTGAGGATGCTGATGGAGAAGAACAGAGAAGGTCATAAAGACAGTGGCACTGAAGAAAAGACAGGAGGCAGAGCTGGAGGTAGCAGAGCTTAAGATGTTGAGGTTCTCTTTGGGAGTGACGAGGATGGACAGGATCAGGAATGAGGACATCAGAGGGACAGCTCATGTTAGATGTTTCAAAGATAAAGTCAGAGAGACCAGATTGAAGTGGATTGGACATGTTCAGAGGAGAAACTGTGAATATATCGGTAGAAGGATGCTGAGGTTGGAGCTGCCAGGCAGGAGGTCTAGAGGAAGAACAAAGAGGAGAGTTATGGATGTAGTGAGAGAGGACATGAAGTTAGTTGGTGTGAGTGAAGAGGATGCAGAGGACAGAGTTAGATGTGGGCTGGTGATCCACTGTGGCGACTCCTGAAAGGGAACAGCCCAAAGGAAAAGGAAAGTCATGTGTGTCGAAGTATTCAATGACCGTACTTGGCTGTAGCTAACCTCTGTTTTTGGAAGCACACAACTCAGTCACTGAGGCTACTTAAGGCCTGAGGATGGTACATGAACATAAGACCTAAGCAGAGCAGGGTATTATGGGTAACCATATGTGGCATATGCTTTCAGAGGAGCCATTAAACACTGTCTCTACTGGACATGTACATGTATCATATAAGTACAACAACAAAAATCTCCACGAAACCTGCAAACATTTACCTGAGGGCACTTTAGTACTGAGAGCAGTAGTAAAGCTCGATATGTACACAAAGCTACTACCACCCTAATTTATTTAAGTTAGTCACACAGCTCCTTCTTATGGTCTCTGGTTTTTTCCTGTTGAGTCATCATCTCAACTACAAATAAACACATCTTGTGTGAAGCTTCCTCCAAAAGCTGTGCACTTCTGCTTGGACTCAAATCTGCCATACAGTAAAGTGCAATTTAAAGTCAGCAAATGCAGTACTTCTAGTAATGGTAATAATAACAAAGTGCTTTGTCATGTGTCATCTTAAAGATTCTTAGCTCACTTACTGTGTCTTACAGTAGCAGGATAATGTTTTATGAGATTCTGAGGTCCTGACTCTTCATTTAATGCTTAATGACAAATCAGTTGACTGATGTACATGTCCAGAGCTCGTCCTCTAGGGTGAAAAACATCACTTTAACATCTCTTTTATTTCATATTTTGTTCCTACTTATGCATACTTATGTAAATCTCTTCAGATGTTTGAATAAATGCACGTGACTAACAAAAGCAAAAAGTATCTTTATCACAGTATCTGTGTCTGCGAAAACACACACATGCATAGAGAGATACAGTACATCACCGCAAATTTGTGAAATCCCCTCTGACTCAGCTCTGAAAATAAAACCCAGGAAACGCAAGTGACTTTATCCAGCTGTTCACACACAGACACACACATGCAGACAATGAAAACTGTGCCGTTGCACTATAGTTTCTCAACCACGGATGTTGGGTTCTTTATGTTGGCAGTCTGAGAGTCTGCAACTCTCTCTGCAAACTGCAAGCTGAGAGTAGCCACAGTGTCTCTGGTGAAGCCTGCCAACACAGAGATAGAGATACACTGTGTTTGAAGCTGAAATTACTATTTGTCTTGGATTTAGCATCAGGGAGACAGTGGACTACAGTCTACATACAGTTAATGATGAATCATGCACACAGAAGTTAGCTATGGAGTTCCACAAGGCTCTGTGTTAGGAACAATACTTTTTAACGTGTATATTTCTCCTTTAGGCAACAATATTTGAAAACACATAATACCCAGCTCTATGTATCTATGGAACCAGACGGAAAAAATAAATGAATTTCTAACTTCAAGCCTACAAGACATAAAGGCCTGGATGTCCAATAATTTTTTACTTCTATACTCAGACAAAACTGAAGTCATAGTATTTGGGCCTAAAAATCTATATGATGTCCAACCATATTGTTATGGCCTAAGTCTGGCCTCCAGTACTACTGCAAGGAACCTTGGAGTTATTTTTGACCAGGATTTGTCCGTCACATATAAAACAAATCTATCAAGCTATCAAGCTCCTCTCCTGTGGAACCAGCTCCCAGTTTTCCAGTGTGCAGCTACTAGTCCTACCAACCTGGCCGGTGGAGAGTTTTTCCTCTCCACTGTTGCCTAGGGCTTGCTCAAGGTTGGAACTATTGGGTTTATACATCTGTAGAGTCTTGACTTTATTGTATAAATATGCTTGAGATTACTTTGTTGTGAATTGGCACTAAATACATAAAGTTGAATTGAATTGAATCCAGGTTAACACCACATTGACCCTCCAGACTAAAGAGCATGTACTTGTATCTCCTCAGCCTAGCACAAAATAGCATAAAAATTCTTTGCTCATAAATCAAAGTATCACATGTTAAAATAACGACCTTATGTTGTCGCTGGATGAAGCTGTAATCAAGGAGATATTCTATGATGTGGAGCAGTTTAAATAAATTTTTAACCACGGATGTTACATTACCTTGTGATCAAACTTCTGCTTGTGTTAATTTTTCACTCTAACTTCTTCCAGGAGACTGTGTCAGTATTTCTAAGAGTTCTAACAAATCTAACAAAACCAACTGATAACAGCCTACTTGTGCTGTTAAAGAGCAGAGATGAATATTTATACATGTGTAAAATATTAACGCAACAGAACTGAATCAAGATGAACAGATAAAACTTCTCAGTTTCAAATGTGACAGTGAGCTGTTTGACTTAAAAGACACTAAAAATAAAGCTGTGTTATTCCTGGAGGCAGAGCATCCTTCCTGTTTTCAGACACGATAGACTGTCTGTGTGTGTGTGTCTGTGTGTGTGTGTGTATATTAAAGTCTAAATTAATATAAAAATATAAAAAGTATCTGGCCCCATACCCTAAACCTTGATGCCAACATAACCAAGTCCTCATCCTCAAACAGCTCTTCTAAAGTCACAGACACAAAGTACTCACAACTTTATTAAGAGTAAAATTGGTCTATAAAATGATGAAAAGACACACACACACACACACACACACACACTCTCTCTCTCAATTGTTCTCCTGTCAGATCAGCATCACAGCCTCTAATTAAATTGATCATTTATAAAATTGCTCATTTACTCAATGATGGGACCATAACTAGAAACAGTGTGTGTGTGTGTGTGTGTGTGTGTGTGTGTGTTAACATGAAGTGTGCACTTGCAGAGGGACAATGTAGTATCCATATTAATAAGTGCTGCGGTTCGTGTCGATCTATAAATGAAGTCATTATCAGGTGGGTGCAGGTGTGTAGCAGGGAAAAACATCTCAGGGTTTGACATTAAGCTTCTTAGACCATTAAATGTAGGTCTCAACTTTTGGAGGAGGCTTCAGACGAGATGTGTTTATTTGTAGTTGAGATGATGACTCAACAGGAAAAGACCAGCTTTAAAAGGAAATGTAGATCTATTAAAGATAAAGAAATAAATAAAGAGGGATTTAGGCAGTTATATTTTATTCAGATACAAAACACAAAATTCAGATATTTTAATAAGAAATAATGTTCACTTTAAAAAAAAAAAATTCTAAATAATTCTTAAAGTTGGGGCAAATGTGGCCCAGATGGTAGAAAGGGTCTTCCACTAAGTGTTCTTCCTATGACTAGAGGATGTCCTGATTTTTTCTTCAGATATGACCTTTTAAAATGGATTTAATGTTGCATCAGTATTTGTTGCTGATTGAGACGGCAGAAATACTACAGTGTTATAAAGAAGCATAAAAACTGATCACAGGTCAGGATAAAAGCAGAGAATGAGTTTACACCTTATGTTTAACAAGCTAATTCATCCAAATACTGAAGGACCTGATTCACAAACATTAAGTTTTGCAATTTAAAAAAAAATAAATGAGGCTAAGGGGACTTCGAATAATGCATAATAACATACATACAGGCAGGAGTGGAAATCTACGTATTTATTACATCTAAAGTAAATGGAGCCCACGGTGGGACTTTGTGAATTAAAAGAGACAATTATAAAAAGAAAATACATCTTGCTTAAAACTATTTCCTGATATATTTGCTAACTTTTCTTACAGAGACCAGTAAAAATCTGACTCTCTTTTTACTTGATGCATCAGCAGGTGCAGAAATACTTTGATTATTATGGTTATTCATAGTAAAAAAAAACTTGACTCTAAAGTCAGTTAAACAGTCACAAAATTGTAAAATCCCAGATTTAACGGACGACGTTTGCAAATGTTTTTAAGTTTTGGTGGAGTCGACACAGATCAGGTTTTGGAGAGCTGCATTGTTTTGCTCATCAGTTCTCACATCGAGACAAATTCATAAGTCTGTTTCAATTAACTTGTTAGTTTACTGCTAAAATTTAATATGATTTTAAAGTTCTAGAGTGGGTTTTATTGAGGGTTAGAAAACCTGTTTACTACTCATTAACATTAATAGTTACAAAGTTACTGCTTTGGCAGTTTAATATAAAATACTTATTGACAAAGTTCAGGCAGCTTCCTTCAGCTGAAGCAGAATCTGTGTGTTTCAGATCTGTTTTAACCTGAAACTAGCATTCATCCGGAAAATGTGAAGCTACTCCATGAAGAACAGCACAGATGTTTTGCAACATTCACACATTATCAATGTGATTGGCATCTGCAGACCACGTCTTTAAAAGTTGCTGAATGACATTAATAAGAAAATTAAAACAAATAACTTTGTCTGGCACAGAACAGCAGCAAGTTCTAGCAATTGTCAAGATTTGCCACAGCATATATTTGATTTTTCTTCTTCTTCTTCTCCTTTGGGCTGTTCCCTTTCAGGAGTCGCCACAGTGAATCATGTGCCTCCATCTAACCCTGACCTCTGTATCCTCTTCTCTCACACCAACTAACTTCATGTCCTCTCTCACTACATCCATAAATCTCCTCTTTGTTCTTCCTCTAGACCTCCTGCCTGGCAGCTCCAACCTCAGCATCCTTCTACTGATATATTCACAGTTTCTCCTCTGAACATGTCCAAACCACCTCAATCTGGCCTCTCTGACTTTATCTCCAACACATCTAACATGATCTGTCCCTCTGATGTCCTCATTCCTGATCCTGTCCATCCTCGTCACTCCCAAAGAGAACCTCAACATCTTAAGCTCTGCTACCTCCAGCTCTGCCTCCTGTCTTTTCTTCAATGCTAGTGTCTCTAAGCACACATACGTACTAAGTCGTACCGTATATTGGCTTTTTCTTAACACTGTATTAAAACATCACAGATGTTTTTTTTTTTACTTTTTTCCCAACAACTTTTATTCAATCATCTTGGCCTCCATCCGACTTGTGAACACAATATCACAGGTTTGTCTTGTGGGAATTACTTTAAAGTTGACACAAATATCCGCTTGAACCTTAGGATGAACTGATGAGATTTAGTTGGTTAGAGGTCAAGAGACAAGGTGACTGTGACCCCAATATCTCAATGTGCACATTGTGCAAAAGTGGTGCAAAATGTGCACATGTACAGAACACACAGACTGGACAAAACTATGACAGCAACTACACCAATTGTGTGAATGTGTGTACCTGAGGTTTAACGAAGTGAGCGACTGCAGACTGATAATGCTGTCTGGGATGGTCCTGATGCAGTTGTGATACAGGTTTAGTGTTTCCAAGGCAACCAGGTGGCAGATCTCTGAGGGGACGTCGGCCAGTCGGTTCTTTGACAGATCTGTGGAGACAAGACAAAAGGATTCAAAAATTCTACTAGAAGCAGAAATAATGTCTACTCGAGTAGGAACAAAAAGACATTATAAAAGATCAAAAAGTGTTTAATTATATTATTATTATTATTATTATTATTTCAACTCTTCTGTGAAACAGAACATAAAAACCCCTCATAAAAGGAGGATTTAGTTGTGGCTTGGTGTATCTAATAAACCGACAGCTGTGTGCATTTTATTGTGGCGGTTAAAAAACGACAGTAAACTAAATTACGCAGCACGTCAGAGTTGGACGCAGGGCTCAGAGTTCAGGACTCGTTACATCACATCCTGCTGCAGCTCAGCAACAACAGCAGCAGCAGCAGCCAAACGAGGCTAAGAAATGTCAGGGACCATTATCCCACATTGTTCTGCTGACGCTGAACTCTTCAAAACACACTTTGTTTTGTTAACAAAGAGAGAACAGAACGAGTTCATTTCCTCTGGTGGCAACAATCATGGAAAAGTTGTCAGTGCTGTATAATTACAACCCAATAAGTCTTACATTTATCTTTATTATCGTTGATTATCTCTCATCCTGGTTGTTTTTCCACCCTCAGGAGGAAACAGGAGGAGCTGCATCAGCTGCAGAGTCACGATCAACACTGAATTTTTCAGAAAAAAAAAAAAAAACTCGTATTTGCAGGCATCTCCTCCCTCAACAAGAAACATGCTGACCGCTCACTAAAGGCGACGAAAGATCCAGGATGTGTCCAGACTGAGAGCAGGGGCAAAGTGCTCAATGTATCAGTGTCAAATGTTATGGGTCAGAACAGGGTTACAAAGTCAAAGAACGAGTTTCACACTAATCCAAGCTGGAGGAGAGCTAAAACTGTGAGACACCATCTAATATAAGAACACCCCAAAACTACTGTTTTGCAGACTGAGTACTTACATTTGAGTACTCGGTGATACAGAGTACCGATGCAAGTACTAAACTGTTTTGCTTCACTATGAGTTGCTGGACAGTGAAATCCTCATCAATCCTCTGCAGGTAAGGAAATCCTGCAAGAACGGAAATTCATGTGCATTCTAATGCCAAAACAAATATGGCAGATTTTCATAAACAGAGCAACTTTCGCTAAAAAGAGCAAAAAGAAAAGAGAAAAAGGAGAAACAAAGCACAGATTTATGGTGAGATCCAGGATAGAGAAGTGTGGACGACATAGGCGGTAGAGTCTACACAGGAATACGAAGGTAGAAGAACGTTCTAGTTACTGTATATAACCCTCTTTGTTGCCAGAGTCAGTTATAAATATGAAATGTTTCTAAAATATTCTTGGGAAACATGAGTCTGACTGTTAGTAACTAGATCTTAAGACTTAAGACAGCAGAGTTTGTATTCAGCTTTACTTTTGTCCTCATCAATTATCTCTAAACCACAGACATTTCTCCACCAACGTCTGCCTGTGGAGGTTATCGAGTGCAGTATTGGAGACATTTTACAAGTACAAGTACACAAAGGAAGGCTTGGGTCAGATGCCCCATACAGGTATCAGCATCAGGACATCCCCAATCTCACGCTTAGAATAGACTGTAAAGAGCCAAAGACACGGATAATACTGAAGCATCTGTAGCAAACACAAACTTGTATTGATTCCTAACTGCAAACCTACAAAAAGCCTACAGTCAGGTGACTGTTCCACTGAAGGACCCACAGCTGCCACCATAGAAAACTCAAAAATAACTAATTAATAAGCACAGCTGTTTAAGAAGTGATAATTACTACTGTTTCTACTGTAACTTTGTGCAAACCTGACTGTTTCACAAGCAGCAGTGAAACATGGACGTTCAGTCACGGCTGCATCTGAGCATCAGAGCTGGTAAAAAGCTGAAGGGTGGAAAAGTAAACAGGCGAGTGAGGGTGAGAAGATTACAGCCGCATCTCCCATCACTGGTTATGGTCAACGTGAGGTCTCTGGAGAACAAGGTGGACGAGTTGACTGCAGTGGTGAGGAAGGAAAATCTCTCTCTCTCGTGTAAACTAATGTGTTTCACAGAGACATGTCTGCAGGACAGTTTGTCCGACACATGCTTCAGTACAGTGCGGGTGGATCAGAGGACGACAGGTGGTGTCATACTGGTCATGTTACTGTGAAAGAAAGAGTCTGTTGCCCGGACACTGAACTGTTGGCGGTGGGCCTCCGTCCTTACTATAGTTCCAGAGAGTTCTCACACATCATGTTGATCGCTGTCTATATTCCTCCCTCTGCCTCCTCAGACGTTACATGTGACGTCAAACACTCGGTCGCAGCCAGACTTCAGACCTCAGATGACTTTAATCATGCAACTCTCTCCAAGACCCTTCCCACCTTCACACAGTATGAGGACTGTCATAACAGGGGGGAGAAGACACTGGACCTGATGTACTCAATGTTAAAGAGTCCTACAGCTCTTCTGCCCCCCCCCGGGCAGGTCTGACCACAACTGATCCACCTCCTACTTGCAAAGACAGCCCCTTAGGAGGGCAGGTTCTGTTCTGGGGGAGGAGCTGGACCCCCTGCATGTTGTGGCTGAATCCCGAACGATCTCTCCCACCCACCCACACTTTCAGCCAGAGACTGAAGACAGAACGACACAGATCCTCTCTACCAGTGGCCATTAAACTGTTCAACTCATATTGTTTTTATTTCATTTATTATTTTTATTTCATTTATTTTTACCCTAACTGGGTTTTTTCTTACTTATTTATCAGTAGTTTGTATTTGTTTCTTGCCTTAGTTTGGTGGCTGCTCTCTTCCTTTCTGGCTACTTTCATGTGGAGAGCAGCTGTAACAAGGCAACACATTTTCCCTATTGGATCAATAAAGTTGTTGAATCTTGAATATTGAATCAACAGCTCAGGCAGCATTGCATCATGCGTCACAGGAAGCACTTTTTAAACCTATGTGTTTGAGAAACAGAAAGCCAGTCACACATGCTTTTATCCAGTGAGCAAACAGCAGCGGTTTGACTCAACACGCTGCTGTAGCTGAGTGTGTGTGTGTGTGTGTGTGTGTGTGTCTGTAAAACCACGTCCAACACCATCACGTGTCTTTAACCTCTAAAATCAAATAATTGAAATTACAATGTGGTAGTTTATAGTGTTAAACTAAAACACACACACACACACACACACACACACACACACACACACACACACACACACACACACACACACACTAATGCATTAAGGACATAGTGACACACATCTGTCAGGTTCCATTTAACAGCGTCTACACATGAGACCATGTGAGTGATGATACAGGCCAGGGGTCTTTTTTTTAACATGACATACATATAGTTTCTAGCCTGTCTGATCCATCAGCACAGACACTGTTATTCTACATTTTCTCTACGTCTGCAGCAACATGACATAAAATGTGATCAGATGTTAACACATAAAGTGAACCCATTTAAACACAAGCCTGAACCTGGTATCAGTCCTGATACTGTGTGTGTTTTACATTAAATAAATTAATTAACTGTAATGCAGCAAACTGCTGCTGTGCATATTTGTGGTTAATATTACCAAAGCAAGGTGAGCTCCACACAGTAAATCCAAACGGGTTCCAACCCAGGACCTTCTAGCTGTGAAACAATTCAGGACCAAATAAATATCAGTACAGACGTGTGGAGTTTGCATGTTCTTCACATTCCAAAGACATGCATGTTACGTTGATTGGTGTGAATGTGAGTGTGAATGATTGTCTGTCTATGTTAACCCTGAGAAAGACTGGAGACATGACCAAGGTGGACCCTGCCGCTCACTCTATAACAGCTGGAATCCTGCACAATCCTGAACAGGATAAGAGGTTACAAATCAAGAACTGCATCAGTCTTAATTACTCTGACATTGCACTTCCTGTGCTATAAAAATTACAAATGTGCACATTGCAATGGCAACTTTCTCTAATATCATTTGGACACTTCTGTGCAGGTTTCAGTTGTCCCTGCAGGGAGTGTTAATGTCAGGACCAAGACACCAAACATCAACTAATCTGTATTCAGATGTGATTGACTACATTACTGGACGGATCTACAAGTCAGAGCAGGTGCCACTTCCTCTACTTATACTGTTACCGTCATTTGAGCCAGCTTCTGCTTTTTACTGTATGTAGCTCAGGGGGAGGAAATTCCATCAGCCATCAAGTTCACCTGCTCTTCAGTCATCAGCTCGCTGTCGGCTTTTGCCAAGGGATGGATTTATTTAATGTCACATAAAAGGAGAAATCTGATCTGACAGATTTACAGCAACGCAGTAACGTAAGTGCATTTAAATGCTCCAACCCGTCATTTAAGTCAGTTCCCACTTTCTACTTTAGAGGCAAGAAGTTCTGCCAGTGTGTAAGTGAGAGAAATAAAAGTCACACATACACATCTTTTACAGTTTATTTAAATAAAATTTGTGATGATCTTATAAAACGGTAAAGACTTGATTATATCAATACAAACAAAGGCCACAATAACCAGCTATTTGTTGTGTCTCTTTTTGGGTTGATTATTATTGTAGGTACTCACTGCTTTGACTGACCCGTTGCAACAGAACAAAACTAGTAATTGTTCATGCAAGAACGAACATGTTCCATTTCCAATCATCAGCATACTAAAATATTAGTTCTGCTGCGGGCGTAACACCTTTAGCATAACTCACCATTAATCTGCCAACTATACCTCGTCTGACAACAAAATGCCACTTTAAACCTGCAACCAACTAGCTCCACTAAATCTCCTCATGTGTCTGAGGCCACGAGCTGAGTTCATGTGAGATTTTAAGCCCGACTTCAGCTCAGTTAACTTGTTTCAACTTGCAGCAACAGAGACAAACCACAAAACCGAAAACCTGGCAGAGAAGGGCTTCAAGGTTTCAGCCTCTGCTGTTTCTGATTGTGAGCCACTGATAGCGACGACCATGAATGAGCAGTTATGGTGAACAACAGCTGCATACAGAGGTGGCGGGTGTCATGATTGCAGTCACTATGCAGAGCATAGAGGGCGAAGCAGTGACAAATAAAGCCAAGGAAATACATATCTTTCATTTTAACAGATACAAACTTCTTTCAGGGCTCAGGCTGCCGCTGCTGAAACTTTCCCAGATTTTGATGTTTTAGAGAAGTGGGCACAAAACATGGAAGTGCCTTGTTTCCAAGTCTACGCATGTGAAATTATTTTCTCAGACTCCCTTAGAAAACGGCCAATGTTTGAGCAGAGCAGAAGAAACATTTCAGGACAAGTTCAAGACAGATGCAGGCTGGAGAAAGCAGAAAGCTACAGGACCCGCTGCTGTAAATACCAACAGCACCACACCCTGTGAAGCAGGCGTGGGGCTTCCTGTGTTAATAACAGCAGGTCAGCCTCGCTTGTGGTAACAGGAAGTGATCTCAGGGTCACAAGTTAGGTCAGAGGCATTTCTGTCGAGGTGCAACCTTTGACCTCCAGAATGGAGAAAGATGACCTAAAAGCTGAGACCTTTAACACACCCACACCTTTAACCAGCATCATTATAGATGCAAACCAGCAGAAAGTCTGCAGTAAATAACAGACTCAACAAATCCCCAGATTTTTATCCTGTAGGTGAGAGGCAGCGGAAAATGCAAATGACAGGACAGGTGGCTGATACTGGACGTACAGTGCTGTACATGCAGCTCTGCCCCAGACCATCTGTATCTTTACATGCTCTCACCATCATATTCTGTGTGACGGGGGTTTGTGCAGGGTTCATCATAGCTGATAACCTGCTTTCATGTGCTATTTTGTGCCCACATGTAGAATTATGGCGTGGATGTGGCGTCGGGTCAGATATTCACACATAATTAGATTAAGTAGTTTATAAAATAGTTTGCTGTGGCACTAAGTAAAGTGTCATACGAACGGCATGTGAACTGTGTGACCGCAAACGTTCAACAAAGGCCCAGACACAGAGCAGGAATGTGGAGGCTGAGCAGCTGAGACACAGGAATGTTTCCTGCCCACTGATTAATACAAAGCTCCGTCGTCTAACAACGCCACAGGCCGGTGTGACAGGGAGGGAGGCCGAGGAAGGACGGAGAGAGGGAAGAAGAGGAAGTCAAGAACAACTAAGTCCTGCTCAAGTTATAACATGTTAAATGTCTTTAATATGTGTCATGGGACGGTATCAGTTTTGATGCTCTGTCTCCTGTTTCAATTTAAGTTTAAATTCAGACATTCCTCAAACCGCCTCCTCTGACAATCTGAAAACTTCATATATATTTTTAAAAAGTGTCTGATCATGTGCCACCAGGTAGTTTGTGTCTAATAATACCCGACTAACAACAAATGCACAGACTAAACCTTCTGTATTTAATGTCCTAAAGTGATTGAGACAAAACCCAGCAGGTCCACTCCTCATTCAACTATTTCCTGCAGTGAAACCAGGATCAAACGTAACATTTCCCATGCTGCTCAGCAAAAAGTAATAAATATAAACACATTTATATTGTGGTTCACTGGACACAAACTGCACAATAAAGCTTTGCAGTGAAAAGGCTGGAGCAGCTATTAATGTCAGCACTGTGTTGCATTGCTGAATGTGCAGAGTGTGTTTCTCACATTAGCAGAGTATTTTTGGTTCAAAGCTAAATTCTGCAAACTCAGGTCGCTTCTGTTTGAAGCAGCTACACGCTGTGAGTGTATGTGTGTTGCAGCTGCATCCTCTGGTTGTGCAGGAAAAAGGCGAGACTCCTCCCTGCAGTTCAGTAATGACATGCTTTACACCACACACGCACACACGCACACGCACACACACACACACACAAATAATACACAACCAAGACGGACACTTAAAGCCTCACCCCCAGCACAGAACAGAAACTGGAAAACAGAACTGTGGAACATTATTGCTTGCTTTTTCAGTATCATCAACCTGGGGGACATTTCTGCAATTCAGCTGCTAAATGCTCCGACATGTTGAACCTGCTGGTCCTGAGAAGGTAACAGACAGCGGACAACGAACAGAGTTAATCAAAGCTTGTTTAAGCAACAAACTCAGATTGCTGAAGCCTCATATCAGTGGCAGACACAGACCTAAATACATTCCTGCCACATCCAAGAGGTTTAAGAAGCAGTCACTTGATGGAGAAACTGAACCCGTCCACTTACACAGGACAATGAATCTGGTAGCAGCTATAATGATGCCATCGCACACACTTTGGTTTTTAGTGACGGCACTGCAGAAAGACATCTGGTTTAGACTTTGTGTCAGAGTCAGCTACACCAGGATGTTGGACAGGGTATGTGTTAAAAAGTGTGTGTGTATGTGTGTGTGGGTGGGGGTGCAGGAAGGGGTTTTGGTGGTGTCCCCACCACTTGCTGACTACAAAGGAAACGGCTGGCTCTGGAGTCTGGAGTCGGTCCAGGATGCTGAAGGTGCTGTTGGGAGAAAAACCTGATGCCTCAGACATTGTGCTGATAATGATGAAATGCACATTTGTGTCAGTAACTCTGGAAAGACACAGAAGTATAAGAAGTACCCACAGTGCCAAGACGCAACAGACAGTAACAACTTAGTAGTACAGTAACATGTCACTATGACAAGAATCAGATGTGAAAAACAAATACATGCACTACTCATCTTCAAATGCTTCCTGTTCTTTATTTAGATCTTTATTCTTCAAATACGTTTTTACTACAATAGAGAATGTGATGTTTTCTATATTATATATTAAGTCATCCAGGAAAAATGAACAAATACTGTATGTATAAGAAGTACTGTACTGTACTGTAATGTTTCGGAGAAAACTGCAGAGTCAGCTACACTGTAAGAAGAAGGAGGAAGGGCATGGGCTGAGGTCACCATGATGACCATTTGAAACTTTCTGCATGGATGCAGAGTCGCACCCCTGTGCAAACATGCATGTGTGTGATGCTTTATGCATGAGCTGCTGCACGAATGTGTGTGGGCATGAGTGTGTAAGTGTGTGTCTTGGGACAGAAAAAATGCACATTTGCAGTGTGTCCAAGCGTTTCCATGTCTAAACTTAGAAGCACAGTGTGTGTGTGTGTGTGTGTGTGTGTGTGTGTGTGTGTGTGTGTGTGTGTGTGTGTGTGTGTGTGTAGGGCTGGTCGTCCCACAAGAACTCTACATGACCTATTTCTCGACCCACGTCCATCTGGCGCAACCTCACACACACACACACACACACACACACACACACACACACACACACAAACACACAGAGTAAATTGTTTTCCTGTCCTACTGGAACATTCCTCATGCAGCAGAAGTTAATGTGACTTCAGATCCACTTTGCATTTCCCTCGTTAAATTCATGATGTTGCCATGTTGCAATGTAAATCATCATAAAAATAAAGAAATAAAACACAAAACAAAAAAAGTAGCAACATGCATTGCAATTTTTCAAAGAAGCTGTCATAAAAATCAGCCATTTTAGGCCACAACAATCACAAACAATCTCAGGATTGATTTAAACACTCAGTAATCCTGCAGTGATACATTATGTAGAAAGTCACTGAGGTACTGTACTTTTAAACGTTTATAGTTTCTTAGACTTCCACCCCACCTGTCCACAGGGGCTGGAACATTTTTCAACAGCAAGTGCAATACTGCCGTTTGCCGTGCAAAGACACACGTCTCATAGAGACAATCAAGACTCGATAAGAGTTCACAGTCCAAAATTTTGCAGAACAATCTCTTACTCTCTCTTACTTATAACTCATTCCTCTGAACACACACAACATTATACACATATTATTACATCGGATTGTGAACCGATGTCCTGAGATCCAGTTAGAAAGCAAAGACAAGAAACACATCCGGTATATTATATTATAGGTTTTCTTCAGAACCACCTTAGTATTGTCTGTGCATTCATGGGGCTAAGAGCTAATCCAGCTTCTTTGAATAGTGGCACAAAGGCCACAATGTGAACAATTACAGGCCAAAACAGTTGCAGCCAAGAGAATAAGTGACTGAATCAACAGTAAGACTTCCTGTTTACATACACCGATGTTGAAGCATGATGGAGCTGCCAAATACAAGTAAAGCAAAGAATAACAACAGGATGACAAAATCAATCAATGCAAACGTTTTTCCTGTTTGCAGATAATCCAATATTTCTTCAACTGAGGCTCAGAGCGTGACCATAAAATGTTGGTTGGAGCGGCTTAAATGCCGTCTTTTAGTCACTGACAAACAGAACAATAGGCTTTACGTCAAAGTGGAAACAGATTCCTACTAAGTTTACATTTGTGTTGTGGTTTTCCAACAAAACGCTCCTCTGTCCTATTCCCTGTCAGACCTCTCCGGTTTCCCTCGCTCCATTTGTCTCTGAATCTCTCCTGACTGTTACATAAGTGAGAGCGAGTAGTTCAAGCGAACATCCACCCACATCAGCTCACTTTGCCTCAGTCCGACAAAGGCGCAGCTTCATGTTTGTAACACAAGCACGAACGACACAGCTTTAATTCCATTTTTGGACAAAAGAAACAAAGAAAAACATTGTGTGTGTTTGTTTTATTGTCCCAGCATTTACTCCTGACTCATCCTCGTCCCACTTTCCTGCCTCGTTGGAAGAAAAAGTAGGACGGGAGGAGAACACCCAGGAAGATCAGTCACACACACACACACACACACACACACACAGACAGTCGTCTGGCTCCCCAACATTAGCTAATTATTCAGTAATAGCATGATGCTGCAGATATAGTTTTTTTTAAATGTCGGAAAAACAGGTTCACAACATAGCTACACATACAAAGCAGGAGCCTGAAACACACACACACACACACACACACACACACACACACAGGGTATTTAGGGTAACCAAAGCTGCAAAGAATAGCATACAGCCTTTGTGAAGTGTGTCACTAATTTCTAAGTTCCTCTCAAACATAATGATGGATGTGATGTGAATACAGTTGAGCCACGTGGTGATAACACACCAAGGAACAGAGCAGTAAACTGAAGGCAACTTTAAATGTAACACCTGAACAGTGAACTGCTGATTTCACCAGTGTATGTTTGTTTCCTTGTTGTTGTTTGTTTGCCTCCCTTGTTATCATTTTCATATCTTATAACCACACAGAGAGTTATTAATGACACAGCAATGACAGCTGGATTTCTCCGGTCGGAAAGCATCACTCATTCAACCACTGACCTTTTGGTGACCATGTACCTGAAATGATACTTTACCACTGTGTGTATCCCAGATTAACATTCATTAAAAAAGGAAATGCTGAACTGAGTACTGAAGGGTCAGTGTGTCCTTCAGAGACACAGGACACTTGTAAACGACGACGCTCAGCACAGATTACTCAGGGACAACATCTCTTGTGAAAACTGTAACTTCATCACACGTGAATCCAACAATAACGGTGTTCACAGGTTGTGTGTGGACATAAAGGCCACAGCTGTCGATCAGGATAAAAGTGGGCACGTGTTGTGATTTAATCTGCGCCGATTGCTGTGTGTCCCTAATACTTTACTATGAAGGGTTATACAGCTCCCTCTCATTCTCTCACACAAACAATGGCAGCTGCTGTGCCCTGACTTGGGGTTCAGGTTTTGTCTTTGGGTGAAGACAAACTCTCTACTTCCTGAGCCACAGCCCCCCTGATATAAACTGTACCAATCTGTATGCATATTACTGCAGAAATCCTACATGCTGGAGTCCATCTCACTACACTGATTACAGTTATAATTACATTTGTCATTAGCAGACACTTATATCCAAAGTGGCTTACAAGTAGGTGGCAGACACTAGGGACAACTTGGGGTGTTAAGTGTCTTACCCGGGAAGACTTTAACTTGAAGCCAGGAAGACTGGGAGTCGATTACGGTATTCGATTACGGTATTCTCATGCTTAAAATCATGTTTTTCATGACTTCACATCAATAAAAAAAAATAAAAACCGTGGCTCATAGAGAACACAAAAAATAATTTGATTTAATTTTTTAGCCACACTGCCCGACCGGGGGCCATGGATCAGGTCCCTGTTCCTGATCCATGAACTGAGTGAATGCCTGAAACTGTCTGTTTACGATAACACACACAAGTGTGTGGCCTCTCAGTTTATGAGCTGTTTTCCACTCACACAAAAACAAAGTGTGTGTGTGACCCAGTGACCTGCAGACATTCATGGATTAGTGGTACAGTGGATTGAAGGTAGAGGAGCGATTGTTATGACGGAATTATTGCAATCACAACAATCCAATCCACTGTGCAGAGAAGTAATCTATTACATTGTATTCCACATGTACAGGTAAGAGTATGGAGGCACAAAGCATTAAAAATACAAAAAACTATTTAAAGAGTGCAAAAATAAATCCGACACGTGGGCTCAGATTTCATGAAAGGCTGCAGTTTACAGCGTGACATGGAGGAAAAATGCTTTGAAAAGAAAAGAGCTGGCAGGCAGAGACATTAACAGGATTGGGTGGGGGGTCCTCAAACTGGCAACCCACCAGGCATGCTGTCAACACACACACACACACACACACACACACACACACACACACCCACACAGCCCATTACAATCTAACACAACAAGACCCCCACCATCACTGACCCACATCTTTCTGTCTGTCAGCATATCACCACTGTGTGTGGGTGTGTGGGTGGCCTCTGGCAGGGCTTAAGGGGGTGGCATGCTCCCATAGCACCACCCACCTCCCTCCCAAACACACACACACACACACACACACATAGCTTTAAAACTCTGGACCCAGTGTCACAGAGTCCAGGGACAGGTACTGCTGAGTTTAAATACTGCGAGTATTTAAACACTATTAAACCTGATGCTGTTGATAACATGAATGTACAAGTCGAGTCTAGAGTTGTTCCACATGTGCCTCATAAATAAAGTCTCTGCAGGAATCTAAAATGTTCAGATCTTGTTTGTTTAATTCCTGTTGATAATCATTTGTTTTATTCCTCTTATTCACTAGCTATAATACTTACTGTCAACTCATTTATACATTTGTGCAAATTATTACAAAAGACAATTTCTTGTATTGAAAAATAACTAATTACGAAGATCTGTGCTACAACCTCCTTGTTCCATGTGCGACTTCCAGCTCCGTACCCTCAGTGAATGTTCAGGGAGAGTTTTCCTAACACATCTGTGGCCAAGTCTGCGTGCACAATATAAATGATCTGCTGTGATTGTAAATAGTTACGTCAGATGAAATCTCTGTGCCAGAATGTGAGTCAGCCAAAACAACAAAAACACGAGAAACTCCTGCACAGTAAAACTTAAGATTGTTTACACAAAATTATATCATTTTAAAGTTAACAAAATCCACCTTTGCAATATTCCTCGATATAATAAATGCATTATTAAACTGCATTAAAAATATCCAAGGTTTGAATTAAATATACATTTTTACCAATCTCTACCTTTACATGAACTAAAACTAAATTTTCCTTGTCACCGTAAAAAGTGACATATTAGAAATACTTGTGTAAAATGACCTTAAACTACAGTGTTTAAATGAATATATTTAATTACCACATAACCACGACGGCCATGTCAAACAAGGTGCAATGTAAAAACACCATAATGTGAGAAACATCTAAATGTTCTAAGTAATTCTTTGGATAGTCACCTCTTTCTATCACCACCTCCACAACAATTCAGAGTCACACCTGACCAGGTGAAGCTGTCACATACTGCACCGTTCAGTTCATATTTGGGCAGATTTCACTTGATGAGACTTGGTGCTTTTCATCTGAATGCAAGTGGATTTATTTCAGAGTGTGTGTGTGTGTGTGTGTGTGTGTGTGTGTGTGTGTGTGCGCACCAGCATATGTGAACACTTATTTATGAATGCTGCCATGTGCTTCATGGTGAATTAGGACATGCCTGAAGGAGAGGGGGTATGGATGGAAATTCTGAACCAGTGGATGTCTGTATGTGTGTGACAATTCCAGTTTGATGCCAGGAGGATTTAAGTGGGAGACAGAGGTGTGTGTGTGTGTGTGTGTGTGTGTGTTTGTGCTGTGGGGGGAGGGTGAATCTGTGCTACATTTGGACGGATGCAAGACTGTTGCTGTTTATTTATTTAAGGGCTGATTTTACTGTTTCACACCAGTTTTATACATGCAGGTTACTGCATGTGTTAAAAAAAAGTCAGGGAATTATGTTTTGTATATCTGACTATTAATGCACACTCTTGCTGTGTTATTAGATTTTATATTTATATTTAAAATGTGGACCACATAACAGCACAAACATGCATTAGAAGACCAAGAGTCTGACTTATCTGAGAAGAGAGATACAGTGTGATGCTACAAACAAACCATAATTAAAGTGTAATTCAGTGTAGAAGCAGATGGAGAAGATGAAATATAGTCCAGAGGTCGTAAATTATAGCAGTGAGGGTGGACTAGTTTGTCATTGTCAGGTTACACATCTCGGCTCAATAAACAAGTACTGTGAGTCACTGGTTAGGCTGTAATTTCAGTATGAACATAAACCAAATGTAAGAGAACAAAAATAAAAAAAATTAAAATCAGCTTGTCTGTTCCAGTTTGAATCACGGAAAAGTGTGTGAGTGTGTTGTGCAATCACTTACAGAAATATTAAAATGGTCCACATTTTCCTTCCGATTTGAGCAAAGATCGATGTATTAAAGAGAGAAATGAAGCCCAAGTGTTTGTTGGTAATAAACAGGTGTTTCTGAGATAATCTGTTGATACTAGAATGGAGCCGACATGAGATCACACTATCTGGCCACCCAAATCTGATCAGTTCATCCATGAAGGAGGGGAAATTTGTGCAAAATTTTAGACATTTTAGACATGTGATATTAAACACTTCTACGGTCATTTATTCTGAAAAATAAAGGTTATTTCCACGTTGTGAGCGTTCAGGATCCAGGAGTGTTCAGGATGTTGAGCTCTTGTGTTTGGCTCAAAGTTAAATGGCCAGATTTAGCAAATTCACCCTTCTGCTGCTTTTCCTGTGGTTGTTTTCCCTGCAGAGACATTTCTAGATCCTTGTTTTGTTCCTCTTTTATTGTTGTTTTCTCACACACTTATTATTTGTCAGAGTTATGTGGAGATCTACAAACAACTCATCAGATTTCAGCTGAGGACTGATGATTAAATGACTATTCAAAACCAACTCCACTGTTTGAATCAAAGAGACAGACAACTTGTTGCAAAAGCCCCAAAGTAGATTTTATAAGAGGTATCCGAATGTATAGATACAATGGACTGCTTTGTTTTACTCCTGTTTTATGTGATTAAGTCCAGGAAGCATCAGGATTGGGTCTAATTCCATTTAAATCAACCCCAAATGTAGTTTCGTAATAAGAATAAGAGGGGGTGGGGGGGTCCAGCTGCTATGTGAGCATACAACTCCAGTCAGAGTTTCCAGCTGGATGAGGAGCAAGCTTTAAACATTAGCTTCCGATGAAGTAGACACTTTTTCCAACGCTACTCATCTGATGGAATTCAACCTGTGCTAAAGCTACACTCACTGCTACATTTGGCAAAAATGACTGTTAGGAAATGCAGGCACGATCCTACCTCATCTGAAACATTCAGGATCAGACTGTGCATCACAGATCACCATTAAACTTTTACCTTTAGGTGGAATCGCAAGCATTTAGGTTGTGAGACGTTTGCACGTGGGTTTCTGTTACACTTTCACACAAATCGCTGCTCTCATCAAATTAATGTAGATGGGGACAACAACACAGGTGAGATGCACTTATATCTGCTAACGCTCAACTTTTAGAAAAGAAATGTCAAAAAGGGGAATAGTGCCAGCTGTTTGAAAAGACACATACGTGTAATACTAAAAACACTGACCTTCAAAGATCTATTTCGTAAAGTCTACCTGACACATTATCTATTTTTCATAGAATTTCACCATTTTCCAAAAGGATTATTTTTGGAAGTTTCTTGAGTCTGCGAGGTTGGATTCCCAGTTCTGTTGAAAGCTAAATGCTAACACAGAAATGCTGATATTTAGCAGATATGATTATATTCACCATCTCAGCTCGGTGCTAAAGACAATGAACAGCTCTGTACTAGACTCCATTGCTAACAGCTAAGCCCACCAAAAGCTGGGGTCTGACGAGTGCACGTGCGGAAGCAGGAGATGCAGGTTTACATCACCAGAGAGAAGTCTGGTCTGTGGTCTGTGTGTTTGTATTTTCTGCTCCACTTAGCAGCTTCACAGAGCTGGTCTGATCTGTGCCAAGTGCAGCGGCAGATGAGGAACGCTGATAGAAAAAATGCCTCAAAAGACCTAATTTGGGCACAAACTCCCACAGACATGAGACATGACCTCATCATGTCAGTGCACTGCTGTGAGGAAGCAAACACAGCTGCAGATATCCACTCAGTTTGGATGATGACGTGTAGGACATGGAGATCAACTGAGGAAAAAATTAAAAAGAACACATGATATAATGTCATAGTTTCAGACTGTGAAACAGTGTCACAGCCCGCGGTCACCATTGTATCACTGGTGTCAAATTTCAAAAGACCAGTTCTTGCTGAGCTCAGGGATCAAGTCTCCAAAGTCATGACCTCCTCTAGTGTAAAGAGATATTTTCTGACCAGATGAAGCATCAATCTCAACACAAAAAGATGGACAAAATAAGGCCCTGCTATCACCCATAATCTTGACTTTGTGAACTCTAGTCTGACAACATAATCCTGCAGTGATTTAAAGATGACTGACTGCAATTGGATGACTAATTGCATCACACCATAGCATCATGGCTGTCCTGTTTGAAAGGCCAACATACATGGTCTACTGTCCCCTGGCAAGCAAGGCTCCAGTGGTTGGACCCTTCACAGCCTAACATATCCCACAAACCTTTACGTGCGTTCATTTATGTGACGTTGTCGGCCAGCTAGCATTCAACATTCAAACAGTGGCGTCAATAGGAAATCGTCCATAGACGTCCTTCATAGACTATGGAGGCAACATTCCTACGAAAACAGCGGAGACTGTGTTCTGCAGAGTTTGCAGCCCCATCTTTTAAACACAGCTACAGATCAGAACTGCCAAAGTTTAAAAAGACTTCATCAGCAGTTTGGCACTAGCACGGTGGGATTATTGTGCCACCATCCCTTTCTGTATTAGGGTACAAACACTAGAGGTAGTAACATTGCTTGGTCTGTGCTGCATTTGTGTAAAAGGCTCAGACTTATAAGTTCTCCTTTAAATAACGGCGTAAACGCTGGTCTAGTGCCCTCATGAAGTCAAAGCTGAAATTTTACCAACGCTTTGGGTTATGACAGAATCGATGGTTCAACCTGAGCAGCAAATTGTGATGCACTTCGATGCTATGTAAAGGCAAAAAAAAACAGATGCAGTAATTTACCAAAGCAAAATTACTAATGTGTGGTAGCAATGAAGTAGAAACAATGTCAACTGCTGCTCAACTGCAGCTGTACTTTACAATAAGGTTGGGATAGGGGAGGGGGATCCTTGGCTTCCCTGACAGGAAAAGATCCCAAGTGTTCCCTCCTGGAAACAATGAGGTGGGGAGCGGCCACTTCCTGTTTCTGCGCAAATGAGAAAAGGTGGTGTTGTGCTGGTGTGTCACTACAGAGAAACACAACAACGTCAATCTTCAGGTTACCTTCTGCTGCGCTGGTCAGAAAATACAAACTATAGCCAAAGCTACGAGTGAGAAACAACAGTGAAAAGGGGATTTTGTGCTTATGGTTTTCTGGACACAATATCACATTCATTTTAAATGTTTGGAAAATGCATAAGTTCCTACAACCCAATGCCTTCAAGATGTAGCTCAGTATACATCAGTGGTCACCAAATGTCAGACTCTGGTCTGGCTGTTGACTCAGAGCGTGTCTATCCAGACAGCAAAGAAAAAACTGACAAAGAAGATATTTTGATGAGATTTTTCTACAAGCACAGGTCGGCCATCTTAGCAGAGATGCACGGGCCCCTCCATTGCTGCATCTCATCCAATCAATCATGCGAATAGGAGACCAGCATGACAGAAAAGTAACTTGATGGAAAACATATCCCAAGACTCAAGCGAAAGCACATCTACAAGAACAAGGCTCATCCTAATTGATATTCAAGAGCATTTGGTGAATGACTGAGCCTAACAGACAATATATGATGTCCAACCTGGGACAGTGTTCCGGGTGCCTCCATTCTGTTCAGTTGTACCTTTATATTACATTAAAGCAGGCTGACAGGAGTCAACCTTCACTCGCTGCTGTTTGATTGTTTCCTCTCATCCTCTACCTCAGTCCCCTGAACCTCGAGTTCCTCCTGCTCCCTCTGTATCTGCTCGTTCTCCTGAGAGAAACCATTATCCACTCCATTAACTGCTTCTCTAGCTGCTTCATTCACTATGCATGAGGCCCTTCACACCACAGCTCCCACTGTGATGTACATTGATGGAAACAGGTTTAAAGTGGAGATGAAGGTCAATGTTAAAGAAGATGTTCATGAGGTTGATGTAAATAGAGTAAGGTTGTTTTTTTTAACCAATCTGTCCAAATTGATTATCAAAATTCAAAGTACTGAATGTTTATTTTTAAAAACATGGTTTTCTGAAATGTTACAAATGACATAACAATTACTGAGTGACCAGTCACCCTGGATGTCTTTTTCAGAGGACATTAGCCTTACATGCTATTGGAAACTAACTGTGACTAAGAGATTAGTATGAAAAACAACGTGCTATCTGCCGTTTAACACAGTTTCTCACTCAATTTCTTAAATCTCTACAATGGAGGCAGTAATAGCACAATTAGCACTAGCTAAAGCATCCCTACATCCACTTTTCAGTTTATCGTCTGGATCACTGACTGTGTGTCCTCACACGTATAAATATACAGATTTATGTGGGTGTTTCTTCCAGCTATCATTAAGTTCAGGTGTGGCAGGAACACTGAGCGGATAGACCTTCCCCTAACACAACACCACATCACATTCCTGGAGATCCACAGCTTCCTCTGTGTGTGAGTGTGTGTGTGTGGCACAAAGGGAAGGATGCGCAGTGAGGCAGAGGATGCAGGTTGTAAACTGGGAGGAGTACCTCGCCTCAGGCTTTCACACCATCTTTACTTAAAATCAACAACTCCCATGTGGAGACTCAAACCAACAATGGATGCATCCTCCTAACACGTAATGTGTGATTGTGTGTGTATCAGGCTGATATTTCTGATTCCTCTGTGCCATCGAGCTCCATTAAAAAAAACAATCAGTAGAGATCTTTAACAGAACTTCTTATATGTCTTATGAGAAAATAAAACAAATAGAACTCTACAGGTCACTTAGGTCAACTTGAGAATCAGAATATGTTCTTAATGAACAACTGTTTAATCTATGAAGTGTCCAATAATCAAAGGCAATAAACTATAATTAGCCTCCTAAGTGTCAGAACTGTTTCTGATGAATCGTTTAGTGTTAGAAAAAAGAAGCAAAGATTAACTTCCCAGAGTTGTGTCTTTGTATTTATCATGTTGAGTCCAACGATATGAAATGAAACAGGAAGAAGCAATAAAGTCTCTGGTTTGAGAGTCTGACAGTTCTCTCGATCATCTATTCAATGAGTCAACAGCTCTAACAGTGATAGAGAAATGAATCTGAGCATGTCGTTGTTGATCAGTGCCTATATTTCAATTAACAGTTGATTATTTGCTGCACTGTAAAAGAAAAAAACACAGAAATGGGAACATGTCACATGCTCATTAGAGATAATGAACATTTCATAAACTAAACTAGGAAACAAAAAAAATGGGGTTAAGAGGGAAGGACAGAAAGAATGTAAACGAGTGGGAGGACAGGAAAAAAAAGCAGACTGGTTTGAATTTTACTGCAGGTCTATTTTTATCTGGATTTGTGGGTCTGATGCGAGCAGAGATGGAGGTCAGGAAAAACTAAAAACACGTCACAGATGGTTTTAATATGAAGCACAAACATGTAATCTTATGTAATCTCTGTATGTGTGTGTGCAGTCTAGAGCTGGGAAGTGGTGGGAAGCAGGCTGCTATTGTGCTAATGAACACGTGCACACACGCACACACACTAAACCCACCGATATAAAGTGTTAATAGGCAGTATGTTATTTTCTGTACTGCAGAACAGAACTGAAAACAACAGAGTGGTTTACTGTTATTCTTCCATGTCCAAGTATCAGTGTCTGTAGCAGTGACAGAAAGCAAAACAGTTCCGCCACTAAGAGTGAAACTGATTAAACACAAACACAAAGGTCACATCAACAATGTTCAGTCACAGGAATCTGAATTATTATTATCTTTTCGGCCTTTCGGTTTGTCCTGTGAGTTCAGGGTCACCGCAGTGGATAATCTTGATTTTTACCGTTTTTTCACCGGGTGCCCTTCCTGATGCAACCCTCCCCAAATTCTACCAAGCTTGGGACTGGCACTGCATGGCTGGGGAGGGGATGGGGATGGGCTGTTGGGAGTTCTGTGTCTTGCACAGGGACATTTCGACATGAAGTCAGGAGGAGCGGGGTGTGAACCTCCAACCCTATGGTCAGCAGGTGGCCACTCTACTAACTGAGCCACTGCCCCTCAGAGGAACTGGAAAACATTTGGAATGTTTGATACTTTTATGGCACCAGCTGAACTTCTTCAAATCCTATTAAGAAGGTTTGACACAATCACACTGTGGTGCCCTCAAGTTCTCGGGCAAGGGGTCCCAAAGCTGCGGAGCGTCTGCCGAGAAAGCTCAATCCCCCATTGTGTGCAGTTTGGTCCTGCAGGGACAGAGCGAAGGTGTCTTGTTGTGGACTGTGGTGTGAGGAGTTCTTTAAGATATTGTGGGGGTTTCCATGGATGCACTGGTGGGTAAGTACACAGTTTATATACACATATATTTCGACAGTCATTGCTGGTTTCTGCGCTGGGATTTAAACACTAATGTCCTTAATTGTCTCTGTTCACCAGAAGAGTGGTTCTTTGAATCACTAAACCCATTGTTGCAGCTCCAGTCAGTAAAACACTACAGCAGTTCAAACTAAACACACTTATTCCTCGCAACTAAATATCATGTTTATGCTCGTGCACACACACACACACACACACACACCGTTTGGCAGTTGCCGTAGATTGCACTGAGAGCAGACTGACCGGTTGGTTTGGTTTGGAAATCACCTACCTTCACATTTTTGCTACTGGACCATTCACCTTTAAAAAAAAATCCCCACAACAGGCAATAAGTCATCATCAGGTTTCCTACAGGGTGTCAGGGCAAAAGTGTCCAAATATCATGTTCAGTGTGAAGAGTCCAAACCATAAGATGTTCTGTGAAGACTAAATGTTCTGCACTTATAAAGCCAACACTGAAGTTTAGTCTCTGCACATCAGCGATTTATTAACAATTTTGTAATTAACTAAACTACTTATTAGTTTTAAACGTGACAAAGCATGAAATCTGAAATTCTGAGGAGTTTCTCTTGAAAAGTGAGTGATAACTGAGGTATTGAAATGATTGCAGATTCCTTTTATGTCCAGTTAAAAGGAAATTTTCAAAACAGCATTTTCAAAAAAGTATGGACATTGTACAGTCTCAGCCGTCTCAGTGGCTAAAGCTAGTTGGGTTTTGTTTGAAATGTATTAATTCCGATTCCAAAAAGTGTCTTTTCTTTTACACTTGTTCCTGTTCCTCATTGTGGTGCAGGTTTGTTTATTGCCTCCACATATGGGGTACCCTCCCCGCCAGGCCACACAGGTCAGTAGTGAGCAAAGCTGCACGGATTAGGAGAAGAAGCTGCGGCTAAACAAAGGTAAGATTTTTGCTTCACTGGATGTGTTTTTGAACATCTTGTTCTACTTTCACAGGAGAAAAAGACTTTACCAGTGTTGACTTAGAGGTTGGTTTTGCAAACATTGGTTCTGTGAAGCACAGAGGTGATTACTGTTCGTTTCTTGAGATTGACTAGGACCGGGTCCTAGGCAGTAAGGAAACAGTCCTGAACGAGGTTAAGAGTTCGATGCTGCACTGCTTTAAATGTTTGGTCAGATTTAATGTGCAGCAGACTCGCAGCTAGTCAGCTTCCCACATGCATTGAGCTAAGCCTTGTCATTTTCTGTTCATATCTGAAGCCACATTTATGCCACATTTTTCTGTGGTCACATCAGCCATCCATGCTAACTGGTATCTAAACAAATGAACATGCTGTTGCGTTGATGTGTGACGTTGTCGTGTGGACAAATCCTCCTGCAGACTACTTGGTAGATTTCCAGCTCTAACAGAGCTCTTAGTGAGAGAAGGTGTTGTTGGGAGGAAGTTTGTAGCTGCCGAGGTTCATGTGGTTGCTGACATGAGGCTGTGTGTGTGTCTGTGTGTGTTCGCCACATCACACTGACTCACTCTCCACTCTTCTAATTTCATTTCATGGGGGGGTTGACCACAGTTCTTGTATGATCAGAGACGAATCTGTCTTCACCAGTGGAGAAGCAACAGGCCGCTGTTTACTACCATCACACCAACACGTTCATCACCTTATGAGTGAAGGTCGTTCTTTCATGAACATGTTCTCAGCACAGTGTTTTATACAACTATACATATGTGAAAATCTGGTTTCTGGATGGGTCCTAATAACACTTTTTCCCAGACTAAGTACATTTAATTAAAATTAGTACTTGCAAATACTGAACACCAGTACAAGTACTAAACTGTTGTGATTATAGGATGAGTTGCTGTACAGTAAAATCCTCATCAGTTAAGCTGATGAGAGACACTAGCGGACACTGCTGGTCCAAACAATAATGAAGACACACTTGAAGACTAGCTAACACTTTTGAAGACTGGACGGTTCACACTTAAGCACCGTTTCCACCAACTGTCACAGATTTCTGTGTGTGAGTGTGTGTGATTGTGAGTGTGAATGGGTGAATAAGATCAGTGTAAAGTGCTTTGAGTGCCGATAGGTAGAAAAGTGCAGAACATTTACCATTTATACGAGGACGGGAAACAGTGGCTGCTCGACCTCGTCACCAAAGTAATGACGGATGGCGCTGCTTCCAATAAAGTCATCGACAATTAAAATTCACATCTGTTTATGAATTGTAGGAGGGGTTTACCAGTGCCCCCAGGAAAATGAGGAGCCTCTCACACCAAATCTGTTTGCTGCAGATTAGATGAGCTCGGTTTCATTTGACCTTTTTTTAAACCTGTAGATCATTTGCTCTTGTCTGAATCAGTGGACCAGTCGGTGACCTTGATTTCCTTTTGGTTCAGTTTCCTTTCACCCATAGAAAAAGAGATAAACCACACAAGACGTTGCAGCAGATGCTAAATATGCTTCGAAGAATCATCAATAAATCCAAACGCTGCTTAATGGTTTGTAAGACAAGTTAGCATTCACACACACGGGCGCACAAAACAGACCCGCTGACCTCCGATAAGCAACGCAGACTGGTTTTAGTGACATTAGTTGATTGGTTGAGTTTGTGTCCTGCCCACATGCTACAGCATGACAGACTCAATGTTGTTATAACATGCTCCAGCTGCAGGCTTTATTAATAACACTCATAATTATCTGTTCGTGCTGCTGGACCTGCTGTCGCCCAGTGTGGAGCTCAGAGACCAATCAACGAGTTTCTGTCAGTCAGTGTGACTTTAAGTTTGACTCCTTTCTATTAAGTAAAACAACTGTCCAATGTCCATGTGATCCCTGAGGCAGCTCCCACTTGCTATTGTCAGTCTTCCTGTTCATACAGATGATTTTAATGTAAGTGATCTTCTCTCTGGACAAAAACATATTAAAAATGTTTATGTCACATTAATGGTAGTTATGATGTTTGGCAACATAACAATTCCTGATTCTCTTCTCACAGCACTTTTGACATTGGATGTTTAATAAGTCTTAAAGATCCACAGATCAAGATGTGTAGAAATCTTAGTGGTTATCGATTTGAGACGACAATGGCATCATGGTTTATGGTAATATCATTTAATTCTTTATTCTCAATTTTATATAGGTGATTCAAAGACTTGCTGAATGTGATCTTAAATATCAATTCCCGTGTTTTGTTTTCTACCAACTTCTCCAGGAAACAGGAAGTGTCCTGTTGCCATGACTACGAAGAGTCACACTGTCGGCTGCAAATTGAATCTCGCTTTATACTCTAAAGTTCTGTATAACTATAGAGTTTTGGAAGTATTGAATACTTCAACAAAACTACTGAGATACTGAGGACATCCTAAAAACCTGATTTATCTAAGGCAGGTTCTGAGAGTCCCATATCTCGTAATTACGAGAAACGAAAATCATAAATATGAGCTCGGTAATTACGAGATCTTTATCTCGTAATTACAAGATAAGGTCTCGATTTTCTGCTCATTTTTAGCACGAAATTCACGTCTACCTGCTGCAATGTTATCGGGCATAAAGCCTGATCGTGCCTTTGCGTACTAGTACTTACACTCATATGACTTTGATACTGCATTCAATACCACAATCACCTCAACAGGTAAGTGGAGGAGGAAAAACGTCCGGTTTGGAGCAGTTTTGAGATAATTGATGTGGACAAAAGTAAAGCTAAATACAAACTCTGCTGTGCTAAAGTCTTTAGATGTAGTTACTCAAGTTTCTCAAATATTAAACTCAACGTTTAATACTTGCGAGTGACATCAGGAACAACAAGGGTTATATATAGTAACTAGAACAGCACCTGAAGATATTTTCCCTTCATACTCCTGTGTAGACTCTACAGTCCATGATCTCACCATAAATCTATGCTTTGTTTGTCCAAAAGTCGCCATATTTGCTTTGGGCGAAGAACGAGCGAGAATCAATGGACTGACCAGGATTTTAATGTTCAGCAGCTCATTGTAGAAGCAAAACTGTGTAGTTGTCGTATCGGTGCTCAGATGTATAAATACCTGTACCCAGTCAAAAAGTGCTATCGGGAGATTCCTACATGCAAACTGCAAACAGGTTCAAACTCAGGACCTTCCCTCGAACCACACAAGATGTGTGTTCATGAACCCAACAGTCCATGACAAATGAGAATAGCTTTAATCGGCCTGTACACAGCCTTACAGAGGTCTGCCAGTGGTTCTGCGGTGGGTTCACTCTAATCCAGCCTCCTCCAACAACAATCTGTAGTTTTTACCCCTCACGCTCCACTGCGGACGTGATGTAAACAGCCCAAATCCAGTCGCTCTGCGCTCGGCCTGCTGTCCGTGCCTGTTTATACGTCTAAATGGATTCAGAGGAAGCGGTGGGGAATTCCAGTGCAGGCCCACAGAGCAGTCGACCCACCGTAAACATCTCAATACACACTTTCACTGCAGCTCTGCACAAACTCCTGAAGACAAACCCATGTGTCCTGCCAGCTGAGGCTGTTGCCCATCTTTACAGTACCGTCATACACTACAATAATTGAGCACCCGCTGCCACACAAATGACCCACTGGGCCAGGAATCCACTGCAGCACCACCAACAGGGTCGTGGGTTCGATTCCCTGGGCGGCTTCATGAACTCACTTTTGAAGTGGTAACGGAAATGCCAGCGCTATAAATAAAGTACAACGGTCACTGAGCGTTACCGCCCAGCTTGGAGGTGAACCGGGGGGGAGATGCCAGAGGGACCCCTACCTGCCTCCACTGTGTCCGTCAGGTCGTGGTTCTCGGCTGTCCGCGGGAACTCCTTCAGTTTTCGGGAACTGAGGTTGAGGACTCCGCTGGCCACCGCCTCCTCCAGCGCCCGCTCCAAGCCCCGGTTGGGAGGCAGGTTGGCGCTGCCGATGTGCGTGTGGTTCGACGCAGGAGAACCGAGCTGGGAAAGCGGGGGACGAGCCGACTCGGGTCCCAACGTCGCCATAGTGTTCCCCCCTTCTCCGCTACGGGTGTGTCGGTTATATCCGTGGAACAGAGACAGAGCACGGGGTAAGCTAACGTCCAGTCAGCGGAACACCGAGCTGTCAGGCGTGCCGTGCCGTGCGTCCGGCTTCCTTCTCCGCTCTAGCCCCTGCGTCTGGCTTTCTGTCTGCACGGCGCGACAGGCGGCAGAAATAAGAGAGTGGTGCGACATCCGGGTGCCAACCTTCACAATAAGACGCTCTCAGTGTACTACGTTGATAAATAAATCAATGTAGATGTTTTTCAAAATGTGACATTTTGAATTTAGAAATTCCCCTCAGGTACTAATAAAGCCTCATCTTAATCTATGGGAATAAAATGTGATTTTTGTTGGTTATATTTTGTATGAGGCTGTTACTTCGAAACTGAGTAAAAAAATCAAAGTAAAAATAATGTAGTGAAGTAGAAATGTGAACGCATTTACTTATTTCTCAGCATGCAAACTCTAATTCGGTTTTTGATTCTTAATGCTAATTGTTTGCTAATTCTCAGAAAGGTTTTTTTAATGAAAGAACTGCAGAAAGTGTCTCATTTAAATGGCAGCAACGCTCACTTAATAAACCGTGTAAACAATGCGTGGAGCATCAGCAAGAGTCACAAAATAGTGATTAAGAATTCGAAATTATTCTAGCAGCACTCATTGGTACCATTAATAAGCTCAATTAGAAAACCTGCTTAATTGTAAAACTGTTAAACCGCATTACCTTTAATTTTGGAAACAAGCCCGCTACGTTTCCGGTGTGCGCTGCGTCATCTCTGACTTCACACATGTCCTCACTGCGGCTGCGCAGGGGGCTTTGCAGCGAAACTAAAGCAGCGGGGAAAAGTGAGTGGAGAGCGACATCTGCTGGATGGAAACAGTGTGAACCGAACAGGAGTAAAATGTTTGAGCTTTAGTGAAGCTTCCGGTGCGTTGCATGAGAAATATACTGTAATACTGCATAATATCTGTATTCTCATGGAATCACTTCAGTAGACATTGAAGTTGGATTCCTGTGGACTTTCAGTGTAAACATCCGTTTCTAGTAAATCAATCAACTAGTGTTCAAATCAACCATCACCATGAGGCATCATTCAATCAACAGTTGCTTGCAGTATTTCTTTATACACTGACATCAGAAACATGAGCTTCATGCTGGTAAATATTCACTATTTCCTGTCAATTTACTTCGATTTGTAATGATAATTGTTGGTTGCAGTGTGACAATTCTTCTCCGACAGAAAACTGTAAAAAATAAAATAAAATGAAGCTATATAATGAAAATAAATAAAACCCTGGAGAATAAGCAGGGAGCAGGCCTGGATTCAGCTCTGTGAGCAGACACAGACACTGCTTTGTGCTGCAGGTAAAAGGCCTTATTTACTGCCTTTTGATGTCCATGTATCACGCTGGCGTGTGTGTGTGTGTGTGTGTGTGTGGGCGCGCGTGTCAGTGTGTGAGTTCCACTGGGCAGCAGGAGCGCTGACTCAACTGATTACATAACAAGCTTGCATCAGCAGATTTACCACTGTGCTGATCACTGATTAGGGCTTGCGTGCCAACAAACACTTGTGCTTACGTACTTGTCACAACATTTATTGATTGATTTATTATTAACATTTATAAAATTGTAATTTTCCATAAAATGCCTGCAAAGTAAAGACATTTAAAATTATTACAAGACTAGCGATTTGAAAAAAATCATACAGGGATGCAAAATAAAACAACCACAACTAGACCACAAATCAAAGAGCATCAAAACACCTACAGAGATAAAGTGACCACAAAGAGGCTCAGAGGCTCAAAATAACAGCAAAGATCCTCAAAGTGATTCCAAGCAATCACTAATAGACTTAAGAAAGACAGAGAATCTCAAAGAGAGATCAAAACAACTACAAAGAGACACAGAACTACTGAGACGAGACTCAAAGATACACCAAACACCCCCACAACCACCAATATAAGATTCAAAGTTTAGAGACTCAAAGCAACATCAAAGGGAGGTAACTCACAGACACAGAGACCTACAAAGACATAAATCAACCACAAAGAGACTAAAAGAGACCAGAAACCACCACAGTTAGACTCAGAGACTCCCAACAAACATGGAGTGTGCAGGTCTTTCACACTGTCCCAGAGGCCTGTTTTTTTTTTGTGAGGCAGTTTTTCGTGCATCATCATTTTATTCTTCAGAACTAGTGAGTCTGAGCTGCTTGTACTTTTTCTCCTGTAAATCAAACCCAGTGATGCTTTAGCTCTGTGCAAAACTTCCTCTTTCTCCTCCAGCAGCTGCCAGCTGTTGTCACAGGCTTCGGTCAGGCTTCGGTCCACCGCGGTGCTTTGTGGCGAATGTGTCTGAATATGTTAAAGGCTTATGCTGTTGTATCTATGGTAACTGTTTAGGCTGCACCAACATAACCTTTAAACATGTGAGTCGTGCTGTTGCTTTCTCTGTAATACTGTAGGTGTAAGGGAAAACCCAGTCCTTCTTATCACTGTTCTAATCGCTAGCTTCACTCTTCATTCACTCTTATTTAATGTAATGCAATTTTTCTTAGTATTTAGAAAACAAAACTGTACTTTTGTCTAGAGGAGGAAATTCATAATTTGAATGTAAGAAGTTTGAAAAGTGGCCCCAAATTAAAAGCACAGATTGGTGCAGAATAAATCAAAAAGGTAAAGAGGAAGAAGGCCGAGGATTTTCAGAGTGACATCACATTCCTTCCATTTCTAATGACTGAGTACAACAGTCATCATAAACTGGTAGTTTTCTCAGTTCTCAGGAGAAACGCTGCTGCCACAGAAAGTAGAAACCACTGTTAAATACAGGAAGTGCTGATAAACAACTCCTCCTTTCTCACTGACAGTTTTTTGGTGGACGAAGGCGCCGTTCGGTTTTCTTTGGCCTCTGACAGGCTCAGTTTGTGCTTCTACAAAATGGTGAGTAGCTTGATTTGTTTAATGAACATGTATCGTACAATTTTTATTCTGTTCAGTTCTTCTCTGCTTTCTGGGGCTCCGACAAAAATGGGACATTTATATTTCAAGTCACTATCAGTCATAATAATAGACGGCTTCTGCACTCACACAGGAAGCTCCGCTGTGCGTTTGAAGTGGAACAGCCACTTAAAACCAGAAGTTCATATTTACATTTATATCTACTTTAATGTAGGTGGCTGATTATAACTCTGCACATTCTGGGGCAAAGCAAGTCTTTAATGTAAAACTCTTTTTTGTCGTAGTTGTATTCAGTATCAATGCCCATCACATGTATGAATGCGCATTGTTTGTTTATAATACCTCATTTTTGCCCACAGGACTTAATCACTAATAAATAATACATCAAATAATCGTAGCTGTTAGTCCTTAGTAAATGACTCTAATCGTCTGGATAACAGAGGAGATTCAGTAAAATGCCTGCAATAATAAAAATACATTAGGAGGTAAAAATTGTGCCGTTTGCTCTAATTGGATGTTTTATTCCATGCTCCTTTTTCAGCAGCTTCCACCTGCTGCACTCAGACATGATTTTTAGAGATTTTCTAAGAATTAAAGGTGCCAACTGAATTCCCCTAGTAGGCAAGTGTCCCAGGTTGAGGTTAACAAAAGCAGAAGTTTAAGATTGGGCCCCTCGACTGTGGGCCAACCTGCCAGAACATGTCAGCCATTTTAGCACTGTTTCCTTCTTAAAAAAAAAAAAAAGGCCATGTTTAAGATTTCATCTGAAGTATTTTACATGTATTTCTAATCCTGCTGCACTTTTCTTATTTTACATTTAACACAGTCTATACAACTGTCTAATAGTTACATATTGAGCTTATAAAGACTTCAGATGGAGGAACCTTTTGGCCTCTGAAAGGTATTTCTGTATTTAGTGTATTTCCTGTGATGTTAGCAGCTTTGATAACGTTTGTGATTGATTTGAAAGCAGCACTAATACCTTTATAATACTGGCTTGCACAAGTGTGTGTGTGACGCCACATTTCTTGACAAATGCCTGTGATTGTGTGTTGCTAAACACTGTGAGTTCCAGATTTGGAAAGGTGTAACCGTCAAACTCCGAAAGCTAAATAACCTCCATTTAATTTCTCTAAAGCAGCTTCATATGAGTCATTCCAGTGCAAATGGACTCTGGTCTCTTCTGTCACATTCAGTCTTAATGTAATCGTCAGACGTGACACTTTCAAGGGCCTGAAAGTATTTTTATGATCCTGATCAGCCTCCTGCAAGAACAACAAGCAAGTTCTAAAGGTCACAGATATCAACATATTGCTAATGCTACTGACAACAAATCAGCACTAATTTAATTTCGTACAGACACTTTCGGATGATCTCGTATCCACTGAGGTGTTAAAGTCTTTGCTCATTGCCAAAAGCTGTTCATTCACTCCCCAGGAAGCACAGTTGCAACACAGGAAACTTTGTCTGTCCTTGTCTGTGCAGAGGGGGAGCTGCAGGGGCATGTCCTCCTCTGTGGGCACAACCAGAGTTGTCAAGTGGTGTGTGGACTCTGCAGAGTCACTGACACCTGTAAATACAGCTCAGCCAGCATCAGGTAAGATTCAGCACATGTTCGCAGAGCTCTGAGGAATATTTAGGTCTGCAACACCTGTAAAAACACCTGCTGCTGTGAAGTTAAAAAACAGCTTGACACCGTTGACCTTGTCCTTCCTTGTCCTTGTCTCTATAAGCTCCTCCAAGTGACTTTCCTCAGAACAACCACCAAGCAGCTGGGTCAGGATCCATCCCACTTCTCCTCCTGTCAGCACCAGAAACCGCTAGAGAAGAAGCTGCATTTTCCCGTCAATGCCAACGACCAAAGTCAGTAACGAGGACTTGTCCAAGGGCCTTCGTATGTTCCCGTCAGTCCCAGCTGAAGCCACGATCCAGCTCTGCTTTACACAGCGCTGACAGCCACAGCGATGGGGGAGCGGGTGATAAGATCAAGGGAGAGAGAAAACTGAACGACGGGAGCCAGGAGGACCCGTCTCTTCTGCACCCCGACAATGAAAGGTTCCACCTTCCCAGGAGCAGTCCGGTCATCTCCAGACGCCAGAGACCGCTTTCCTGGCACGGTGGGGGAACAGACACGACGAGTACATCGAGGCAAGTACATGCACGAGAGATTAACTTCCTTCTGTTTTCATGTGATTTGCTGTGAAAATATGTTTGACACTATTATCATGAATGTGCTGATTAGATTGTTATCACACAAACACACTGAAATTTCATCAAGTATTTGTCCACCCACACTTATGCTTCAGGAGGTAGCTTACATGTGCTCACAGAAATCATCATTTGTGAGAAACAGATGATGAAATATGATCTATCGCTATAATGTTAAAAAGTACAGTAACCACCATGTCAACATTTAGCACAAAATAAGAAAGGAGAACAACAGGAGAAATGAGAAAATATGTAAATGAGGAGATGAAGTATTTAAAGTTTTTATAAAAGAGAAGAATATTATTATATTATATTATATATTGATAGTACAGTATATAGTGTAAAAATCTACTGCATGTTCATATAGAAATATTCACTATAGACACGCTGGGAAACTATAAAACACTATATTATGTAAAAAATGTAAGAAAGAATTTCACAAAATAATATATAAAACATTGCTGACTAAAGTTAGAATATTGATATTCTGTAATGCAATAGAGTGTGGAACACAAAAGCGAGGAGCTACTCCACTTAATAATTATTGAAATAATTTCTCCCACTCTGCTCTCATGTAGCTCATGATGCACGAATCATATACGTCACTAATCACATTTTATTGTGTCTATTGAACTCAATGTAATGGAATGTAATACTACAACTGCTATTGCTATTAGTAGCCTCCAAATGATACTGTTGTCCTTAAGTACAGTTTTTAGGTAAGTGTACTTAGTCACTTCACATCCTTGGTGCTGCCACAGTAAAACCTTGAACTCAGTGTATGTAACACAGAGTGGTGCCGTTGGACTTTCCAGAATTTGTGATGCTTGTGATTCTCTGTGGTTTGTGTCCTGAAAGTTGTGGCCGTCTGTGGACGGGGGAAATTTAATGTCTTGCCAGTAACACAACCACACATGTGTTATCTCCTTTCCCTTTAGTGTAATGGGCACATTGTCTCATCTCTCAAATACTGACTCAACTGTCCAGCTGTCACTTCATCCTCACACATTACTGTTTGTTTTTACACTTCTGACTGAAACTTTAACATTCAAACAATGTGCCGACATTTTCTGACACCCTCCTCTGTTTGGGCGTAAACGTTTTGAACTTGTTTTTCTTTCCTACTATGAATATTTGACATTTCGTCAAACCTGGGATCTTTCAAAGAGACACAATGAGCTGAAACCTCAAAACTGCAAACCTCCATCAAGTTAAGTGGAGCTGCAGGTTGAAGGTTTACAGGTTCACAGTGTCAGACACAGGGACTAAAGTGAATCATTTCTCTTCGTAGCTCGGACTCCCCATCTCCTGCTTCTGGTTCTCTGTCTCAGCATCAGCACAGTTGTCCGGCAGTCGGCAGTATGGAGGACCTGGGATCCAAACAGAGCTCTCCCCTGCTGCAGGACAAGAAGCAGCGCAGCGTCTCTGGCTCAGCTAATCTGAACAGTTTCCTCATGTCTCTGTTCCACATCCCCTTCAGTGGGCAGCAGGGACAGGCGGAGGAGCACCAGGGACGAAGCCCCAGAAGCTGTAGTGGTCCTCATTCACAAGGTAGAGTAGTAAAAGTTAGTACTAGCAAGGCTACAGTACTGTATCAACAGTACAGCTAATATTTATCAGCGCAGTAGCTGATCTCTGAAACTGATAAACTAACCTCATGTGACTGAGCTGAGTTACTTGTTCGTACCAATGGACCAAACTTCACTCAGGCACCTCAGTACTTTTCCTCCAAAACCAAACATAAAGCACATTCCCAACAGTGAGCCCCGCTGGTTTTGGCTAAGGAACAACCATGTTTAGGAACAGAGGCCATCATGGCTAAATGACGTTGGCAGGATGCAGGATAGAATGTGGCCTTCCTCTATCAAAGGCAATGGGATGGATAAGAGGGTAGATCCCCGAACTGGTACCCAATGGTTCGGGGTCGGGGTTTGGTCACTTAGGAAATGGTTTCACACTGAACCCAAACTCCAGTCACTGGTCAAAAAGTCCCTGCATCCACCCAGGTCTCCACGTTCATGTTGGTCACTTTCGCCTGTTTGACCAAACAACCAACACAGCCATATTTGACAGGAGGACAGTCTGAGATCCTCCCATGGGTTCATGTATGGTGGCTCAGGGTCCAGGAACAGATATTCTGGGTTAATGAGATGAAAGAATCTGCTAAAGCTTTATTCTAAACAGCAGTAAAGGCTCAAGCTGAGCTAACTAACTTGCATGCTAGTCTTTTTTGTAACCTGTGGCATACAGACTTGTTTAGGGAGAAGTACTGTCTTATCAGCAGAGTGGGCAGCAGTGGCTCAGTTGGTAGAGTGGCTGACTAGGGTCTGAGGTTTGTGCCCGCTTTCCCCAATCACATGTCGAAGTGTCCCTGGGCAGGGCACTTAAAATTGGGGAGGGTTGTGTCAGGAAATAAATAATGGTGTAAAAATGTGCCAAATCAACATTCGGACCTACGATTTGCTGTGGTGACCCTGAACTTATGGGATAAGCCGAAACGCAAAAGAAAAAATTTTAAATTAAAGAAGTGTGTGTGTGTGTTTTGTCAGGTTCCTCCAACACAAGCGAAGAGAGAAGGTGCAGTGGTGTCCCAGAATTCTCTGCAGGCATCTTTAAGACCAGTTGTGAGCTGGAAAAGGTACATTCACAGTTTCTTCGGTGGCTTTAACACAGAAAATGCACCTGGTTGATCTCGTTTGGACTTCAGTCTTTTTAACATGTTTACAAGGCTCCTGGATTATTTTTGTACGAGCAATAAATATTCCTACATTGCTACATTCTTTGTGTAAATATTACAATTGAAATAATCCCTTTGACAGGAAAACGCTCATTTCATTGTGGTGGACATGGTGCTGGAGGTGCTGGAAGGTGTAAAGTGGACCCTGACCTCTCAGCAACAGACTTCCACCGATGACAGGACGTGCACACGCAGAGACACGACCTCTGCAGACTGTCCTCTGCAGAGCACACAGGAAGATAACAAGGCTGGGTGTTCAGGTGAAGACGTGGAGTCTTCACGCAACAACACACACCAATGCACACAGGACACAGGAGAGGAGGAGGAGCCAGGAAAGAATGAGATTAAACATCAACCCAAGTCCTTCTCTGTCCTCTCCAATGACAGTGGATTTGAAGGTAAAACTCCTCAGTGGACTGTCAACGTATTCCTTTGTGTCCTGTGTCCTCTTTCTTCTGAGATAGGATTTCCATGACCTTTAGCTAGTACTAATGATACAACAATGCGACTGTGGAGCAGGAAGGTAGAGTCATCCTCCAATCCCACAGTTGTTGGTTCGATCCCCGTCTCCTCTGGTCACATGTCAAGTGTCCCTGAGCAAGACACTGAACCCCAACTTAGTTGCTCCCGGTGAGTGTTGCCCAGCTTTACAGCAGCTCCCCCATCAGTGTGTGAGTGTGTGAATGAGAAGCAGCGTAAAGTGCTTTGAGACCAACAGGTAGAAAAGTGCAGAACATTTATCATTTATCATCACACTTTATTTATCATTTATTGTCTCTTTTTTGGTTTTGTCTCGGTTTAGTAATTTTGGCTGGTAATAGTCCATCTCTTTTGACACCACAGTGATTGGTATGATGCCTTTTAAAAATCATTTTTTGGTATTTTTTGCAGTATTTTGTTCTCGTTTGGTCATTTTCAAATTTTCTTTTGTAATCCCAGTATGAGGACATCTGTCGATGATGACATCGACAGATGCATTTTCACATCAACACTAACCCAGTTGCTACGATTGCACATTGTCCTTATTGTTTTACGTAGTCTCAAGACTACGTAAAACAAGTGGTATAAAGTCAATCATCACATTAAAATTTATCAATGATTGTGTAGAAACAATTTCCTTCTAGTTGTAAAACTTATTATAACAACATGCTTTAATTGTAGACTATGGAGGAGACACTATGCTGACACAAGATTCTCTCATAAAGTAAGTTTGAAACAGTCTTTGTCTTTAAATCTACACGAGTCCTGTTGGAATGTCTGAGTAAACCTGTGGGTTTCCCCCTAATAAAGTGCGGAGTTTCTGGCCCAGCAGCTGGTGATGGAGTTCAGGAGGAGCTGGCTCCCGTCGCGTGGACCTCGCCGTGGACGGCAGAGCCTCCGTAGTTCGCTTCAGGAGGTGAGAACCACGCAGCAACCAAGTGTGTTTGACATGATGATGGAAATGACAGCGTGTCCCAAATACTGTGTCTGCAGGAAGCAAGAGATAACACAAACGTTGTCCTGGTGTAAGAAAAACAGCATTAATGGAGGAGTCCAGCTGGTTCCGTGGGCTCAAACAGTCAGCAAATATACCATCAAATGAATAAAATTAGCAGCAATACAACAGACAAATCACACTTACACACCCAGATTTGGTTTCCACACTGTGGTCATAAGCTGTGATACCTTGATCTATTAAAACCACAACCTGTGTTGTTGTTTTTGATGATTGATGGTTATTTTTAAGTAAATTTGTTGAGGTCACATTTAATATATGTCATGGGCAAGTCATGCTTGTCCAGGATTTAATTTGATGCTTTATAGTCTGGTGGTCTACAGGAAAAACTGCTGCTTTATTTTAGTTTCCTCTGCTGCTCAGCGGGTTGTTAAGATGTGTTGAAGCTGAAGCTTTGGGATGTTACTGTCAGTGGTCTGAACACCACATAAATGTTGTGGATTGACACGATGTTTGTTACAAACTAAGGATACGTCCATTGTGCATGGAAGAACACACCTCAACACACTACCATCTGGTAACCATGGTAACTGTGGTATAGGCTAATGGGGGGCAGCGATTTCTTGCAGGTCAGAGATGCGAGTTTCCATTTGAACAGGCAATGTGAATTTATTTGGCTGAATGTGCAGCAAGAAAAGCAGAAAAGAAAAGCTTGAGCTGCTCCGCGCCAGACGGCCAATTAACCTTTCAGTAAGTTTCACTGGAGGGATCATAAACTTTACCCTCTTTTCTCTGTGGTCTTAAGTTGCCAGGTACCGGAACTGTGGCGGTGAGCGGCGGCAGCCTGACAGAAGAGATCAGACTGAGGACCAGGATGAGAGGATCCCTGAGCTGGGCCCCTCCACGGTTTCAGATCATCTTCACTGTGCAGCCGACACACAGGTGACGATCACGTCGAACAAGGCTCCAACACACTGAGCACTGATGCAAAAAGTTCACAGTGGACTGTTTGTTTCCTCCACCAGACGCAGCGAGGTGGTTGCTCGGCAACACTTCCTGTGTGCAGGATGCGGGACAAAGGTGGAGCCCAGTGAGTAGAGATGATCCTGAGCATCGTGCATCATTAACACTGTGACTCACGATAAGAGTGTCAGCACCCTCCTTTTAATTTTGAGCTGCTGAGGAAAAGTTCACCCACAGAGAAAAAGAAATAGAAAAGACATCTCAGGAGAAACCAGCAAACAAACAGGGCATCAGTTACTGAACTACTTTCAGAAGAGTGCAGTGCGGCATAAAATCATAAGCTACATCTGACGAGTGATTGTAGTGACTTCTGTGTTTTGTTTGTGACAAAATGAGGCAGTTGTGGTGAAATGTGGTGCAGAGAACGTGCAGCGCTTCTTATTCGCGCCACTGGGGGGCGCTGACGTCACATACAAGCAGGTCCTCTCAAACACAAACGCTGTTACCTGTGTCAGTATCACACTCTGTAAGAGAAACTGGGTGAAATGATGTCACATACTGTCAGTCAAATTAAAAATATCTCTCTCTCCTTCTGACTTAAGGGTACATCAAGAAACTGCGGTACTGTGAATACCTCGGCAGGTATACTTTGTTTATATAAGCTAAATATTACATTAATCTACTGGATTATCAATTCGGAATTCTACTTCATTTGACAGGTATTTCTGTGACTGCTGCCACAGTGGCTCTGACGCTGTGATTCCTGGTCGGGTTCTGTCCTGCTGGGACTTTAGCAGGTAATAAAAAACACTACAAACTGCATGATTCCATCTAATTTTAAGGCATATTCCTATTATCCAAAATACGTCTAACACATGGTTATCGTGTCATGAAAATATTAACACAGCTGCTACTTGTGAAACTAGTGGATTTGAAGCAATAACAGCCAGCAAATAAAATCGGTTCATAGTTTTGTGCATGACTTTTATTTTATAATTATAAATACTGCCGGTAAGAAATTAAGTACCAGAAAATTGAATTATTCAAATACAGTAGAAATATCAGTTGTGAGATTGTCATGGACGCAAATCCCTGATTTTGAAACAGCTTTTCTAAAACAATGTAAAAAAAAATTCTGGTGCATGTTGTGATGTTTTAAAGGTTGCACAGAATTCACAGGCGACTGGTTGAATCAATTGTGACCACACACAGAGATGTTGGACTTTATAATAATAATAATATCACTGCTGTTCTGCAGGCAGCCTGTCAGTGACTTCTCCAAACAGCTGCTGGATTCAGTTTGGTATCAGCCTCTGTTTGACCTGACGTGTGTTGGTAAGACCCTCTACAGCCGAGTGAAAGAGCTGGACAAGCTCAGGGTGAGTTTCTATTATCGTTCTATTGGTGATATGAAAGCTTAGGAATTATTCAGACTCTTTTCAATACAGAAACCATAAGAAGAGAATATTCCCCCGTGTACATGTTACACAGTCCAAAAAATAAATACAAGTGATGATATGTGTAGATATGTATTCATGTACTGAATTCATTGTTAATTTACACGCATCCATGAATAAACTCTGTGCACATGCCTATATTATTAATAATATATTTAATTTATAATGGACTTTTCATATAAGAACAAATCTCAAAGTGCTACCGGAAAAAGAAGCATAAAAACATATATTAATTCGAAACAATCAAGGAGCAGTTGACTTTTAAAAGATTGACTTTAAAAGCAGCCTCAGTCTGTGGGTCCTTCAAATGTTCAGCGTGGGGACGTGCTGAGCAGAAAGTAGATCTCCCATAGTTCATAACTTAGTTCTGCGGGTATGAAGGAGGTTGGTGCTTGCACTGATTTGTTATTATGCAATTTCAAATTGAATTCTGGAGGAGAGCGGGAGGCAGTGAAGGGATGTGTGGATAGGACTGATATGCTGATGTTTACGCACGTCATCAGGATCCTGGCAGCACCGTTTTGTACGTGCTGGAGCTTTTGGTAAGTTTTTGCCAGGGATCCCGATGCAATGGTGAAGCGTGGAGGAGTCAAAGGCATGGACGGGCTTTCTGCATCCGATAGAGTGAGACTGGCACAGAGTTTAGAGATGCTTTTGAGATGGAAAAAATGATTTAATGTGGTTATGAAACGTTAGGTGAGGGTCCTGACTCACACCAACGTTGGCAACTGTAGATGAGAGTTTTGCTGTCCAGAGGTGAAGGTGTTTATGAGAGATGACTGGACCTGATCTGGGGTGTGGACCAGGATGGTTTTCGAACTGTTTAATTGCAGGAAGCCTAAACACGTGCACACTGACACATACACACACATTGTGTAAAACTACTGGGTTTTGTTATATTTATCACCTTTTATTTAAACCCACATTGTCCCGAGTCCGGATTGACAGTGGCCAGTAGTACTACTGCATTGTCAACTTTGTCAGTATTTCTTTCTTTGTTTGCTTTGTCTGTTTGGACACATAGATTTTCGTTGATTTCTCTTACAAGTTGGACTAAAACACTGAAATTCGTCACTACTTGCATTGGAATTTTCCCTCCTGAATTAGAAAAGTTGTTTGACTCTTGAATGTTAACTTTATGAGCTTCCTTCCTTCAGGAGCTGCAGGAACAGCTGCAGGGCATCAGGAAGCTGCTGAAAGCCTGCAGGTTATCTGGAAGGTAAACACAACAATGAGCCTCTACAGTCTGTGAACATGGACTAACACTGTTTCTTTCAATCTGCTAAACCTGTGGTTGTGTCGCAGCGTGATGACGGAGTTTGAGCAGCTGCCCGCTCACCTCACGGAGCAGCCGCATGTCTTTTCTATGGATGACCTCTTTAGGGTGAAGAAGGGTCAGCTTGTGGTGCAAGCCAGGGCGGTGGTGAACGTGGCCATCGATCACGTTGAAAACTGCAAGGTGAGGACGACAAGACATTTCCAATTCAGGACGGCAGCGTCCACATGATACAAAACACTGAAAGTCCGCAGATTGTGACTGTGTGATTATTGTCACGGCCCAAAAAAAATCAAACAACAAAGCTAAAGCAACATTTGAATGGAGCAAGAGAGAAAAAGTGTAAAACAAAAGCAGCTCAGAGATTATGACGTCATTGCATTAGACTTAACTTTGAGGGTTGTTAATTTTTGCATGAAAACTCCTCAGCAATGCTGCAGCACACGTCTCTGCATCACTAATTTTCCCACCTTCTCTGACCTGTTCATCGCAGCTGTGTCAGGCTCGAGGTTTTATCTGCGAGTTCTGCCGAGAGCGAGACATCATCTTCCCTTTTCAAACTGACGTATGCAAGCGCTGTCCAGGTGAGCACCAACAAATCCCCTTCAAACCAGCCAGACGTGTAGGAAGCGAACAGACATCACATCATGCTTAACGGAAGCTGGTTTCTGACTTTTATTCTTTTCACATTCACCAGAGTAAATATCACCATGAGGCTGCAGCAGACTGACCTAATTCACTTCCTGTTTTTGCTTGTTGTGCATGTGACCACAGAAACCATTGCCCGTGTAAACGTTACTTCTCTTTTCACAGCGTGTAGGACCTGTTTTCACAAAAACTGCTTTGCGGGAAAGAAGTGTCCAAAATGTGCGCGGATCCAGTCCCGGAGAAAACCTCCCGATGCATCCGTGAAGTGTGACGAGTGAACGGCTGCAGCACAGAACATCACGCTGCATCTTTGTTTATGAAACAGCCATGAATGTCAAACATTTGATTCCTTCTAAAGTTACATTTCCTGTGGAAATAAATATTATGTGAGGTTGATTCTCCACCTTAAGCCGCAGTGTAATTCTGTGCATCACCATTTCACTTGTTTGCTTTTTTAACATACTGATACAGGGCAGAGGCAGCTGCTCCCTCTGAAGATTAAAATGCAAACAAGCACTTTCTGACAGGAAAAAGAAAACTTTCAACTGAACGTGAGAGTGTAAGAGATAAAGTTAATGTTAGTGCTGTGAGGAACTTAACTAATGCAGATGAACTCAACTCTCCAGAGATCAGCGTTTGGGGAAAATGACCTTTTGTTGTACATTACCTCTGAAACTCGCCGGTGTATTGTGGCCATTAGCAGATCCTTAACACACACACACACACACACACACACACGCACACAGTTTACTCCTCTGAGGCATAATTTGCCTCTGAACAACCTTGTGAGTCCATTAGCTGTTCACACCTGCATGGAGCGGTGTCGGATGATGCCATCGCCTCCTCTCAGGTGTTGCTGCAAAAAAAGGTGTTAACAAAAACAAGCTGCAGCGTCCGCACGTCAACATGTGATGCAATAATTGCTGAACAAGTTTGCTAGAAACTCTTTTACTATTTGTTTGGTCTGACTCCCTATTTTAATCCGTTAAATTAGGTTTGTTTAGAATTGTAATAGTTGACCTCACTGTGTGTAATGTTAGAGGGTTTGCTCATAGTAACTCATTTGGTTTTAATGTTCACAGCTTCTCTGACTTCAAATTCAACGTTTGTGCCTGCAGGGTGCACAAATAGGCAACTTCTTACCGAGGCCTTCAAATGATAAACATGCATATGTTGTTGCTGCTGCTCATATGAGGCAAACCATCGCTTCTGTATGGCCCATTATCCCGAATCATGACCTTAGAGCCTTGGTTTGGAAATAAAATCCTCAAAACCCTTTAAGTTGCAAGCAAACCGAATAAAGCAAGGTAGTAAAATTACTGTATAAGTAATCAAGATTACACACTGTCTGACTATTAAACATGAGGAAAACAGACAGGATGAGAACTACGGTGCATCCTAAAAGTATTCACTTAACTTTTTTCCACATTTCATTATGCTACATTCTTATTCCAAAATGGATCAAATTCATTAATTTCCTCATAGTTCTACACACAGTAACCTGAAATGACAATCTGAAAAAAGTTTGTTTGAAATCTTTGCAAATTCATTAAAAATAAAAAACGAAAACAAATCATTGAGCTCTGGTGCATCTGGTTTCCACTGATCATCCTTGACATGTTTCTACAACTTGACTGAAGTCCACCTGTGGGACATTCAGTCGATTGGACATGATTTGGAAAAGCACACCTGTCTATTTAAAGGTCCCACAGTAAACAGCATGTCCGAGCACAAACCAAGACATGAAGGCCAAGGAATTGTCTTTAGACCCTCAGGGACAGGATTTTATCGAGGCACAGATCTGGGGAAGGTAATAGAAAACTTTCTTCAGCATTGAAGGTCCCAGTGAGCACAGTTGCCTCCATCATCTGTAAATGGAAGAAGTTTGGAACCACCAGGACTCTTCCTAGAGTGGGTCGACCAAACTGAGCAATCAAGAGAGAAGGGCCTTAGTCAGAGAGGTGACCAAGAACTAGATGATCACTCTGTGGAGAGGGGAGAACCTTCCAGAGGAACATCTCTGTACCACTCCAGCAATCAGGCCTGTATGGTGGCCAGACGGAAACCACTCCTCAGTAAAAGGCACATGACAGCCACCTGAAGGACTCTCAGATAATGAGATGAATGGTCTGATGAAACAAAGATTGAACTCTTTGGCCTGGATGCCAAGTGTCATGTCTGGAGGAAACCAGTCACCGCTCACCACCTGGACAACACCATCCCTTCAGTAAAGCCTGGTGTTGGCAGCATCATGCTGTGGGGATGTTTTTCAGCAGCAGGAACTGGGAGACTAGTCAGGATGGAGGGAAAGATGAATGCAGCAATGTACAGAGACGTCCTTGATGAAAACCTCCAGAGTGCTCTGGACCTTTCAACAGGACAATGACCCTAAGCACACAGCCAAAATAACAAAGGAGAGGCTACAGGTCTGTCACAACTCTGTGAATGTCCTCGAGCCACATCACTCAAAAAGAAGTGAGGCTGTAAACAAAGTATAAAGAATTTAATCCATTTTGGAACAAAATGTGAAAAAGTACTGTGAATACTTTCTGGATGCACTTGTCTTTTGTTGAAGCACGTTTAGCACCAATTACAGCCTGAAGTCTTTTAAAGTATGATGCTACAAGCACGACACACTGATTTTTGGGCAGTTTCTCATTCTTCTTTGCAGTACCTCTCAAGCTCCATCAGGTTGGATGGGGAGTGTTGGTGCACAGCCATTTTCAGATCTCTGTTCAATCACGGTTAAGTCTGGGCTCTGGCTGGGCCACTCAAGGACAGGAATGCCTAATGATCCATTACTACTACTACTACTACTACTACACAGAGAAAACTATCAACAGCCAAACACTCCTTATCTGTTGCTAAATAATTAATTTCCACTTTGTTTAAGCTCCTGCTACACTACGACTTCTTCCCTATCCAGACCAGTTTGCTGGGTGAGCACAGCTCCTAGGCCCCTCAGTGTAAACCACAAAGGCAGGTCAAAGTTAGTCTGCCCCAGGAGGGAGAACAAGCTTGTCTTCAGGATTTCAAAGGTCATGCCTTTCACCTCATTCAGGATGTAGAGGTGATCTTACTGGAATCTGACGCTCCTGACGCTTCAGCACATACTTCACTCCAGAGATCGTTGTTTGACAAACATTGAACATTTATTGTACTTGCTTCTCAACTTAGCCGATGACAGATCAATTGTACATACAACTTTAAGCACAGTGATCTCACAAGCACGTTCACTAGCAGTTTCATCAAACAAGTTTCTCAAAGTATGTCTGAACTCACAGAACTCACAGGACTCGGTCAGAAACCGTGTGCCTCTGCAGCTACACACAGAACCTTTTCTTCTACCTTGTTGCAGTCCACACCTTTCTTGTAATCAGTTCCTCTGCTTACTGTGTCACATCTGCACCCTACTGTAGCTGAGCTAAACTGCTTCTCTCTTTAACAAACCCTTAGCGTTGCATTGTTTCCTTGACCACTGGTCATAAACTTAAAGGTAAACTACAAGTGCAAACTATCAAAGCCATATGATGTCACTAATGACATCATCAGTACACAAATTACATAAACAATTACATTACACACACAGGCAAACATTACATAAAACAAATAACTAAACTAACCCCCTTGGTTGGTTCATACACAGGGACTCTGCTATCTGGGAGAAGTTAAGGACAAACCAATATCAGTCAGACAAGCCTGAAAACCTCTGAACCGCCTTCATGTTAGTGGGTACTGAGTAATCCTCTACTGCTTTGGTTATCTTTTGGTCCACTTGTAAACCTGCAGTAGAGACAATGTGTCCCAGAAACTTGAGGGAGGATTGAAATAAGCTAGATTCTTACATGTTGACAGTCAACTTTGCCTTTCTGGGTTTCATCTTTGAAGTGCTGTTCCAACATAGTGAGTGGATAAGGATGTCATCCAGCTATACAAAGCAGTTTCTGCCTTTCATCTCCCCCAGGGTTGTCCCCATTATCCCCATTGTGCCCATTATCCCCATTGCCCCCATTTTCCCCATTATCTCCATCAGCCCCTGAAAGGAGGCTGGTGTGATCTTAAGGCCAAACGAGTAAAGGCCAAAGATGCAGCTAAAGGCTGTTTTATCCCTGCTATGTTCATCCATCAGACACTGCTTTTAGACATTGTTGGGGTCAATGTTTGAGAAGAAAAAAGATCCAGCTAACAAGTCCAGAATTAGCTGTATGGTACGTAGAGAATCGGGCATCAGTGTAGTTGACAGTGTGGAATTTGATGCAGTTGACACAAAACGTGTAGATGTTGATGTGTGAGCCCCACACAGCTGATGAGGGTTCAATGACGTCTGCTGCCAGCAAATTCCACACTTGTTTCTTCATCTCCTGTTTTAAGGGTGTGTCTTGTGTAAGGAAGATTTGGTGTTTTAGAGAATTGGTAACTTAGTTCGGAGGTGCATGATTCTCTGATTGGACTGTGCTCTCTCTGTTCAATCTACTGCTTTCTATATCAGCTTTGCGTCAAGGTCAGACATGATGCACTGTACTACACGAGTTAATGGCACAATAAAAATAGCTTTTCCAGTGCATTCAGTGAGACTGTGTCCATCTTTTTGTGGGGTTGTTGCTGGAAGAAGGTCCTGATGAAAGTGGAGGTTAGTGAGTGAGCTTGGGATATTTTCCTTTATTAGAAATTGGGGAGGGTTGCGTCAGAAAGGGCATCCGGCGTAAAAACTGCCAAATCAAAATGCGGACAATGATCCGCTGTGGCGACACTGAACTCACGGGATAAACCGAAAGGACAAAAAAAAAAAAAGATCCTTTACCATGCCAATGGATGGTCTGAGTAGCTCTTGTAGTTGTGGGTGTTGGTTGGGAGGTGGACTCTGAGACGTGATGAAGATGATTTTGTGATGGGCAGAGTGAAATAGGAAGGACATCAGTGGGTTACAGTGACTGAGAGGGAGGAGACCAGAGAGGGATACTGTGGTAGAAAGACATAAATCCTCTATGTGCCAGAATCTGGCTGAGATCTAAAGATGGAGGTTAATGACGGAGCAGATCTCTGCTTTCCACAGCTGCTCAACATGTCCTGCAGGAATACGATGTCTCGCTCCAAAATGATGCTGCTTTACTTCCTGGTGTCATCTGTCTCTCTGCTCACTGTGTCTCTCAACTTGCTCGTCATCACCTCAGTGTCCCACTTCAGGCAGAGATCAGCTCCTCATGCACTTTAAATGTTACCACGTGTGATTCTCTTCTCCCCACAGTTGTTGTGTTGTTGCTGTAATGTCTCTGTCCTCTTCCCCTGCAGGCAGCTCCACACACCCACCAACATCCTCCTCCTCTCTCTGGCTGTCTCAGACTTCATCGTAGGTCTCCTCGTCCTGCCAGGAGAAATCCTCCGAACATCCTGCTGGTATCTTGGTGATGTGATGTGTTCTTTGTATACATATTTTGCCTTTGTCACTCTTACTACATCAATTGGAAACATGGTGCTGATATCAGCTGAGCGATATGTGGCCATATGTGACCCTCTGCATTATCCCACCAGAGTCACTGTGCAAAGAGCCAGATTCTGTGTTTTCCTGTGTTGGTTCTGTTCTCTTCTCTACAGCAGTATCTTTTTAAAATGTGGTTTCATTGAACCAGACACACTGAAGTTCTGTTATGGACAATGTGTCCTTGTTATTCATTTTGTCGCAGGAGCTATTGATCTTATTTTGAGTTTTATTTTCCCCATCACCATCATCGTAGTTCTGTATGTGAGAGTGTTTGTGGTGGCTGTGTCTCAGGCTCGTGCCATGCGCTCTCACATTACAGCTGTTACACTGCAGCATTCAGCGACTGTGACATCAAGAAAGTCTGAGCTGAAAGCAGCCAGGACTCTTGGTGTTCTTGTAGCTGTGTTTCTAATGTGTTTCTGTCCATATTACTGTGTCTCACTTGCAGGGGACACTGCCCTCAATGGTTCTTCCGTCTCGTATGTGATCTACCTGTTCTATTTTAACTCCTGTCTGAACCCTGTGATCTACGCCTTGTTCTACCCCTGGTTCAGACGAGCGATTAAACTCATTGTTACATGTAGGATTCTGCAGCCTGGTTCCTGTGACACCAACATACTGCAGGGAGAAGCTGTGAAGTAACTAATAGGGACGTCGATTTCTAATGTGATCATGAATTAATTTACTAATTGAATCTTCTTTCTGATTGTGTGTCAGACTGCTCATTGTCATACATACATACAGTTACAGTGTTTCCAGCATTTTGTCACACGATGGCTGCTGCATAAGTCAAACTGGTGTCTTTTCACCTTCTAGCTCTCACTAGAAGCCTGTTTTTTTATGTCGCACTTATTCATTACACAATTGCTGCTTGCATTCGACAAACACTGTCCCTGTGTTTGTTTTCACTGTGTCACCCAGACTCATCTAAGTTAATTAAGCAGGCAGATATACTGATCTGATAACTAGTAGTTGTATTACAAATGCACCCCACCCACCCTCCATCCACCCACGTTTTAAATCAGTCAAGGATTCACTGATTTCAGCTTTGTCACACAGACAGTCATGTATTGACAGCAATGACCTTTTGGGACATCCCACCCGGGGGCAAAGAAAAGGTTTTTGACCGTTCATTGCATCATTTTCTTACTTTCTTACTAAATGTAGCTTCAGATACAGGTCTCATCACTGCATGCACATGCAGGCTGGGACCTACATGTGAACACACTTGTCATAACTCTGCCCAAGTGCACAAAATAGGCCCAGCCCTTCTTCTCCACACTAACCCGGGCTGATGGGTGTTTTTAGGGTTTAGCAACCGGACATAGGAAAAAACATTTGATTATTTTTATGTGCTATGACATGGTGCAAACCTGACCTTAATTGAACAAATTGCCACCACTGCCCGACCAGGCTGAGTACGGCGGTGTCACAGTAACGAAGGCTCACGGTGTTAGGTAGCTAGTAGGCTGTAAATCAATTAAAATTTTCTATCACATGTGTCTGCAGTTAAATGTGATTATTGTTCACTAATTAATCACATGTTATATCAACTTTGAATTTGCTGTAAAGGAAATTTTGCTAGTTGTAATACATTTATCGACATATAGGTGGACAAATGATGCTGACAAATTCATTAATTAATGGCTACAGCAGCAAAGTCACATTTGTTGCTGATCTTTTTATCAAAATATTAAAAAAATCCTCATTTCTGGCCGAAGTTGAAAATGATTATAGAAATCACTGATCCTTTTTTCTTCGAGCTAATGTGGTTTACTGGTGCAGCTGGTAGACAGAGGGGGTCTGGTTTAGTGTGGAGGCTGCTAATAAAGGCAACCAGAAGTTGCCTAATTAAGTTATGTGACAAATCGGGGTAAATGGTTGGCACAGCTCACATTGTGTTTTCGTAGCAAACAGCCATTAGACAAACTCACTGAGCACTTCACCACCTTCGTGTGTTATCTGTCAACTATTCTGTCACACACAGGTTTTGATTCATTGCAACCTGTTTTTATTCACAGTTTTCCGTGTTTTTTTTTAAAGGATCAGTTGTTTGTTATGAAAAAGTCTGGATGCTCCCTCGTAATCCCACTAGTTTCCAGTGGTGCACTTACATATTAAATTTACTATTTGGAAACTAGGCTGTGGTGTGACACAGATTGTCAGAAACTGAATGATGCACAATGTGATTGTCTGTTGCAACAAGGTTAGCATTTGCTAATTTGCATTTTGATTTGGCAGAGTGCAGTGTTTTCTGTCCACCACAGTCATATGTATGTAACTACATCATCTACATGATGAAGATGATTGTGTAATACACAGAGTGATAGAGGAAAGACATCACTGGCCAGCAGAGAGGGAGGGGAACAGGGAGGGGTACAGTGGTAGAAAGACATAAATGAGTGGTTCTGGGCTGAATCTGGCAGAGCTGCAGCTCTCTGTGCAGCTCTAAAGATGGAGGTTAACGATGGAGCAGATCTCTGCTTTCCGCAGCTGCTCAACGTGTCCTGCAGGAAGCCGACGTCTCGCTCCAAAATGGTGCTGCTGAACATCCTCATGGCGTCTGTCTCTCTGATCACTGTGGCTCTCAACCTGCTCGTCATGATCTCAGTCTCCCACTTCAGGCACAGAAACCTTCAGCAGAGCCCTCAAGTTTTATACCCTGAAAATAAAAAGTGTTCCCCAGCTGTATGATGATACATATGTATAAAGATGCTGTCCTCTTCCCCTGCAGGCAGCTCCACACACCCACCAACATCCTCCTCCTCTCTCTGGCTGTCTCAGACTTCCTCGTAGGTCTCCTGGTGATGCCGGGACAAATCCTCCGAAAGACATCCTGCTGGTTTCTTGGTGATGTGATGTGTTCTCTGTATACATATTTAGTGTCTCTCACCATCTCTGCTTCAGTCGGAAACATGGTGCTGATATCAGCTGAGCGATATGTGGCCATATGTGACCCTCTGCATTATCCCACCAGAGTCACTGTGCAAAGAGCCAGATTCTGTGTTTTCGTCTGTTGGGTCTGTTCTTTTCTCTACAGTGGCATCTTTCTAAAGAGAGATATGACAGGATCAGACAGACATAACTCCTGCTATGGACAATGTACAATTATCACTGATTACACTATTGAAACTATAGACCTTGTTGTTAACTTCATTTTCCCCATTACCGTCATCGTAGTTCTGTATGTGAGAGTGTTTGTGGTGGCTGTGTCTCAGGCTCGTACCATTCGCTCTCACGTCAAAACTCTCCCACTGCAGCGTTCAGTGACTGTGCTCGTTAAGAAATCAGAGCTGAAAGCAGCCAGGACTCTCGGTGTTCTTGTAGCTGTGTTTCTAATGTGTTTCTGTCCATATTACTGTGTCGTTCTCGCAGGTGGTTCTGTCTCCTACGTGATCTACCTGTTGTATTTTAACTCCTGTCTGAACCCTGTGATCTACGCCTTGTTCTACCCCTGGTTCAGACGAGCGAGTAAACTCATTGTTACATGTAGGATTCTGCAGCCTGGTTCCCGTGACACCAACATTCTGCAGGTAGATCATTAGTTTGATCATGAGCAGAGGTACTGTACAAACCCAAAATGTTAATTCGGGTTTTCTTCTCGGGTAAATGAACAAAATGCAACTTTTGTGTCGTGCTGCTTATTGTCAGTCTTGTGCTTTCATTTCACAGAAACAGTGATTATAGTTAATATGCAGTTCCAGCTCTACAATGCGGTTGAATTATGCCAGTGGTTTGCTGTAGATACCAATTTTTAACAGTTTAGTTCTCACTAGAAGTCGTAGGTCTGACTTTCATTGTGTAATTAGACCCAAACATTTTTTTTCTTGATTTTAGTCCATGTTCTTATTCAGTGGCTGCTTTTCTTTGATAAGCAACAAATGCTGATTGCACACAGCACTGCAGGATAAACGGTGTGTTACTAATCACAATGCACATATTAAAAGTCTTCTGTCTCAGCAGTGTATCAGGAATGATATGATTCAATAACAACTCCACTATTGTTTTTGAGGCTGTGAAACCTGAGATCACATGAAATGACACATGAAAAGTTGTGGACTGTATTCAAATAAAAAGAAAAGTAAAACTGTGAACCTTTCACGTACTCAGTCCTGGGACAGATCTAAGTCGTTCAAAGATACAAATGTCTCACTCAAGTCAGTTCCACGTTTGGGTATAAAAAGGCTGAGTATTTAAAAGGGTTAGATGGGGACCACTTTGTAAAAATCTGTTGGGGCAAAGAGTTAGACAACTTAAAAACATATTTTGTCTACGCAAACAATTTCTGTCCACAATGGACAAGGTCAAACACCAGTATTGAGGGGCCCTGGTCTTTAGGTCCTTGAATGCACTGCATTAACAAGCTGACTTGTGCACAGTTCCTAAGCCAGAATTGTTATGGAATCGAGGTGTATTAATGCACAAAGCATGAGTAATGTGCACATCTGTGAAGTTTAATGCTAAATAACATATATCGGTTTTTGAGCAACAAACGTTTCCATCTAGACAATTTGTTTTCAGATATTACAACCATGAATGAAGCTTCCAATTAGGACCTGATATTTACAGACCACTGATTCTAACAGCTGATTCATCATCATTTCTATGCTGACGACACACAGCTCTTCCTGTCCTTTCCACTGGACTCCACAGTCTCATCAAGCCTTTCAGCCTGTCTGTCTGACATTTCTGCTTGGACGAGAGGAGGACACCTTTAGCCCAACCTCTCCAGAACTAAAGCTCTAGTCTTACCAGCCAGATCTTCAATACAGTGATTGTCCCCACTAAATCTGCCAGAAATCTGGGGGTCATCATTGACGGCCAACTGAGATTCACCCACATCCCCTCTGTCTCTAGGGCAGAAGATTTGCCTCTACAACATCAGAAAGATCAGGCTCTACCTCTGCAATGTTGCAATGCTGCAACTCTAAACATCTGGCTGCTGATGAACTGAGAAATCTGACACATACATATGGAGACACCGTGAAAGGCTTCTGTCGCCGCTGTTTACAGTGCAGTGGCTGGTAAACTGATAGTGTTAACATTATCATGTCCTGGATCGGTTTTAATAACACCAGGTGGCTCTTATTGTGAAGCAGCCACATGAGAAGTGCAACATAGGCGACTCTGGCGCAGGAAGGTAGAGCGGTTTTCCATCAATTTCACAGTTGTTGCTTCAATCCCCACCTCCTCTGGTCACATGTCAAAGTGCCGTTGAGCAAGACACTGAACCCCAACTTAGTTGCTCCCGGTGAGTGTTGGCCAGCTGCATAGCAGCTCCCCCATCGGTGTGTGTGTGTGATTAGTGTGAATGGGTGAATAAGTGTAAAGTGCTTTGAGTGTCAATAGGTAGAAAAGCTCTATATAAGTGCAGAACATTTACCATTAAACATGGCAGCTCATGAACACTGTAGACTCACTCTGAGGGAGCAGTGGGCCTGGAGAAGCATTCAGCAGGTTGCGCTCTGCAATCTCACCACTAGATGCCACTAGATTTTACACACAGTGTCTTTAGTACAAGGTTTTATACTTTACACTTTTCTTGGTAATTTAATTTACTTCTTCACTGTTCGGTCAAAACTTCTTGTGTTTATTGTATATTAGAACAAAAATGTCTCTGGATGAATACTTCTTCTTTTGCTTTCGGCTGTTCCACAGCGAATCATGTGCCTCCATCTAACACTGTCCTCTGCATCCTCTTCTCTCACACCAACTAACTTCATGTCCTCCCTCACTACATCCATAAATCTCCTCTTTGTTCTTCCTCTAGACCTCCTGCCTGGCAGCTCCAACCTCAGCATCCTTCTACCGATATATTCACAGTTTCTCCTCTGAACATGTCCAAACCATCTCAATCTGTCCTCTCTGACTTTATCTCCAACACATCTAACATGAGCTGTCCCTCTGATGTCCTCATTCTAGATCCTGTCCATCCTCGTCACTCCCAAAGAGAACCTCAACATCTTAAGCTCTGCTACCTCCAGCTCTGCCTCTTGTCTTTTCTTCAGTGCCACTGTCTCTAAGCCGAACAACATCTCTGGTCTCACCACCGTCTTGAACATCTTTCCTTTCATTCTCGCTGATACTCTTTTATCACACAACACACCTGACACTTTTCTCCACCCGTTCCAACCTGCCTGCACTCGCCTCTTCACCTCTTTTCCACACTCACCGTTGCTCTGAACCGTTGACCCTAAGTACTTAAAGTCCTGCACCTTCTTCACCTCTGCTCCCTGTAACCTCACCGTCTCATTGACACACATGTATTCTGTCTTACTGCGGCTAAGCTTCATTCCTCTGTTTTCCAGAGCAGACCTCCACCTCTCTAGATTTTCCTCCACCTGCTCCCTGCTCTCACTACAAATCACAATGTCATCTGCAAACATCATAGTCCAGGGAGATTCCTGTCTAACCTCATCTGTCAGTCTGTCCATCACCAGAGCAAACAAGAAGGGACTCAGAGCTGATCCTTGATGCAGACCCACCGCCACCTTGAACTCCTCTGTCACACCTACAGCACCTCACCATGGTCTTACAGCTCTCATACATGTCCTGCACCACTCTAACATACTTCTCTGCCACTCCAGACGTCCTCATACAATACCACAGCTCCTCTCTCTGCACCCTGTCATACGCTTTCTCTAAATCTACGAAGACACAATGCAACTCCCTCTGACCTTCTCTGTACTTCTCCATCAGCATCCTCAAAGCAAATACTGCACCTGTTGGACTCTTTCTAGGCATGAAACCATATTGCTGCTCACAAATGTTCACCTCTGTCCTTAGCCGAGCTTCCACTACTCTTTCCCATAACTTCATTGTTTGGCTCATCAGCTTTATTCCTCTGTAGTTGCCACAGCTCTGCACATCTCCCCTGTTCTAAATTAATTTGAGGGTCAGATCATGTCAGCAGTACACTTCTCCTCCAGTCCTCAGCATCCTCTCACTCTCCAAGATCTTGTTAAACAAACTAGTCAGAAACTCTCCTGCCACCTCTCCTAGACACTTCCATACCTCCACAGGTTTGTCATCAGGACCAACTGCCTTTCCACTCTTCATCCTCTTCAACGTCCTCCTCACTTCACTCTTACTAATCTTTGCTACTTCCTGCTCCACACCAGTCACCTCTTCTACTCTTCGTTCACTTTCATTTTCCTCGTTCATCAACTCTTCAAAGTTCTCCTTCCATCTTCCCATCACACTCCTGGCACCTGTCAATACATTTCCATTCTTATCTTTAATCACACTAACCTGCTGCACATCCTTTCCATCTCTATCTCTTTGTCTGGCCAACCTGTACAAATCCACCTCTCCCTCTTTAGTGTCCAACCTAACATACAAGTCCTCATATGCTCTTTGTTTGGCCTTTGCCACCTCTACCTGCACCTTATGCTGTATCTCCCTGTACTCCTGTCTACTCTCTTCAGTCCTCTCAGTGTCCCACTTCTTCCTAACTAACCTCTTTCTCTGTATACACTCCTGAACTTCCTCATTCCACCACCAAGTCTCCTTGTCCACTTTCCTCTTTCCTGATGACACACCGAGTACCCTCCTACCTGTCTCCCTGATCAAATTAGCTGTAGTGGTCCAGTCATCTGGAAGCACCTCCAAACCACCCAGAGTCTGTCTCAGCTCCTCCCTGAAAACGACACAACATTCTTCCTTTTTCAACTTCCACCACTTCGTCCTCTGCTCTGCCTTAGTCCTCTTCATCTTCCTCACCACCAGCATAATTTTTGGCTACACTCTCCCCTACCAATACTTTACAGTCACTGATCTCTTTCAGATTACAGCGTCTACACAAGATGTCGTCCACCTGAGTGCTTCTCCCTCCGCTCTTATACGTCATCCTATGTTCCTGCCTCTTCTGGAAGAAAGTGTTCACTACAGCCATTTCCATCCTCTTTGCAAAGTCAACCACCATCTGTCCTTCTGTGTTCATGTCCTGAAGACCAAACCTGCCCATCACATTCTCATCACCTCTGTTCCCTTCACCTACATGTCCATTGAAATCTGCACCAATCACCACTCTCTCACCTCTGGAGATGCTCTGCATCACTTCATCTAACTCACTTAAGAATTTCTCCTTCTCTTCTAACTCACATCCTACCTGTGGGGCATAACCACTCACATCATTGAACATCACGCCTTCAATTTCCAGCTTCAGACTCATCAACCTTTCTGATACTCTAATCACCTCTAGAACATTCCTCACAAACTCCTCTTTCAGGATAACTCCTACTCCATTTCTCTTCCTATCTGACTCATGGTAGAACACTCTGGATGAATACTGAAGTATTAAAAAGAAAAATTTTATAATTGCTGTTGTTTGGAATTGACAAGTGTACATGCAAGTAGGTGCCAGGGTGTGTGTGTGTGTGCATGTGTGTGTGTGTGTGTGTGTGTGTGTGTGTGTGTGTGTGTGCGTGTGTGTGTGTGTGTGTGTGTGTGCGTGTGTGTGTGTGTGTGCGTTTCTGTGTGTTTTGCAGGGGGTGGGGGCTCTAGAAAGACATAAATCCTCTATGTGCCAGAACCTGGCTGAGCTCTAAAGATGGAGGTTAACGATGGAGCAGATCTCTGCTTTCCACAGCTGCTCAACATGTCCTGCAGGAAGCCGACGTCTCGCTCCAAAATGGTGCTGCTGAACATCCTGGTGTCCTCTGTCTCTCTGCTCACTGTGTCTCTCAACCTGCTCGTCATCATCTCAATCTCCCACTTCAGGCAGAGATCAGCTCCTCAGCAGAACATGCACTTTAACTGTTACCACATGTTATTTTCTTCTTCCCACAGTTGTTGTGTTGTTGCTGTAATGTCTCTGTCCTCTTCCCCTGCAGGCAGCTCCACACACCCACCAACATCCTCCTCCTCTCTCTGGCTGTCTCAGACTTCCTGGTGGGTCTCCTTGTGCTGCCAGGAGAAATCCTCCGAAAATCATTCTGCTGGTTTCTTGGCCTTGTGATGTGTTCTTTGTATACATATTTTGCCTTTGTCACTCTTACTACATCAATTGGAAACATGGTGCTGATATCAGCTGAGCGATATGTGGCCATATGTGACCCTCTGCATTATCCCACCAGAGTCACTGTGCAAAGAGCCAGATTCTGTGTTTTCCTGTGTTGGTTCTGTTCTCTTCTCTACAGCAGTATCTTTTTAAAATGTGGTGTCATTGAACCAGACACACTGAACTTGTGTTATGGACAATGTGTCCTTGTTGTTCATTTTATCGCAGGAGCTATTGATCTTATTTTGAGTTTTATTTTCCCCATCACCATCATCGTAGTTCTGTATGTGAGAGTGTTTGTGGTGGCTGTGTCTCAGGCTCGTGCCATGCGCTCTCACATTACAGCTGTTACACTGCAGCATTCAGCGACTGTGACATCAAGAAAGTCTGAGCTGAAAGCAGCCAGGACTCTTGGTGTTCTTGTAGCTGTGTTTCTAATGTGTTTCTGTCCATATTACTGTGTCTCTCTTGCAGGGGACAGTGGCCTCAGTGGTTCTGTCTCCTATGTGATCTACCTGTTCTATTTTAACTCCTGTCTGAACCCTGTGATCTACGCCTTGTTCTACCCCTGGTTCAGACGAGCGATTAAACTCATTGTTACATGTAGGATTCTGCAGCCTGGTTCCTGTGACACCAACATACTGCAGGGAGAAGCTGTGAAGTAACTAATAGGGACGTCGATTTCTAATGTGATCATGAATTAATTTACTAATTGAATCTTCTTTCTGATTGTGTGTCAGACTGCTCATTGTCATACATACATACAGTTACAGTGTTTCCAGCATTTTGTCACTCGATGGCTGCTGCATATGTCAAACTGGTGTCTTTTCACCTTCTGCACCGTCTGTACTTTGAAGTGCAACCTGGTCATTCATTTCATCATGAATAAATTCACAAATACCAACTTTTGAAACTGTGATGTGATGTTGTTGGATATTTTTTTATGATTCTAGTCATGTTGCTAGTAAATGGTAAATGGCCATTTATATATTGCTTTTATCCAAAGCGCTTTACAGTGTTGTTTCCCATTCACCCACTCACACACAGATGGTGGTGGCTGCCATACAAAGTGGTCACATGACCCACCGGGAGCAACTTGGGGTTCAGTGTGTTTCCCAAGGACACTTCGACGTGTAGCCGGGATTGGGGATCAAGCCACTGAACTTACTGCCTTACCAACTGAGCTACAGCCGCCCCCATCGTAAAATGTGTCTATGTTATGACACTGCTGTGTTGTTGCATGTTATAATCATACTCTCTCATGCTTTATCTGTAGATATCACTTCCCAGCGAACGAACTGGTTGGCTCTTAAATTCATTGTTTTGCAAATTGTACATAAGAAAACATTTTTTTTTAAAATGGATAATGCAAAACTTAGTCATACAATAGATGCAGTTAATAAAGAATTTAACAATCGCTGTCACATACACAGTCAAGTACAGTGAAATGACCATGGTGCAAATAAATAATATTAAAACCATTTTTAACAACTGCAAAAAATCAGGCAATGATGCACAAACATGTAAAACACGAGTCCATGTTCACAAGCTAAAGGACAAACTGGTTTTATATACAGTGTGTGGCTGTATACATATCAGTTTGTATCTATGTTCATCATGTGATGGATAAAACACGCATGTTATTGCACAATGTAAGTTTGAAACCTATATAGTATAATTTGAATACTACTACAACTAAATATTAGTATTACTATGATTATTAATCATTATTATTATTAGGGATGTAAGAGTTTATCAAATACATGTAAAGACAAACAATTCAAATATATAACTGACAAATTGTACAGTGACCACTTCATTAGGTACACTTATACAATTTGGAGGATTTAATGTTTTGGCTTTTAATTTATTTAAAATGAGTGAGGGGCTAAATCATGAGAGCCACCTGTTAATGTAATGCACTCAAAACTCAATGAACCCAAGTGGCAAATGGGGAAAAGGGGTGGAGGGCAACTCCTGGGCTTTACAGACGGGTACGGTAGCTGGTTCCTGTGGTCTGTATGCACAGGAGAAGCAAGTAAGTTTAAGTTCATACGAGGAAGTGAGACAGATAATATGTTGGGGTGAAGGGTGACTGCAGGTCATGGTCTCGCTTTCTTGTTTGACCTTAAACTTACTTGCTTCTCCTCTGCCTACAGACCCCGAGAGCCACCTACTGCACCCGTCTGTAAATCCCAGGTGTTGCCGTCCACCCCTTTTCCCCATTTGCCACATTAGTTTGGTCAAAGTGAGACAGCGTCACATGATAAGGAGACAAGGTTTAGATTTTTGTCAAAGTGTGATGTTGACGTGTACAGTGGGCTACAGCCCATTTTCACCGACAGAGTAGCCTCTATGAAAGCAGCATCACTGAAGACACTATCAGTCCGCCTTAGTGCTATGCAACAGATTGCTCCTTGTCTTGTTGTATTCAGATACGAAGCACTGAAATCCAGCTTGAAACCAACTTTACAGCGATGAAACCACAAACATCCCATCGTAAAAAAAACATGAGATATCTAATCCCCATATCTTAATAAGTCGTGGCTGGGTGTTACACTATCTCCTTCACAAAGACCTTGTGGTTGAATAAAGTTCAAGATTGTGGTGGGTTGGCTTCAGACCTCCTAATGTGCTCTGGAAGCATGATCAGTGGAAATGTCTGCACATTTGAAAGTTAATGGTATGAATCAGGCTTATTCTGAGAGTCTTAAATACATGTTACTGATCTGCACTGATCTGAGCTGCTGTTTAACACGTAGCTGGGAAACAGCAATGAGAGCCGGCTTAAACAGAAAGCCGCTTACCTTAGTCAAACAAGTGCCAGACATCAGAATAGCAGGAACAACATGCACAGTCAAGCAGCCCCCCTCTCTCAAGCCCCTCACTTCCCCCCCGTTACGAATATTTTTTTCCTGCCAGCGTTGCCTCCTTCAATCAACACTAACCTCACAGATGTACCTTCTTTATTTTACTTCCCTGTCCCCAAAAAGCGAAGTCCAATATCTTATCAGGGAGATCAACACGTTCTTATTCCACAGCCTCAGATAACGATGCTTCCCAAGACGTCCTGTGGTGTATCATAGAGCTGACAGAGGTACACTTTCACATCACTATTAGAAGCTCCGGAATTGCCACCATGATGCCACGGGAGCAACTTTATGTACACACAAACCCGTGTTAAGGTTTGGGAAAACAACTTTAATTCAGGTTAGGAGTAAGGTTAGTTAGAAGACAAACTGCATAAAACACGTCACACACCAAGTTCCTTATTGTACTAACCACATTTGTCACATTGTGTTACGACCATCAGTGAAGCTTCTCACATCAGAGTCAGACCCTGGTCTGCAGTGGCAATATCCCATCTCTTGTTGCACCATCCACCTCCCTATGAAACTTTTTACTCTTTAGATAACAGCCGGCGTCTTACAGGGGAAGTACAAGGTACTTCGTGTGTATTTATTAGTAACAACGATGTACTTCAACAGCACCTTTGGAATCATATTCTTTGCTACTTGTTAACAATACACAAACTTTGGGGAACAACAGGGAAACAAGATGAGAATAAAGGGTAATAGTAAAATAATTACATGATAGTGATAATGATGACAGTGTAACTACAGATAAGAGCTGCAGCCAAATGAAGGCTGAATAATGGCTCCGTCATGTAGGCACCATTTCATGATTGAGGGGAACTTGTATGAAGTACAACATTTTGGAAACACAGTTGCAATTGACCATGAAAAGTCACAGTGTAATGTTTTAATGTTTATCACAGACCCCGTGTGTAAGCTTAAATAAGACAACTGAAGTATTTTTGTTTAAAATGTTTAGTGTTTAATAAAGTGAGTATAGGTTTAATACAGGATGAGGACACTGACAAAGGAGAGAGAAAGAAAGGGAGGAGGGACAACAGTGGCCAAAAGCATCTAACAGAAACGAGGGGAGGGTCCGAAAAAAGACATAAATCAGGTGGATATCAGTCTTGGTCACTAATCAGCTCTGTGTAGATCCCTGATGATGGAGTCACAGGACGGAGCAGATCTCTGCTTTCCACAGCTGCTCAACATGTCCTGCAGGAAGCCGACGTCTCGCTCCAAAATGGTGCTGCTGAACATCCTGGTGTCCTCTGTCTCTCTGCTCACTGTGTCTCTCAACCTGCTCGTCATCACCTCAGTCTCCCACTTCAGGCAGAGATCAGCTCCTCATGCACTTTAAATGTTACCACGTGTGATTCTGTTCTCCCCAGAGTTGTTGTGTTGTTGCTGTAATGTCTCTGTCCTCTTCCCCTGCAGGCAGCTCCACACACCCACCAACATCCTCCTCCTCTCTCTGGCTGTCTCAGACTTCCTGGTGGGTCTCCTCCTGCTGCCAGGAGAAATCCTCCGAAAATCATCCTGCTGGTTTCTTGGCCATGTGATGTGTTCTCTGTATAAATATGTAGCCTCTCTCACAATCTCTGCTTCAATTGGAAACATGGTGCTGATATCAGCCGAGCGATATGTGGCCATATGTGACCCTCTGCATTATCCCACCAGAGTCACTGTGCAAAGAGCCAGATTCTGTGTTTTCCTGTGTTGGTTCTGTTCTCTTCTCTACAGCAGTATCTTTTTACAGGGCGACATAACTGAAGCAGACCGTCACAACTCCTGCTTTGGGGAATGTGCTCTTACTGTTGACTATATTACAGGAGCTGTTGACATCGTTTTGAGCTTCATTCTTCCCATTACTTCCATCATAGGTCTGTATGTGAGAGTGTTTGTGGTGGCTGTGTCTCAGGCTCGTGCCATGCGCTCTCACGTCAAAACTGTCCAACTGCAGCATTCAGTGACTGTGATTGTTAAGAAATCGGAGCTGAAAGCAGCCAGGACTCTTGGTGTTCTTGTAGCTGTGTTTGTAACATGTTTCTGTCCATATTACTGTGTCTCACTTGCAGGGGACACTGCCCTCAATGGTTCTTCCGTCTCGTATGTGATCTACCTGTTCTATTTTAACTCCTGTCTGAACCCTGTGATCTACGCCTTGTTCTACCCCTGGTTCAGACGAGCGATTAAACTCATTGTTACATGTAGGATTCTGCAGCCTGGTTCCCGTGACACCAACATTCTGCAGGTTGAGGCTGTGAAGTGAAACCTGATCATTCATTTATTCAGAATTTAATTCAGAAATCTGCATTTCACTTTTTGTGTTTTTGAACCTACTGCGTGTTTATATTGTTTAGAGAATTGTGTATAACATCATTATTCAGGTGCAGATTTAGTGTGTCACTAGTTAAAGTTGTAATATGATGTGGAATTGCTGTTGCAGATATGTAACTGACGCTCCCAGTGGAGGTCACGTCCCCCTTATTCAGTGTTTGATTTAACAGAAAGCTCTTGGCTCTTGCTGCTGCTGTCATTTTTGCTACATTTCGCGAACTGCTTCCACATCATGGTTCAGGATATCTTCCAGTGATATATGTGTGTGACTGTGAATGACGAGTCTTTCTTCACTATTCTTCACTATTATTACTAAAATACTTTTATTTTTTAAGATTTTGTAAAAATGTTCTGTCCACTACTGCTCTTGTAGTGATGTTAGTGTGACCATAGTCCTACATGCTTTGCAGGTTTCACATCCCACCCTGTGAGATTCTTAAAATTATACACACAATCTTTATGAGAACTGAATCACATGTATTGACATTATAATTATTCCCAATTTGACATTATTTGCCAAGTAAGTATCTTTGCACACACAGGAACTTTGACTAGTACTCCTAGTACCTGTCAATGTACTTACACAGTGACAATTCCAGTGTCCTTCAGGATACACATGGACAATAAATACAGATTAACAGGAAGCCTCAACAGAGCTGGACAAAGATAACAAGTGCAGAACCACAAGAAAAAATTTACGTATAGTTATGTGTAATAAGATAATTGAATGGATGACAATAAAGAGTAGCTTTAGTGTATATGGTGCATAGACTGTGTCAGAGCTGTGTCATGTGAACAATATATATCACTATAGAGATTTTTGTTATATCAGTTTGTTTATGCCAAATTCTGACCCTACCATTGAAATGTTGCTGGAGAAATCAAGACTCATCAGACCAGGCCTGTTCATTTCCAATCTTCTATTGTTCGACTGAGCCCTTGAACAGGAGCAGGAACCAGTGTATTCTGCTGCTGCTGTGGCCCATTTGCTTCAAGGTTCGACACGCTGGGCATTCAGAGAGGCTCTTCTGTCCACCTGGGCTGTAAACGCACTTACTGTTGTCTTTGTATCAGCAAACACCACTATCCCCTAACACATGAAACGACACCTGGTCTATAAAACTATTTTTGATCTGCCCTCCCAGTAATATAAAAAGATAACAGTCGCAAAATAAACTACAACAAGCAACTTAAACTTCAACCTCCTGCTGCTCCCTGCTACGCTCTTCTACCACATCCAACACACTGCTATGCTCTGCAAAGACCCTCGAGTATTTCTGTGCAGACTCACTGAACGTGGTGGGATAGGACATGAAATCTTCATACGTCTTCACAAAGCATTTGGGGTTGTAGATAACATGGGACAGACCAAAGTGCAGCTACTTATTAGTAGACAGGAGATGTCAGAATCTAAAGAAATAATTCAAGCAAAGGCAAAATTCACCTGGTTCACCAGTGGTCATTTAGCACCTTCCATCATCTGCTCACACAGTTTTTCCTATCTTTGCTATGCTAAGGCCACAGCTCTCTTTCATTTTCATCATATGACTCCACTGTCTCATCATGCATTTCTGTTTTCAACCTCCAATTCAAAACTCCTGCTTTTCTCAGTGAAAGTCAAACAGCACAGCATCAGCATCAACAATGGATCCATCAGACTCTACCTTTCTGAATATGCTCCCAACTCCTTGTGCAGCCACTGACCATACCTTGGCTTGACTATGGCAGTTTGGATCATTTGTAGAGGCCTGATTGCAGCTGTTTGTCCTGTTAGTAGGGTTTTACAAAAACGGTGTTACTGTTGAAACGTGTTGTGACCACTGAGCTTAGGAAAAACCAACAAACTGCAAGGTTATAGACTGACTTTCATCTCGACTAAATAAATTGAAAACCATAAAGTAATTTGTTATGGAGTGTCCTTGTAGCTGAAGGGTAATGCACATGTAATCATGTTCTGGGTTTGAGTCCTGTTTACCTCTTTTCTTGCAAATATTTAAAAAATAAATAAATAAAAAGTGATGTATTATTTCCATTTGATGAGCACAGAAAGAGACAGGAAAGTGGTGGTGGAGAAAAATAAAAAAGGGGAGGGAAGGAAACAATGACTAAAAGATATAAAGTAGCTGTATGACAGAGTCTAGTGGACAAACTGCCAGAGCTGCAGGTGATGGAGTCCCCAGTTGGAGCAGAGCTCTGCTTTCCACAGCTCCTCAACACATCCTGCAGGAAGCCCACACTGCCTTGGTCTGAAGCTGTGCTCCTGAACATCCTGCTGTCCTCCGTCTCTTTGCTCACAGTGTCCCTCAACCTGCTCGTCATCATCTCGGTCTCATACTTCAGGCAAAGATTTTGAAACATGGACACATTGATTTTAGGTTGAAGCTTTACATTTTAAAGTGACGATTCAGGAAATTTTGACATCTGTGACACATTTGTCACAGTAGGGAAAAACAGGTGTAACAAATAATTTAAATTTCATTTTGGTGCTTCAGTTTCTGGTTCTATTATTATATTATCACGGCTTATCTGGGCACTTGAACAGATCAGAGCCTCAGTTTTTTGATTAATTAAAAATGTGTTTTACCTATTGACAAATTCTGTGAAAAGGCAAATGCAGATTAGAAGAATCATACAAGTTATTACTCAATTATAGTTTGCGGAGAAAAACGATAAAACTTTGTTCATGATGCTTTTTCCTTCCCCTGCAGGCAGCTCCACACACCCACCAACATCCTCCTGCTCTCTCTGGCTGTCTCAGACTTTCTTGTGGGTCTCGTAGTAATGCCGGGAGAATTGCTCCGAAAAACAGCCTGTTGGTATCTTGGTGACCTCGTGTGCACTTTTTATAGTACTGTGTCATACATTATTACCTCTGCTTCGATTGGTGACATGGTGCTTATATCAGTCGACCGTTATCTGGCTATTTGTGACCCTCTTCGTTACCCCACAAAGGTCACTTTGCCAAAAGTCAAAGGCTGTGTTCTTCTGTGTTGGCTTTGTTCTGTTCTCTACTGTAGTTTGTTTCTAAAAGATGACCTGACTCGATCGGGCAGAGATAACTTCTGCTATGGACAGTGTGTCGTTGTCGTTAACTCCATTGCAGGAGCTGCTGACCTTGTTTTAAACTTCATTGCTCCAGTTACTGTCATCATCGTTCTGAATCTGAGAGTGTTTGTGGTGGCTGTGTCTCAGGCTCGTGCCATGCGCTCTCACATTACAGCTGTTACACTGCAGCATTCAGTGACTCTGACAACCAAAAAGTCTGAGCTGAAAGCAGCCAGGACTCTTGGTGTTCTTGTTGTTGTGTTTCTAATATGTTTCTGTCCATATTACTGTGTCCTTCTCGCTGGTAACAAGGGATTCAATGATTCATCTTATGTGCTCTATCTGTTCCTGTTTAACTCCTGTCTAAACCCTGTGATCTATGCCCTTTTTTACCCCTGGTTTAGAAACTCTGTTAAACTCATTGTTACTCTACAGATTCTGCAGCCTGGCTTATGTGAGATTAAAGTACTGTAAATGATCTATGCTGAAAATGCTTTCTGTTGGAGTAAAAAACATTCTTAGGATGTATGATTTGTAGGCAGATAGTTTTGTGTCTGAAATCCTGTTTAGTGTCATGAAGGCATTTGAGTGATTAATTTTCCTTATGATAAAAACCCAGGAGCACAGATGCGTAAAGAATTACATGTAAACATATTATATATTTAGAAATGTCTTTTTTGTTCAGTAATTCAGCACATGCGTCTTAAAGTGAAACAATATCTGAGATTTATGTGTTGACCCTAAACATTAAAGGATCGGTTTGGGATTATTCCTTTTGGTCCTAAAATGTTAAAATTTGATTCCAAACTCTCCACGCTGACCCTAAAACCTCTCACCTGTAATTCCACTATGCTATAAGAAACTGTGGATAAAGTGTTTAGGGTAAAGCTCATATGAAAAGTCAGTTGTTTTATTGAGTCAAATCAAGGCAAAAGTTACTGAGTTTTTTACATAGTCACATTATTCACACGCAACGTTGTCAATCCAATGACAATAAAACATCATCATCAAGACCCAGTTTATGGTTATTGTACAGAATCCAACACAGAGCTTCTGAAAGTCAATCGAACAACTTGGGGCTGCTCTTACAGCCGAAGGTAAGACGCACAGCAAAATAATAGGAGCCTGGCTGAAGCAGCCTGAGACACTGAAGTTGTCACATGTAGTCCTGCCAGCCTGCTCCTGCATGGGATGGCCCCTCTTGTCAACTCCATGGAAAGTGAGTGTTGATACGAAGCTTGAAGGTTTGGCAATATGGGCTGGGGAGGTGCTCAGCAGAAGCACCATGTCTATGGAGTCATCCTTCTTGAAGACAGCAAGCACAGCAAAGAGAAAGAGGAAGTACAGAAAACAAGTGTCCTACATGGTCCTTGCATGATAGACTTCCTGATCTTTACATAAGATAGTCTTCAGCAAGAAGGGCTGAACACTAGGGCTGATGATTCCACTGGCACTCCAGCCCAAAAGATGCCTTAAATAGGGTGTAAAGTGGCCACAGCCATTGTTATGTCAAAGGTGTAAATGCTTTAGTAATTCAGGCTGAAACTAACACCAACAACCATCAAATATCCACTTTACAAAAAGAGCAAAACTTTGTAGCTATGGTTCTTGACAGAGCCAGTGAAAAGTGGGTTTTTGTGTTGGCAACGATGGGTTTACGGTTAATAAAGGAAAGAGGGAATTAGGAGAATCCAGTTGATTTACTGGCATGTGAATTGGCCTCTTTAGTGTTTAGGGGCAGCTGATGAGTAACTGGATGTCATTTATCTCATAATTAATGATAAATGAGATTCCTCAACAGGTATATGAAAGTTGCCACGGAAACATCAAGACCCACAATAAAAAAAGAGGAAGAAGAAAAAAAAGGAAAACAAATCATAAAAGGAAAGTACAAAAGCTTAAGAATAACAAAGAGGTTTGGGGAGGGTTCCTAAGAAAATGTAGAGAATACAGGTGTAATACAGAGTAATGAAGGAGGGACATGAGGTCCCAGCAGAGACTGAGAGCAGAGGACTGATGAAGTGTGTGTCACACAGATAAAACTGTTGTATGACAGAAAGCTGCTACAGCTGCAGCTCTCTTCACATCTCTGATGATGGAGGTACATGATGGAGCAGAGCTCTGCTTTCCACAGCTCCTCAACACCTCCTGCAGGAAGCCACTGATTTCTTGGTCTGAAGTTGTGTTTCTTCATTTTCTCCTGTCCACTGTCCCTGCACTCACCGCAGCTCTTAACCTGCTCGTCATCATCTCGATCTTCCACTTCAGGCAAAGTTTCACTTCTTTATTCAACACTCAAATTTTACGTTTTAAGTTAAGCTGGATTTTCACAGAGGAAATGACATTTAACAAGTATATGCCAGTTTGTTTGCACTGTTTTGTTGACAAATCTTGACAAGTAATGTTTGTTGGCAGTGTTTTGTGTGCACAGCATTTTACAGCAATTTAAATCAACCATTTGTTTTAATAATCTTTGCCTTTTTAACTGAAAATGACTATTTGAATATGTCTTACTATGCTCTCTCTCTGCATCCAGGCAGCTCCACCAACCCACCAACCTCCTCCTCCTCTCTCTGTCGGTCTCAGACTTCATCGTAGGCCTTGTGTTCATGCCTGGTGAAATCCTCCGAAAAACCTCCTGCTGGTTTCTTGGAGATATAATGTGTTCTCTGTATAAGTACATTATCACACTCAGTCTCTCTGCCTCACTTGGAAACATGGTTCTCATATCAGTCGACCGTCACGTTGCTATTTGTGACCCTCTGCATTATCCCACCAGAGTCACTGTGGGAAGAACAAGAGTTTGCATTGTTCTGTGTTGGATCTCTTCAAATCTCTACAGCAGCTTTCTTTTAGATAATGACCAAAATCAAAAAGACAAGTATATTTATTGCTTTGGAAAATGTGTGTTTAACATTGAATACACTTTAATAATAGTTGATGTTGTTGTGAACTTCATTGCTCCGGTTACCATCATCGTAGTTCTGTATGTGAGAGTGTTTGTGGTGGCTGTGTCTCAGGCTCGTGCCATGCGCTCTCACATTACAGCTGTTACACTGCAGCATTCAGTGACTGTGACATCAAGAAAGTCTGAGCTGAAAGCAGCCAGGACTCTTGGTGTTCTTGTAGCTGTGTTTCTAATGTGTTTCTGTCCATATTACTGTGTCTCCTTTGCAGGACCGAACATACTCAGAACGTCATATCTGACTTTTACCCTCTGCCTCTATTGTTTTAACTCCTGTCTAAACCCTCTGATCTATGCTTTGTTTTATCCCTGGTTTAGAAGAGCTGTTAAACTCATTGTCACTCTTCAGATTCTGCAGCCTGGATCCCGTGAGGCCAACGTCCTTTAGAGAGACTTTTTCATTAAGATACAGGTCAAACATCAGTGCCACAAAACAGCCTTGTGTTCAATGCATTATGTCATTTGGTGAAGATACACAGCAAATCACAAACTGACTAGTGATTGTTTTATTGCTAATTCTTTGCTTTTTGCCACTACATTCCCTCACCTTTACCAATTTGTTTTCAAGTAATTTAACCATAGCTCATCATTACCCTGTAACTTGCATTGTTAACTGCACGGTCGACCTTTTTTTTTTTTTTGCCGGTATTTTTCTGTAGTAAAAAAAACTTTCTGGCTGTTTATCCTCATTCACCTCATTGAGTAGTGTATGTACAACGAATATATCCACTGGGTGGCGGTGTTGCAAAGAAATACTGTCTAAAAGCTGTGGGAAAACTTGAATTGGTCAGAAAACAGGGTCAATCACTCGGTTGAGCTGCCAGTTTAGAGAGGCAGTTTAAACAGCCTAGCTTCTCATTTTGTATCTGTTTTCTAACTTTCTAAGCTACACAGACTTAATTATATTGAAATGTTGAATCTTGATTCATATGTTTCACATTCACATTTGATCTAAGCTCTGGCTTTTATACTTTTTAAGCTAGAGCTGTCTGAAGCCACCCGTGCAGTTCTGGATTGCAGATCAGTGCAATTCATTTGATTAATGATAACTCAATAAACATCACAAACCTTCAAAATTTATATTTTATGAATCTCCACAATTGTGTGAACATTTTGATAAGGATATGTCAAAATACACATTTTTAAATTCTCACACACATTTTGCTGCAGAAATGAATGAAATCCCAACATGCCTAGAATAACCAACAGGACAGGTCTATACTTGCACATAATGAAATTATCCTAAATTGGCAGCTCGACCAGCTGGTTGACTTGCATATCTGCTTCTGTTTGGGTAATCTGACAAATAAAACCTGAAATACTGCTAAATGAAGAGGCAGCAACACAATTTTACTGATAAATATTTTGCAAAGAAACTTCTTAATCTGAAAGTTAAAAGGTTAGTTAAAGTCTAGATTTACTGGCATTCAACAATATTAGAAACCACAGCAGCTTCATTAGAGCCGCTCATATAATTTTTTATGAATGCAAATCATTTGTTTCCATTGCACATGAGAAATTTTCAACATAAAACTAGATGTCATTCTATAATATGCAGTTTAGTAAGTTAAACTTTTAATTTCTAGGTGTAGCACACGTACTATGACTGGTATGACTGAATCTCCACTGCAAATGTAATTGCTATTCTGTGACGTTTTAAGGATTCTTAGAGGTGGTGCTTGGAACCAAAATAAAGTTTCTCACATTAAAAAATCAAGTTTGACGTAGGTTTTAAATTTAGAGTGTTAAGTGTTAAAAAAAACCCCAACAAAAATTAAACAAAATGTGTTGAAACATCTGTGTAAGTTCTCAGTCACCCATGTAAAGCATCTCCAAAGTGTTTTTAGATGGCAACTAGAGTTGTTCAAAAAGACCTTTTGCCAGTCAAAAATTCTACAGTAATTTAATGAAATCAACTGAACTCACCAGGTCAAATAGTTAAATTTAGCCTGTGTGCGTAGGAGCACAAGTTGATTTTCAGATAAAAAGGAACTTTTGCTGCAGTCAGAGCTAATTGGTTCAAAGAATTTATTTCCAGTGTGACCAGTCCAGGGGCATGTCCACTAAATGGGTCTGCCTCAGAAAAAAAAAAAAAGTATTTGGCACAGAATGTTTTTGATTGACAAAAAAAGCTAAAACCACCAGGTCAGGTAATTTTAATGCTGCAGCTAATCAGTACATGCTTAGATGAATGAATGCAATATGATTTGTTTGTGTTAGTGTGTGAAACTGCGTCATTCTGCTGGCAAACAAAGTTAATGCAGGAAATGGACAAAATAAAGAACTCACGCATGACAGATGTTGGTAACATCTGGTTTGAAATAGGTCTCCAGAGTTAAATGCTGCAAGCCATCTGCAGTCCGTGTGTTATTTTTTAAATTCTGCAAATACTGCTGTTAGATAAGTAATATTACAACATAAGGGAGTAAGGACCTTTACAAAGTCAGTATTTGGTGTATGACGGTGGACCCAAGTAAGAGACAGGAGAGGAGTGTGCTAAATAAAGGATTAATAACGAACATAAAGTATAGAAAATGGGTTACTAGGAATCACTCCAGAAGGGAGGAAAAAAGAAACCAAACACGAACAAAAAAACTGAGAATAACCAATAACCAAGGAGTGGGTACACAGAAAGCAGATTGGGAGCAGACTTAGCTAATGAAACAAAAGGTGCGAACAACAGAGCATCAGAGTGTGGTAAATAAGAATAAGAATGCTGTGGTTACTATGGGCGATGTGTTTTTACAAGTATTCTACAGAGGGCCCCCAGGGCTGCAGCTGGGACCAGGTGGAGGGGTTATGAATGCACATATATCTTAGCATACTTTCAATATCTTGATTAGGTCTTTCCATTTGACCATTGATCTGGGAGTGGAACCCACATGATGGACTTACACAGGCAACCAATGATTTGCAAAACTCATGTCAGCACCTTTGGGCAAGCAGGAGACAAGCAAATGCCCCGGAGGACAACGAACAGCAACAGGAAGTGAGGGTTTGAAATCGCTTACCCTCTTCTCCAAGTCCCATTGTATGGCCCCAAAATGACAGGTGGTAAGATTGTTTCTTCCTGGAAACAGGGTGTGGCTGGTTTGGGATCCTCCTCCTCCAAATAATGCGACAAGGCATCTAGCCATCTAGCCTCTGGTGTTCTCGGCTCATGACAACATAAACCTGGAGAAAAACAGTGACCAACATGCACCTTAAGGAGCCTGGCAGAGTGAACTTAGTCCAGGTTTCTGTGGTCAGACTAGACCAGAAAAGGTTGCTTAGCCCCCTCCTACCAGTGTCTCGACACAAAGAGCCAGCACAAATTCTTGAGGCGCCTCCTAAAATGGTTTCCTAGGAAAAGTGAGCTTGCAGAAGGGCCGCCAACCAGCAGGAAGTGCAAACATCAGTAAGTGTTGCAGCAGCTTACTGTCCAGGGGAGCATCTCACTAGGCAACTGCACTAACCTTACTGCCGTCAATTGATATCAGTTTCAGGTGGTATGGAACTCAGTTCCTCATGTAAATGTAAAACTGGTTCTCCAGCATATGCAGCAGCACTGCCCTGACATGCTCCTCGTGCACCTCTGCGTTCCCTGAAATAATGTCATCGAAATAGACAAACACAAACTTTTCGTTCATGTCCCGGAGACCATCATTGACGAGGGCCTAAAATAACTGCGGGGGCTTTGGTAAAGCTAAACGGCATCACCAGTCACTTATAGTGGCCACTGGGGCTGCTGAACGCCGCTTTCTACTCATCCCCCTCCCTGATGAGGACTAGATGGTAAACATCAGCAAAAGGAGGGGGTTGACAGTAATGCCAATTAACCCCCTGTAGTCAGTACAAGGTCCCAGGCCAATGTCTTTTTTACCCAAAAACAAAAAGCTCTCCCCCACCAGGGACAAAGAGGACCAAATTGTACCTGCTCTTGGAGAGTCATCAATAGTTGCACCTTCAGGCAGGCATAGTAACAGGCTTGCTGCCAGTTCTCTGGTCTGTAAAGAGCAAAGGAAGTTGCTCGCGCCTTGCTGAAGACTTCTGCCAAATTAATTAAGTCAATGATGTCTTTAGGACCATCACCAATGCCCATGGGACAAGGGAATGATGGAATGATCGGCGGCCAGATACTGCTCACCTCTGCAAGAGTCGCCCTGCCTGAGGCCCCTGGAACCGTTGATTGACGGAGACTGCTAACTCATTTAGACCACTGAGACAGGTATGTAGGTTGCATGCCACCAGCTCATTAAAGCACCAAAACAGAGAAACACCAAACTTATAGCACATCCAAACTTTTTCCAAAAGTTTTTGCCTACGTCAGAGATCTATTGTATGGATACGGATGAGACTGTGTTTCTGTTTTTGAAAACAGTAAAACTATAGCAAGTAACTAGACTTATCTTTTAATGACATGATTAGGAAGTAAAATCTAAACTGGGATGTGTAAGCAGCTTTATGACAGCTTCATACAGTGTAAAGAGGTACGTGAAAACAGAAATATTCAGTTGCAAGAGGAACAACAAAAGTCACTGTGAGGCAGTGTTGCATTAAAAGAACACAAAAGGAAGTAGGAACAAAAAAAAAATCATAAAGAGGAAATCATGTGAACGATGGAGGAAGGAGGTTTGGGGAGGGTTCCTAAGAAAATGTAGAGAATGCAGGTGTAATACAGAGTAATGAAGGAGGGACATGAGGTCCCAGCAGAGACTGAGAGCAGAGGACTGATGAAGTGTGTGTCACACAGATAAAACTGTTGTATGACTGAGTTGTGGTCAGAAAGCTGCTACAGCTGCAGCTCTCTTCACATCTCTGATGATGGAGGTACATGATGGAGCAGAGCTCTGCTTTCCACAGCTCCTCAACACCTCCTGCAGGAAGCCACTGATTTCTTGGTCTGAAGTTGTATTTCTCCATTTTCTGCTGTCTTCTGTCTCTGTCCTCACTGTGGCTCTAAACCTCCTCGTTATTATCTCAATTTCCCATTTCAGGTGGAGATTACATTCATAATAAAATCTACAGGTTTTAAGGTTTTTAAATATAGAGCTAACACAAGGTTGACAGTTCAATCTGCATGTTGAAGAAACTACATCTGAACAAGAAAAGAAAGAAATTTAAATTATGCCTTGTTGAATAGAAATATTCAGACTAAAGCTAAAGATATCAATGTAAAACATATAGTACTACTGTTTTTGTAAGAACCAATTGGTCTTGTACCTTCTATTACTTTATTCAGTAATTCAATCTCAATCATTTTACTGTGACTGTGGGTTATCACTGTCGTACTAATCATGGTTTCACTTCCTCCAGGCAGCTCCACAAATCCACCAACCTCCTCCTCCTCTCTCTGTCTGTGTCAGACTTCATCGTAGGCCTTGTGTTCTTTCCTGGTGAAATCTCTCGAAAAACATCCTGCTGGATTCTTGGAGACTTCACGTGTTCCCTGTACAAATACATTGCCACTGTTTCTGTCTCTGCCTCCGTTGGAAACATGGTTCTAATATCAGTCGACCGACATGTGGCTATTTGTGACCCTCTGCATTATCCCACCAGAGTCACTGTGAGAAGAGTAAGAGTTTGCATTGTTCTGTGTTGGTTTGCTTCTGTTCTTTATAGTACTATGTTTATCAAGGATGATTTGTTTCGAAGAGATTTGTCTCAGAATTCCTGCTACGGAGACTGTGTGTTTAACATTGAGTATATTCCAGGAACTGTTGATGTTTTTGTGACCTTTATTATTCCAGTTACCGTCATCGTAGTTCTGTATGTGAGAGTGTTTGTGGTGGCTGTGTCTCAGGCTCGTGCCATGCGCTCTCACATTACAGCTGTTACACTGCAGCATTCAGTGACTGTGACATCAAGAAAGTCTGAGCTGAAAGCAGCCAGGACTCTTGGTGTTCTTGTAGCTGTGTTTCTAATGTGTTACTGTCCATATTACTGTGTCTCTCTTGCAGGATCAAACTTGCTCAATACTTTGTCTGGAGTCTTTGTAATATGCATTTTCTCTTTTAACTCCTGTCTAAACCCTCTGATTTATGCCTTGTTTTACCACTGGTTTAGAAGAGCTGTTAAACTCATTGTCACTCTTCAGATTCTGCAGCCTGGATCCCGTGAGGCCAACATACTGTAGAGAGACTGTGAGAGTGTGAAATGAACTTTGCTGTATTGACAAAGATGTTCATTTATGTGTGTTATTCAGTAATTCAATTTTTAAATTAAAGAAATTAAATATAATGGTGTAGCGTTTGGGTCAGGATCAGAAAGAAATGAAAGCATGTTTAGGTTCAACCACATATGCTTGGCTGAATGTGATTATAGTGGCTATGTAGCTTTCAGCTTGCTGCATGACAGCTGTGAAAATTGACAGAAGTTAGACTCAAATTATATATTGATTAAACATTAAAATAGAATGATGAATAGTGATACATTGTACATTAGAATAAGTCCTTATGAGCTCACCACTGTCTTGTGCTTGTTGTTAACTATGTGAAAGTACATTGAAGAACTTGTGGTCACTACAGAAAAATAAGTCTATAAAGTGTAGTTACTGTTTAACAATCCCCCTGTGTTTTATCGAAACATTCATAAAAATAAAATATAATTGGCTGAAATGATTCAGTTGACATGGTAGTGAAGGGAAAAGCATTGCAGTGAGTTAGTTTACTGGCTTTCTAATTGTTTCACATTTTATAAAACAATTAACAACCGTCAATTAAATCAACTGACTCTGGCACAGTTCATTAGTAATTATAATTCATTACAGACTGAAAACATATAAGAATTCCGTGTTATGGACAGATCTGGCAGGTATGGTATGAGAAATAGGGCAGAGGTTGGTAAACCTATACCTGAGCAGTTTTAAATACTGGCACATTTTTAAGCACAAGAAGAAATAGATAAATTCCAATTCTATTGGAAACGATTACACGCACCATTTAAATACAAAACTGTGCGTTTCGTGGTTTTCAGCTGCATCAGCGATGTTTCTGATGGTTCTCTATACAGTTCCCTGCTGCAGCGGGACTGACAGGCAAATCCTCCGAGTCTGGACAGGTGTAGTGTGGAGTAGCTCCGCCCCCTGTGTCTGACTGGATGGAGACGAGGAACGAGGAGGAGAAAAAAAGTTCGGTTTTGGTTCGTGGGAAAGTTTATTTTATCTTTTTTGGCTGTGAAACCTTGGCCAAGCTGTGGTCAAGCGTCTCATACTGTGATAAGACAAGGTGCTGGATGTGCTGGGACTCTTCCTGGTGAGTGAATCGCTTCAGTAGAAGTGTCTGGAAGCTAATTCATGGTGGCTAACGGCTAACGGTTCATGGCTAACGGCATTAAGCTAGCGCTACTGTTTTGAAGTTGGGGTTTTGGTTTTTCCTCTGTTCTACAATAAACGATATAACGGCACACAGGAATGCTCATGATATGTGTGAATATGATTATGACTTGAGCATTATTCTGTGTGTATGTGCATATGGTGGTGAAAAGATCAGTTCACTCACATCAGTTCTTTGGCTGTAGCTGGTCCCTGGTTCCATGTTGCTGCCATCGTGAGGCTACAGAGTTGTTCTGTATCTTGGTTCTTTTGGGAAGAGAGACAACTAATTAGTGTTGCTGGATTTATTTCTTTTTCTCGTGGAGTTTTTTATTTTTTATTTTTTTGATGTATGATTGTATGATTTTGTAAAAACTTCATCCAAGCATGGTGAGCTGATTGTACCAGGATCTGTAGAGATGAACACCGAGGTTGAGAGCATTTGATTTGCCTTGGATGGACAGTGAACTGTGGAAACTTCTTGAACAGTAGGATAACTTCTGAATATATCAGCTCTTTGGCACATGCTGCAAGGAGAGTGAGGAACTCTGGGATTAAACTTTATGTTCATTGGTGTGAGCGTATACCAGCAGAAGCTGAGTAAAACCTCCCAGGAGTTTTCTTTTGTCCTTTTCTTCCTGTGTGTGTGTATGTTTTTTTCTTCTTTTCTGCTTTGTATTGTGTTGCTATTTGGATAAATTGATGTTCTATAATGAGAGATAAACTAATTGTTATTGAAATTGAAATAAAACCTTTTTGTTAAATAAAAGCTTAGTGGGCTTGTGGGCTCCTCCTGCGATTCAATCTGCTCCAGTAGCCGAGCCATAGCATCTGGTCCAAATCTCCCAAAGAGAGTGAAAGCTTTAATTTAAACATCCTTTTGAGTCGAGTATTACATCAGCGGTGGACTTCAATGCGGTTACACCAGCCCTTCCATCTCCTGCTTCAGCATTTTTCTAAGAGCTCCTCACACTTGGCCATTCCTTCCCTTCCAAGGCCCACTCAATTCCAGCATGACCACTTGTTTGGATGATTGGACACAAGAATTATGTACAGTCTGAGCATGGTCAAAGCTACATTGGCGGGGTATTTCAGCTCCCTAGGTCGACCTTCAGATGCCAGTCTGAGGCTTTTGCTAGATATCCCCCCGCACAAGACGCCACTTATAGCACCTCCACCAAAGGCTCTTGGGCAGCTGGCTAAAATGTGTTCCAGGGACCTTCTTTGCTGACTAAGTGGGCTTTCACGGCTTCTGCTAGGACACAAGAAAGGAGATTGGTTGGGTTGAGAAGGACATCGTAAACTGATTGGATTGGAAACTGATCTGAAGATGCTCTGCTTTCCACAACTCTGGCCACGAGATCTTTCACTCCATTTCCTGATCCCACTTGGTTCATGCCCTTTGCTTACATATCACGAGTATCCCTCTGGCACATGTTTCCACCTGATTTTGACTTCTCTTATAGAAAACAGAACTTGTCCAATACCTTTCCCCTCCTAACAACTAGGGCTTATTACTATGTAGGTTTGTCCATTCAGGCCCAGTTAATTAAGCATCAGAGGCCTTGAAGAACCCATCTACAGAACTCTGCAATCAGCCCTCACTGATTTAATGGGCATGTTCATGGCCGGAGCAAAAAAGATCACTGTGACAGTGCAGCCGTGATGATTCCCTTCTCCACCCGATGAAATGATGATGTTACTGTTCCAGAGGTGGCTCTCAAACTGAAACAGCTGTAGTAGTCCATAATGAGGTTCCTGTTATTGACTGTGACATTGTTCCAGACAAGCTAGGTTTCCACCAGCTTAGGCGGGATTGATCCCACAGTTTTGTACAGCTTTATCAATGTGCGTGTTCCACGTCCTCATCATACTGGCACCACTCCTGTTTCTTGTTGGCGGCAGGCCACTTGATGTTCTGTATGCCAAGCTTGCGGAAGGCCATGTGGAGCGAGGAGGGACTAGGCTTGTGGGCTCCTGCTGGGATTCACCAGGTACCACTTGCACCACTTGCCTTCTTATCAGGTTTTTGCAGACTTTGCCGCATCTACTGCACTTGAAGTCGTATGTCCATAATTTCTAGTAATATGTGCTAATAAAATTGCTAACACAATGTGGCAGTATTCTAAGACTTACTGGCTTTGCAGATAGTTAAATGAGATAGACTTTCTTACACTCTTTGGAAGGCCTGTTTCACATTGTCATTTTCACTGGCAAGTGCATGAATATTAATGTTTTAAGAGTTTGAAATGTTCAAAAAGATCATATAGTACATTGATCTTTATTTTGTACCAATGCCATCTGGTGTTGGAACATTCAGAAGTCCTTTTCACCCAATGCTGTAATACTAAACCCAGTAAACTCTTCCAACACAACTGACCTTTGCTCTTATGCATGGCTCCTGAATGCCTCACACACGTCGATTGTACAAAGTTTTTGTTGCTATGGTCTATCCTGCATGCTGCTGTTAACAGCCATCATGTACAAATTAACTAGTTTCAAACTGAAGTTTAGTGTATTGTGGGAAAAACTGTCAAAATGTATGATGTTAAATGAAGAAATAACTTCTAGTGCAGCAGTGGCTCAGTTGGTAGAGGGGCTGCCTACCAACCAAAGGCTTGGAGGTTTGGGCCCTGCTCTTCCCGACCACATGTTCAAGTGTCCCCGGGCAATACACTGAGACCCCAACAGCTCATCCCCATCCCCAGCCGTGCAGTGTTGGTCCCAAGCCCGGTAGAATTTGGGGAGGGTTGCATCAGATGTCCATCAGGTGTAAAAACTGTGCCAAATCCACATGTGGACCAATGATCCGCTGTGAGGACCCTGAACTCACGGGATAAACTGAAATGACAAAAATATAAATAAATAACTTCTTTTATTGTCAGCAGAATGAGAGACTAATAATACAGAATGGGTAGAAATAGAAAAAAAGAATTCAAATAATAGACGTGAGTAAAGTTAAGAGTTAAAGAAAACAAGCCTGACAAAAATGGTAGGGAGGGGCGCAGACAGTATGATGATGATGATGATGATGATGTAATCCATAGAGTGAAGAAGGGACATGAGGTCCCAGCAGAGACTGAGAGCAGAGGACTGATGAAGTGTGTGTCACACAGATAAAACTGTTGTATGACAGAGTTGTGGTCAGAAAGCTGCTACAGCTGCAGCTCTCTTCACATCTCTGATGATGGAGGTACATGATGGAGCAGAGCTCTGCTTTCCACAGCTCCTCAACACCTCCTGCAGGAAGCCACTGATTTCTTGGTCTGAAGTTGTGTTTCTGCGTTTTCTGATGTCCACTGTCTCTGTCCTCACTGTGTCTTTAAACCTGCTCGTCATCATTTCTAATGCTCACTTCAGGCAAAGTTTCATTTCTTACTAGAACTTACAGGTTTTATTAACCTAGTTAATTCCAGTGACTTGAGACTGCTTTTGTATGCTGAAGCACAACATATATTACATCTAAAACATATACTTATTTAAATTAACTTCAACCATTTTCTCCAAAAAGGATTTATTATCTGAAAATAACTATTTCAAAGGTTTTACTTTGCTCTTCTCTGCCTCCAGGCAGCTCCACAAACCAACCAACTTCCTCCTTCTCTCTCTGTCTGTCTCTGACTTCCTTCTCGGCCTGGTGTTCATACCAGGTGAAATCCTCCGAAGAACATCCTGCTGGTTTCTTGGTGAACTTATGTGTTTACTGTTTAAATTTGTAACCATGATTTCAGGTTGTGCATCAGTTGGAAACATGGTTCTCATATCAGTTGATCGGTATACAGCTATTTGTGACCCTTTTCATTATTCCAACAGAGTCACAGTGATAAGAGCAAAGCTTTGCATTTTTCTTTGTTGGTTCTGTTCAATATTTTACAGTGGTCTCTTTGTAAAAGATGACCCATTACAAAATCATACGTACTTTTCCTGCTATGGAGAGTGTGTGTTACTTGTTGACTACACTTTAGCATATGTTGACCTTGTTTTAGGCTTTATCATTCCAGTTACTGTCATCGTAGTTCTGTATGTGAGAGTGTTTGTGGTGGCTGTGTCTCAGGCTCGTGCCATGCGCTCTCACATTACAGCTGTTACACTGCAGCATTCAGTGACTGTGACATCAAGAAAGTCTGAGCTGAAAGCAGCCAGGACTCTTGGAATTCTTATAGCTGTGTTTCTTATCTGTTTCTGTCCATATTTCTGTGTCTCTCTTGCAGGTGGGTACATAATTAATACTTCATATGCAACCTTTGCAAACTGTCTCTATCTTTTTAACTCCTGTCTAAACCCTCTGATCTATGCTTTGTTCTACCCCTGGTTTAGAAGAGCTGTTAAACTGATTGTCACGTGTAAGATTCTGCAGCCTGGCTCTCGTGAGGCCAACATACTGTAGAGAATGACTGAAACGGGGCCTGTTCTATGGAAACAGAACAGTCTTCATGTGCAATGGGTAAAAATCACAAATTCAGAAAAGTCAAATATTTCCTATGTAACTGTCTGAACTGTTGTTGATGAAGAAAGTTTGTAGAGAACTTTAATACTTCACTGTCTGTAAACTTTTATATCTTATTAAGTGAGTGGATTTGCAATTCCATAAGTGGAAAAAGCACCAAGTACTCTTGGTGTAATTGTATTTTCGTTTACTGTAGTGCACTTGTAAGGTTGGGGGGAACATGCTCAATACATCATCTCCAAGACCCAGAACAGCTGCTGTGCTCAGTGCATTTTCACAAACAGTCTCATTCATTTGCATGTGGCAAATATTAAAATCATCCCTTCAAAATAATTAACTAAACACAGTACTTTTCTAGTTATGCTTTACTGACATTTGACAATAACAGAAGCCGCTGCAAAAATTACTTTACTAAAAGATGTGATATACAGTATGTGAGTAAGGCTCAACAAATAGCAGTTTTTCTCAAAATTAAATCTTCTGTTATAGTTCATTCAAACCTTGTGTAATGCTTTGTCGACTTAATTTATAAATGTAAACATTTTCTATCACATGTGAGAAGTATTCAGAATATCATAAAGTAATATACTGTTTAACAACAGTTACTTTACTTAAATTTCTAGTTGCTGTTAGTACAAATAGTACAAATACAATGATCTGGATGACTGAGAATCCCCATTGAAAGGATACTCAAATGTGCCACTCTTCTATGATATTACTATAAATTCTTATAAATCGATAGAGATTGGTGCTTTCCGACAAGATTACATTTTTAGCATTAAAAATAACCTTTGAATGGTTGAAATAGTGTATGCACTGAGATGACCTGAAGTGACAGTGAACGTTTACAATGAAAGTGGACAAGGAGACTTGGTGGTGGATCAAGGAAGTTCAGGAGTGTATACAGAAAAAGAGGTTAGTTAGGAAGAAGTGGGACACTGAGAGGACTGAAGAGAGTAGACAGGAGTACAGGGAGATACAGCGTAAGGTGAAGGTAGAGGTGGCAAAGGCCAAACAAAGAGCATATGAGGACTTGTATGATAAGTTGGACACTAAGGAGGGAGAGGTGGATTTGTACAGGTTGGCCAGACAAAGAGATAAAGATGAAGGACGTTGAAGAGGATGAAGAGTGGAAAGGCAGTTGGTCCTGATGACAAACCTGTGGAGGTATGGAAATGTCTAGGAGAGGTGGCAGTAGAGTTTCTGACTAGTTTGTTTTACAAGATCTTGGACAGTGAGAGGATGCTGAGGACTGGAGGAGAAGTGTACTGGTGCTTAATTTTAAGAACAAGGGAGATGAGCAGAGCTGTGGCAACTACAGAGGAATAAAGCTGATGAGCCACACAATGAAGTTGTGGGAAAGAGTAGTGGAAGCTCGGCTAAGGACAGAGGTGAACATTTGTGAGCAGCAATATGGTTTCATGCCTAGAAAGAGTCCAACAGATGCAGTATTTGCTTTGAGGATGCTGATGGAGAAGTACAGAGAAGGTCAGAGGGAGTTGCATTGTGTCTTCCTAGATTTAGAGAAAGCGTATGACAGGGTGCAGAGAGAGGAGCTGTGGTATTGTATGAGGACGTCTGGAGCGGCAGAGAAGTATGTTAGAGTGGTGCAGGACATGTATGAGAGCTGTAAGACAGTGGTGAGGTGCTGCAGGTGTGACAGAGGAGTTCAAGGTGGAGGTGGGTCTGCATCAAGGATCAGCTCTGAGCCCCTTCTTGTTTGCTCTGGTGATGGACAGACTGACAGATGAGGTTAGACAGGAATCTCCATGGACTATGATGTTTGCAGATGACATTGTGATTTGTAGTGAGAGCAGGAAGCAGGTGGAGGAAAATCTAGAGAGGTGGAGGTCTGCTCTGGAAAACAGAGGAATGAAGCTTAGCCGCAGTAAGACAGAATACATGTGTGTGAATGAGAGGGACCCAGGTGGAACAGTGAGGTTAAAGGGAGCAGAGGTGAAGAAGGTGAGTGCAGGCAGGTTGGAACAGGTGGAGAAAAGTGTCAGGTGTGTTGTGTGATAAAAGAGTATCAGTGAGAATGAAAGGAAAGATGTTCAAGATGCATGTGGCAGAAAGATGCTGAGGTTGGAGCTGCCAGGCAGGAGGTCTAGAGGAAGAACAAAGAGGAGATTTATGGATGTAGTGAGAGAGGACATGAAGTTATTTGGTGTGAGAGAAGTGGAGGCAGATGACAGAGTTAGATGGAGGCACATGATTTGCTGTGGTGACACCTGAAAGGGAACAGACGAAAGGAAAAGAAGAAGGTGTGGAGGGTTACAGAGAATCTGTAGAGAATTCAGGTGTAATACAGAGTAATGGAGGAGGGACATGAGGTCCCAGCAGAGACTGAGAGCAGAGGACTGATGAAGTGTGTGTCACACAGATAAAACTGTTGTATGACAGAAAGCTGCTACAGCTGCAGCTCTCTTCACATCTCTGATGATGGAGGTACATGATGGAGCAGAGCTCTGCTTTCCACAGCTCCTCAACACCTCCTGCAGGAAGCCACTGATTTCTTGGTCTGAGGCTGTGACTCTGAGCTTCCTGCTGTCGTTTCTCTGTGTGTTCACTGTGGCTCTAAACCTGCTTGTCATCATCTCAATCTGCCATTTCAGGCAGATGAACTCCTTATTTGTACCTGGATGTTTATAGGTGTACAGAGTATAAGTATGAAGCTTGAAATTTTATCAGAGAAAATTATTTGGAAAGAATAAATGGAAATTTACACTTTGCTCAGAATGCTTTTGTATCAACTCAAATAATTCAATGCAGTCGAGTGTATCCTTTTATTAATACTTCTAGTTATGTTTTTAAAAATGTTGGCTTTTTAAGGATGCTCTCCTCTTCCTCCAGGCAGCTTCACAAACCCAGCAACCTCCTCCTCCTCTCTCTGTCTGTCTCAGACGTACTCGTAGGCCTGGTGTACTTTCCTGGTGAAATCGTCAAAAAAACATCCTGCTGGTTTCTCGGTGACCTCGTATGTTCACTGTATACACACATTTCTGCCGTATCTGTTTCTGCCTCAGTTGGAAACATGGTTCTCGTATCAGCCGACCGCTATGTGACTATTTGTGACCCGATGTTTTACCACACCAGAGTCACTGTGAGAAGAGTGAAATTCTGCATTTTTTTGTGTTGGTTCTGTTCGAGCCTTTACAGCGGTTTGTTTGTAAAAGTTGATGCTTATCAAAAAGACAAGGAAAATTCCTGCTATGGAAAATGTGTGTTTTACATTGACTACACTTTTGGAGTCATCGATATTTTTGTGAGCTTTATTATTCCAGTTACTGTCATCGTAGTTCTGTATGTGAGAGTGTTTGTGGTGGCTGTGTCTCAGGCTCGTGCCATGCGCTCTCACATTACAGCTGTTACACTGCAGCATTCAGTGACTGTGACATCAAGAAAGTCTGAGCTGAAAGCAGCCAGGACTCTTGGTGTTCTTGTAGCTGTGTTTCTAATGTGTTTCTGTCCATATTACTGTGTTTCTTTTGCAGAGGGGAACATACTCAATACTTCATTTGGAATTCTTGTTCTAAGTCTCTTTTGCTTTAACTCCTGTCTCTGATTTATGCCTTGTTTTATCCCTGGTTTAGAAGAGCTGTTAAACTTATTGTCACTCTTCAGATTCTGCAGCCTGGATCCCGTGAGGCCAACATACTGTAGAGAGACAGTGAGTAAAATTAGAAAAAAAATATGAGTGAAATAAACAATTTATAAAGTGACGATCAAACACCCAGGATCATAGTTTTTAGGAAACAGAGTTGTCAGTGACTGTAGATATTCAATGTATGTATGTATGTATTCAATGTCACTATGTACTGTTTAAATCAATTCATAATTTGACATAAAATATTTTTTTCAAGTTGAAAATGATAGTTCCTTTGATAGATGGGCAGATCTATAGGTAGAGAAAACCTTTCAAAATAGCAACGCACAATTCAACACAAAAAACTCAAGTGTTATGTAATTTCAGTAGAAAAGTCAACTGCCAAGTCTCGAAACTGTCACGGGATTCAGCCTTTTTTTTTCGTTTTCTGAAAATACCCAGCAAATGTCATATTAATCTGTAATTTCTCAAGGCCTATTCATCTGCTGTTTACATGTTCTTGACATTTCATACAACAATAGCAATAGTAAAAGTTTTCTTACATTATTGACATCAGACCTTAGTAGAAACATCAGCTAGTTTAATATTCAATAACTTAGTTTAAAAATGAAATAATTATTGTTAATAAATTAACAGGAGCACAGAATTAATGATCTTGAATGTCAGTTACACTGAAAAACATCATACAAGAATTTAGAGAAATCACATCAACTTCTTTGTCTGAATATCAAAATGTGTGTTTTGTTTAATTCAACTTATTTCAACTTTGGAGTCACAGTTTTGGATTTTCAAATAACTTGCAAACATTAAGTTGTTCAGACTTGAAATGTTTTGGTCTGAAATTATAAATTGAATTAAGGAATTTCTAGAAGTTCAGTCAACTCAGTAAAACATATTTTGAAACAGTAAAAGTCTTTTTAAGATGCATTGTTTGAGAGTATAACAATCTCTTAATGCCTTCACTTGTTTAGCTTAAAATCTTTTTGCAACCTTACAACGTAAATGGACTAAAGAGTTAGTCCAGTCTGGGGAGGTGGACTGATGGGCAGCATTTTTTTTCCATTGCAGGATACAACAGTGTGACTCTAGCAGTAGCAGCAGCAACTGCACGTTAGAATAACACAGCTCCATAGCCCAGATACCTGCACAGTGATACACTCACCAGGGTCCTAACAACTTCCTGCATAACTGTCTGTCTACTCCCAATCATCTCTGCCCCCAGTTGCTCCAGTGGGCACATTCCTTGAAGCTGACTTGCTACACCCTTTTCACTGGTCCAATAGAGGTTCTCCTGGGCCACAGTGTGGAACAACTACCTCCACTTTGTCGCAGCATGCCCAGTCTTAGTGCCTCACAAGAGCTTCCACCATTCACTGCCGATCCCTCATTGACCCTGGTTCCACCATCCTTCCAGGTTTGGTAAACAACAACATACCCCAGGGCCCAACTACTTTCCCCGACAACAGGACTGGTTGTCTAGTAAAATTATTAGCCCAGCAGCGATCTGTTTTCACTTCCCCAAAGACATGAGGATACCCCATAATTTGTATGTTTCCTATGCCAATAAAAAAGTCAATGATTCCCCTGCTGAACAGATTAGATTGTGCTTATGCCTACTGCTTATTTTTTTACTTTTGATGTGAACACCGCACTTGGCCATTCCCAAAGTTCACTGAAGGTGGAAAGTGGCTGGCTAATTGTTATAGTAGTGTGAATATTTTTGCATTTTGTTTCAGAGTCGACAGACAGACAAACAAAGAGTTTGGTCTCTCTTCAAAGACAAAATATAACCTAACAAATGCTTAACTAAGACAGACAAGTTACTGTAAGTGTTTAAACCAGAATGACAGACAGGGATAGATAAAAACTAAACAAAAGTGTCTAAACAGATTCAAACTAGAAGAGATGGACAGATAACCAAAACCCCAGAATTAAACAAACAGGAACAAGTCCATGCTTGGAGGACAGTAGCAACGGTTGGGAATGAACTAGAGGCCGGACTGGATGCCTATCTTCTTTCACGTTGTCATTATGGGGTATGGTGTGTAAATCTTTAATGAAAATAATGAATGTAATCCATTTTGGAATAAGCTGTAACATAACAAAATGTGGAAAAAGTTAAGTGCTGTGAATATGTTGTGGATGCACTGTATGTTTGTATTATGGGTCCCCTGTTTCAAAAGCAGTTGGACTCTAACCTATTATACTGTAAGTGTGGCATGTTACAACTGGTGCTTGGTGATTTGCCGTTGCACCAAAAAAACCTACTTGCTTTACAGGTTTTGTTGAAGAATTCCTCATCTGATGTGACATTAAAATTAAGCTTAAGGTAAAAAGCAGAGAAAGTGTCATCGGAAAATAATTTTTTGAAAACAGGCAAGAGATAACAGTGAGTAGGGACTTATGTAGAGAATACGATGAGGATGATGATGTAATCTATAGAGTGAAGGAGGGACATGAGGTCCCAGCAGAGACTGAGAGCAGAGGACTGATGAAGTGTGTGTCACACAGATAAAACTGTTGTATGACAGAGTTGTGGTCAGAAAGCTGCTACAGCTGCAGCTCTCTTCACATCTCTGATGATGGAGGTACATGATGGAGCAGAGCTCTGCTTTCCACAGCTCCTCAACACCTCCTGCAAGAAGCCACTGTCTTCCTGGTCTGATGCTGTGCTTTTGCGCGTTCTGCTGTCTCCTCTCTCTGTCCTCACTGTGGTTCTAAACCTGCTCGTCATCATCTCGATCTCCCACTTCAGGCAGTTTCTCTTCTCATTAGAGCTTTGAATGTCTAAGATTCATATGTATGCAAAAAACTAAAAAAAGACAGAACAGTTACAGGACGACTGACTGACCTGCTGATTTTGCAGGCTTATTTAATATTTCTATATTTACCTTTTTTTCTGCGGTTGTAATGTGTTTTACTTTGCTCTTGTCTTCGTCCAGGCAGCTCCACAAACCCACCAACCTGCTCCTCCTCTCTCTGTCTGTCTCCGACTTCCTCGTGGGCCTGGTGACCTTTCCTGGTGTAATTCTCCGAAGAACGTCCTGCTGGTTTTTAGGTGACCTCATGTGTTTTCTGTATAAGTATATTGCCACCGTCACTGTCAGTTCCTCAGTTGGAAACATGGTTCTAATATCAGTTGACCGCTACGTGACAATTTGTGACCCTCTTCATTATCCAACCAGAGTCACCGTGGGGAAAGTCAAACTTTGCATTTTCCTCTGTTGGTTCTTTTCTGTTCTTTACAGCAGCCTCTTCGTAAAAAACGACCCATTTAAAAAACACAAGTATATTTCCTGCAATGGTGAGTGTGTGTTTTACATTGACTACACTTTCATAGTCATCGATATTGTTCTGAGCTTCATTGCTCCAGTTACCATCATCGTAGTTCTGTATGTGAGTGTGTTTGTGGTGGCTGTGTCTCAGGCTCGTGCCATGCGCTCTCACATTACAGCTGTTACACTGCAGCATTCAGTGACTGTGACATCAAGAAAGTCTGAGCTGAAAGCAGCCAGGACTCTTGGTGTTCTTGTAGCTGTGTTTCTATTATGTTTCTGTCCTTTTTACTGTGTCTCTCTTGCAGGGGGAAATATTGTCAACACTGTATATGGAATCTTTGTGCCATGTCTGTTTTGTTTAAACTCCTGTCTAAACCCTCTGATCTATTCCTTGTTCTACCCCTGGTTTAGAAGAGCTGTTAAACTCATTGTCACTCTTCACATTCTGCAGTCTGGCTCCTGTGAGGCCAATATACTGTAGAGACTGACTGAAATAACATGTGCTCTGTGGAAGTACAGAATGTGTTTGATGAACGAGATCAATCATTGATAGTGTGACACAATCTTGTTGGATAATCACAGGATCATAGATTTTAAAAGACAAGGTTGTCAGTTACTGTATTTTTACTAGTTATTGCTGCTGAATTTACCCATTGCTGGTAATATGTGATTTAACATACTTTGCAGAATATTACTTTTAAATTGAAAACAGTTACTGTCTTTAGCTTTTGTTATTTGCTCAAAAGACGCAGGAAATAACACATTGATGTGTAATTGTTTTCATCGCTGATTAATTAGCTCATTGTAAATGTAGACTATTCATTCACGAACAATTTACATAACTTCCAAATCATGTAAATACTGTAGGTTTGATTTTTCAGAATACAAAGCCAGACTTGTAATTTAGACATCAGACCTCCAGTAGAAACCACAGCAACTAGTTATCAGTTGATAGATATAATAAGTTGTTTATTAATACATTATATTACAATAATCAGATATCTTGGAAATTATTTACACAATATATAAAGTTTTTGTGAACTTTGCCTAAAATATTTTTTTAAATATCAATTCAATATAATAAGAGTTTTGTTAATGTCAGTTAATTCAACTTTGGATTTCTAATTTTGTATTTTCAAATAGCTTCAAAACTTAGAACACATTGAGCTTTTCTGACTTGAGAAATTATGAATTGAATTAATTACTAGTAGTTTACTCAACTCAAATTATGGTTTGAAACAATAAAGAGATCATTCACTTGTTTCACTTAATTAAAATCTTTTGCCTGAAGTAAATGTCAAGTGTAAAAGAAATTACAAGCAACAGACTCAGAAGCTCAGGTACAAGTGAGCCAAGGATTGTGGTGCTAGAAAACCAAGACTCAGTGTCAGAATACTCTGGAGGTTAAGGGTCAGTGTGAGTAAAGACATGGATGGCAGGGTAGTTTCTAGTTTAAGCTTTCTGCTACAGATCAGTTTACTGCATGGAAAATGATGGAAAGGAATCAGATGACCAGAAAAGGGGAAAAGATTAGTACTCAGAGAAGGAGGGGATGGCTTGGTGAGCAGTTGAGCCAGGTACAGTGAAGGACTGGTGTAGAATCTGCTCGTAGGGGTGAGGAACTTGCATGGGGCAGACTGAAAAAAAGAAGGTGACTTACACTAGAAGATATCATCGGATGGTACCTTGAGGAACTCCTGAACCCAACTAACCTGTCCTTTGAGGAGGAGGCAGAGTCAAGGACTTGGGAGAAGCTTAATCCCTGTTCCTGGTGGAGGTCTCTGAGGTAGTTAAAGAGCTCCTCTGTGTCAAGGCGCATGGTGTGTATGAGATTAGCCCTTAAATGCTGAAGGCTCTCTTCATTGTTGGGCTGTCTTGATTGACATGCCTGTTCAGTGTCACATGAAGACAGGTACAATGCCTAAATGGCCAAACCTTCCACCCCTCCCAGAGTATTTATTAAAATCCCTTTTGCTGCAATTTCTAATGTTTTGCATATTCTTTTGGGTCCAACTTAAGCTTTTATACTCAGAGTTGTACTTCGGGGCCTGTTTTTCAAATGCCGTTGCAGGTACAATATTAAATAATTCAACGTTTTAGTAATTTGCAGTTGTACTTTAATAAAATGTTTGTCTTCCAGATAATCCAAGGCAGTTAACAGGTCTAAAGGCTTTTATGGAGAATTTTCTCATCTTAAATTAGGGGTCTCAAACTCACGGCCCGGGGGCCAATTGGGGTCGTCGAGACAATATTTTGTTGCCCGCAGGACGATATGAAAGTTTAATGTTAGTGCGGCCCGCAAGTTTTATATGAATGGCACTTTACTGCGTTGTGTGTGGAAGGTTCCTTTTTTGTGCAAGCTGGAGTTGAACAAACCTACCAATCACAGTGGAGGGTAGTGGACCTTAGATGGGGCCGCTCAGCCAGCTCCAGCCTGCCATCCCGCTTCAGAGTCAGGCTGGAGCCTCATTGGGGACTTACCTGCCTCGGTTATATAGTCAACGGAATATCAGTGTTGGCTGTCGTATCGGTGTTGGCTAGGACGTACCACTGAATCCATGGGGTTGTTATAGAGCCTAAAAGCCAGTGAATAACGCCTCCATGGCTGCATCCCATTGTTTTATATAATAAATAAATAATGGTGTCCCACTGTCCCAGCTGATAATGAACAGCCTGGTAGCAGTCGCCTTTTTTTTTTGCGCTCGCTATCCTGGTACTTTCCAACATCTACAAATGGTATGATGTTCATGTCATCATGAAAGACATGATGACATGAACAAGTTTAAGGAGGTGAGTGGAAAAGCAGACAAGCTTGGGCAATTGTTGAGAGAATTGACCCCTGGCTCCCCTGAGCCTGTGCCTGTTTGGAGCACATATTTGTGCAAAAGGTTTTTCTCTAATTTGTCCAGACCGTCATCTTCAAGCCATACTGAGGATCTCAACTGCTTCCTCTCAAGTCAAATGTGGCTCAGCTATGTGAGAGGAAGCGCTGCCAGGTCTCTGGCAGCAAAAAGTAGACAAGAGAAGCCATGTTCAGAAGAACAGTTCGTGTTCATGTTCAGAAGAAACCACTGAAGTTAAAGAACTGTTAGTAGTGATGTTTGAGAAGATTAGATTTTTTTAACAACTGACAAGCAAGTCACTGTGATGGTAGAAATATTTCTAACAAGGCAAGAAAATCTGTGTAGGCAGGTGTGCAAAGAGTAGGATGAAGATGATGCCTAGAGTTAAGATGGAGAAGGGACATCAAAGCCCAACGAATTTGTTTCACGGAGAAAAAACTGTTGTATTACCGAGTCCTGGTCAGACTCTCAGACCATGAAAAACAAAATTTTCTGGTCAGATGAAACAAAGATTGAACTCTTTGGCCTGAATGCCAAGTGTCATGTCCGGAGGAAACCAGGCACTGCTCACCACCTGGAAAATACCATCCCTACACTAAAGCCTGGTGGTAGCAGCATCATATTGTGGGGATGTTTTTCAGTGGCAGCAACTGGGAGACTAGTCAGGATGGAGGGAAAGATGAATGTAGCAATGTACAGAATGCCAGGATCGCCAACTTCACTCCCCCCTTCAAAACTTTTATTTTTGCAGCCACTTCCTGTTCCTGGTCCTGTCACATTTTTCAGCTGACGAGCTCAGTGTCCGGTCTCCCCACAATAATGGCACAAGCCCTTGATTAGACATCATTGTCATTCGCTTGCAGGCAGCCTCGAACTCCCCACCTGCATTGGTTCCTCAGAAGGGTGTTTGCCCTGCTCTGTTGGCTGGAGCACAGATAATGCTCGCTCTAACGTTCCTGCTGCCGCGGATCTACTGGTACAACAAGTCTTTCGCCTTCATAGGTTGCCAGAGGACATATTGTCGAAGTGGGGACCGCAATCCTCTGGAGCGGTCTGGGCGGAGTTTTCAAGGCACTGGGCACCTCCGTGAGTTTTTTCATCTGGGTTTCACCCACACACCAACGGATAGATGGAAATACTCAATCAAGAAATTGTAACCATGTTACGTCGCATGTGGGGCCGTAACCCTTCCACCTGGGCCTAAAAGCTCGCCTGGGTGGAGTATGTACATACTTCTACCTCCTTCTAAATTGTTAATTTCCTTCTACATTATGTAGTGAGCATTTTGTTTTTGTTTAATTTTTTATTTGCCTGCTGTAAGTTCAATTTATATTCTTTTGTTTATAAACATTTTACCACACTTCCTGTCTCGTGGTGGCTCTTGCTCTTGAATCCCAATGTGTGTTGTAATTTCACTGCTTTAGAAGAACCAGACTGGGAGTTAGCATGGCTGGTGCCAAATAGCAAGAAGCCTGTAGCCTAGAGAGTTTTATATGAACTGACTGGGAGACTGAGCAGCTTAAAGGAATGCTGGGAGGAAGAGTTGAGAATTGAGGGAAGTCTAGAGGTTCTTGCAGAAAACAGCAGCATCTTTAAAGACTGAACACATTTAACTCATGTCCTTTCTGATAGAGTCCAGGCTATGACTTTCCTCTTGCTGACGGTGGAGCTCTTAGTGAAACATATGATCTACTTCATAAGTGTTTAATCTTCAGCCAGGTCTTCAGTATACAGTGCCTTCCAAAAGTATTCAACCCCCTTAAACTTTTCCACATTTTGTCACATTACAACCACAGATGTAAATGTATTTTATTCGAAATTTTATGTGATAGACCAACACAAAGTGGCAAGTAATTTTGAAGTGAAAGGAAAATGATAAGTAGTTTTGAAACGTTTTACAAATAAAAATCTGAAAAGTGTGATGTGCGTTTGTATTCAGCCCGCTTTACTCTGATACCACTAACGAAAATCCAGTGAAACCAGCTGCCTTCAGAAGTCACCTAAATAGTAAAGAGTCCACCTGTGTGTAATTTAATCTCTGCATAAATACACAAAGTCTATTCTGGAGCATATAACTGGGTTCCCCAGGCGCTTTATGCAGACTGAAGAAGCTGCTTGGATAAACAGCGAAACATTTCTAACAAATTAAAAGAAGTCCAGTTGACATGATTCAACCTTTGGATATAAATGCACCTTTTCTGTGAAGTCCCCAGAGGTTTGTTGGACAGCATTAGTAAAGAAACAGCATCATGAAGTCAGGGATAAAGTTTTGGACAAGCTTAAAACAGCGTTAGGTTATAAAAAAATATCCCAAGCTTTGAACATCTCACATGGCACTGCAATCTATAATCTGAAAATGGAAAGTGTGCGAGACAGTTGCAATCCTACCAAGACATGGCCCTTCCCCTATACCGACAGGCCGGGCAAGCAGAGTATTAATCAGAGAAGCAGCCAAAAGGCCCATGGTCACTCTGGAGGACCTGCAGAGATCCACAGCTCAGGTGGATGAATCTGTCTACAGGACAACTATTAGTCGTGCAAATCTGGCCTTTATGGAAGAGTGATAAGAACAGCTCACTGGGACAGAGGTTCACCTTTTAGCAGGACAATGACCCTAAACACACAGCCAGAGCTACAATGGAATGGTTCAGATCAAAGCATAATCATGTGTTAGAATGACCTACTCAAAGTCCAGACCTAAGTCCAATTATGTAATTTGCTGTTCACAGACACTCTCCATCCAATTTGACTGAGCTTTAGCTATTTTGCAAAGACGAATGGGCAAAGGTTTCATTCTCTAGATGTGCAAAGCTGGTGGAGACAACCCCCCAAAAGACTTGAAGCTGGAATTGCAGCGAAAGGCGGTTTTACAATGTATTGACTGAGGGGGCTGAATACAAACACATGCCACACTTTTCAAATATTTATAATAGAAAATCAGTGTGAACATAACAGAATGGGAGCCTGGTGGCTCAGTGGTAGAACATGGTGATGGGATGAAGACTGCGAGTTGCCACCAGGGGCCAACCTGGTGCCTGTCGCGAGCCCAGATAAAATGGGTTTCAGCAGGAAGGGTATCCAGCGTAAAAACACAAATCGACTTGTGGAACATGTTCCACTGTGGCGATTCCTGAAGAGACGAGACGAAATCCGTTGACCTTTTTAGTGTGAAGGCTTCATGCTACTCTGACTAGTTGCTTAGTGAAGCAGTGCACAAGAAGAGATCATCTGTGATGAGCAAAAGTGGTGTGAAAATGGCGAGCCAATGCTGCTTTGTGTGTAGTTTGTAAAAAATACACGTGAACAAAACCAATGGCAAGAACAGACCCGTAAATTGTAAACAAACAAAAGAAAAAAAAAAGAAATGGGATAGGAGAAAGGAGACAAGAAAAGAATAACAGTATGAGTATGAAGGGGTGGAGAGAAAAGGATGATGAGGATAATGAAGGTGTGATATGTAGAGTGAAGGAGGGACGTGAGGTCCCAGCAGAGACTGAGTGCAGAGGACTGATGAAGTGTGTGTCACACAGATAAAAACTGTTGTATGACTGAGTTGTGGTCAGAAAGCTGCTACAGTTGCAGCTCTCTTCACATCTCTGATGATGGAGGTACATGATGGAGCAGAGCTCTGCTTTCCACAGCTCCTCAACACCTCCTGCAGGAAGCCACTGATTTCTTCGTCTGACGCTGTGACTCTGCCTTTTCTTATGTCTCCTGTCTCTGTCCTCACTGTGGCTCTAAACCTGCTCGTCATCATCTCAATCTCTCACTTCAGGCAGAGTTTTGCTTCTCGATAGAATTAACAAGCTTTATGATTTATAAGGATGAAGACAGATTTTAGCAGAAGAAATAACTTTTATCTATATGATCTTTACTCTGTGGCCTGTTGACACTTGTTTGCATACTCAAGCTCAACATCTCATAAATGTGAACATATATTTGCTCCCTTTTAGGTGAAACCTAAATTTACTCCAGTTATTATTTGAAAATCATTTGTAATTACATTTTTCACTTTTCATAACTGCATTTAAATGTTGCTTCTCTTCTGTTCTCTGCCTCCAGGCAGCTCCACAAACCCACCAACCTCCTCCTCCTCTCTCTCTCGGTCTCAGACTTCATCGTAGGCCTTGTGATTATTCCTGGTTTAATTCTCAGAAAAACATCCTGCGGGTATCTTGGTGACTTCATGTGTTTCCTGTTTAAGTACATTGCTACTGTTTCTGTCTCAGCCTCAGTTGGAAACATGGTTCTAATATCAGCCGACCGCTATGTGACTATTTGTGAACCTCTGCATTATCCCATCAGAGTCACTGTGAGAAGAGTGAAACTTTTCATTTCTCTGTGTTGGCTCTGTTCAAATCTCTACAGCAGTTTCTTTGTAACAAATAACCCATTTCAGAATGTTTCTTGCTTTGGAAAATGTGTGTTTTACATTGACTACACTTTAGGATTCATTGACCTTGTTTTAATCTTCATTGCTCCAGTTACTGTCATCGTAGTTCTGTATGTGAGAGTGTTTGTGGTGGCTGTGTCTCAGGCTCGTGCCATGCGCTCTCACATTACAGCTGTTACACTGCAGCATTCAGTGACTGTGACATCAAGAAAGTCTGAGCTGAAAGCAGCCAGGACTCTTGGAATTCTTATAGCTGTGTTTCTAATGTGTTTCTGTCCATATTACTGTGTCTCCTTTGCAGCGGGAAACATACTCAATAGTTCATATGGAATCTTGGTGCCATGTCTCTTTTGTTTTAACTCCTGTCTAAACCCTCTGATTTATGCTTTGTTCTACCCCTGGTTTAGAAGAGCTGTTAAACTCATTGTCACTCTTCGGATTCTGCAGCCTGGATCCTGTGAGGCCAATGTCCTGTAGAGAGACTGTGAGGGACTGAAGTTAGCCTGCCACATATTAATATGATTAAATATATTGATATTGTAAACATTGTTTAGTGTGTTAAATGACAAATGCAGAAAGTGAGAATAATTGTTTGTATATTTGTCTGACCTAATAATTCTTCATCAAAAATAACAACAATCATTACGATCCCTCACTGTTGTCTCGTTTGAATCATGTAAATTAGTGAGTGAATTGACAAATACAAACGGAAAAATCTGAAAAATAAAGGAAATAATTAGATACTATTTTAGGCACTGTATGTTTCTGTACTTCGGTTTCATTTCCTAGATGATAGGAAGATGTTTATTTTTAATTAATGATGTGATCAATGATTCATGATCAATACTTCAAAGGCAGTGTGTTCTATAGATAATTGATCTCTGTCCACTTTCACCATGATAAAAAAAACAACACTTCACTAGAATTATACATAATTACATTAAAAATACAGTAATACATTAAAAACAATTGTTTTGTTTACACCACACTGGAGACGTGCCAGTCCAAATTTTATTAACGGGGCCATTTGTTCAGTTTCCACTCAACAGTTTGGGACAGAGCATCCACACATGGACTTAATTATCCGGACTTTGTAGTAGACTCAGGAAGAAACTGGGATAATCTAAGGAGCGTCTCACTCTGATGTTTGTGTTCTCACAAAGTCGATACTTCAATAAAATCTGGAGAATTTCAGGATTCCAGTACACTGGTGAAAGATGCTAAACTTTGTCATGTAGGAGTGTTGGGCTGTATCCACTTCTCCAGTCTACAAGGATATCAAGTAGTGTGAGTCCAGAGTTAAAAAGAACTTGGAAGAATCCACACATCCTGTAAACTGTTCTGTCCTAAATCATGTTGGTATAATAAGAATTCTTCCATTTGTCAACCAGTGTTGCCAAGTTCTTTTTATCTCTCTTATTTTTTTTTATTTATTTTTTTTAATGGTCTATAAGATTTCTCCCATGTGCCGTTTTAGCCAATGGGGCCTCTCTGGGTGAGTAGTTTGGAATCTGCCCTCGACAGTGTCAAGTTATTTTTTAAAAAAAACTCGTGACCCTTTTTTTGTTTTGGGGTTGGGAATTGGTTAAATTGGTGCAATGCATTTAGGAGTGGGGTTGAGAGAGCCCCCTTGTGTAATAATGTGCCCTGGGTAGCCGACTTTCTTCAGTGTGCAAATTGTCATTTTGATACTTAATGGCCAATTTCTGATAGATGTTGTAGCAAGTGCACACTATCATGTTGCTTGTTTCTTTTAATGTCTTACAAATCAACATATTGAATCAAAAACGACCCTGCAGAAAATTGTAGTGTCTCCAGGTTACGGTTTAAGGTGGAAATAACCTGGAAACTAACTCTTGGAATGACATAGAACACGGGTTAAGGTGGGTGAGGGTTTACAACTGCTAGTGGACTTCCAGGTGGAGCTCCATCTAAAGATGGATTTAAATGTAGCTAATGCTCGGGTATTAACATACACACTAATGGGGTTAAGTGCAAGACAATAATAAAATGACACATCAATTCTCCACCCAGTAAATTCACTCGACAATTGTTTTTCTGTGATTTTTGCCTAGTGAGCATGTAAAAGTCGCTCAGCATTTTTCCATTATGAGTGAGCCTGATGCTCCTACTGTATAGCACGGCCGACTATACATGCTCCACGAGTTGGAGGATGGTCTTCAGCCAAGCCATTCTCCAGTCCATACAACTGGATTTGAAGGCAATGTTGATTTCTGACCTTTTAGGTGGTTCTCACAAAATGACATCTGCCCAGCTCCAATTTTTCTTTGTATGTGACGTCAACTGCCCAAGTGTTAATGACTTCTATTTATAAGGGTCAGACATTAGGACCAAATCTGGCCTGAGAGTTGTCCGGCGATACCCGGTTGCAGTGTGCATATCAGGGTATTGCCTAAAACCCAAAGATGCAGATTGGGTGGGTTAAGCAGGACGTCGTATATGGATTTTTTCCTATCAGTTTATACACTATAACCCAAAATAACACAGCAAATGCCTATATTTCATATATATATATATACACACACACACACACACACACACAACAATTGCCCATTGAGCAAGCCGTAGGCACCAGTTAAGAGGAAAAAACCACCAGCAGAACCAGGCTCAGGGTGGGTGGCCATCTGCCTCTTTTGGTTATCCGCCATTTGGTGTAAATGGAAAGTGGAGAGAAAAAAGGAAAGAGGAAAAAACATTGGGCAGGTTGATCGGAAAATGCACCTATCCAAATCCGGGAATAACTGCAGAACGGGACAGATAAAGGGAGACAAAAAGACAAACTCTCATGGTCCCACACTCTTTTCCACTTCCTGCCCCCTTCCACTTCTTGTCCCCAGTTTTTGTCTCTAGCTTCACCAATCATCACCGCTCTCAATTGCTTTCACCTGTTCCCCTGCCCTCTTTAAACCCAGCTGTTCCTGTCTCCGAGCGGGTCGACGCCACCTCTGGCTCTGGCCCTGTCTCTGTTTGTCCTGCCTCTGTTTGTCTGGGTCCTGCTCCGGGGCCTGTTCTTGTCTCCGGTTTGGCTGTCGCCAGCCCAGTTCCTAACTCATGATCCTGTTCCTGATTCTGCTCCTGATCCCAAGTCGGCTGACACCCCACCTGTTGCTGGGCCCGAGCGGGTTGCAACCCCTCTCCTGGAGGTGGCCATCGCATCCCCTCTTGTCCAGCTGATCAGCGCAGCCACGGTTCCTGTTCGTGGGTCAACCGATGCTCCTTCTGGTCCAGCTCCTGGTCCTCCATTACGGGGTTCCAGCCATCGACACTGGCCCCCTGCCAGGCCTCCTACCAGGCCCCCTGAGGGCTTCAGCTCGAGCCACTAGGTTTAATGTGCCATTATCCCCCTGTTTAGTCTATATCTACTTCCTAGTTTGATTTTGTTCACGATCTGTGTTTTTGTCTCCCTCGGCTATACTGTTGCTTTGTAGTCCGAGCCCGGTCCCCAATCAGCTTCCCCTGTTATTTTTTACTCTGTTTAGTTGTCAGTTCCCTCCTCATTTTGGGCTTTTGGGTCCATATACAAAAACCTGATACAAAGTAAATATCGTACAGTGGTGACTATATCTATCTATCTATCTATCTATCTATATATCTATATATATATATCTATATATATATATCTATATATATATATCTATATATATATATATATATATATATATATATATATATATATATATATATATATATATATATATATATATATATATATATAAAAGCAGGAACCCCCAATGGAAGGACAACCCCTGGATGCTGTGCAAAGGATGGAAGGCCCCCTCATTAATTTTAAATATGGTGGCCAAAACATTATAACCACCTTTTCTTCTAATGCACTCCAGTAGAACTCCACTTCCCACTTTGACCTCAATAATGAACACATAGTAGAATTATCGACTTTCTGAAAGTTTCAACTAAAAAACGGAAGAATCATAACTTTGAGAAAGCAAAATTCATGGCATAGCTGCTTTAATAGAGTGCATTTAATTGCAAAGGTGGTCATAATGTTATGCCTGATTAAAGTATATAAAGTGTATACTGGATTGTTATCCAGGTAAAGGGGAGTAATATAATACAGAGATGGTTGTCCTACTTCTAGGTTCTCCCATCCCTGCAGGAGAATTTGCCCTTTTAGATCAGAGCTGTCCATGGTGCTGAGCTGCACAGCAACTGCAAGTTTTTGCCATTAATTTGACATTTTGTATCTAAAAACACTTTTCTTTATGTCCTACTCGTACTCTATCACGATTTTAGCGGTAACAGATGTATTGGACCCAAAAAGTGTAGGACTAACAAAGGAGTGGAAACAAAAAGTTTATTGTGAGAGGGAAGTAGTGTTGGGAGAGGTAGACAGACCGGGCTGCAGGAGATGCACACCTTTAGTTATCGGAGGGGCTGGAGCACAGAGTATTGCGGAGTATCAAGGGTGGATAAAAAAACTGAGCTATGGCAAAATTCAGTATATATTATTAAGATATTTAGATTCTTACGATGGGTTAGTGACGAGTGATGCCCTACTAGTGAAGTCTGTGCATCCAGAGGAGAGGAGCCAGCACAGGTGAGGGGGTGCGGAAAAAAGGAAAACTGAGGGCGGGAGAAGTAATCAGAAGAAAAGCCAGCAACAAAGTACAACTACAATACAAAAGAGAGATCCAAGTTTACTCAGTCCACGGGAACAATACACAGCAGCAGTGACTTACTGAAAAAGGTTTGCAGCACAGTAGGGAGGGAGAGACAGAGACAGCAGGGTGGAGGGGAGGTAGTGAGGCTCACCAGGACAACACAAAGCAGAGACATAGTCCTGACATACTCGATCTATCTGCAGCATTTGACACTGTGAACCATCAGATCCTCTTGTCCACACTCTCTGACTTGGGCATCTCTGGATCAGCTCTGTCCTGGCTTCAGTCTTACTTATCTGGGCGAACCTTCAAGGTTTCCTGGCAGGGGGCATGTTTCTCACTCTCATTGCCTCTCCACCGGTGTGCCACAGGGTTCAGTTCTTGGTCCTCTTCTTTTTTTTGTCTATACTGAGTTCTATCATACGCTCACATGATCTTTCCTATCATTGCTATGCTGATGAGACACAGCTCTTCCTGTCCTTTGCACTGGATGACTCCACTGTCTAGTCACACATTTCTGCATTAGTCTTGTCTCTGTTTGTCCAGGTCCTGCTCCGGCACCTGCCCCCAGGCTGTTCAATGCCTCGCCTTGCCTCGACTTAGATCCTGCTCCGGCACCTCCCTCCGGTATGCTTGACGCCTCGCCTCGCCCAGCCTCGCCTAGCCTGGTTCTGTTTTGGCTGCAGGTTGGCCGACGTCCGGCCTGGTTCTAATTCTGTTCCTTGTTCCGGGTCTGCTGAGGTCCGGGCCTGGTTCTGTTCCTGGTTCTAGGTCAGCTGAGGTCCGGACTGGTTCTGATCCTCTTCCTGGGTCTGGGTCGGCACGAGGTCCGGCCTGGTTCTGATCCTCTTCCTGGTTCCGGGTTGGCAGAGGTCCGGCCTGGTTCTGGTCCTGATCCTGTTTCTTATCCTGTTCCTGCCTTTGGGTTGGCTGACATCTGACACGTTGCGGGTTCTGAGTAGGTTGCCACCCCTCTTCTGTAGGTTGCATCTCCTGTTTCCCAGCTGACCAGCGCGGCAACTGTCCCTGCTACTGGGTCAGAACCTGGTCCTCCGCTGATTGGTTCCAGCTGTCCTGCCTGGCCCCTGTAGGGTTTCCGCCATGGAGTCCGGCCTCCACGCCAGCCCCCGGAGTTCCCCCCGCCATGGTCTTGTAGAGTCTTTATGTAACCCCAGTTTGAGGATCTGTGACTTGAAATTTCAACAGATACTTTTAGATTAAAATACAGAGAACGAGAGAGGATGTAGGTGCAAGGAAAAGCCAAATTGAAAGATTTTAGTTCAATTTAAGACAAAATCAGTGGGATACAGAAAATAAGGCATCAGACTCACAGAGGCAGTGTAAAGAGCAGAGAATGTGATGAAGACGATGATGTAATACAGAGTAATGAAGGAGGGACATGAGGTCCCAGCAGAGACTGAGAGCAGAGGACTGATGAAGTGTGTGTCACACAGATAAAACTGTTGTATGACAGAGTTGTGGTCAGAAAGCTGCTACAGCTGCAGCTCTCTTCACATCTCTGATGATGGAGGTACTTGATGGAGCAGAGCTCTGCTTTCCACAGCTCCTCAACACCTCCTGCAGGAAGCCACTGATTTCTTCGTCTGACGCTGTGACTCTGCCTTTTCTTATGTCTCCTGTCTCTGTCCTCACTGTGGCTCTAAACCTGCTCGTCATCATCTCAATCTCTCACTTCAGGCAAAGTTTTGCTTCTCGTTAGAATTAACAAGCTTTATGATTTATAAGAATGAAGACAGATTTTAGCAGAAGAAATAACTTTCATGTATATGATCTCTCATAAATGATTTAGGTGAAACCTAAATTTACTCCAGTTATTGTTTGAAAAGCATTTGTAATTACATTTTTCACTTTTCATAACTGCATTTAAATGTTGTTTTTCTTCTGTTCTCTGCCTCCAGGCAGCTCCACAAACCCACCAACCTCCTCCTCCTCTCTCTCTCGGTCTCAGACTTCATCGTAGGCCTTGTGATCTTTCCTGGTGTAATTCTCAGAAAAACATCCTGCTGGTATCTTGGTGACTTCATCTGTTTCCTGTATAAGTACATTGCCACTATCTCTCTCGGTTCCTCAGTTGGAAACATGGTTCTAATATCAGTCGACCGCTATGTGACTATTTGTGACCCTCTGCATTATCCAACCAGAGTCACTGTGAGAAGAGTGAAACTTTGCATTTCTCTGTGTTGGCTCTGTTCAAACCTCTACAGCAGTTTCTTTGTAACAAATAACCCATTTCAGAAAGACGTTTATGTTTCTTGCTTGGGAAAATGTGTGTTTTTCATTGACTACACTTTAGGAACTGTTGATATTTTTGTGACCTTTATTATTCCAGTTACTGTCATCGTAGTTCTGTATGTGAGAGTGTTTGTGGTGGCTGTGTCTCAGGCTCGTGCCATGCGCTCTCACATTACAGCTGTTACACTGCAGCATTCAGTGACTGTGACATCAAGAAAGTCTGAGCTGAAAGCAGCCAGGACTCTTGGTGTTCTTGTAGCTGTGTTTCTAATGTGTTTCTGTCCATATTACTGTGTCTCCTTTGCAGCGGGAAACATACTCAGTAGTTCATATGGAATCTTGGTGCCATGTCTCTTTTGTTTAAACTCCTGTCTAAACCCTCTGATTTATGCTTTGTTCTACCCCTGGTTTAGAAGAGCTGTTAAACTCATTGTCACTCTTCAGATTCTGCAGCCTGGATCCCGTGAGGCCAACATACTGTAGAGAGACTGTAGACAGACTGAGATAATCCCTGAATATGTTGGTAATAAAGTGGATCTGCTGGGACACATTTTCAGTTAATGATAGTCCTGAGATTTATACTTGACTTTTAGTTAGATGATGGGGATTTGCTTCCATAGCTTTTATTCACTGATGAACTAGCATATAACATAACACACAACTGTGTTATTTTGTATAGCTACAGATCATGTTTTTCTGTTCCCACACCAAGCCCTGTATCAAATGTTGTGTTCAGTGCTTGTCATTTATTAATATAATCTTAGAAAGTTTCTTGTTTTTCAGAGACTTCTAAGCCACCACATACCACACATGTAGCTTATGCAACAGGACTTGAGATGGTTACGAAAGATGAAGAGTAGGGAATAAGGGGGTAACAGCCTATAAAGTTGAAAGCCTGGAAAGGTTCTACTCAGATATCATTTATATTTCCACAGATTACCAGGTGAAAGTACATTGCATACAGTTGTTCTCAGAAGTTACTTCACCAGCAAATGATAGTGGATGACTGTGTGTTAAAAGCATCACTTCAGTCATTTCATAAACGAATCATACTTTCAACAATACAGGCACTAAAACTCACAATGAATTGAATGGATTGGACTCATGGGTAATGTCCATCAGTCTGAATTTTGGCACTTAGACCTGTCCAAAAGTTATTAAAAACACATTTGAAGCTCCAATGTATGACTTTTTTCATGTGTCCTCTTCCAAAATATTTGGGTAAAAATTGTTTGTGTTAAAAATTAGATCTTGCGCTGAGATTTTGCTTTTGATTATATCAGACGACTGTATAATGTTAAGGCAATTCAGACCCTTTAGGGCAGCATTTTAAAACATTGACAAAGGCAAAAGGTCTTTATCAACTCTTTAGACAAAGTGGCCACAAGACAGGACCAGATTAAGAGTTATCCAGAAAACCTTAGGCTGGCTCTATGGACTTGGATTTTCATTTCCCAGGAGTCGGAGGGAACCATTCTGAGGCTGAATGTTTGGGTCACTCGTGTGAAGTGAGGACCAGAGGTGTCAACTGATCATCGTGTGGTGATGGTTTGGATCAGATGGGAGGGGAGGGTTTTGGATTTATCTGATAAGCATTGAATGTGTAGAGAATGTAAACTGGGAACATCTGAATGAGATGAGACTTTACCTATGGCAGATTCTGATGTAGTTCTGGCTAAGCACCAGGTATGAATAAAATTCCCCTGAAAGGCTGAATGTTTTGGACATTCCCGGGCTTTTTTGGCTAATACACCTCTTCAGCGTTGTGTGTGATGGGGATAGTGCACATGACCTGGCAGATGGGAGTCGCGTTTCCCATATTTGAAAAGAGAACTGGATGGTAAACTCCAATCGACCGGGTATTGCACTGCTCACTTTCCGGGCACTGCAGAGATTGTCCATGCAGTCCACTTGTGACTTGTGGATATGAAAAAGACATATAACCATGTCCCTGTGGGTTACAGTGCTCATTGTTCGCCTTCACCAGCATGTCCCTTCTCACCGATCGTGTTTTCAAGGCACCTTGCTTCTGAGGTTTGGAGACCTCAGGATGATCAGTTTTTGCTTTTAATTTGGATTCTGCTGGTTTCATCAGATTGTCACCTTCAACACGTCCTTGGGCAGTTTGCAGTCAAAGGTGAGTCAGCTGGAATGAGAGTCAGCACCTGCAAGTCTGAGGCCCTTTTAATTCAATTCAATTCAAATTTATTTATCTAGCGCCAATTCACAACAAAGTCATCTCAGGGCACTTTACAGAATAAAGCCAAGATTATGTAGATGAATAAAGAGAACCCAACAATTCCCCTTGGAGCAAAGCCATAGGCAACAGTGGAGAGGAACAACTCCCTTTAACGGACGAAACTTCCAGCGACAAAACATCGGGAAGATTGGTAGGACCAGTAGCTGCACGCTGGAAGACACACAGCTTCAAAGCCGGGGGACACCTCCAGAAAGGGACACAGAGAGGGGGACAGAGAAAGACAAAGACAACTACGGGAGAAAACACACAGAGTTAATGACATACAGTGGTGACAATTGTGGGGTGAGAGGAGAGGAGAGAGGGACAAGAGGAGGAAAAGAGCTCAGTGCATCGGGGGGTGGGTCCCCCAGCAGTCTAAACCTATAGCAGCATAACTATAACTAACCATAACTAGCTTTATCTAAGAGGAAGGTTTTAAGCCTAGACTTAAAAGTAGAGAGGGTGTCTGCTTCCCGAATCTGAACTGGGAGCTGGTTCCACAAGAGAGGAGCTTGATAGCTAAAGGCTCTGCCTCCCATTCTACTTTTGGAAATTCTGGGAACCACAAGTAGGCCTGCATTCTGAGAGCGAAGTGGTCTACTGGGATGATATGGTGCTATGAGATCTTCTATATATGATGGAACCTGAACATTCAGAGCTTTATATGTAAGAAACAGGGTTTTAGATTCTATTCTAAATTTAATGGGAAGCCAATGGAGAGAAGCTAGTGAAGTTGAAATATGATCTCTCTTGCTAGTTCCAGTCAGCACTCTTGCTGCAGCATTTTGGATTAATTGCAGGCTCTTTAGGGAGTTACTGGGGCATCCTGAAAGTAGGGAATTAGGGACCATCGAAGGTGTACAAATGCAAAGACAAGGAAAATAATGCTCAAAAGTAATTGAACAAGTAAGTAAACATGGCAGTGTAGTGAGGAGAATCTGATACAGAGAATCTGATGAGAATGCAGGTGTAATACAAAGTGATGGAGGAGGGACATGACGTCCCAGCAGAGACTGAGAGCAGAGGACTGATGAAGTGTGTGTCACACAGATAAAACTGTTGTATGACAGAGTTGTGGTCAGAAAGCTGCTACAGCTCCAGATCTCTTCACATCTCTGATGATGGAGGTACATGATGGAGCAGAGCGCTGCTTTCCACAGCTCCTCAACACATCCTGCAGGAAGCCACTGATTTCTTGGTCTGAAGTTGTGTTTCTGGGTTTTTTGCTGTCGTCTCTTTCTGTCCTCACTGTGGCTCTAAACCTGCTCATCATTATCTCAATCTCCCACTTCAGGCAGTTTCATTTCTTTTTACAACCTGTTATTTTTTATAAGTTTTAATAATATGCAATTACACATTACAGAAGTAAAGAAGACAAATCATCACATTTTTACTGTTTGCATACAAAACACTTTTTGATACTTTGCTCCACTTTAACTACAATTCTGTCTGGCCATTAATCTTTAATTCCTAATTATTGATGTTTCTAATAAGTGTAATTGTTTTCTCCTCTTCCTCCAGGACACTCCACAAACCCACTAACCTCCTCCTCCTCTCTCTGTCTGTGTCAGACTTCATTGTGGGCCTTGTGTTCTTTCCTGGTGAAATCCTCAAAAAAACATCCTGCTGGTTTCTTGGTGAACTTATGTGTTCCCTTAATACATATTTTGGCATTGTCTGTGTCTGTTCCTCAGAAACATGGTTCTCATATCAGTTGACCGATATGTGGCCATATGTGACCCTCTGTATTATCCCACCAGAGTCACTGAGAAAAGTAAAACTTTGCATTTTACTGTGTTGGTTCTGTTCGATTCTCTACAGCAGCCTCTTTGTAAAGGATGACACATATCAAAAAGACAAGGAAACATCCTGTTATGGAAAATGTTTGTCTCATGTTGACTACATTTTAGGAACTGTTGATGTTTTTGTGACCTTTATTATTCCAGTTACTGTCATCATCGTTCTGAATCTGAGAGTGTTTGTGGTGGCTGTGTCTCAGGCTCGTGCCATGCGCTCTCACATTACAGCTGTTACACTGCAGCATTCAGTGACTGTGACATCAAGAAAGTCTGAGCTGAAAGCAGCCAGGACTCTTGGTGTTCTTGTAGCTGTGTTTCTAATGTGTTACTGTCCTTTTTACTGTGTCTATTTTGCAGAACCAAACTTGCTAAACACTTCATATGGAACCTTTATCTTCTGCCTCTATTGTTTTAACTCCTGTCTAAACCCTCTGATTTATGCCTTGTTCTACCCCTGGTTTAGAAGAGCTGTTAAACTCATTGTCACTCTTCAGATTCTGCAGCCTGGATCCTTTGAGGCCAACGTAATGTAGAGAGACTGTGAGAGACTGAGAATAAAAATGTATTATTGAAGATTCAATACGATTTATTGTCATTATCTAATATGCACAGAAACACAGTGGACTATAATGAGAAAAAATGAAAAAGAGAGATGATAAAACAAGAAGACATTTAAGTAGAGTAGTGCTGAATGATATCTGAATGTCTAAAAGAAACTGGTTTAAGACATAACTTAAGGGGAAACTCAGTGATTGTGAATAGATAACGATAGAAGCTGAATCTCTCTTTAAGTCAGGTTCATAGTTCAGTTTAACTGCAGTAATAGTTCAGTAGAAGGACTTTGCATGTTCCTCTTATGTTTTTGTGGGTTCACTTTGGGTAATGGAGCTGAATTAGTAACACTAAGCTGCCTGTAGGTGTAAATGTGAACCTAATAGGTTGTCTGTCCCTTTGGCCGTCGGAACTCTGCCTCCTGCCCCATGTCAGCAGCACATACCAATGATCTTTAACAGGATAAGCTGTTAAACGATGACATATGAAAAGACAAACACGGGACCTGCAATTGGTGCAGAACACCAGCTCACCAACTGTGTGAGTGGGTAAATATTAAAGTCAGCTTAAATACTGTGCATCTTAAACAAATGCCAGAACGGTAGAAGTCAGTGTATGTTGCCATAGCGATGAGAAGAGGCTCAACATGCTCTGTCGCCCTCTGATGCACTGCCTCCTCTGTCATGGACCAGCACAGACTGCAACTTATCATTGGCTCAGCGAAGTGAAGTGGCTGCACTCAGTCCAGGACCCTAGATTGTGTAGGAAATAATGAAAAAGAGAATAAGGAAGATTCATATTAAAAGTTTACAGGTTTCGTAATAAACTGGATGTGGTGAGTGACGTGATTATCAAGGGCTTTTACCTGAAGCCTGGCAGACAGTTCCTCAACCTCCAGCCCCATCTCATGTAGGGCCATAATCCTTCCACCTGGGCCTAACAGCTCGCCTGGGTGGAGTATGCACATAACTCTCTACCTTGATTTTCATTAGGATGCACCCCATTTGAAGCAACTTAAGGTTATCAGCCGCCACTGTTTCAGTGAGCGCCATAAAACTTGGGTTTGAGTGAGGGGACAACAGAGGTCAGCCCAGTATGCCAACAAAAAGAGGTCCCCCGCTCCTCAGTAAAAGGTGGGAGACAAGGTGTGGCTTTTGGACAAACCTTCCACTGAAGGTGGAAAATAAGAAGTTGGCACCCCGGTTTGTAGGCCCCTTTACCGTCTCCAAAATAATCAACCCCGTTGCTGTTAAGTTCAGCCTACTGAGCATAATGAGTGTTCCATGTTTCCTTTGTAAAGCCAGTTCGAGATTCTCCACTCCACCAACCTCCTTGCCAGCCCGGGTCATCGATGAGGCTCCAGCCTGTTCGGTCAACAGCATCCTCTGGTCCAGAGGTCGTGGGATAGGCGTGCATTACCTGGTTCACTGGGAAGGTTACGGTCCAGAGGAAAGGCGCTTTTTCATCTTCTGTCTCTGTCATCCCGCAGTTCTCCTCCCCGCCAGCTGAGGCTTCCCACCATTCAGTTCCATCCCAGTCTGTCTCCAGTCCCTCTTGGCTTTTCGTTCCTCGGCTGGCACCGTTCAATACACCTGATTCAAATCACCCATCTGTTTTTGTTTTATTAGGACTTTCGTTTCCATTGTTCATTGCTAGTGTGTCTCCCCATGTATCCTGTTGTCCCTATTCTCATTTGTTTTCCCGACCACCAGCTTGGTAACCTTCTCAGTGCATTAGTCAGTCTTGGAATTTGTTCTGTTAGTTAGTAATTGGAGTGAGTAGTCTTTAGTTAGTTTTCTAAATTGTTAATTTCCTTCTACATTATGTAGTGAGCATTTTGTTTTTGTTTTATTTTTCCTTTGTCTGCTGTAAGTTCATTTTATATTCTTTTGTTTATAAATCTAAAGCTCTTAGTGAAACATATGATCTACTTCATAAGTGTTTAATCTTCAGCCAGGTCTTCAGTATACAGTGGCTTCCAAAAGTATTCAATCCCCTTGAACTTTTCCACATTTTGTCACATTACAACCACAGATGTAAACGTATTTTATTGGAAATTTTATGTGATAGACCAACACAAAGTGACAAATAATTTTGAAGTAAAAGGAAAATGATAAATAGTTTTCAAACATTTTACAAATAAATATCTGAAAAGTGTGCAGTGCGTTTGTATTCAGCCCGCTTTACTCTGATACCACTAACGAAAATCCAGTGAAACCAGCTGCCTTCAGAAGTCACCTAAATAGTAAAGAGTCCACCTGTGTGTAATTTAATCTCTGCATAAATACACAAAGTCTATTCTGGAGCATATAACTGGGTTCCCCAGGCGCTTTATGCAGACTGAAGAAGCTGCTTGGATAAACAGCGAAACCTTTCTAACAAATTAAAAGAAGTCCAGTTGACATGATTCAACCTTTGGATATAAATGCACCTTTTCTGTGAAGTCCCCAGAGGTTTGTTGGACAGCATTAGTAAAGAAACAGCATCATGAAGTCAGGGATAAAGTTTTGGACAAGCTTAAAAGAGCGTTAGGTTATAAAAAAATATCCCAAGCTTTGAACATCTCACATGGCACTGCAATCTATAATCTGAAAATGGAAAGTGTGCGAGACAGTTGCAATCCTACCAAGACATGGCCCTTCCCCTATACCGACAGGCCGGGCAAGCAGAGTATTAATCAGAGAAGCAGCCAAAAGGCCCATGGTCACTCTGGAGGACCTGCAGAGATCCACAGCTCAGGTGGATGAATCTGTCTACAGGACAACTATTAGTCGTGCAAATCTGGCCTTTATGGAAGAGTGATAAGAACAGCTCACTGGGACAGAGGTTCACCTTTTAGCAGGACAATGACCCTAAACACACAGCCAGAGCTACAATGGAATGGTTCAGATCAAAGCATAATCATGTGTTAGAATGACCCACTCAAAGTCCAGACCTAAGTCCAATTATGTAATTTGCTGTTCACAGACACTCTCCATCCAATTTGACTGAGCTTTAGCTATTTTGCAAAGACGAATGGGCAAAGGTTTCATTCTCTAGATGTGCAAAGCTGGTGGAGACAACCCCCAAAAGACTTGAAGCTGGAATTGCAGCGAAAGGAGGTTTTACAATGTATTGACTGAGGGGGCTGAATACAAACACATGCCACACTTTTTAGATATTTATGATAGAAAATCAGTGTGAACATAACAGAATGGGAGCCTGGTGGCTCAGTGGTAGAACATGGTGTTGGGATGAAGACTGCGAGTTGCCGCCAGGCCAAAAGGGGCCAACCTGGTGCCTGTCGCGAGCCCAGATAAAATGGGTTTCAGCAGGAAGGGTATCCAGCGTAAAAACACAAATCGACTTGTGGAACATGTTCCACTGTGGCAATTCCTGAAGAGACGAGACGAAATCCGTTGACCTTTTTAGTGTGAAGGCTTCATGCTACTCTGACTAGTTGCTTAGTGAAGCAGTGCACAAGAAGAGATCATCTGTGATGAGCAAAAGTGGTGTGAAAATGGCGAGCCAATGCTGCTTTGTGTGTAGTTTGTAGAAAATACACGTGAACAAAACCAATGGCAAGAACAGACCCGTAAATTGTAAACAAACAAAAGAAAAAAAAAAGAAATGGGATAGGAGAAAGGAGACAAGAAAAGAATAACAGTATGAGTATGAAGGGGTGGAGAGAAAAGGATGATGAGGATAATGAAGGTGTGATATGTAGAGTGAAGGAGGGACGTGAGGTCCCAGCAGAGACTGAGTGCAGAGGACTGATGAAGTGTGTGTCACACAGATAAAACTGTTGTATGACTGAGTTGTGGTCAGAAAGCTGCTACAGCTGCAGCTCTCTTCACATCTCTGATGATGGAGGTACATGATGGAGCAGAGCTCTGCTTTCCACAGCTCCTCAACACCTCCTGCAGGAAACCAATTACTTCTTTGTCTGAAGCTGTGATTCTGCGCTTCCTCCTCTCTTCTGTCTCTGTCCTCACTGTGGCTCTAAACCTGCTCGTCATCATCTCGATCTCACACTTCAGGCAGAGTTTCACGTCTCATTAGAAGCTTTGCTTTGTGTTTTAGAAGTATGAAGCTAGACTGTTCCAGAGAAAAATAACTTTGATAATGCATTTGCTCTTGAAAATTAACATTTGATTAGTGTGATGCATAAATATGCTTTGTTTTAGGTTTAACTTAAATTGAATCAATTTTTGCACGAATAATTCTAGTTATGCTCTTTGCTTCCTCCAGGCAGCTCCACAAACCCACCAACCTGCTCCTCCTCTCTCTGTCTGTCTCCGACTTCCTCGTGGGCCTGGTGACCTTTCCTGGTGTAATTCTCAGAAAGACATCCTGCTGGTTCCTCGGCGACCTCATTTGTTCTCTGTATAAGTACGTTACCACTGTCACTCTCTGTTCCTCAGTAGGAAACGTGGTTCTTATATCAGTGGATCGCTACGTGACTATTTGTGATCCCATGCTTTACACAACCAGAATCACTGTAGGAAGAGTAAAACTGTGGAATTTTCTGTGTTGGCTCTGTGCAAACTTGTATAGCAGCCTATTTGTAAAGAATGACCTGTTTCAAACGGACAAGTATGTGTCCTGCTATGGGAAATGTGTGTTTTACATTGACTATGCTGTAGGAGTCGTTGATGTTTTTGTGACCTTTATTATTCCAGTTACTGTCATCGTAGTTCTGTATGTGAGAGTGTTTGTGGTGGCTGTGTCTCAGGCTCGTGCCATGCGCTCTCACATTACAGCTGTTACACTGCAGCATTCAGTGACTGTGACATCAAGAAAGTCTGAGCTGAAAGCAGCCAGGACTCTTGGTGTTCTTGTAGCTGTGTTTCTTATCTGTTTCTGTCCATATTACTGTGTTTCTTTTGCAGGTGGGAACATGCTCAAAACTTCCTATGGAACCTTTTCGATTTGTTTCTATTGTTTTAACTCCTGTCTAAACCCTCTGATTTATGCCTTGTTCTACCCCTGGTTTAGAAGAGCTGTTAAACTCATTGTCACTCTTCAGATTCTGCAGCCTGGATCCTGTGAGGCCAACGTCCTGTAGAGAGACTGTGTTACTGAAATGAGATCTGTTCATTATGTAGTTTATGATGATGATATTATATGAATATAAAAAAACACTTACTTACTCTTATTTCAAAAACCCAGTAGTTGTTGTACTGTATTGTCAGTTTCCAACTACCTAAAGAAGGGGTGTGCAATATTGACAAAAAATTATATCTGGATATTTTCCAAGATTTAATTGATAACTACTTACAAGGGGTTAATACTTTTTATAGGCATTGAAATTGAAGTATTTGTAATACTGTGTTTTATGTTCGGCCAGAACAAATACCACCAAAAGTCTTAGGTTATTGCAGATAGTCAGGCACATTCACAAAACGGTAAATAATTATATTGTTGGTCTGAAAGGAATGAAAGTGCAGCAGTATGGCAACATAGAGTATTTAATGTTTATGACCATGTAGATGAAGAGATTATGGATGTAGTGAGAGAGGACATGAAGTTAGTTGGTGTTACTACGCTGCCTGTTTGTCAGCTCAAGAGTCACTTATACTACATGTTCCTAAATGTAACCCAAAGTGTTTTTTCTACATTCAGGTCCATTTTTTTGAGTCTGTACACCAAAAACCACTTACCAGTTTTTGTGCATGGCTACAAACCAATTTCTACAGAAAACACAGAAAAACATAAGTACTTAATAGCTAATACCGAACACGATAAAAAGTAAAAACTGGAAGTCATCTTACTCCTTGATACTTGATACTACACTATTATTGTTTTGTCACGAGATTCACGTGAGACCATATTTGCTGCACATACTAGGGTTTCTGTGTAAACCAGCCTAAGTTGAGTAAGTAAAGATGGGAGAATGTGCATCAACAGCAGCAGGGTGATAAGCAGCTGTATCTCTGGGAATATCTGGCAGTTCATTAAGGAGGCAACAGGCCACTTTCATATCATGTCATTGATTCGCACACAAGAAGGTAGCAGACACTAGGGACATCTTGCACAGGGACACCTGTTTTCACAGGTAACAACAGAATAACAGAATACACAACAGTTACAGTGCAGTATATAAAGTTAATGCGTAATGTTCAGTACATGAATGAATGAAATAAATGAGGATTTGGACCAGTGTGTGAGATCGATACAGTTCGATGTTTGTATGTGCAAAACAGACGAGGAGGGGAGATGTTTAGTGGTGTGAGGGGTTAGCGGTTGGCAGAGTTCAGTAATGTAACAGCTGTGGGAAAGAAGCTGTTCCTGAGTTTGGTGGTTTTAGTCCAAAGGCTCCTGAAGTGCTTCATAGAGGGAACGAGGTGTTGTGTTGAGGGTGATGAGGCTAGAGCAGGTGTGGCCTGACCTGACATGCTAAGGTCTGCTGGGCATAAAGTTCGGTATCATTTGTTACAGACAAAAGTGGTGATGAAAAGAAGGCACATGGGTGATTGTTCTGATACTGATCAAACCCCTGGGACAGGAAGGCCCCAACCCCATTATCGGAAAGCATCCATCTGTATCAAAAACTGTTTAGTGAGGTCTGGGAGAGTCTGGATGGGTGGCCATAGAGAAAGTCTCTTTAAGTTGAGTGAAGGCTTGTTCTGCTTGAGTATTCCATTCAAACTTTGCTTTTATGGAGGTAAGGTGATGGAGGTACCTTGGCGTCCAGTGCTTCTGTGATGCATGTCTTCATTTCCTTCTGCTCAGGGGGAAAAGGTTGGCCTTGGGGTGGTGTAGCGCTGGGAATGAGATCTATAGCATAACCATAGGGTCTATGTGGAGTTAGAGATGTTGCTTATTGAAAACTTTCAGTAAACCAGATCTAAATATACAGTGTTTCTGGTATTTTGGATAGATCAGGCAAAACAGATTCAGACTCTCCAGAATTAGACACAGGAGGCATAGAGTCTAAACACAGACAGGACTCATAACATGAGGTCCCCGGCTCCAGAATCTTTCCCTCCTCCAGTCCGAGTGCGGATTCTTAGTACCAATGGGTGGTGAGGGAATGGATCACGAGTAGTGATACAGATTCCAAATAGTCTTTTGGGAAACCTGATGTAGATACTTATAATTGATGGAGTGCAACTGAAAAACAGAGATAAGGGAATTACTTCCACACTGATTTTCTGAGCAAAATGGCAATCAATGAAATTAGCATTGGAGCCTGAATCACTGAAAACTGAAACAAGCCTGCGAATAGAACTGACACTGACCTGAGCTGGAATGAGAGGGCGGAAGGCTGGTGGTGATGTCAGAGATTGGCTCAGCAGCATCCTCCCAACCTGCCCCGTCGTTTTACTGGGCATGAGATAGACCGGTGGCTGAGGTAGGCACAAATTCTCTCTAAGGCATCTCTCTCTCTTCATTGGACAAATGGGAGTGCCCCAGCTCCATGGGTCCCAGAGTCTCCAAGCTGGAAGCGAGCAAGCCCTTGAAACAAGCTCTGACAGAGATTTAAAGACCTAGAGGACAAGAAGTAAAGGAAGAGGTAGAGGTATCCAGAAGGAACAGACAAAGGCAGAACCATGAAACAGAGCAGGGGTATTTAACCATATAGGTAGAGTAGTAAGTCTTACGATACCAGACAGGGGTGAAGGGAAACAAGCAGGTCGAAGGTCCCAAACAGGTTCAATACAGGTTCAAACAGGAGGCATGTCAAAATAAAAGCCCAGAAATGGAAGTGAAGCTGGGGATTGTGACAAGAAACTGACTTTAACCCGAACCTTATCTACAACCCCAATTCCAAAAGAGTTGGGACGATGTGTAAAATATAAGTAAAAACAGAATGGAAGGATTTGCAAATCCGATCAACACATATTTCATTTACAATAAAACATAAAAGACATATCAGATGTTGAGACATTTTAATACTTTGTTGTAGCATCTTTAGCACCAATTACAGCCTCAAGTCTTTTTGAGCACGATGCTAAAGGTTTGACACCTATTTTTGGGCAGTTTCTCCAGTTCTTCTTTACAGCACCTGTCAAGCTCCATCAGGTTGGATGTCCTGTTAAAAGATGAACTGTCGCCCCAGTCTGAGGTCCACAGCGCTATGTAGGTTTTCATCAAGGACGTCTCTGTACATTGTTGCATTCATATTTCCCTCCATCCTGACTAGTCTCCCAGTTCCTGCCGCTGAAAAACATCCCCACAGAATGATGTGATCACCTGGTTCTTGGTCACCTCCCTGACTAAGGCCCTTCTCTCTTGATTGCTCAGTTTGGTTATCCCACTGTAGGAAAAGTCCTGGTGGTTCCAAATTTCTTCCATTTATAGATGATGGAGGCCACTGTGATTATTGGGACCTTCAATGCTGCAGAAACTTTTCTGTACCCTTCCCCATATCTGTGGCTTGATACAATCCTGTCTCTGAGGTCTACAGACAATTCCTTGTTCTTTATGTCTTGGTTTGTGCTTGGACATGCTCTGTTTACTGTGGGACCTTATATAGACAGGTGTGTGCTTTTCCAAATCATGTCCAATCGACTGAATGTCCGATAGGTGGACTCAATCAAGTTGTAGAAACATGTCAAGGATGATCAGTGGTAACCGGATGCACCAGAGCTCAGTTTAGAGTGTCACCTAAGTATTCACAGCAAATGCTGTGAATACTTATATTTATGTGATTTTTTTTTTATTTTAATACATTTGCAAAGATTTCAAACAAAGTATTCCTCTCAGCTACCCCAGCACTGACCGTCCTCACGTAAAATGCTACCAGCCCAGTATTTAGAAATGGGGGAGGGCTGCTAGTGGCAGCCATGACCTCATAGTTTGTGCTGTCAAAATATATTAGGCAATGCCTATTTTTTGTTTATTATGTGAAAAAATTTTAAACATGTAATCTCTTACAAATTACTCTAACTAGCTGCATTCATCCTTCTTTCTTTTTTGAATACTTCCCACAAATATCATGATGCAGAGCCCTCAGTGTTCCCCCTTAGGGATTGTTAGTCATGTGAATGGCAGTGTCAAAAAGGTCTGATTAATGACTTTTTACAGACATAGTTGTCCTTCTGCTGGCTCTTCTGTCTCTGCAGGGGACTTTATGCAACCACAATTTAAAGATACATCAGTGGTAAGACACTTTAACAAACCTTTTTAGAATTAAATAGAGAGAATTGGAGATAAAATCGGTGCAAAGAGAAGCGCAATCAAATAATTCAACCCTTAAAACTGAACAAGTTAAAAAGAGAATCATAAAAGGGGATAAGGCTTCAGACTGAGGCAGTGTAAAGTGCAGAGAATGTGGTGAAGACAATGATGTAATACGAAGAGTGATGAAGGAGGGACTTGAGGTCCCAGCAGAGACTGAGAGCAGAGGACTGATGAAGTGTGTGTCACACTGATAAAACTGTTGTATGACAGAGTTGTGGTCAGAAAGCTGCTACAGCTGCAGCTCTCTTCACATCTCTGATGATGGAGGTTCATGATGGAGCAGAGCTCTGCTTTCCACAGCTCCTCAACACCTCCTGCAGGAAGCCACTGATTTCTTGGTCTGAAGTTGTGTTTCTGCGTTTTCTGCTGTCGTCTCTCTCTGTGCTCACTGTGGCTCTAAACCTGCTTGTCATCATCTCGATCTCCCACTTCAGGCAGAGTAACTTTTTCACCTTTTCAACTTTGAATTTGTAATATTTATATGTATGCAGAAAAAAACGATTGAACGCAGACACACACACACACATATATATATATATATATATAGACTGCTCATCATTGAATGCATGTAAGATATACATATGCTCCATATTAAATTCTACTTATTGCTTTACTTTTACACTGACTCCTTATCTAATAAATTCATATTTAGCACTTTTTTCTGTGTTGTGGCTGTAATAAGTGTGACTTTGCTCTTCTCTGTCTCCAGGCAGCTCCACAAACCCACCAACCTCCTTCTCCTCTCTATGTCTGTCTCCGACTTCCTCGTGGGCCTGGTGACTTTTCCTGGTGTAATTATCAGAAAGACATCCTGCTGGTTTTTAGGTAATATCTTGTGTTCCCTGTATAAGTATACAGCTACTGTCACTCTCTGTTCCTCAGTTGGAAGCATGGTTCTAATATCAGTCGACCGCTATGTGACTATTTGTGACCCTCTGCATTATCCAACCAGAGTCACTGTTGGAAATGTGAAACTTTGTATTTTTCTGTGTTGGTTTTCTTCTATTCTCTACAGCAGTTTCTTTGTAAAAAATGATTCATTTCAAAATGACAAATATACTTCCTGCCAAGGAAAGTGTGTGTATCACCTTGACTACGCTTTTGGATTCATTGATGTTGTTGTGAGCTTCATTGCTCCAGTTACTGTCATCATAGTTCTGTATGTGAGTGTGTTTGTGGTGGCTGTGTCTCAGGCTCGTGCCATGCGCTCTCACATTACAGCTGTTACACTGCAGCATTCAGTGACTGTGACATCAAGAAAGTCTGAGCTGAAAGCAGCCAGGACTCTTGGTGTTCTTGTAGCTGTGTTTCTAATGTGTTACTGCCCATTTTGCTGTGTCACTCTTGCAGGAGTAGACATGATCAACACTTTATATGGAATCTTGGTGCCATGTCTCTTTTGTTTTAACTCCTGTCTTAACCCTCTGATCTATGCTTTGTTCTACCCCTGGTTTAGAAGAGCAATTAAACTCATTGTCACTCTTCAGATTCTGCAGCCTGGATCCTGTGAGGCCAACATCCTGTAGAGAGACTGAGATTAGATGTGCTCAGTAGGAAAACTGCAAAATTCAAATCGGTTAGAAGTCAAAATATGTCTTGTCATTTTTGACCTATTAATTTCCAAGGATCAAAATGAAATTGTTTTTCCCCTCTCTCTACTGTTATTATCATTATTCTTTTTTATATTTTATTGATCTCACAGTAAAATGGTTGTTAAGAACAGTTAATGAAAGTTAATTAAGGCACCAGTGCTATTGGGGTTTCAGTGTTTTATTAGGGAACACGTTATTGTCAAGGCAAAAACTGTAAAGCAAGTTTAGGCGGCAAAAGGCAGCTCACAGTCTTGGTTATGGTGAGTTTATTCAGCAAGAGGGAGAAACTCACACAGCAGAACAGAACTACACTCAAGAGTGGGTCAATCAGACTGACCAGGTTTTCCAGGTTATGGTCTTTGAACCAGTCAGCTCAGCAGCTGAATTCACACAAAAGGACAAAGGAATGACTCAATGCAAATCAACCTCACAGAACATACACACAGTGGTCAGGAACATAATTAGCAAGTCTCTGAGACCAGTCATCTCCTATGTGTTCCCTGCTGGGACAGCTTCCTGATGGAGCTCTGGTCTGAAGACAGTGCAGACAGAAGGTTCTGCTGAGGTGCGAAAGCAGCATTTGGTCACCATCAACAGGCATTTTGCATTTGTAGGAATTTTTTTCTCACAGTTATAGCCATCCAGTGTACAAATAAAAATAATTTAATCATGTCATCCAAGAAGTTATTTACAGTTCCAACTGTGATAAAACGCTTTATGAATATTCTATGTAGACAGTCACCATTAGTAGTTGCTGTAAATTCAGTGTCTTGCTGTATTTCGCTGTCACTTTTACTTCTATCACATTTTTTATGTTTCCATTGTTGAAGCAACTTACTAGATATTGAAATGCTTTCTAATAAATTGTAAAACCCACAGGCTGTTAAGGATTTTTTAACCTGTGTGCTTAGTTTGTGAATGTGAGCCACTGGGTCATGAATACGTCATTTTCTGCTTTTACTGAGATAATATAATTTGCGTTTATAGAGTTGTTTCTAGATTTCAAATAGAACATTTGACTATAAAGCACAACCGTTTAAATTAATAAAAATAACATGTGGTGTCTGTAAACTTGTTCTAAGATTCCTAATGTAAGAATCACAAGAGAATCATCTGTCCATATTTATTATATGTGGGAAAATACATAAACAACACACTTTTAAACCAAGTCTAATCAGGGCCACAGAGACAGAATTGGCCATATATAGTGCCTGGGCTAAAAAAAACAAAAAACACAAGGGCCACCTTCCTTGTTGGCGTACAAGATGGCTGGGCTTACCGTCAGCAGAGGCAGATGTGCCACTTGCACGATCCTCCACATGAAGCATGTTTTAGCACTGAGGCTCAAGTGCACTGGAGGACTGTGGCTCATGGGCACAGAAAGAATTAGGTTTGAAAACCCAGAACTAACTCATGGAGATGCTTTAGAAGAACCAGACTGCCAGTTACCACAGCGGGTGTCAAATATCAAGAAGCCTGTAGCATATCTAGAGAGTCTTATATGAACTGACTGGGAGACTGAGCAGCTTAAAGGAATGCTGGGAGGAAGAGCTTGAGAATTGAGGGAAGTCTAGAGGTTCTTGCAGAAAACAGCAGCATCTTTAAAGACTGAAACCATTTAACTCATGTTCCTTCTGATAGAGTCCAGGCTATGACTTTCCTCTTGGTGACAGTGGAGCTTTTAGTGAAACATATGATCTACTTCATGGCTGTTTCATCTACTGGTTGTCGAGGGGGGTACTGTCACAGTTGTGAGGCTGACTCATGTTGCCCTGGTGATCAGCTCTGATTCTCTCCTGCCTTTTTCTCTCTCTCCTGGCTTCTAATCAGTCTCACACTCCTCACCTGTTGCCTCTCCCATATAAACCCTATTCACCTGTTCTCCTCTGCCAGTTCGTCTTCATGTTTTCCGGAGTGATCAGTCTCTTTGACCAAAATTTCTGTGTGGTGACTAATCTTTCTGGTTACCTCGACTTACTTTTGTGTTTTTCTCCTAAGACTGTGGAAATTCCTGCTCGTTGGCAGTGTTACTGGGGACGGACGCTATTCATAGAATCAGTAAGTTTTAACTTTTGTGTTTCTGAATACTGGCAAGAACTCTGTGGATCATTTTTATAAGTGGACTCTTGCGGAAGACTGAAGACTAAGAGTTGGGTTTTTGTTGATACTTTCCGTTGCTTTGTTATTTTGTCCTTTTAGTTGTTACTTTGTTAGGCTCCTGTTATGTTTGCTCTCCCTGGATTTTCCAGCTGCCTTTAGTTGTCTTTCTCCCTGACGCCTGCTGTCTGCATTCCTGCACCTCCGCCCTGGTTTTTCACTGCTGCACTACTCCCCGACCAGTAATTTATTTATTTTTTGTTCCTAGCAAGTTCCTGTGACTCTACCTTCACTCACCTTGTTTCTTATTTCCCCTCAGGTTGCCCTACTGCCTCCCGATCACCTCCTCCATGCTCACCCATTCAGTACCGCCACCCCTGCTGTCCCATCAGTTACTCATCACCTTATAAACTATTGTTTGCTTTCCAATTCCTCAGTGCTCTGCTCTTTTCTGGGTCCAACGAAAACGTTTCCTGATAGTGCCTTCCAAAAGTATTCAACCCCCTTGAACTTTTCCACATTTTGTCACATTGCTGCCACAAACATAAAATGATTTTATTGGAAATTTTATGTGATAGACCAACACAAAGAGGCAAATAAATGTGAAGTGAAAGGAAAATGATAAATGGGTTTTCAAACTTTTTTTTTTTTTACCAATAATGATCTGAAAAGAGTGATGTGCCTTTGTATTCAGCCCCTTTACACTGATACCAATAATTAAAATCTAATTTCATCTCAATATAAATACAGCTGTTCTCTGAAGCCCTCAGAGGTTTGTGTATTGGTTAGTAATAGATTATATATTCTACTATTATTCCAGTATTACATAATATTATTATGGGGGACACAGCAAACCTGTAATAGTGCTCTGGTCAGATGAGACCAAAATTGAACTTTTTGGCCTAAATGCAAAACGTTATGTTTGGCTAAAACCTAACACTGCACATCATCCTGAACACACCATCCTGCCTGTGAAACTAAGTGGATACTTTTCTTCAGCAGGGACAGGGAAGCTGGTCACAGTTGATGGGAAGATGGATGGAGCAAAATACAGGACAATCTGAGAAGAAAACCTGTTCATCTGCAAAAGTCCGGGGAGGAGGTTCAACTTCAAAAAGTTCAAAATCTCTGATGGTATGGAGGTGCATTAGTGCCTATGGTGTGGGCAGCTTACACATCTGGAAAAAAATCATCAGTGCTGAAAAGTACATAGAGGTTGTCCCATCCAGACGACGTCTCTTTCAGGGAAAGTCTTGCATTTTTCAGCAAGACAAAGCTAAACCGCATACTGCATTCATTAAAAAATCATGGCTTCACAGGAGAAGAGTCCGGGTGCTAAACTGTCCTGCCTGCAGTCCAGACCTTTCACCAATAGAAACCATTTAGTGCATCATAAAACAAAAAATCCAGCAAAAGAGGCCCAGGACTGTTGAGAGAATGAGATGACACATTTCTCCTAAACTCCAGCAGCTGGTCTCTTCAATTCCTAGATGTTCACAAAGTGACTTACAAGTGAGATACAAGGCAGCAAATATATAAGTCAAGGAGAACAAGTCTTTGTTTCATGAGCTGCAAGTGCAGAAAAAAAGTATTTTTTTAATAGATTTAAGTTCATAGGAAGGTGCAGAAGAGTTTTGTTTTTAGCAGCTTTTTGAATATTGAGATTGAGGTTGCTAAGTGTACAGAGTTTGATTCATTGGCAGACCGCAGCGGATGGGAGAGATTGAATGGGGTACAAGGTCAAAAGAGGACGTCCTAGGAACAGATAAGGACAGCTAAGATATTTCGCAGGACCCTCATGTTCCCAGTAAGTAAAATGTATTTCTAAAGCAACTACAGATTAACTAAGCAAGAACACATTAAATATTCACAACAGAGGACAAATGAACAGTATTAGTCAAAGTAACTGTCTACAGTTCACGCATTCGCCTTCAAGTTAACATAACTGTCTATACAGTTATGTTTTGAGAAGTTTGTTTAATTTGTCCAGTAAAGCACCAGTCCTTAAATTGTGTGGAAGAGCATTCCACAGTCTTGGTGCCACAGTAGCAAGAGCTCGGTCACCTTTGGTTTTAAGCCCGATGTGAGGCACAGCCAGCAGATTCTGTTGGCGACCTGAGTGCTCTGCAAGAAGTATGGGCATGAAGCGAATTGCATGCAATGTTGACATGAAAGAACCAATGGCCACAGAAAAGCATCTACCTGGAAAGGTATAAAGCGAACCAATCACTACCTGCGATGACTGGCTAAGCCTGTCAAAGTGTCAATAGTGTCAAAGGCTGCGCCTAGATCAAGTAAGACCAGAATACTCTGAGTAGAGCAGGTAGGACCAATAGGTATATCGGCTACCTATTAATATTAGTACCTATTGGTACTAATATTAATAGGTATATCAATAGATTAATAGGTCTTTATGTAACAACAGTTTGAGGATGTCAGTGGCCAAACAAAGAGAATTGAAGAGATTTCATGTTCAATTCAAAATCAGTAGGATAAAGAAAACAAAGTTTCAGACTCACAGAGACAGTGTAAAGTGCAGAGAAGGTGATGAAGACGATGATGTAATACAGAGAGTAATGAAGGAGGGACATGAGGTCCCAGCAGAGACTGAGAGCAGAGGACTGATGAAGTGTGTGTCACACAGATAAAACTGTTGTATGACAGAGTTGTGGTCAGAAAGCTGCTACAGCTGCAGCTCTCTTCACATCTCTGATGATGGAGGTACATGATGGAGCAGAGCTCTGCTTTCCACAGCTCCTCAACACCTCCTGCAGGAAGCCACTGATTTCTTGGTCTGACGCTGTGATTCTGCCTTTTCTTATGTCTCCTGTCTCTGTCCTCACTGTGGCTCTAAACCTGCTCGTCATCATCTCAATCTCTCACTTCAGGCAGAGTTTTGCTTCTCGTTAGAATTGACAAGCTTTATAAGGATGATGACAGATTTTAGCAGAAGAAATAACTTTTATCTATATGATTATTTGCTCTGTTGACACTTGTTTACACACTTAAACTCAACATCTCATAAATGATTTAGGTGAAACCTAAATTTACTCCAGTTATTGTTTTGAAAAGTATTTCTACTCACAACTTTTCATAACTGCATTTAAATGTTGTTTTTCTTCTGTTCTCTGCCTCCAGGCAGCTCCACAAACCCACCAACCTCCTCCTCCTCTCTCTCTCGGTCTCAGACTTCATCGTAGGCCTTGTGATTATTCCTGGTTTAATTCTCAGAAAAACAACCTGCTGGTATCTTGGTGACTTCATGTGTTTCCTTTATAAGTACATTGCTACTGTTTCTGTCAGTTCCTCAGTTGGAAACATGGTTCTAATATCAGCCGACCGCTATGTGACTATTTGTGACCCTCTGCATTATCCCATCAGAGTCACTGTGAGAAGAGTGAAGCTCGTGCCATGCGCTCTCACATTACAGCTGTTACACTGCAGCATTCAGTGACTGTGACATCAAGAAAGTCTGAGCTGAAAGCAGCCAGGACTCTTGGTGTTCTTGTAGCTGTGTTTCTAATGTGTTTCTGTCCATATTACTGTGTCTCCTTTGCAGCGGGAAACATACTCAGTAGTTCATATGGAATCTTGGTGCCATGTCTCTTTTGTTTAAACTCCTGTCTAAACCCTCTGATTTATGCCTTGTTTTATCCCTGGTTTAGAAGAGCTGTTAAACTCATTGTCACTCTTCAGATTCTGCAGACTGGATCCCGTGAAGCCAACATACTGTAGAGAGACTGTAGACAGACTGAGATAATCCCTGAATATGTTGGTAATAAAGTGGATCTGCTGGGACACATTTTCAGTTAATGATAGTCCTGAGATTTATACTTGACTTTTAGTTAGATGATGGGGATTTGCTTCCATAGCTTTTATTCACTGATGAATTAGCATATAAAATAACACACAACTGTGTTATTTTGTGTAGCTACAGATCATGTTTTTCTGTTCCCACACCAAGCCCTGTATCAACTGTTGTGTTCAGTGCCTGTCATTTATTAATATAATCTTAGAAAGTGTCTTGTTTTTCAGAGACTTCTAAGCATTAATCATCTGCTAAATTGATCAATACAAAATGCAAAACATTATGACTCGGAAAATTATGAAAGCTTTCAATATCCCGCGGTTCCCGTGAGGCCAACGTACTGTAGAAAGGCTGTGAGAGACTGGGATGAGGCCTGCTATACGGACAAGAAAAACAATGGGTGAAATCATGAATCAAGAAAGTGAAAATATATTTGGTCAAAATGTTTGGCTAATTAGTCCATCAACACTTTCATTGCTCAGAGGAGCTGTGTCGCTGACACAGTCCCTTCACATATTAAAAAAAAAAGTTATTTAAAATGCAACTTTGAAATTCTAAAAAGTAAAAACCATGTATGATTATCAGAAACCCCAATACTTGCTTTTATGTCTAATTTCATGTAATATATGAATTAGGATACAACATTAGTACAGATTTTATCGTAACCCACACAGCTACTGTTATTTTGTGTATTTGCCAAACATGTTTTCCTGTTGTAGAAATCACACACCAAGCTCTAAAACAACCGTTGTGTTCAGGACTTTATTTGATGGAGTAATTTTAGAAAGTGTCGTGCTTTACTAAGACTTCATAGCTTGATTGAATTGATGAATACATAATTCTAATCATGCTAAACAGTATGACTTGGAAAATGACGCTAGATTTAATTTTATTACTTACTGCTTATCAAGAGTTACACATTTGCGAAATTGGTATTGTTTGTCTTGTATTTGCTAACTTTATTAACGCAGGGAATATGACCTGACTATTGAGAAACTCTACCTGAGTCACAGGCTTCCTTCAGGCTTTTTGCCACCACATACCTCACATGTAGCTTATGCAACAGGACTTGAGATGGTTACGAAAGATGAAGAGTAGGGAATAAGGGGGTAACAGCCTATAAAGTTGAAAGCCTGGAAAGGTTCTACTCAGATATAATTTAAAATTTCCACAGATTACCAGGTGAAAGTACATTGCATACAGTTGTTCTCAGAAGTTACTTCACAAGCAAATGATGGTGGATGACTGTGTGTTAAAAGCATCACTTCAGTCATTTCATAAACGAATCATACTTTCAACAATACAGGCACTAAAACCCACAATGAATTTCCTCTATTGATTGGATTGGATTGGACTCATGGGTAATGTCCATCAGTCTGAATTTTGGTACTTAGACCTGTCCAAAAGTTATTAAAAACACATTTGAAGCTCCAATGTATGACTTTTTTTCCATGTGTCCTGTTCCAAAATATTTGGGTAAAAGTTGTTTGTGTTAAAAATGAGATCTTGCTCTAAGATTTTGCTTTTGATTATATCAGACGACTGTACAATGTTAAGGACATTCAGAGCCTTTAGGGCAGCATTTTAAAACATTGACAAAGGAAAAAGGTCTTTATCAAGTCTCTAGACAAAATGGTCCCAAAACAGGACCGGATTAAGAGTTATCCAGAAAACCTTAGGCTGGCTCTATGGACTTGGATTTTCATTTCCCAGGAGTCGGAGGGAACCATTCTGAGGCTGAATGTTTGGGTCACTCGTGTGAAGTGAGGACCAGAGGTGTCAACTGATCATCGTGTGGTGATGGTTTGGATCAGATGGGAGGGGAGGGTTTTGGATTTATCTGATAAGCATTGAATGTGTAGAGAATGTAAACTGGGAACATCTGAATGAGATGAGACTTTACCTATGGCAGATTCTGATGTAGTTCTGGCTAAGCACCAGGTATGAATAAAATTCCCCTGAAAGGCTGAATGTTTTGGACATTCCCGGGCTTTTTTGGCTAATACACCTCTTCAGCGTTGTGTGTGATGGGGATAATGGACATGACCTGGCAGATGGGAGTCGCGGTTCTTATATTTGAAAAGAGAACTGGAGGGTAAACTCCAATCGACCGGGTATTGCACTGCTCACTTTCCGGGCACTGCAAAGATTGTCCATGCAGTCCACTTGTGACTTGTGGATATGAAGAAGACATATAACCATGTCCCTGTGGGTTACAGTGTTCAGTGTTCGCCTTCACCAGCATGTCCCTTCTCACCGATCGTGTTTTCAAGGCACCTTGCTTCTGAGGTTTGGAGACCTCAGGATGATCAGTTTTTGCTTTTAATTTGGATTCTGCTGGTTTCATTAGATTGTCACCTTCAACACGTCCTTGGGCAGTTTGCAGTCAAAGGTGAGTCAGCTGGAATGAGAGTCAGCACCTGCAAGTCTGAGGCCCTTTTAATTCAATTCAATTCAACTTTATTTATCTAGCGCCAATTCACAACAAAGTCATCTCAGGGCACTTTACAGAATAAAGTCAAGATTATATAGATGAATAAAGAGAACCCAACAATTCCCCTTGGAGCAAAGCCATAGGCAACAGTGGAGAGGAAAAACTCCCTTTAATGGAAGAAACCTCCAGCAGAACCAGGCTCAGGGTGGACGACCATCTGCCTCGACCGGTTGGGGTGAGTGGAAAGGGGAGAGAGAAAAGAAAAAGAGCAACAAAAGCAACAAAAAAACACCGGGCAGATTGGTAGGACCAGTAGCTGCACGCTGGAAGACACAAAGCTTCAAAGCAAGGGGAAACCTGCAGAAAGGGACACAGAGAGGGGGACAGAGAAGGACAAAGACAACTACGGGAGAAAACACACAGAGTTAATGACATACAGTGTTGACAATTGTGGGGTGAGAGGAGAGGAGAGATGGTCAAGAGGAGGAAAGGAGCTCAGTGCATCGGGGCGTGGGTCCCCCAGCAGTCTAAGCCTATGGCAGCATAACTATAAATAACTATAACTAACTATAAGCTTTATTAAAGAGGAAGGTTTTAAGCCTAGACTTAAAAGTAGAGAGGGTGTCTGCTTCCTGAATCTGAACTAAGAGCTGGTTCCACAGGAGAGGAGCTTGATAGCTAAAGGCTCTACCTCCCATTCTACCTTTGGAAATTCTGGGAACCACAAGTAGGCCTGCATTCTGAGAGCGAAGTGGTCTACTGGGATGATATGGTGCTATGAGGTCTTCTATATATGATGGAGCCTGACCATTCAGAGCTTTATATGTAAGAAGCAGGGTTTTAAATTCTATTCTAGATTTAATGGGAAGCCGATGGAGAGAAGCTAGTGAAGGTGAAATATGATCTCTCTTGCTAGTTCCAGTCAGCACTCTTGCTGCAGCATTTTGGATTAATTGCAGGCTCTTTAGGGAGTTACTGGGGCATCCTGAAAGTAGGGAATTAGGGACCATCGAAGGTGTACAAATGCAAAGACAAGGAAAATAATGCTCAAAAGTAATTGAACAAGTAGGTAAACATGGCAGTGTAGTGAGGAGAATCTGATACAGAGAATCTGATGAGAATGCAGGTGTAATACAAAGTGATGGAGGAGGGACATGACGTCCCAGCAGAGACTGAGAGCAGAGGACTGATGAAGTGTGTGTCACACAGATAAAACTGTTGTATGACAGAGTTGTGGTCAGAAAGCTGCTACAGCTGCAGCTCTCTTCACATCTCTGATGATGGAGGTACATGATGGAGCAGAGCTCTGCTTTCCACAGCTCCTCAACACATCCTGCAGGAAGCCACTGATTTCTTGGTCTGAAGTTGTGTTTCTGGGTTTTTTGCTGTCGTCTCTTTCTGTCCTCACTGTGGCTCTAAACCTGCTCATCATTATCTCAATCTCCCACTTCAGGCAGTTTCATTTCTTTTTACAACCTGTTATTTTTTATAAGTTTTAATAATATGCAATTACACATTACAGAAGTAAAGAAGACAAATCATCACATTTTTACTGTTTGCATACAAAACACTTTTTGATACTTTGCTCCACTACAATTCTGTCTGGCCATTAATCTTTAATTCCTAATTATTGATGTTTCTAATAAGTGTAATTGTTTTCTCCTCTTCCTCCAGGACGCTCCACAAACCCACTAACCTCCTCCTCCTCTCTCTGTCTGTCTCAGACTTCATTGTGGGCCTTGTGTTCTTTCCTGGTGAAATCCTCAAAAAAACATCCTGCTGGTTTCTTGGTGAACTTATGTGTTCCCTTAATACATATTTTGGCATTGTCTGTGTCTGTTCCTCAGTGGGATGGTGGAATGGTTTTCATATCAGTTGACCGATATGTGGCCATATGTGACCCTCTGTATTATCCCACCAGAGTCACTGAGAAAAGTAAAACTTTGCATTTTACTGTGTTGGTTCTGTTCGATTCTCTACAGCAGCCTCTTTGTAAAGGATGACACATATCAAAAAGACAAGGAAACATCCTGTTATGGAAAATGTTTGTCTCATGTTGACTACATTTTAGGAACTGTTGATGTTTTTGTGACCTTTATTATTCCAGTTACTGTCATCATCGTTCTGAATCTGAGAGTGTTTGTGGTGGCTGTGTCTCAGGCTCGTGCCATGCGCTCTCACATTACAGCTGTTACACTGCAGCATTCAGTGACTGTGACATCAAGAAAGTCTGAGCTGAAAGCAGCCAGGACTCTTGTTGTTCTTGTAGCTGTGTTTCTAATGTGTTTCTGTCCTTTTTACAGTGTCTATTTTGCAGAACCAAACTTGCTAAACACTTCATATGGAACCTTTATCTTCTGCCTCTATTGTTTTAACTCCTGTCTAAACCCTCTGATTTATGCCTTGTTCTACCCCTGGTTTAGAAGAGCTGTTAAACTCATTGTCACTCTTCACATTCTTCAGCCTGGATCCCGTGAGGCCAACATCCTGTAGAGAGACTGTGAGAGACTGAGAATAAAAATGTATTATTGAAGATTCAATACGATTTATTGTCATTATCCAATATGCACAGAAACACAGTGGACTATAATGAGAAAAAATGAAAAAGAGACATGATAAAACAAGAAGACATTTAAGTAGAGTAGTGCTGAATGATATCTGAATGTCAAAAAGAAACTGGTTGCAGACATAACTTAGGGGGAAACTCAGTGATTGTGAATAGAAAACGATAGAAGCTGAATCTCTCTTTAAGTCAGGTTCATAGTTCAGCTTAACTGCAGTAATAGTTCAGTAGAAGGACTTTGCATGTTCCTCTTATGTTTATGTGGATTCAATCTGGGTAATGGAGCTGATTCATTTGACACTATTCGGCGGTAAGCGGTAAGCGTATCGCGTCACTTCCTGTTTCTGCACACTCTTGGGTTTCTACCGAAGGACTGTTTACTGATTAATTGTAGCTGTTATTTTTACTTAAATAAGTGATTTCTTCACACAAGAATTAATACTTAGTCGTAACAGACGCTTGTATTACACAAGCACCTGCTTTTGCAAAACATAACCAGCTAAAGTTTACAAATTCCACATTTCACTTATATTAGCTTCGTTAGCTTAGCGGTTATCCATTAGCAATGGCTTCTCTGTCTCCCTCTGTTTCTCCTTCTCTCACTTGCTCGGTGTCTCTTATGTTCAGTTTTTCCTCTGCCTCCTTTAGTGATAATGGTTTATGTAATAAGTGTAAGGTTTTTGCAGCTTTGGACGCGAGGCTCACGGAATTGGAAGCACGGCTCCGCACCATGGAAAACAACTCAGCTAGTCAGGCCCCGGTAGCTGGTTCGGGCCGACCTAGCGTAGCCCCTGCTAGCTGCCCCCCGGCAGTTCCCGAGCAGCCGGGAAGCCAGTCCGGCTGGGTGACGGTTCATAAGAGATCTAATGCTAAACAGACGCCCGAGGTTCACCACCAGTCGGTTCACGTTTCTAACCGATTTTTCCCACTCAGCGACACACCCGCTGAGAAACCAACTCTGGTAATTGGCAGCTCCATAGTCAGAAACGTGAAATTAGAGACTCCAGCGGCCGTAGTCAAATGTCTTCCTGGGGCCAGAACGGGCGACGTTGAATCATATTTGAAACTCCTGGCTAAGGATAAACGTAAATACAGTAATATTATTATTCACGTGGGAGTTAATGACGCCCGATTACGCAAATCGGAGGTCACTAAAATTAATGTTGAATCGGTGTGTAACTTTGCAAAAACAATGTCGGACTCCGTAATTTTCTCTGGACCCCTGCCAAATCTGACCAGTGACGACATGTACACCCGCATGTCGCCATTCAACCGCTGGCTGTCTAGGTGGTGTCCAGCAAACGATGTGGGCTACATAGACAATTGGAAACGTTTTTGGGGAAAACCTAAGCTGATTAGGAGAGATGGCATCCATCCTACTTTAGATGGTGCAGCTTTCTTATCCAGAAATATGGCTGGTTTTATTAAACAACCAAAAGAGTGACAATCCAGAGTTGAGCCTAGGATGCAGAGATCCAGTCCTACACGCCTCTCTGCAGTGTCCTTACAACCGTCACCCCCCCACAACTCCCACATACCTATAGAGACTGTGTCTGTTCCCCGACCTAAATTACATAAAGTAAATATGACAACAAGAGGAGTTAATCATAATAACCTAATAAAAGTTAAGACTACTCCTCTTACAGAACAAAACCCCAAAACTATTAAATGTGGATTATTAAATATCAGATCTCTCTCTTCTAAATCTCTGTTAGTAAATGACTTAATAAGTGATCATCAATTCGATTTATTTTGTCTCACTGAAACTTGGTTGCAGCAGGAAGAATATGTCAGTCTAAATGAGTCAACCCCCCCAAGTCATATTAATTATCATGTTCCTAGAAGCACAGGCCGAGGTGGAGGAGTTGCAGCAATCTTCCATTGTAGTTTATCAATAATTCCTAGACCTAAACATAGTTATAACTCATTTGAAAGCCTTACTCTTAGCCTTTCACACCCAAACTGGAAAACTCAAAAAACACTATTATTTGTTATCGTGTACCGTCCTCCAGTCCCTTATTCAGAGTTTTTGATTGAATTTTCTGATTTTCTATCTGATTTAGTGCTTAGTACAGATAAAGTCATTATAGTGGGTGACTTTAACATCCATGTAGATGCTGACAGTAACTGTCTGAGCACTGCGTTTAATTCATTATTAGATTCAATTGGTTTTTCCCAAAATGTAAATAAACCCACTCACTGTCTTAGTCACACGTTAGACCTTGTCCTTACGTATGGAATTGAAGCGGATAATTTAACCATATTTCCTCACAACTCTCTTCTGTCTGACCATTTTTTAATAACATTTGAATTTACAATAACAGACTATATAGCAGTTAGGGGAAAATTCCACTATAGCAGATGCTTAAGTGAAAAAGCTGTCAACAAATTTAAAGAAATTATTTCTTCATCATTTGCTTAACCATATGTTAATACAATGGAAAGTAGTCTCTTTAATGTTACTCCTGCACAAGTAGATTATCTTGTTGACAATTCTGCAGCCTCACTACGTACAATACTCGATAGTGTTGCCCCTCTAAAAAAGAAGGCAGTAAACCAGCAGAGGCGATCTCCATGGTATAGTTCACAAACACGCAACTTAAAACAGGAAACACGAAAGTTAGAAAGGAAGTGGCGTTCCAGAAAGTTAGAAGAATCTCATTTAGCCTGGAAAAATAGTTTAAAAATGTACAAAAAAGCTCTCAGTGATGCCAGAACAGCATATTATTCATAATTAATAGAAGAAAACAAGAACAACCCCCGGTTTCTGTTCAGCACTGTAGCCAGGCTGACTAAGAGCCATAGTTCTGTTGAGCCTACTATTCCCTTAACTTTGAGCAGCAATGACTTCATGACCTTCTTTATGAATAAAATTGTAGCTATTAGAGAAAGAATTCACCAGATCCTCCCCCCAAAAATTACAGATAGATCTTCATGTACAGCAGTGCTAGAGTCATCGATAAGGCCCCAATCCCTGTTAGACTGCTTTTTACCCATAGATCTCTCTGAGCTAACTTCTATTATTACCTCATCTAAACCAACAACCTGTCTGCTAGACCCTATTCCAACTAAGCTGCTCAAGGAAGCTTTACCCTTACGTTCATATTAGATATCATCAATCTATCTTTAGAAACAGGCTATGTACCACAGGCCTATAAGGTAGCTGTAATTAAACCATTACTTAAAAAACCCTGTCTTGACCCAGGTGTTTTAGCCAATTACAGACCAATATCTAATCTCCCCTTTATTTCTAAAATAGTTGAAAAAGTAGTCGCAAAACAATTATGTGACCACCTTCATAGGAATAATTTGTATGAAGACTTTCAGTCAGGATTTAGAGTTCATCATAGTACAGAAACAGCACTGGTAAAAGTCACCAACGATCTTCTCATGGCCTCAGATACTGGACTCATCTCTATACTTGTTCTGTTAGATCTTAGTGCTACATTTGATACCATTGATCATAACATTTTATTACAGAGACTGGAACATGAAATTGGAATTACAGGAACTGCACTAGGTTGGTTTAAATCTTATCTATCTGATAGATTTCAATTTGTTCATGTTAATGATGAATCCTCCATGCACACAAAGGTTAGCTATGGAGTTCCACAAGGCTCTGTGTTAGGACCAATACTTTTTACTTTATATATGTCTCCTTTAGGCAACATTATTAGAAAACACTCCATAAATTTCCACTGTTATGCTGATGATACCCAGCTATATTTATCTATGGAACCAGATGAAAATAATCAGTTAATAAAGCTTCAAGCCTACAAGACATAAAGGCCTGGATGTCCCACAATTTTTTACTTTTAAACTCAGACAAAACTGAAGTCATAGTATTTGGGCCCAAAAATCTCAGAGATATGATGTCCAACCATATTGTTACCCTAGATGGCATAAGTCTGGCCTCCAGTACTACTGCAAGGAACCTTGGAGTTATTTTTGATCAGGATCTGTCCTTTAACTCACATATAAAACAAATCTCTAGAACAGCCTTCTTCCACCTACGGAACATTGCCAAAATTAGGAGCGTCCTGTCTCAAAGTGTTGCCCAAAAACTGGTCCATGCATTTGTTACCTCTAGGTTGGACTACTGTAATTCCCTACTTTCAGGATGCCCCAGTAACTAAAGAGCCTGCAATTAATCCAAAATGCTGCAGCAAGAGTGCTGACTGGAACTAGCAAGAGAGATCATATTTCACCTTCACTAGCTTCTCTCTATTGGCTTCCCATTAAATCTAGAATAGAATTTAAAACCCTGCTTCTTACATATAAAGCTCTGAATGGTCAGGCTCCATCATATATAGAAGACCTCATAGCACCATATCATCCCAGTAGACCACTTCGCTCTCAGAATGCAGGCCTACTTGTGGTTCCCAGAATTTCCAAAAGTAGAATGGGAGGTAGAGCCTTTAGCTATCAAGCTCCTCTCCTGTGGAACCAGCTCCCAGTTCAGATTCGGGAAGCAGACACCCTCTCTACTTCTAAGTCTAGGCTTAAAACCTTCCTCTTTAATAAAGCATATAGTTAGTTATAGTTATGCTGCCATAGGCTTAGACTGCTGGGGGACCCACCCCCCAATGCACTGAGCTCCTGTCCTCCTCTTGACCATCTCTCCTCTCCTCTCATCCCGCAATTGTCACCACTGTATGTCATTAACTCTGTGTGTTCTCTCCCGTAGTTGTCTTTGTCCTCCTCTGTCCCCCTCTCTGTGTCCCTTTCTGCAGGTGTCCCCCGGCTTTGAAGCTGTGTGACTTCCAGCGTGAAGCTACTGGTCCTACCAATCTGCCCGATGTTTTGTTGTTGCTTTTTGTTGCTCTGTTCGTTTATCTCTCCCTGCCTCCCTCTGCCTCCTGCCCCATGTCAGCGGCACATACCAATGGTCTTTAACAGGATAAGCTGTTAAACGATGACATATGAAAAGACAAACACGGGACCTGCAATTGGTGCAGAACACCAGCTCACCAACTGTGTGAGTGGGTAAATATTAAAGTCAGCTAAAATACTGTGCATCTCAAACAGATGCCAGAATGGTAGAAGTCAGTGTATGTTGCCATAGCGATGAGAAGAGGCTCAACATGCTCTGTTGCCCTCTGATGCACTGCCTCCTCTGTCATGGACCAGCACAGACTGCATCTTATCGTTGGCTCAGCGAAGTGAAGTGGCTGCACTCAGTCCAGGACCCTGGATTGTGTGGGAAATAATGAAAAAGAGAATAAAGAAGATTCATATTAACAGTCTGTCAGGTGAGTAACAAAGTGGGTAGGTTGTAAATAGGAAAGGAGACAATGGAGAAAAACAGCGACAGGCGGCAGAATCAAAACACCAAAAAAAAAAAAAAGCCTGTTTACTTTGGACTGAAGAAACAAAGACTAACTTGTAGCACAATGATGGGAAGAGAAACGTATGAAGACGCAAAGAACAGTGCGAGAGTTTCGTTTTAAATTCAATGTGCTGATGTACAGAGGCCAAAAATGTTCAAATATCTAATAAACCTGACTTTACAAATGGTCTGTTTGTAAGGAGCTTTTATCAAAAGCACTTTACAGCGTTGCTTGTCATTCACACACACTCACACACACCAATGATGGCGGCTTCCATGCAGTGTGCTCACCAGGACTCTTGGGTCAAAGGTACTTGAGTTAAAAATAATTTGCTTTGGTCATTGGTAGCTGTAAAGGACGTGTTCAAACAGTGAACGATACTGAAACTGTAACAATGTCAATTACAGACATAGAGGAAGATGAGCACAGCCAAGATAAGTAAACAAATAAAAGAAGCAAAGCTACAGAAAACATAAAGATGAGCTAAAGGAAAAAAGACCCAGGTGCAGTGTGAGTGTGTGTAACAGCACAAGTCCTTCTAGACTTAAAGTGCTGTGCGTGAGTGAGTGTGTGTTTTGTCATTGTTCAGGGAATAACAGAGGCAGGGCAGTGAGAGCTTCAGTACATTTGATGAAGATGATAATGATGAGGAAGATGATGATGATGATGACGATGATGTAATGCATACAGAAAATGAAGGAGGGACATGAGGTCCCAGCAGAGACTGAGAGCAGAGGACTGATGAAGTGTGTGTCACACAGATAAAACTGTTGTATGACAGAAAGCTGCTACAGCTGCAGCTCTCTTCACATCTCTGATGATGGAGGTACATGATGGAGCAGAGCTCTGCTTTCCACAGCTCCTCAACACCTCCTGCAGGAAGCCACTGATTTCTTGGTCTGAAGTTGTGTTTCTGCGTTTTCTGCTGTCTTCTGTCTCTGTCCTCACTGTGGCTCTAAACCTGCTCGTCATTATCTCAATCTCCCACTTCAGGCAGAGTTTCACTTCTCATTAGGACCTGAAAGTTTTAATTTATATCTATGCATTGCAGATTTTAGCAGAAGTAATGACTTTGAACAAGTTTCCACTAAATCAACACAAAATAAATGTTAACATAACTTGAATTTAGTCTGATCATGTCATAATAATAATCAGAGTAAACGTAATAATTCTGCTAACATTTCTGACATTCCATGTTTAATGTTCTCCTCTTCCTCCAGGCAGCTCCACAAACCCACCAACCTCCTCCTCCTCTCTCTGTCTGTCTCTGACTTCATCGTAGGCCTTGTGACGCTTCCTGGTGAAATGCTCAGAAAAACATCCTGCTGGTTTCTCGGTGACTTTATGTGTTTCCTCTATGTGTATTTTGTCATCATCTCTGTCTGTTCCTCAGTTGGAAACATGGTTCTAATATCAGCCGACCGCTATGTGACTATTTGTGACCCTCTGCATTATCCAACCAGAGTCACTGTGAGAAGAGTGAAACTTTGTATTTTTCTGTGTTGGCTCATTTCAAACCTCTACAGCAGTCTGTTTGTAAATGATAACACATTTAAAAAAGACAAGTACATTTCCTGCTATGGAGAGTGTGGAATATTTGTTGACTACGCTTTAGCATTTTTTGACCTTGTTTTCATCTTCATTGCTCCAGTTACCATCATCATAGTTCTGTATGTGAGAGTGTTTGTGGTGGCTGTGTCTCAGGCTCGTGCCATGCGCTCTCACATTACAGCTGTTACACTGCAGCATTCAGTGACTGTGACATCAAGAAAGTCTGAGCTGAAAGCAGCCAGGACTCTTGGTGTTCTTGTAGCTGTGTTTCTAATGTGTTTCTGTCCTTTTTACTGTGTCTATTTTGCAGAACCAAACATGAGTAATTCTTTATACGGAGTCCTTGTGGTCTGTCTCTTTTACAAAGAAAACAGTGTTCTGCCATTAACCCATCCCACTGGGGGGAGCAGTGGCCAGCCACAGGCCCCAGGGAGCTAGCAAGAACATTATATATAGACTTTGTGCATGAGCTGCACAAAGTCTTGGGAAATGACAAATGTCTTGGGATTTGAACCAAAATATCACTCTGCCCATTGAGGCACCAAGCCACTAGAAAGGTAAATCACCCGAATAGTACAACCTAACGAATCGCAATTGTAATTCTTGTTGTTTCACTCTTTTGGCTCTTCTTCTATGGTAATACAGTTGCCTGATTGTGTGACAGGATGCTAACAGGCTTAGCTAGCAGGTGAACCATCTTGTTGTGTATAATCTTCCCTATACTGCATCTACTGAGTTTGTGACAACATAACACAGTTATATTTGAATCACGTGGAGCCACGTTCCATTAGCCGCAGCTCCTACCAAACATGAGATGCAAAGTGTACACAAGTGAAACTTTAAATAAGTGAACCTAGATAGACTGTGATCACAAAAAAGAGTGCTGTAGGAGGGAAATATTTTTGTAGGCCAACCCTGAAATTTGCATCTCCCTGGTTCCTTAAACTTAAAAAACTTTGTTTTGATCCAGGTGATTTTGCGAACTATAGACCAATATCCATTCTCCTGTTTATTTGTAGTTGCAAAACAATTATGTGATCACTTTCATAGGAATAATTAGTATGAAGACTTTCAGTCAGGATTTAGAGTTCATCATAGTACAGAAACAGCACTGGTAAAGGTCACCAACGATCTTCTCTAGGCATCAGATAATGGACTTGTGTCCACACTCGTCCTACTGGACCTTAGTGCCGCATTTGACACCACTGACCACAACATTTTGTTACAGAGACTGGAACATGGTTTTGGGATTAAAGGAACCACTTTGCATTGGTTTAAATCTTATCTGTTAGACAGATTCCAACTTGTTCATGTTAATGATGAATCATCTTTCTGCACAAAGGTTAGTTATGGAGTTCCACAGGGCTCTGTGTTAGGACCAATACTTTTCAATCTCTATATGTCACCTTAAGGCAAAATTATCATGAAACATTCCATAAACTTCCACTACTATGCAGATGATACCCAGCTCTATTTATGTGTAAAATCAGAAGATACTTACCAATTACTCAAACTTAAAGCATGTTTAAAAGACATAAAAACCTGGATGTCCTACAATTTCCTGCTTCTAAATTCAGACAAAACTGAAATTATTCTCTTTGGGCCTAAAAACATAAGAAAGATTCTGCTACTTTTACTTTACTTTACTTTAGATGAAATAACTTTGGCCTCCAGTACTGCGGTGAGGAACCTTGGAGTTATTTTTGACCAGGATTTGTCCTTTACCTCACATATAAAACAAATCTCTAGAACAGCCTTCTTCCACCTATGGAACATTGCTAAAATTAGAAGCATCCTGTCTCAAAGTGATGCCAAAAAACTAGTGTATGTATTTGTTACTTCTAGGTTGGACTACTGTAATTCCCTACTTTGGGGGTGAAATAATAACTGTCTAAAAAGCCTTCAGTTAATCCAAAATGTCTAAATCTAGAATAGAGTTTAAAACCCTGCTTCTTACATACAAAGCTCTTAATGGTCAAGCTCCATCATATTTAAAAGATCTCATAGTTCTCTATCGACCGATTAGACCACTTGATCCCAGAATACAGGCCTACTTGTGGTTCCTAGATTTTGCAAAAGTAGAATGGGAGGCAGAGCCTTTAGCTATCAAGCTCCTCTCCTGTGGAACCAGCTTCCAATCCAGATTCGGGGGGCAGACACCATCTCTACTTTTAAGACTAGGCTTAAAACCTTCCTTTTTGATAAAGCTTATAGTTGAAACTGCTCACTCAACCTGAACTAGCTCCTACTTAAGATGCTATAGGTTTAGAGTGTTGGGGGATCCTGCGAGTGCAATGAGCTCCCCTCCTCTTTTTCTCTGTACATTTGTTTGTCACCCCTGTGTGCTATTAATTTTGTGTCCTACCAACCTGTATAATATTTTGATGTTGCTTTTTGTTGTTGCTTTTGTTGCTCTTTTCTTTCCTCTCTTCACTTTCCACTCACCCCAACCGGTCAAGGCACATGGCCGCCCACCCTGAGCCTGGTTCTCCTGGAGGTTTCTTCCGTTAAAGGGAGTTTTTCTTCTCCACTGTTGCCTAGGGCTTGTTTAAGGGGGATTTGTTGGGTTGCTTCTACATACTTGCATAGTCTGGACTTTATTCTGTAAAGTGCCTTGATATGACTTTGTTGTAAATTGGCGCTATATAAATAAAGTTGAATTGAATTAAACAAAACGTTTGCAATATGGCAGAAAATAAGCTCTGCACAAACAGAAATGTGATACTTCAGCTCATTGCCATCCCAGAAGTGTCAAAAAGCGTCACTTTGTCAAGTCCCTTTGTCAAGTCCCTTTGCACTACATGCTGACCCCTTGGCGGCGATGACTGACGCTCTAAGCTTTCAGTGTAGTTTAATGGAAACCTGAACGCTTCAATATTTGATGCTTAAAGAAACGGTGTACAATATCCAGTGGATCCAGAAAGTATTTACAGCACTTCACTTTTTCCACATTTCATTATGTTACATTCTTATTCCAAAATGGATCAAATTCTTTATTTTCCTCAAAGTAATTCCTCAATTCTACAAACCAACCCCGATAATGACAACGTGACAGAAGTTTGTTTGAAATATTTGCCAATATTTTTAAATATTTATTAAAATTGAGCTCTGGTGCAGCCTGTTTCCACTGATCATCATTGATCATCATCACTGATAATCATAAAGTCTAAGTAATTGTCTGTTGACCTCATGGACTGTATCAAGGCACATATCTGGGGAAGGGTACAGAAAAGTTTTTGCAGCATTGAAGGTCCCAATAATCACAGTGGGCTCCATCATGGAAATGGAACAGAAGAGGTTTGGAACCACCAGGACTGTTCCTAGAGCGCGCCGACTGGCCAAATTGAGTGATCGAGAGAGAAGGGCTTTAGTCAGGGAGGTGACCAAGAACTCGATGGTCTTTGAAAGAGCTCTACCATTTCTCTGTGAAGAGAGGAGAACCTTCCAGAAGAACAACCACCTCTGCTGCACTCCACTAATCAGGCCTTTATGGTAGAGTGGCCAGACAGAAACCACTCCTCAGTAAAAGGCACATGACAGCCACCTGAAGGACCCTGAAACCATGAGAAACTAAATTCTCTGGCAACAAAGATTAAACTCAAGTGTCATGTTTGGAGGAAACCAGTCACCACTCACCACCTGATCAATACCATCTCTACAGTGAAGCATGGTGGTGGCAGCATCATGCTATGGGGATGTCAGTAAACAATCGGGAGTAATTTTGCTTGCTGGCCAATTTACAAACCCAGGACCTGCAATGAGGGCAGAACACAGCTCACTAATTGTCTGAGTGGGTAAATTTTACAGTCAATTGAACTCCTGTGCACCTCAAATAGAGACGAGAAGATGCTGAACGTGCTCTGTCACCATCTGATGCACTGCAGCAGACTGCAACTTTTAATTGGCTCAGCAAAGTGAAGTGGCTGCACTCAGTCCAGGACCCTGGATTGTGTGTGGTAAATAAAGAGAGAGAGAGAATAAATAAAATTCATATCAAAAGTCAGTCAAGTGAGTAACAAAGTCGGTAGGTTGTAAAAAGAAAAAAAGACAATGTCAGGGTAGTGAGAGCTAAAGAGAACGTGATGTAATGTGTAGAAAGGAGGAGGGACATGAGGTCCCAGCAGAGACTGAGAGCAGAGGACTGATGAAGTGTGTGTCACACAGATAAAACTGTTGTATGACAGAGTTGTGGTCAGAAAGCTGCTACAGCTGCAGCTCTCTTCACATCTCTGATGATGGAGGTACATGATGGAGCAGAGCTCTGCTTTCCACAGCTCCTCAACACCTCCTGCAGGAAGCCAGTGATTTCTTGGTCTGAAGTTGTGTTTCTGCGTTTTCTGCTGTCTTCTGTCTCTGTCCTCACTGTGGCTCTAAACCTGCTCGTTATTATCTCGATCTCTCACTTCAGGCAGAGTTTTGTTTCTTATTAGCACCTTAACATTGTAAATGTTATTACTATGATGTTAGATTTTACTGAAAAAAGCGACTTTGAACCTTTACTTTGACATGTGAACAATGTTAAACATCAAAGTTTAAAATGTAAAACATACAGTATAATCTTATGTTTTAGTCATGTTAGATACTCAAACTACTTCATCTAGTACAATTGTAATTATACCTTATATCTTTAGACTTTTTGATTTTTCTGATGTGTATAACTGTATTCTCCTCTTCCTCCAGGCAGCTCAACAAACCTACCAACCTCCTCCTCCTCTCTCTGTCGGTCTCAGACTTCATCGTAGGCCTTGTGTTCATGCCTGGTGAAATCCTCAGGAAAACATCCTGCTGGTTTCTTGGTGACCGTATGTGTTCTCTGTATAAGTACATTATCACACTCACTACATCTGCCTCAGTTGGAAACATGGTTCTTATATCAGTCGATCGTTATGTGGCTATTTGTCACCCTCTGCATTATCCCACCAGAGTCACTGTGAGAAGAGTGAAACTTTGCAATTTTCTGTGTTGGTTCAGTTCAATTCTTTACAGAAGTCTCTTGATAAAAAATATAGTCTTTCAAAAACTCAATTATATGTCCTGTTATGGAGAGTGTGTTTTTCTTGTTGACTCTATTACAGGAGTCATTGATGTTTTTGTGAGCTTTATTATTCCAGTTACCGTCATCATAGTTCTGTATGTGAGAGTGTTTGTGGTGGCTGTGTCTCAGGCTCGTGCCATGCGCTCTCACATTACAGCTGTTACACTGCAGCATTCAGTGACTGTGACATCAAGAAAGTCTGAGCTGAAAGCAGCCAGGACTCTTGGAATTCTTATAGCTGTGTTTCTAATGTGTTTCTGTCCATTTTACTGTGTCTCTCTTGCAGGATCAAACTTGCTCAATACCTCATATGGAATCCTTGTGCTCTGCCTCTATTGTTTTAACCCCTGTCTAAACCCTCTGATCTATGCCTTGTTTTACAACTGGTTTAGAAGAGCTGTTAAACTCATTGTCACTCTTCAGATTCTGCAGCCTGGATCCTGTGAGGCCAATATACTGTAGAGAGACTTTGAGGGACTGAATTGAGACTGGCTGTATAGGAACACAACTGTAAATGGTAAATGGTCTGCACCTATATGCACTTTACACTGCTTCTCATTCACCTACTCACAATCACACACACACTCATACACTGATGGGGGAGCTGCTATGCAGCTGGCCAACACTCACCGGGAGCAACTAAGTTGGGGTTCAGTATCTTGCTCAAGGACACTTTGATATGTAACCGGAGGAACCGGGGGTTTAAGGTAAATGATTGTACATTTGATTGAAAATAGGTTTTCATGTCTTATTGTCTGAAGTATAAATAGTTTGTACTTTTAGGTAAAAATGCTTCATTCCTTAAACTACAGATGATAGATGACTATTAGAAGTGATCATTGATATTTAAGTGAATCCGTGTGTTGCTGTGCTCAGTGTTTGTAAAGTAATCTTTTCATTGCTGAAGTAACTGTTTGCTATAGTTTAAATATGCAGCTGTGGCTCAATGCGTTGAGCCTTAGGCTAGAATGCAGAGGTCTGCAGGATAGAATCCTAGCTAATGCACCAGGTGTGTCCCTGATGCTCAGCACTAGTCCCTGTGGTTGCCCACCATGGGTTAAATGCTAAATGTGTTCAACGATGACAATAAAGATTCTGTGTAATGATTTGAGCTACAGTGGCTCAGTCCGTGTAGATGTTTAAAACCAATCCCCTGTTTTCATGTATTCTGTGAATTGACCAACAAGACAGTTTACATGATGCATGATATAGACACAGTCCTTTCTCCTGGAAAACGATTTCTTCATAGCAAGTAACACTTCAACGACCAACACTGCACCACAAGAGTGTTGTTACACAAACAGCAGTTATAACTTTGGTATCATGACAACAATAATTCCAGTCATTTCTTGCACTTTGTGGAGACTCAATAAAGAAGAGAGAATCCCACTGTGTGGTCTTTCTATTTTCCTGAACAGTGCTTTGAATCGTCAGTAAATATTCTCAGTCATGCAGGTTTGGTTCTCTGAAGACTGAATCATGTCAACTGGACTTCTCGCCTCTCGGTTAGAAACCTTTGCTACTTATCCAAGCAGCTTCTTCAGTCTGAATGAAGTGGCCAGAGAACCCAGTTGTATCCTCCAGAGCAGACCTTTTTCCATCCTGGCCTCAATAGGCTTGTTAAGGTGGCAGGTGAGAACAGGGTGGAGTCATCAAGGTGTAATGATTATGTCCCTAACCCCTAAAACCCTTTGATGCAGATCATTAGGTGTGGGCCTCTGGGTGGATGTGTGAAGTGCTCTTGATCTTCCTGGGGATGGATGAAGGGGCAGCATGAAAAATGGGACACAGGTTGGGCCTGATTCCTCCTCCTCTGTCAAGAGAAGGATTCTCCATATGAACATAAATGGCTTCACATACTCCTCTCTCATACCATCTGTCTTCTCTGCCCAAAATGTGAACATTGTTATCCTCAAACATGAGCCTTAGTCCTTCTGGCTTAGCTACACTGCAGATTTTAGTCCTGGGGGGTTTCCCCAAAGAAATCTAAGCCTCTCAAGGGTCTGAGTCGTCATTTAAGTGAAGTGTAATTCCCTCCACAATGAGATAAAAGTAGTTCCATCTATCAAAGTTAATGCATCCCTACCTGATGACCTTTAGAGAGCAATGGAATTGTCAGTGGTCAAAGCTGTAGTCCTCCACTGAAGGTGGAGCTGGGGATGGAAGCTTCTTTTTGTAGCTTAGGCTTTGTCATGACTGACAGGCAGACTGAGCCCCAGGTGTGATACAGCCCATGTTACAAGAAAGTTTTTGTATTGAACGTTGTAGGTGGGTGTTGATGCTGCTTTTTAAAACTGTGTGATGTCTGACAGGGCTGCAAGATTCTTTAGTGGCCTCTTGAGGGAGAAGGTATAGAAGCAGTTACAGCCAGGGGGGGAGAAGCCATTGCAACGCCAATGGCTTCTCCCCCCCCCCCCAAGGTTTCCCTGTTAGTGAGTAAGAAAATGGTTATACAGAGGTGGAGTGAGATGGGAGCTGTTGTATTCATTGTCATGGTTGAGCTAATGCGAGATGGTGAGAGTTCCTTCGTCTCCTTATCTTCACTCACCAACACACCAAATTGTCAACAATGATAATCGTTTCAGTATCATTTACTCGTTTCGTTTACTTCCTTCTCCATGTTGGTGAGCCACCGATACCATTTGAAACATTGCAACAACTACATGCTTGTGATTCATGCAGTTATCCCCTGGGCACGGAGGAACCAAGATGCCGCGTTTGAAGAGCTGTTGTTGCATTAGAGAAGCATTTTGTGGCTAAAGTTAATGTGGTAGTGGACTCGCTGACAGACAGCAACCACAAAGGGCAGATGAAACTAGGTTTGAAAGCTTTAGCTGTGTTACTTCAATTTGTGCTAATAAAGAGTGAGATAGTATGTGACCAACAAAGTGCGAATGCTTATCTCAGTGCTGTGAACGAAAAGTTACTACTAGAAGAAAATGTCATGATGGACAGATTTGGTAATTCTACAACAATTCTACACTGGCCATCTGCCAGCGTGGCCCCAACTGTACCAGTATGAGGTCTGTCTGCATCCGAGCTGGTGAGTCCCCTAGTGGTAGTGCGAGCTTGGGAGGCAGACATGCTCTCTACTTTTAAGTCTGGGCTTAAAAACCTTTTGATAAACCTTTTAGTCAGAGCTGGCTCAGTCACTCTGAGCTCTCAGGGCCAACATACAGATGTCTTCAATCTACTGCAAAATGAATTAGACTTACTGCTAAAACAGGAAGCTAAGTTGTATTTGGAAAAGAAACAAAAGAAAACAACGAAGGCAGGGTGGTAAGGCCCAACGAGAATACAATGAGAATGATGTGACGAAGGTCCCAGCAGAGACTGAGAGCAGAGGACTGATGAAGTGTGTGTCACACAGATAAAACTGTTGTATGACAGAGTTGTGGTCAGAAAGCTGCTACAGCTGCAGCTCTCTTCACATCTCTGATGATGGAGGTACATGATGGAGCAGAGCTCTGCTTTCCACAGCTCCTCAACACCTCCTGCAGGAAGCCACTGATTTCTTGGTCTGACGCTGTGATTCTGCCTTTTCTTATGTCTCCTGTCTCTGTCCTCACTGTGGCTCTAAACCTGCTTGTCGTTATCTCAATCTCTCACTTCAGGCAGAGTTTTGTTTCTTATTAGCACCTTAACATTGTAAATGTTATTAGTATGATGTTAGATTTTACAGAAAAAAGTGACTTTGAACCTTTACTTGTTAAACATCAAAGCTTAAAATGTAAAACATACAGTATAATCTTATGTTTTAGTCATGTTAGATACTCAAACTACTTCATCTAGTACAATTGTAATTATACCTTATATCATTAGACTTTTTGATTTTTCTGATGTGTATAACTTTATTCTCCTCTTCCTCCAGGCAGCTCAACAAACCCACCAACCTCCTCCTCCTCTCTCTGTCGGTCTCAGACTTCATCGTAGGCCTTGTGTTCATGCCTGGTGAAATCCTCAGAAAAACATCCTGCTGGTTTCTTGGTGACCGTATGTGTTCTCTGTATAAGTACATTATCACACTCACTACATCTGCCTCAGTTGGAAACATGGTTCTTATATCAGTTGATCGTTATTTGGCTATTTGTGACCCTCTGCATTATCCCACCAGAGTCACTGTGAGAAGAGTGAAACTTTGCAATTTTCTGTGTTGGCTCTGTTCAAACCTCTACAGCAGTTTCTTTGTAACAAATAACCCATTTCAGAAAGACGTATATGTTTCTTGCTTGGGAAAATGTGTGTTTTTCATTGACTACACTTTAGGAACTGTTGATATTTTTGTGACCTTTATTATTCCAGTTACTGTCATCATCGTTCTGAATCTGAGAGTGTTTGTGGTGGCTGTGTCTCAGGCTCGTGCCATGCGCTCTCACATTACAGCTGTTACACTGCAGCATTCAGTGACTGTGACATCAAGAAAGTCTGAGCTGAAAGCAGCCAGGACTCTTGGTGTTCTTGTAGCTGTGTTTCTAATGTGTTTCTGTCCATTTTACTGTGTCTGTTTTGCAGGATCAAACTTGCTCAATACCTCATATGGAATCCTTGTGCTCTGCCTCTATTGTTTTAACCCCTGTCTAAACCCTCTGATCTATGCCTTGTTTTACAACTGGTTTAGAAGAGCTGTTAAACTCATTGTTACTCTTCAGATTCTGCAGCCTGGATCCTGTGAGGCCAACGTCCTGTAGAGAGACTGAAATGAGACCTGTAGAAAATACACAGCATGTACAGGATTGTATGATTTTATTTCTTATTGACTGCAATATATAGCTATTAAAATAACATTTTCAGTTTAAGAGTCTGCAAACCGGTTTTCATAGGTTTGCTGCTGCTCACAGTCATAAACATACTTTTCAATGAACTGCTTGATTTTCATATAATCTGTGAACTGACATACAGTTAACAAGGAAATATTTTAATTGTTTTAGTACCACATCCAGGTACATCACCTATTTCCTATTCCAGCTAATTTACTACTTTTCACTTAATTCCTAAAACGACTTCAAATTGTTTTCAGTTCATACAAGTCTTTACATGGCCCTGGTTGCCATGTAGAGCATTTATAAAACGGATAGAATCAATCTTAGATAGAAGACGTTGGGGGTCAGTAAATAATTAAGCCTTTACAAAACTTACTTTACTGTCACAATCACAATCACAATAATTTTGTTTAATATTGTATTTACTACTATTTAAGTCCACGTTTTGGTCTGTATTTTTTGATTATGTTGTGGTGGGAGGCTGGATGTAAGTAAGTGGGGGTTTCCTATACATGTGCAACACATAGAGACACATAGAGAGACTTTGTTAGAGACACTAGGTTAAGAGGTTGGTATCACATTGTACTTTTTAAATGGAAGCTGTTTGTAGACAGCCAGGCTTTTGTTTTAACCTGTTTCCTTATTCGTGCTGTAGGTAAAAGCAGATAGGCCCAATAAAACACGGTGTTGGTAGAAATTTAATTGAGTTAGGGATCAATGACAACCCTGTTATAGCTGAAGTTGATGTTTCTGTTTAAGATGCTCCTGCTCTTGCTGGAGCCCATGTTTCTGCGGTTCTGACTGACAGGACTGGAGCAACAGTTGCACTGGCTACACTTCTTACTTTTCTGCCCTGGACTTTTTACCTGTTTTGGTTGATCTGTGTTTTTGCCCCCTCTTCCCACAGCCCACTATGGGGTGGGGGAAGTAATAGTAACTAAACTATAAAACTATTGATTACAATTAGCAGATGCCTTTATCTAAAGCCATGTACAACTAAGTATCAGACACTAGGGACAATTGTGGGGTTCAGTGTTTTGACCAGGGACATTTCGACATGTAGCCAGGAGGACCAGGCATTAACCCACTGACCCCATGGTTCATAGCCAACTGCTCTTCCAACTGAGTTACAGCCACCCCAATGATAAATTAAATAATATTAAAGCCTTTCATATTTGTTGTTTTTTTTCTGCCCACCTCAGGTGCAGAGATTTCATTTGAAATAACCTCTGCAGAGCATTTATACAGGACTTGCTGTTTGTGTTTGTACTCAGCAACTGACACATTGTGACATCTTAATTTTAACAAGTACGTTTCTCACTCAGTGTACTATAGTTTATAGTTATCCTTAAATCCTAAGACTCAAGAGTAGATTCTGTTGGAGTTGAAGTCTGTTTACCTGCAGATGTACTTTTCCCCATAATTTAATCTGAACCACCTCTAACCAAGTAGATCTGATGGAATACAACCATTGTGATCTAACAGTCCATAACATTAGTCGGATTCCCTGCCTCTTACCTGGCTTACTAGATATAATGCAGCAAGAGAAGCACCCACACATTTCTGCCAAGCCCAACTGCACTTCTTAAACAGTCTCGTCAAAATAAGACTTAACATGAAACACTTTGCAGTTTGTACACAAGCCACTTTGGGTGTGAACACTAAAAAAATTAGATGCTTCATCGGTTGTTATACATATAAATGTTACAAAGAAAACAGTGTTCTGCCATTAACCCATCCCACTGGGGGGAGCAGTGGCCAGCCACAGGCCCCAGGGAGCTAGCAAGAACATTATATATAGACTTTGTGCATGAGCTGCACAAAGTCTTGGGAAATGACAAATGTCTTGGGATTTGAACCAAAATATCACTCTGCCCATTGAGGCACCAAGCCACTAGAAAGGTAAATCACCCGAATAGTACAACCTAACGAATCGCAATTGTAATTCTTGTTGTTTCACTCTTTTGGCTCTTCTTCTATGGTAATACAGTTGCCTGATTGTGTGACAGGATGCTAACAGGCTTAGCTAGCAGGTGAACCATCTTGTTGTGTATAATCTTCCCTATACTGCATCTACTGAGTTTGTGACAACATAACACAGTTATATTTGAATCACGTGGAGCCACGTTCCATTAGCCGCAGCTCCTACCAAACATGAGATGCAAAGTGTACACAAGTGAAACTTTAAATAAGTGAACCTAGATAGACTGTGATCACAAAAAAGAGTGCTGTAGGAGGGAAATATTTTTGTAGGCCAACCCTGAAATTTGCATCTCCCTGGTTCCTTAAACTTAAAAAACTTTGTTTTGATCCAGGTGATTTTGCGAACTATAGACCAATATCCATTCTCCTGTTTATTTGTAGTTGCAAAACAATTATGTGATCACTTTCATAGGAATAATTAGTATGAAGACTTTCAGTCAGGATTTAGAGTTCATCATAGTACAGAAACAGCACTGGTAAAGGTCACCAACGATCTTCTCTAGGCATCAGATAATGGACTTGTGTCCACACTCGTCCTACTGGACCTTAGTGCCGCATTTGACACCACTGACCACAACATTTTGTTACAGAGACTGGAACATGGTTTTGGGATTAAAGGAACCACTTTGCATTGGTTTAAATCTTATCTGTTAGACAGATTCCAACTTGTTCATGTTAATGATGAATCATCTTTCTGCACAAAGGTTAGTTATGGAGTTCCACAGGGCTCTGTGTTAGGACCAATACTTTTCAATCTCTATATGTCACCTTAAGGCAAAATTATCATGAAACATTCCATAAACTTCCACTACTATGCAGATGATACCCAGCTCTATTTATGTGTAAAATCAGAAGATACTTACCAATTACTCAAACTTAAAGCATGTTTAAAAGACATAAAAACCTGGATGTCCTACAATTTCCTGCTTCTAAATTCAGACAAAACTGAAATTATTCTCTTTGGGCCTAAAAACATAAGAAAGATTCTGCTACTTTTACTTTACTTTACTTTAGATGAAATAACTTTGGCCTCCAGTACTGCGGTGAGGAACCTTGGAGTTATTTTTGACCAGGATTTGTCCTTTACCTCACATATAAAACAAATCTCTAGAACAGCCTTCTTCCACCTATGGAACATTGCTAAAATTAGAAGCATCCTGTCTCAAAGTGATGCCAAAAAACTAGTGTATGTATTTGTTACTTCTAGGTTGGACTACTGTAATTCCCTACTTTGGGGGTGAAATAATAACTGTCTAAAAAGCCTTCAGTTAATCCAAAATGTCTAAATCTAGAATAGAGTTTAAAACCCTGCTTCTTACATACAAAGCTCTTAATGGTCAAGCTCCATCATATTTAAAAGATCTCATAGTTCTCTATCGACCGATTAGACCACTTGATCCCAGAATACAGGCCTACTTGTGGTTCCTAGATTTTGCAAAAGTAGAATGGGAGGCAGAGCCTTTAGCTATCAAGCTCCTCTCCTGTGGAACCAGCTTCCAATCCAGATTCGGGGGGCAGACACCATCTCTACTTTTAAGACTAGGCTTAAAACCTTCCTTTTTGATAAAGCTTATAGTTGAAACTGCTCACTCAACCTGAACTAGCTCCTACTTAAGATGCTATAGGTTTAGAGTGTTGGGGGATCCTGCGAGTGCAATGAGCTCCCCTCCTCTTTTTCTCTGTACATTTGTTTGTCACCCCTGTGTGCTATTAATTTTGTGTCCTACCAACCTGTATAATATTTTGATGTTGCTTTTTGTTGTTGCTTTTGTTGCTCTTTTCTTTCCTCTCTTCACTTTCCACTCACCCCAACCGGTCAAGGCACATGGCCGCCCACCCTGAGCCTGGTTCTCCTGGAGGTTTCTTCCGTTAAAGGGAGTTTTTCTTCTCCACTGTTGCCTAGGGCTTGTTTAAGGGGGATTTGTTGGGTTGCTTCTACATACTTGCATAGTCTGGACTTTATTCTGTAAAGTGCCTTGATATGACTTTGTTGTAAATTGGCGCTATATAAATAAAGTTGAATTGAATTAAACAAAACGTTTGCAATATGGCAGAAAATAAGCTCTGCACAAACAGAAATGTGATACTTCAGCTCATTGCCATCCCAGAAGTGTCAAAAAGCGTCACTTTGTCAAGTCCCTTTGTCAAGTCCCTTTGCACTACATGCTGACCCCTTGGCGGCGATGACTGACGCTCTAAGCTTTCAGTGTAGTTTAATGGAAACCTGAACGCTTCAATATTTGATGCTTAAAGAAACGGTGTACAATATCCAGTGGATCCAGAAAGTATTTACAGCACTTCACTTTTTCCACATTTCATTATGTTACATTCTTATTCCAAAATGGATCAAATTCTTTATTTTCCTCAAAGTAATTCCTCAATTCTACAAACCAACCCCGATAATGACAACGTGACAGAAGTTTGTTTGAAATATTTGCCAATATTTTTAAATATTTATTAAAATTGAGCTCTGGTGCAGCCTGTTTCCACTGATCATCATTGATCATCATCACTGATAATCATAAAGTCTAAGTAATTGTCTGTTGACCTCATGGACTGTATCAAGGCACATATCTGGGGAAGGGTACAGAAAAGTTTTTGCAGCATTGAAGGTCCCAATAATCACAGTGGGCTCCATCATGGAAATGGAACAGAAGAGGTTTGGAACCACCAGGACTGTTCCTAGAGCGCGCCGACTGGCCAAATTGAGTGATCGAGAGAGAAGGGCTTTAGTCAGGGAGGTGACCAAGAACTCGATGGTCTTTGAAAGAGCTCTACCATTTCTCTGTGAAGAGAGGAGAACCTTCCAGAAGAACAACCACCTCTGCTGCACTCCACTAATCAGGCCTTTATGGTAGAGTGGCCAGACAGAAACCACTCCTCAGTAAAAGGCACATGACAGCCACCTGAAGGACCCTGAAACCATGAGAAACTAAATTCTCTGGCAACAAAGATTAAACTCAAGTGTCATGTTTGGAGGAAACCAGTCACCACTCACCACCTGATCAATACCATCTCTACAGTGAAGCATGGTGGTGGCAGCATCATGCTATGGGGATGTCAGTAAACAATCGGGAGTAATTTTGCTTGCTGGCCAATTTACAAACCCAGGACCTGCAATGAGGGCAGAACACAGCTCACTAATTGTCTGAGTGGGTAAATTTTACAGTCAATTGAACTCCTGTGCACCTCAAATAGAGACGAGAAGATGCTGAACGTGCTCTGTCACCATCTGATGCACTGCAGCAGACTGCAACTTTTAATTGGCTCAGCAAAGTGAAGTGGCTGCACTCAGTCCAGGACCCTGGATTGTGTGTGGTAAATAAAGAGAGAGAGAGAATAAATAAAATTCATATCAAAAGTCAGTCAAGTGAGTAACAAAGTCGGTAGGTTGTAAAAAGAAAAAAAGACAATGTCAGGGTAGTGAGAGCTAAAGAGAACGTGATGTAATGTGTAGAAAGGAGGAGGGACATGAGGTCCCAGCAGAGACTGAGAGCAGAGGACTGATGAAGTGTGTGTCACACAGATAAAACTGTTGTATGACAGAGTTGTGGTCAGAAAGCTGCTACAGCTGCAGCTCTCTTCACATCTCTGATGATGGAGGTACATGATGGAGCAGAGCTCTGCTTTCCACAGCTCCTCAACACCTCCTGCAGGAAGCCAGTGATTTCTTGGTCTGAAGTTGTGTTTCTGCGTTTTCTGCTGTCTTCTGTCTCTGTCCTCACTGTGGCTCTAAACCTGCTCGTTATTATCTCGATCTCTCACTTCAGGCAGAGTTTTGTTTCTTATTAGCACCTTAACATTGTAAATGTTATTACTATGATGTTAGATTTTACTGAAAAAAGCGACTTTGAACCTTTACTTTGACATGTGAACAATGTTAAACATCAAAGTTTAAAATGTAAAACATACAGTATAATCTTATGTTTTAGTCATGTTAGATACTCAAACTACTTCATCTAGTACAATTGTAATTATACCTTATATCTTTAGACTTTTTGATTTTTCTGATGTGTATAACTGTATTCTCCTCTTCCTCCAGGCAGCTCAACAAACCTACCAACCTCCTCCTCCTCTCTCTGTCGGTCTCAGACTTCATCGTAGGCCTTGTGTTCATGCCTGGTGAAATCCTCAGGAAAACATCCTGCTGGTTTCTTGGTGACCGTATGTGTTCTCTGTATAAGTACATTATCACACTCACTACATCTGCCTCAGTTGGAAACATGGTTCTTATATCAGTCGATCGTTATGTGGCTATTTGTCACCCTCTGCATTATCCCACCAGAGTCACTGTGAGAAGAGTGAAACTTTGCAATTTTCTGTGTTGGTTCAGTTCAATTCTTTACAGAAGTCTCTTGATAAAAAATATAGTCTTTCAAAAACTCAATTATATGTCCTGTTATGGAGAGTGTGTTTTTCTTGTTGACTCTATTACAGGAGTCATTGATGTTTTTGTGAGCTTTATTATTCCAGTTACCGTCATCATAGTTCTGTATGTGAGAGTGTTTGTGGTGGCTGTGTCTCAGGCTCGTGCCATGCGCTCTCACATTACAGCTGTTACACTGCAGCATTCAGTGACTGTGACATCAAGAAAGTCTGAGCTGAAAGCAGCCAGGACTCTTGGAATTCTTATAGCTGTGTTTCTAATGTGTTTCTGTCCATTTTACTGTGTCTCTCTTGCAGGATCAAACTTGCTCAATACCTCATATGGAATCCTTGTGCTCTGCCTCTATTGTTTTAACCCCTGTCTAAACCCTCTGATCTATGCCTTGTTTTACAACTGGTTTAGAAGAGCTGTTAAACTCATTGTCACTCTTCAGATTCTGCAGCCTGGATCCTGTGAGGCCAATATACTGTAGAGAGACTTTGAGGGACTGAATTGAGACTGGCTGTATAGGAACACAACTGTAAATGGTAAATGGTCTGCACCTATATGCACTTTACACTGCTTCTCATTCACCTACTCACAATCACACACACACTCATACACTGATGGGGGAGCTGCTATGCAGCTGGCCAACACTCACCGGGAGCAACTAAGTTGGGGTTCAGTATCTTGCTCAAGGACACTTTGATATGTAACCGGAGGAACCGGGGGTTTAAGGTAAATGATTGTACATTTGATTGAAAATAGGTTTTCATGTCTTATTGTCTGAAGTATAAATAGTTTGTACTTTTAGGTAAAAATGCTTCATTCCTTAAACTACAGATGATAGATGACTATTAGAAGTGATCATTGATATTTAAGTGAATCCGTGTGTTGCTGTGCTCAGTGTTTGTAAAGTAATCTTTTCATTGCTGAAGTAACTGTTTGCTATAGTTTAAATATGCAGCTGTGGCTCAATGCGTTGAGCCTTAGGCTAGAATGCAGAGGTCTGCAGGATAGAATCCTAGCTAATGCACCAGGTGTGTCCCTGATGCTCAGCACTAGTCCCTGTGGTTGCCCACCATGGGTTAAATGCTAAATGTGTTCAACGATGACAATAAAGATTCTGTGTAATGATTTGAGCTACAGTGGCTCAGTCCGTGTAGATGTTTAAAACCAATCCCCTGTTTTCATGTATTCTGTGAATTGACCAACAAGACAGTTTACATGATGCATGATATAGACACAGTCCTTTCTCCTGGAAAACGATTTCTTCATAGCAAGTAACACTTCAACGACCAACACTGCACCACAAGAGTGTTGTTACACAAACAGCAGTTATAACTTTGGTATCATGACAACAATAATTCCAGTCATTTCTTGCACTTTGTGGAGACTCAATAAAGAAGAGAGAATCCCACTGTGTGGTCTTTCTATTTTCCTGAACAGTGCTTTGAATCGTCAGTAAATATTCTCAGTCATGCAGGTTTGGTTCTCTGAAGACTGAATCATGTCAACTGGACTTCTCGCCTCTCGGTTAGAAACCTTTGCTACTTATCCAAGCAGCTTCTTCAGTCTGAATGAAGTGGCCAGAGAACCCAGTTGTATCCTCCAGAGCAGACCTTTTTCCATCCTGGCCTCAATAGGCTTGTTAAGGTGGCAGGTGAGAACAGGGTGGAGTCATCAAGGTGTAATGATTATGTCCCTAACCCCTAAAACCCTTTGATGCAGATCATTAGGTGTGGGCCTCTGGGTGGATGTGTGAAGTGCTCTTGATCTTCCTGGGGATGGATGAAGGGGCAGCATGAAAAATGGGACACAGGTTGGGCCTGATTCCTCCTCCTCTGTCAAGAGAAGGATTCTCCATATGAACATAAATGGCTTCACATACTCCTCTCTCATACCATCTGTCTTCTCTGCCCAAAATGTGAACATTGTTATCCTCAAACATGAGCCTTAGTCCTTCTGGCTTAGCTACACTGCAGATTTTAGTCCTGGGGGGTTTCCCCAAAGAAATCTAAGCCTCTCAAGGGTCTGAGTCGTCATTTAAGTGAAGTGTAATTCCCTCCACAATGAGATAAAAGTAGTTCCATCTATCAAAGTTAATGCATCCCTACCTGATGACCTTTAGAGAGCAATGGAATTGTCAGTGGTCAAAGCTGTAGTCCTCCACTGAAGGTGGAGCTGGGGATGGAAGCTTCTTTTTGTAGCTTAGGCTTTGTCATGACTGACAGGCAGACTGAGCCCCAGGTGTGATACAGCCCATGTTACAAGAAAGTTTTTGTATTGAACGTTGTAGGTGGGTGTTGATGCTGCTTTTTAAAACTGTGTGATGTCTGACAGGGCTGCAAGATTCTTTAGTGGCCTCTTGAGGGAGAAGGTATAGAAGCAGTTACAGCCAGGGGGGGAGAAGCCATTGCAACGCCAATGGCTTCTCCCCCCCCCCCCAAGGTTTCCCTGTTAGTGAGTAAGAAAATGGTTATACAGAGGTGGAGTGAGATGGGAGCTGTTGTATTCATTGTCATGGTTGAGCTAATGCGAGATGGTGAGAGTTCCTTCGTCTCCTTATCTTCACTCACCAACACACCAAATTGTCAACAATGATAATCGTTTCAGTATCATTTACTCGTTTCGTTTACTTCCTTCTCCATGTTGGTGAGCCACCGATACCATTTGAAACATTGCAACAACTACATGCTTGTGATTCATGCAGTTATCCCCTGGGCACGGAGGAACCAAGATGCCGCGTTTGAAGAGCTGTTGTTGCATTAGAGAAGCATTTTGTGGCTAAAGTTAATGTGGTAGTGGACTCGCTGACAGACAGCAACCACAAAGGGCAGATGAAACTAGGTTTGAAAGCTTTAGCTGTGTTACTTCAATTTGTGCTAATAAAGAGTGAGATAGTATGTGACCAACAAAGTGCGAATGCTTATCTCAGTGCTGTGAACGAAAAGTTACTACTAGAAGAAAATGTCATGATGGACAGATTTGGTAATTCTACAACAATTCTACACTGGCCATCTGCCAGCGTGGCCCCAACTGTACCAGTATGAGGTCTGTCTGCATCCGAGCTGGTGAGTCCCCTAGTGGTAGTGCGAGCTTGGGAGGCAGACATGCTCTCTACTTTTAAGTCTGGGCTTAAAAACCTTTTGATAAACCTTTTAGTCAGAGCTGGCTCAGTCACTCTGAGCTCTCAGGGCCAACATACAGATGTCTTCAATCTACTGCAAAATGAATTAGACTTACTGCTAAAACAGGAAGCTAAGTTGTATTTGGAAAAGAAACAAAAGAAAACAACGAAGGCAGGGTGGTAAGGCCCAACGAGAATACAATGAGAATGATGTGACGAAGGTCCCAGCAGAGACTGAGAGCAGAGGACTGATGAAGTGTGTGTCACACAGATAAAACTGTTGTATGACAGAGTTGTGGTCAGAAAGCTGCTACAGCTGCAGCTCTCTTCACATCTCTGATGATGGAGGTACATGATGGAGCAGAGCTCTGCTTTCCACAGCTCCTCAACACCTCCTGCAGGAAGCCACTGATTTCTTGGTCTGACGCTGTGATTCTGCCTTTTCTTATGTCTCCTGTCTCTGTCCTCACTGTGGCTCTAAACCTGCTTGTCGTTATCTCAATCTCTCACTTCAGGCAGAGTTTTGTTTCTTATTAGCACCTTAACATTGTAAATGTTATTAGTATGATGTTAGATTTTACAGAAAAAAGTGACTTTGAACCTTTACTTGTTAAACATCAAAGCTTAAAATGTAAAACATACAGTATAATCTTATGTTTTAGTCATGTTAGATACTCAAACTACTTCATCTAGTACAATTGTAATTATACCTTATATCATTAGACTTTTTGATTTTTCTGATGTGTATAACTTTATTCTCCTCTTCCTCCAGGCAGCTCAACAAACCCACCAACCTCCTCCTCCTCTCTCTGTCGGTCTCAGACTTCATCGTAGGCCTTGTGTTCATGCCTGGTGAAATCCTCAGAAAAACATCCTGCTGGTTTCTTGGTGACCGTATGTGTTCTCTGTATAAGTACATTATCACACTCACTACATCTGCCTCAGTTGGAAACATGGTTCTTATATCAGTTGATCGTTATTTGGCTATTTGTGACCCTCTGCATTATCCCACCAGAGTCACTGTGAGAAGAGTGAAACTTTGCAATTTTCTGTGTTGGCTCTGTTCAAACCTCTACAGCAGTTTCTTTGTAACAAATAACCCATTTCAGAAAGACGTATATGTTTCTTGCTTGGGAAAATGTGTGTTTTTCATTGACTACACTTTAGGAACTGTTGATATTTTTGTGACCTTTATTATTCCAGTTACTGTCATCATCGTTCTGAATCTGAGAGTGTTTGTGGTGGCTGTGTCTCAGGCTCGTGCCATGCGCTCTCACATTACAGCTGTTACACTGCAGCATTCAGTGACTGTGACATCAAGAAAGTCTGAGCTGAAAGCAGCCAGGACTCTTGGTGTTCTTGTAGCTGTGTTTCTAATGTGTTTCTGTCCATTTTACTGTGTCTGTTTTGCAGGATCAAACTTGCTCAATACCTCATATGGAATCCTTGTGCTCTGCCTCTATTGTTTTAACCCCTGTCTAAACCCTCTGATCTATGCCTTGTTTTACAACTGGTTTAGAAGAGCTGTTAAACTCATTGTTACTCTTCAGATTCTGCAGCCTGGATCCTGTGAGGCCAACGTCCTGTAGAGAGACTGAAATGAGACCTGTAGAAAATACACAGCATGTACAGGATTGTATGATTTTATTTCTTATTGACTGCAATATATAGCTATTAAAATAACATTTTCAGTTTAAGAGTCTGCAAACCGGTTTTCATAGGTTTGCTGCTGCTCACAGTCATAAACATACTTTTCAATGAACTGCTTGATTTTCATATAATCTGTGAACTGACATACAGTTAACAAGGAAATATTTTAATTGTTTTAGTACCACATCCAGGTACATCACCTATTTCCTATTCCAGCTAATTTACTACTTTTCACTTAATTCCTAAAACGACTTCAAATTGTTTTCAGTTCATACAAGTCTTTACATGGCCCTGGTTGCCATGTAGAGCATTTATAAAACGGATAGAATCAATCTTAGATAGAAGACGTTGGGGGTCAGTAAATAATTAAGCCTTTACAAAACTTACTTTACTGTCACAATCACAATCACAATAATTTTGTTTAATATTGTATTTACTACTATTTAAGTCCACGTTTTGGTCTGTATTTTTTGATTATGTTGTGGTGGGAGGCTGGATGTAAGTAAGTGGGGGTTTCCTATACATGTGCAACACATAGAGACACATAGAGAGACTTTGTTAGAGACACTAGGTTAAGAGGTTGGTATCACATTGTACTTTTTAAATGGAAGCTGTTTGTAGACAGCCAGGCTTTTGTTTTAACCTGTTTCCTTATTCGTGCTGTAGGTAAAAGCAGATAGGCCCAATAAAACACGGTGTTGGTAGAAATTTAATTGAGTTAGGGATCAATGACAACCCTGTTATAGCTGAAGTTGATGTTTCTGTTTAAGATGCTCCTGCTCTTGCTGGAGCCCATGTTTCTGCGGTTCTGACTGACAGGACTGGAGCAACAGTTGCACTGGCTACACTTCTTACTTTTCTGCCCTGGACTTTTTACCTGTTTTGGTTGATCTGTGTTTTTGCCCCCTCTTCCCACAGCCCACTATGGGGTGGGGGAAGTAATAGTAACTAAACTATAAAACTATTGATTACAATTAGCAGATGCCTTTATCTAAAGCCATGTACAACTAAGTATCAGACACTAGGGACAATTGTGGGGTTCAGTGTTTTGACCAGGGACATTTCGACATGTAGCCAGGAGGACCAGGCATTAACCCACTGACCCCATGGTTCATAGCCAACTGCTCTTCCAACTGAGTTACAGCCACCCCAATGATAAATTAAATAATATTAAAGCCTTTCATATTTGTTGTTTTTTTTCTGCCCACCTCAGGTGCAGAGATTTCATTTGAAATAACCTCTGCAGAGCATTTATACAGGACTTGCTGTTTGTGTTTGTACTCAGCAACTGACACATTGTGACATCTTAATTTTAACAAGTACGTTTCTCACTCAGTGTACTATAGTTTATAGTTATCCTTAAATCCTAAGACTCAAGAGTAGATTCTGTTGGAGTTGAAGTCTGTTTACCTGCAGATGTACTTTTCCCCATAATTTAATCTGAACCACCTCTAACCAAGTAGATCTGATGGAATACAACCATTGTGATCTAACAGTCCATAACATTAGTCGGATTCCCTGCCTCTTACCTGGCTTACTAGATATAATGCAGCAAGAGAAGCACCCACACATTTCTGCCAAGCCCAACTGCACTTCTTAAACAGTCTCGTCAAAATAAGACTTAACATGAAACACTTTGCAGTTTGTACACAAGCCACTTTGGGTGTGAACACTAAAAAAATTAGATGCTTCATCGGTTGTTATACATATAAATGTTACAAAGAAAACAGTGTTCTGCCATTAACCCATCCCACTGGGGGGAGCAGTGGCCAGCCACAGGCCCCAGGGAGCTAGCAAGAACATTATATATAGACTTTGTGCATGAGCTGCACAAAGTCTTGGGAAATGACAAATGTCTTGGGATTTGAACCAAAATATCACTCTGCCCATTGAGGCACCAAGCCACTAGAAAGGTAAATCACCCGAATAGTACAACCTAACGAATCGCAATTGTAATTCTTGTTGTTTCACTCTTTTGGCTCTTCTTCTATGGTAATACAGTTGCCTGATTGTGTGACAGGATGCTAACAGGCTTAGCTAGCAGGTGAACCATCTTGTTGTGTATAATCTTCCCTATACTGCATCTACTGAGTTTGTGACAACATAACACAGTTATATTTGAATCACGTGGAGCCACGTTCCATTAGCCGCAGCTCCTACCAAACATGAGATGCAAAGTGTACACAAGTGAAACTTTAAATAAGTGAACCTAGATAGACTGTGATCACAAAAAAGAGTGCTGTAGGAGGGAAATATTTTTGTAGGCCAACCCTGAAATTTGCATCTCCCTGGTTCCTTAAACTTAAAAAACTTTGTTTTGATCCAGGTGATTTTGCGAACTATAGACCAATATCCATTCTCCTGTTTATTTGTAGTTGCAAAACAATTATGTGATCACTTTCATAGGAATAATTAGTATGAAGACTTTCAGTCAGGATTTAGAGTTCATCATAGTACAGAAACAGCACTGGTAAAGGTCACCAACGATCTTCTTTTGGGATCAGATAATGGACTTGTGTCCACACTCGTTCTACTGGACCTTAGTGCCGCATTTGACACCACTGACCACACCATTTTGTTACAGAGACTGGAACATGGTTTTGGGATTAAAGGAACCACTTTGCATTGGTTTAAATCTTATCTGTCAGACAGATTCCAACTCGTTCATGTTAATGATGAATCATCTTTCTGCACAAAGGTTAGTTATGGAGTTCCACAGGGCTCTGTGTTAGGACCAATACTTTTCAATCTCTATATGTCACCTTAAGGCAAAATTATCATGAAACATTCCATAAACTTCCACTACTATGCAGATGATACCCAGCTCTATTTATGTGTAAAATCAGAAGATACTTACCAATTACTCAAACTTGAAGCATGTCTAAAAGACATAAAAACCTGGATGTCCTACAATTTCCTGCTTCTAAATTCAGACAAAACTGAAATTATTCTCTTTGGGCCTAAAAACATAAGAAAGATTCTGCTACTTTTACTTTACTTTACTTTAGATGAAATAACTTTGGCCTCCAGTACTGCGGTGAGGAACCTTGGAGTTATTTTTGACCAGGATTTGTCCTTTACCTCACATATAAAACAAATCTCTAGAACAGCCTTCTTCCACCTATGGAACATTGCTAAAATTAGAAGCATCCTGTCTCAAAGTGATGCCAAAAAACTAATCCATGTATTTGTTACTTCTAGGTTGGACTACTGTAATTCCCTACTTTGGGGGTGAAATAATAACTGTCTAAAAAGCCTTCAGTTAATCCAAAATGTCTAAATCTAGAATAGAGTTTAAAACCCTGCTTCTTACATACAAAGCTCTTAATGGTCAAGCTCCATCATATTTAAAAGATCTCATAGTTCTCTATCGACCGATTAGACCACTTGATCCCAGAATACAGGCCTACTTGTGGTTCCTAGATTTTGCAAAAGTAGAATGGGAGGCAGAGCCTTTAGCTATCAAGCTCCTCTCCTGTGGAACCAGCTTCCAATCCAGATTCGGGGGGCAGACACCATCTCTACTTTTAAGACTAGGCTTAAAACCTTCCTTTTTGATAAAGCTTATAGTTGAAACTGCTCACTCAACCTGAACTAGCTCCTACTTAAGATGCTATAGGTTTAGAGTGTTGGGGGATCCTGCGAGTGCAATGAGCTCCCCTCCTCTTTTTCTCTGTACATTTGTTTGTCACCCCTGTGTGCTATTAATTTTGTGTCCTACCAACCTGTATAATGTTTTGATGTTGCTTTTTGTTGTTGCTTTTGTTGCTCTTTTCTTTCCTCTCTTCACTTTCCACTCACCCCAACCGGTCAAGGCACATGGCCGCCCACCCTGAGCCTGGTTCTCCTGGAGGTTTCTTCCGTTAAAGGGAGCTTTTCTTCTCCACTGTTGCCTAGGGCTTGTTTAAGGGGGATTTGTTGGGTTGCTTCTACATATTTGCATAGTCTGGACTTTATTCTGTAAAGTGCCTTGATATGACTTTGTTGTAAATTGGCGCTATATAAATAAAGTTGATATGAATTAAACAAAACGTTTGCAATATGGCAGAAAATAAGCTCTGCACAAACAGAAATGTGATACTTCAGCTCATTGCCATCCCAGAAGTGTCAAAAAGCGTCACTTTGTCAAGTCCCTTTGTCAAGTCCCTTTGCACTACATGCTGACCCCTTGGCGGCGATGACTGACGCTCTAAGCTTTCAGTGTAGTTTAATGGAAACCTGAACGCTTCAATATTTGATGCTTAAAGAAACGGTGTACAATATCCAGTGGATCCAGAAAGTATTTACAGCACTTCACTTTTTCCACATTTCATTATGTTACATTCTTATTCCAAAATGGATCAAATTCTTTATTTTCCTCAAAGTAATTCCTCAATTCTACAAACCAACCCCGATAATGACAACGTGACAGAAGTTTGTTTGAAATATTTGCCAATATTTTTAAATATTTATTAAAATTGAGCTCTGGTGCAGCCTGTTTCCACTGATCATCATTAATCATCATCACTGATAATCATAAAGTCTAAGTAATTGTCTGTTGACCTCATGGACTGTATCAAGGCACATATCTGGGGAAGGGTACAGAAAAGTTTTTGCAGCATTGAAGGTCCCAATAATCACAGTGGGCTCCATCATGGAAATGGAACAGAAGAGGTTTGGAACCACCAGGACTGTTCCTAGAGCGCGCCGACTGGCCAAATTGAGTGATCGAGAGAGAAGGGCTTTAGTCAGGGAGGTGACCAAGAACTCGATGGTCTTTGAAAGAGCTCTACCATTTCTCTGTGAAGAGAGGAGAACCTTCCAGAAGAACAACCACCTCTGCTGCACTCCACTAATCAGGCCTTTATGGTAGAGTGGCCAGACAGAAACCACTCCTCAGTAAAAGGCACATGACAGCCACCTGAAGGACCCTGAAACCATGAGAAACTAAATTCTCTGGCAACAAAGATTAAACTCAAGTGTCATGTTTGGAGGAAACCAGTCACCACTCACCACCTGATCAATACCATCTCTACAGTGAAGCATGGTGGTGGCAGCATCATGCTATGGGGATGTCAGTAAACAATCGGGAGTAATTTTGCTTGCTGGCCAATTTACAAACCCAGGACCTGCAATGAGGGCAGAACACAGCTCACTAATTGTCTGAGTGGGTAAATTTTACAGTCAATTGAACTCCTGTGCACCTCAAATAGAGACGAGAAGATGCTGAACGTGCTCTGTCACCATCTGATGCACTGCAGCAGACTGCAACTTTTAATTGGCTCAGCAAAGTGAAGTGGCTGCACTCAGTCCAGGACCCTGGATTGTGTGTGGTAAATAAAGAGAGAGAGAGAATAAATAAAATTCATATCAAAAGTCAGTCAAGTGAGTAACAAAGTCGGTAGGTTGTAAAAAGAAAAAAAGACAATGTCAGGGTAGTGAGAGCTAAAGAGAACGTGATGTAATGTGTAGAAAGGAGGAGGGACATGAGGTCCCAGCAGAGACTGAGAGCAGAGGACTGATGAAGTGTGTGTCACACAGATAAAACTGTTGTATGACAGAGTTGTGGTCAGAAAGCTGCTACAGCTGCAGCTCTCTTCACATCTCTGATGATGGAGGTACATGATGGAGCAGAGCTCTGCTTTCCACAGCTCCTCAACACCTCCTGCAGGAAGCCAGTGATTTCTTGGTCTGAAGTTGTGTTTCTGCGTTTTCTGCTGTCTTCTGTCTCTGTCCTCACTGTGGCTCTAAACCTGCTCGTTATTATCTCGATCTCTCACTTCAGGCAGAGTTTTGTTTCTTATTAGCACCTTAACATTGTAAATGTTATTACTATGATGTTAGATTTTACTGAAAAAAGCGACTTTGAACCTTTACTTTGACATGTGAACAATGTTAAACATCAAAGTTTAAAATGTAAAACATACAGTATAATCTTATGTTTTAGTCATGTTAGATACTCAAACTACTTCATCTAGTACAATTGTAATTATACCTTATATCTTTAGACTTTTTGATTTTTCTGATGTGTATAACTGTATTCTCCTCTTCCTCCAGGCAGCTCAACAAACCTACCAACCTCCTCCTCCTCTCTCTGTCGGTCTCAGACTTCATCGTAGGCCTTGTGTTCATGCCTGGTGAAATCCTCAGGAAAACATCCTGCTGGTTTCTTGGTGACCGTATGTGTTCTCTGTATAAGTACATTATCACACTCACTACATCTGCCTCAGTTGGAAACATGGTTCTTATATCAGTCGATCGTTATGTGGCTATTTGTCACCCTCTGCATTATCCCACCAGAGTCACTGTGAGAAGAGTGAAACTTTGCAATTTTCTGTGTTGGTTCAGTTCAATTCTTTACAGAAGTCTCTTGATAAAAAATATAGTCTTTCAAAAACTCAATTATATGTCCTGTTATGGAGAGTGTGTTTTTCTTGTTGACTCTATTACAGGAGTCATTGATGTTTTTGTGAGCTTTATTATTCCAGTTACCGTCATCATAGTTCTGTATGTGAGAGTGTTTGTGGTGGCTGTGTCTCAGGCTCGTGCCATGCGCTCTCACATTACAGCTGTTACACTGCAGCATTCAGTGACTGTGACATCAAGAAAGTCTGAGCTGAAAGCAGCCAGGACTCTTGGAATTCTTATAGCTGTGTTTCTAATGTGTTTCTGTCCATTTTACTGTGTCTCTCTTGCAGGATCAAACTTGCTCAATACCTCATATGGAATCCTTGTGCTCTGCCTCTATTGTTTTAACCCCTGTCTAAACCCTCTGATCTATGCCTTGTTTTACAACTGGTTTAGAAGAGCTGTTAAACTCATTGTCACTCTTCAGATTCTGCAGCCTGGATCCTGTGAGGCCAATATACTGTAGAGAGACTTTGAGGGACTGAATTGAGACTGGCTGTATAGGAACACAACTGTAAATGGTAAATGGTCTGCACCTATATGCACTTTACACTGCTTCTCATTCACCTACTCACAATCACACACACACTCATACACTGATGGGGGAGCTGCTATGCAGCTGGCCAACACTCACCGGGAGCAACTAAGTTGGGGTTCAGTATCTTGCTCAAGGACACTTTGATATGTAACCGGAGGAACCGGGGGTTTAAGGTAAATGATTGTACATTTGATTGAAAATAGGTTTTCATGTCTTATTGTCTGAAGTATAAATAGTTTGTACTTTTAGGTAAAAATGCTTCATTCCTTAAACTACAGATGATAGATGACTATTAGAAGTGATCATTGATATTTAAGTGAATCCGTGTGTTGCTGTGCTCAGTGTTTGTAAAGTAATCTTTTCATTGCTGAAGTAACTGTTTGCTATAGTTTAAATATGCAGCTGTGGCTCAATGCGTTGAGCCTTAGGCTAGAATGCAGAGGTCTGCAGGATAGAATCCTAGCTAATGCACCAGGTGTGTCCCTGATGCTCAGCACTAGTCCCTGTGGTTGCCCACCATGGGTTAAATGCTAAATGTGTTCAACGATGACAATAAAGATTCTGTGTAATGATTTGAGCTACAGTGGCTCAGTCCGTGTAGATGTTTAAAACCAATCCCCTGTTTTCATGTATTCTGTGAATTGACCAACAAGACAGTTTACATGATGCATGATATAGACACAGTCCTTTCTCCTGGAAAACGATTTCTTCATAGCAAGTAACACTTCAACGACCAACACTGCACCACAAGAGTGTTGTTACACAAACAGCAGTTATAACTTTGGTATCATGACAACAATAATTCCAGTCATTTCTTGCACTTTGTGGAGACTCAATAAAGAAGAGAGAATCCCACTGTGTGGTCTTTCTATTTTCCTGAACAGTGCTTTGAATCGTCAGTAAATATTCTCAGTCATGCAGGTTTGGTTCTCTGAAGACTGAATCATGTCAACTGGACTTCTCGCCTCTCGGTTAGAAACCTTTGCTACTTATCCAAGCAGCTTCTTCAGTCTGAATGAAGTGGCCAGAGAACCCAGTTGTATCCTCCAGAGCAGACCTTTTTCCATCCTGGCCTCAATAGGCTTGTTAAGGTGGCAGGTGAGAACAGGGTGGAGTCATCAAGGTGTAATGATTATGTCCCTAACCCCTAAAACCCTTTGATGCAGATCATTAGGTGTGGGCCTCTGGGTGGATGTGTGAAGTGCTCTTGATCTTCCTGGGGATGGATGAAGGGGCAGCATGAAAAATGGGACACAGGTTGGGCCTGATTCCTCCTCCTCTGTCAAGAGAAGGATTCTCCATATGAACATAAATGGCTTCACATACTCCTCTCTCATACCATCTGTCTTCTCTGCCCAAAATGTGAACATTGTTATCCTCAAACATGAGCCTTAGTCCTTCTGGCTTAGCTACACTGCAGATTTTAGTCCTGGGGGGTTTCCCCAAAGAAATCTAAGCCTCTCAAGGGTCTGAGTCGTCATTTAAGTGAAGTGTAATTCCCTCCACAATGAGATAAAAGTAGTTCCATCTATCAAAGTTAATGCATCCCTACCTGATGACCTTTAGAGAGCAATGGAATTGTCAGTGGTCAAAGCTGTAGTCCTCCACTGAAGGTGGAGCTGGGGATGGAAGCTTCTTTTTGTAGCTTAGGCTTTGTCATGACTGACAGGCAGACTGAGCCCCAGGTGTGATACAGCCCATGTTACAAGAAAGTTTTTGTATTGAACGTTGTAGGTGGGTGTTGATGCTGCTTTTTAAAACTGTGTGATGTCTGACAGGGCTGCAAGATTCTTTAGTGGCCTCTTGAGGGAGAAGGTATAGAAGCAGTTACAGCCAGGGGGGGAGAAGCCATTGCAACGCCAATGGCTTCTCCCCCCCCCCCCAAGGTTTCCCTGTTAGTGAGTAAGAAAATGGTTATACAGAGGTGGAGTGAGATGGGAGCTGTTGTATTCATTGTCATGGTTGAGCTAATGCGAGATGGTGAGAGTTCCTTCGTCTCCTTATCTTCACTCACCAACACACCAAATTGTCAACAATGATAATCGTTTCAGTATCATTTACTCGTTTCGTTTACTTCCTTCTCCATGTTGGTGAGCCACCGATACCATTTGAAACATTGCAACAACTACATGCTTGTGATTCATGCAGTTATCCCCTGGGCACGGAGGAACCAAGATGCCGCGTTTGAAGAGCTGTTGTTGCATTAGAGAAGCATTTTGTGGCTAAAGTTAATGTGGTAGTGGACTCGCTGACAGACAGCAACCACAAAGGGCAGATGAAACTAGGTTTGAAAGCTTTAGCTGTGTTACTTCAATTTGTGCTAATAAAGAGTGAGATAGTATGTGACCAACAAAGTGCGAATGCTTATCTCAGTGCTGTGAACGAAAAGTTACTACTAGAAGAAAATGTCATGATGGACAGATTTGGTAATTCTACAACAATTCTACACTGGCCATCTGCCAGCGTGGCCCCAACTGTACCAGTATGAGGTCTGTCTGCATCCGAGCTGGTGAGTCCCCTAGTGGTAGTGCGAGCTTGGGAGGCAGACATGCTCTCTACTTTTAAGTCTGGGCTTAAAAACCTTTTGATAAACCTTTTAGTCAGAGCTGGCTCAGTCACTCTGAGCTCTCAGGGCCAACATACAGATGTCTTCAATCTACTGCAAAATGAATTAGACTTACTGCTAAAACAGGAAGCTAAGTTGTATTTGGAAAAGAAACAAAAGAAAACAACGAAGGCAGGGTGGTAAGGCCCAACGAGAATACAATGAGAATGATGTGACGAAGGTCCCAGCAGAGACTGAGAGCAGAGGACTGATGAAGTGTGTGTCACACAGATAAAACTGTTGTATGACAGAGTTGTGGTCAGAAAGCTGCTACAGCTGCAGCTCTCTTCACATCTCTGATGATGGAGGTACATGATGGAGCAGAGCTCTGCTTTCCACAGCTCCTCAACACCTCCTGCAGGAAGCCACTGATTTCTTGGTCTGACGCTGTGATTCTGCCTTTTCTTATGTCTCCTGTCTCTGTCCTCACTGTGGCTCTAAACCTGCTTGTCGTTATCTCAATCTCTCACTTCAGGCAGAGTTTTGTTTCTTATTAGCACCTTAACATTGTAAATGTTATTAGTATGATGTTAGATTTTACAGAAAAAAGTGACTTTGAACCTTTACTTGTTAAACATCAAAGCTTAAAATGTAAAACATACAGTATAATCTTATGTTTTAGTCATGTTAGATACTCAAACTACTTCATCTAGTACAATTGTAATTATACCTTATATCATTAGACTTTTTGATTTTTCTGATGTGTATAACTTTATTCTCCTCTTCCTCCAGGCAGCTCAACAAACCCACCAACCTCCTCCTCCTCTCTCTGTCGGTCTCAGACTTCATCGTAGGCCTTGTGTTCATGCCTGGTGAAATCCTCAGAAAAACATCCTGCTGGTTTCTTGGTGACCGTATGTGTTCTCTGTATAAGTACATTATCACACTCACTACATCTGCCTCAGTTGGAAACATGGTTCTTATATCAGTTGATCGTTATTTGGCTATTTGTGACCCTCTGCATTATCCCACCAGAGTCACTGTGAGAAGAGTGAAACTTTGCAATTTTCTGTGTTGGCTCTGTTCAAACCTCTACAGCAGTTTCTTTGTAACAAATAACCCATTTCAGAAAGACGTATATGTTTCTTGCTTGGGAAAATGTGTGTTTTTCATTGACTACACTTTAGGAACTGTTGATATTTTTGTGACCTTTATTATTCCAGTTACTGTCATCATCGTTCTGAATCTGAGAGTGTTTGTGGTGGCTGTGTCTCAGGCTCGTGCCATGCGCTCTCACATTACAGCTGTTACACTGCAGCATTCAGTGACTGTGACATCAAGAAAGTCTGAGCTGAAAGCAGCCAGGACTCTTGGTGTTCTTGTAGCTGTGTTTCTAATGTGTTTCTGTCCATTTTACTGTGTCTGTTTTGCAGGATCAAACTTGCTCAATACCTCATATGGAATCCTTGTGCTCTGCCTCTATTGTTTTAACCCCTGTCTAAACCCTCTGATCTATGCCTTGTTTTACAACTGGTTTAGAAGAGCTGTTAAACTAATTGTTACTCTTCAGATTCTGCAGCCTGGATCCTGTGAGGCCAACGTCCTGTAGAGAGACTGAAATGAGACCTGTAGAAAATACACAGCATGTACAGGATTGTATGATTTTATTTCTTATTGACTGCAATATATAGCTATTAAAATAACATTTTCAGTTTAAGAGTCTGCAAACCGGTTTTCATAGGTTTGCTGCTGCTCACAGTCATAAACATACTTTTCAATGAACTGCTTGATTTTCATATAATCTGTGAACTGACATACAGTTAACAAGGAAATATTTTAATTGTTTTAGTACCACATCCAGGTAAATCACCTATTTCCTATTCCAGCTAATTTACTACTTTTCACTTAATTCCTAAAACGACTTCAAATTGTTTTCAGTTCATACAAGTCTTTACATGGCCCTGGTTGCCATGTAGAGCATTTATAAAACGGATAGAATCAATCTTAGATAGAAGACGTTGGGGGTCAGTAAATAATTAAGCCTTTACAAAACTTACTTTACTGTCACAATCACAATCACAATAATTTTGTTTAATATTGTATTTACTACTATTTAAGTCCACGTTTTGGTCTGTATTTTTTGATTATGTTGTGGTGGGAGGCTGGATGTAAGTAAGTGGGGGTTTCCTATACATGTGCAACACATAGAGACACATAGAGAGACTTTGTTAGAGACACTAGGTTAAGAGGTTGGTATCACATTGTACTTTTTAAATGGAAGCTGTTTGTAGACAGCCAGGCTTTTGTTTTAACCTGTTTCCTTATTCGTGCTGTAGGTAAAAGCAGATAGGCCCAATAAAACACGGTGTTGGTAGAAATTTAATTGAGTTAGGGATCAATGACAACCCTGTTATAGCTGAAGTTGATGTTTCTGTTTAAGATGCTCCTGCTCTTGCTGGAGCCCATGTTTCTGCGGTTCTGACTGACAGGACTGGAGCAACAGTTGCACTGGCTACACTTCTTACTTTTCTGCCCTGGACTTTTTACCTGTTTTGGTTGATCTGTGTTTTTGCCCCCTCTTCCCACAGCCCACTATGGGGTGGGGGAAGTAATAGTAACTAAACTATAAAACTATTGATTACAATTAGCAGATGCCTTTATCTAAAGCCATGTACAACTAAGTATCAGACACTAGGGACAATTGTGGGGTTCAGTGTTTTGACCAGGGACATTTCGACATGTAGCCAGGAGGACCAGGCATTAACCCACTGACCCCATGGTTCATAGCCAACTGCTCTTCCAACTGAGTTACAGCCACCCCAATGATAAATTAAATAATATTAAAGCCTTTCATATTTGTTGTTTTTTTTCTGCCCACCTCAGGTGCAGAGATTTCATTTGAAATAACCTCTGCAGAGCATTTATACAGGACTTGCTGTTTGTGTTTGTACTCAGCAACTGACACATTGTGACATCTTAATTTTAACAAGTACGTTTCTCACTCAGTGTACTATAGTTTATAGTTATCCTTAAATCCTAAGACTCAAGAGTAGATTCTGTTGGAGTTGAAGTCTGTTTACCTGCAGATGTACTTTTCCCCATAATTTAATCTGAACCACCTCTAACCAAGTAGATCTGATGGAATACAACCATTGTGATCTAACAGTCCATAACATTAGTCGGATTCCCTGCCTCTTACCTGGCTTACTAGATATAATGCAGCAAGAGAAGCACCCACACATTTCTGCCAAGCCCAACTGCACTTCTTAAACAGTCTCGTCAAAATAAGACTTAACATGAAACACTTTGCAGTTTGTACACAAGCCACTTTGGGTGTGAACACTAAAAAAATTAGATGCTTCATCGGTTGTTATACATATAAATGTTACAAAGAAAACAGTGTTCTGCCATTAACCCATCCCACTGGGGGGAGCAGTGGCCAGCCACAGGCCCCAGGGAGCTAGCAAGAACATTATATATAGACTTTGTGCATGAGCTGCACAAAGTCTTGGGAAATGACAAATGTCTTGGGATTTGAACCAAAATATCACTCTGCCCATTGAGGCACCAAGCCACTAGAAAGGTAAATCACCCGAATAGTACAACCTAACGAATCGCAATTGTAATTCTTGTTGTTTCACTCTTTTGGCTCTTCTTCTATGGTAATACAGTTGCCTGATTGTGTGACAGGATGCTAACAGGCTTAGCTAGCAGGTGAACCATCTTGTTGTGTATAATCTTCCCTATACTGCATCTACTGAGTTTGTGACAACATAACACAGTTATATTTGAATCACGTGGAGCCACGTTCCATTAGCCGCAGCTCCTACCAAACATGAGATGCAAAGTGTACACAAGTGAAACTAAGTGAACCTAGATAGACTGTGATCACAAAAAAGAGTGCTGTAGGAGGGAAATATTTTTGTAGGCCAACCCTGAAATTTGCATCTCCCTGGTTCCTTAAACTTAAAAAACTTTGTCTTGATCCAGGTGATTTTGCGAACTATAGACCAATATCCATTCTCCTGTTTATTTGTAGTTGCAAAACAATTATGTGATCACTTTCATAGGAATAATTAGTATGAAGACTTTCAGTCAGGATTTAGAGTTCATCATAGTACAGAAACAGCACTGGTAAAGGTCACCAACGATCTTCTTTTGGGATCAGATAATGGACTTGTGTCCACACTCGTCCTACTGGACCTTAGTGCCGCATTTGACACCACTGACCACACCATTTTGTTACAGAGACTGGAACATGGTTTTGGGATTAAAGGAACCACTTTGCATTGGTTTAAATCTTATCTGTCAGACAGATTCCAACTTGTTCATGTTAATGATGAATCATCTTTCTGCACAAAGGTTAGTTATGGAGTTCCACAGGGCTCTGTGTTAGGACCAATACTTTTCAATCTCTATATGTCACCTTAAGGCAAAATTATCATGAAACATTCCATAAACTTCCACTACTATGCAGATGATACCCAGCTCTATTTATGTGTAAAATCAGAAGATACTTACCAATTACTCAAACTTGAAGCATGTTTAAAAGACATAAAAACCTGGATGTCCTACAATTTCCTGCTTCTAAATTCAGACAAAACTGAAATTATTCTCTTTGGGCCTAAAACATAAGAAAGATTCTGCTACTTTTACTTTACTTTACTTTAGATGAAATAACTTTGGCCTCCAGTACTGCGGTGAGGAACCTTGGAGTTATTTTTGACCAGGATTTGTCCTTTACCTCACATATAAAACAAATCTCTAGAACAGCCTTCTTCCACCTATGGAACATTGCTAAAATTAGAAGCGTCCTGTCTCAAAGTGATGCCAAAAAACTAGTGTATGTATTTGTTACTTCTAGGTTGGACTACTGTAATTCCCTACTTTGGGGGTGAAATAATAACTGTCTAAAAAGCCTTCAGTTAATCCAAAATGTTGCAGTAAGAGAGATCATATTTCACCTTCACTAGCTTCTCTCTCTACTTTTAAGACTAGGCTTAAAACCTTCCTTTTTGATAAAGCTTATAGTTGAAACTGCTCACTCAACCTGAACTAGCTCCTACTTAAGATGCTATAGGTTTAGAGTGTTGGGGGATCCTGCGAGTGCAATCAGCTCCCCTCCTCTTTTTCTCTGTACATTTGTTTGTCACCCCTGCGTGCTATTAATTTTGTGTCCTACCAACCTGTATAATGTTTTGTTGTTGCTTTTTGTTGTTGCTTTTGTTGTTTTTTGTAAAATATTTTTTTTTGTCAATATTTATTAAAATTGAGCTCTGGTGCAGCCTGTTTCCACTGATCATCATTGATCATCATCACTGATAATCATAAAGTCTAAGTAATTGTCTGTTGACCTCATGGACTGTATCAAGGCACATATCTGGGGAAGGGTACAGAAAAGTTTTTGCAGCATTGAAGGTCCCAATAATCACAGTGGGCTCCATCATGGAAATGGAATGGAAGAGGTTTGGAACCACCAGTACTGTTCCTAGAGCGCGCCGACTGGCCAAATTGAGTGATCGAGAGAGAAGGGCTTTAGTCAGGGAGGTGACCAAGAACTCGATGGTCTTTGAAAGAGCTCTACCATTTCTCTGTGAAGAGAGGAGAACCTTCCAGAAGAACAACCACCTCTGCTGCACTCCACTAATCAGGCCTTTATGGTAGAGTGGCCAGACAGAAACCACTCCTCAGTAAAAGGCACATGACAGCCACCTGAAGGACCCTGAAACCATGAGAAACTAAATTCTCTGGCAACAAAGATTAAACTCAAGTGTCATGTTTGGAGGAAACCAGTCACCACTCACCACCTGATCAAGTCAAGTCAAGTCAAGTCAAGTGGCTTTTATTGTCATTTCTACTATACACAGTGGTACACAGTACACAGTAGAAACGAGATAACGTTCCTCCAAGAACCAAGGTGCTACAAACAACACAAGCTATAATAAAGTGCATCGAGTGCAACCAAGTGCAAACAGTGCAGACGAAAAAACAGTACAGACGTACAGTGTAGACAGACAACACAAGTAACACAGGACAGGACACAAGACACAAGACCCAAGACAGTGCCGACCAGTAAACCTACTGTATACTATTTTACAGTACAGTACAGTTCAGTTAAGTGTGCTAGGGGTGTTAAAAAAAAAAGAGCAGCATGTAAACGGTATAGTGCATTTAAATGTCCAGCATGTAAAAAAAGTGCAATTGCATTGGAATGTGAAAAAAAAAAAAAAAAGCAGCAGGTAAACAGTGTAGTGCAGTAAATGTAGAATGATAAAAGTAAATAAATAATAAATAAGTGGTGGTGGAATGAGATGAGTAGTGAGTGATGAGAATGTGCTGAGTTCGGTTTGCAGTGTGTTTAAGTTCTATTTCAGTTCTGTGTGTTGAGGAGCCTGATGGCTTGTGGGAAAAAACTGTTGCATAGTCTGGATGTGGTGGCCCGAATGCTTCGGAACCTCTTTCCTGATGGCAGGAGTGTGAAGAGTGTGTGTGATGGGTGTGTGGGGTCGTCCACAATGCTGTTGGCTTTGCGGATGCAGCGTGTGGTGTAAATGTGCATGATAGAGGGCAGAGAGACTCCGATGATCTTCTCAGCTGTCCTCACTATCCTCTGTAGGGTCTTGCAATCCGCGACGGTGCAGTTCCCAAACCAGGCAGTGATGCAGCTGCTCAGGATGCTCTCAATGGTCCCTCTGTAGAACATGGTCAGGATGGGGGGAGGGAGATGGGCTTTCCTCAGCCTTCTCAGGAAGTAGAGACGCTGCTGGGCCTTCTTGGTGATGGAGCTGGTGTTGACTGACCAGGTGAGGTTGTCCGCCAGATGAACACCAAGGAATTTGGTGCTCTTGACTATCTCCACTGAGGATCCATCGATGAACAATGGAGAATGGTCACCCTGTGCTCTCCTGAAGTCCACAACCATCTCTTTAGTTTTGTCAACGTTCAGAGACAGGTTGTTTGCTCCACACCAGGCTGTTAATCGTTGCACCTCCTCTCTGTAGGCTGACTCGTCGTTCTTGCTGATTAGACCCACCACGGTCGTGTCATCAGCAAACTTGACTATGTGGTTTGAGCTGTGCATTGCTACACAGTCGTGCGTCAGCAGAGTGAACAGCAGAGGGCTGAGCACACAGCCCTGAGGGGCTCCAGTGCTCAGTGTGGTGGTGCTGGAGATGTTGTTCCCGATCCGGACTGACTGGGGTCTCCCAGTCAGGAAGTCCAGAATCCAGTTGCAGAGGGAGGTGTTCAGGCCCAGTATGCTCAATTTCTCGGTCAGGTGCTGAGGGATGATTGTGTTGAATGCTGAGCTGAAGTCAATGAACAGCATTCGTACGTATGAGTCCTTACTGTCCAGGTGGGTGAGGGCCAGATGGAGGGTCGTGGAGATGGCATCGTCCGTGGAACGATTTGGACGATATGCAAACTGCATGGGGTCCAGGGAGGTTGGGAGTTGGGTCTTAATGTGCCTCATGACAAGCCTCTCGAAGCACTTCATCACGATGGGTGTGAGCGCGAAGGGACGGTAGTCATTGAGGCAGGAGACAGTAGACTTCTTAGGCACAGGCACGATGGTCGTTGCAATACCATCTCTACAGTGAAGCATGGTGGTGGCAGCATCATGCTATGGGGATGTCAGTAAACACTCGGGAGTCTTTTTGCTTGCTGGCCAATTTACAAACCCAGGACCTGCAATGAGGGCAGAACACCAGCTCACTAATTGTCTGAGTTGTAAATTTTAAAGTCAATTGAACTCCTGTGCACCTCAAATAGAGACGAGAAGATGCTGAACGTGCTCTGTCACCATCTGATGCACTGCAGCAGACTGCAACTTTTAATTGGCTCAGCAAAGTGAAGTGGCTGCACTCAGTCCAGGACCCTGGATTGTGTGTGGTAAATAACAAAAAAGAGAGAGAAAATAAAGAAGATTCATATCAAAAGTCTTTCAAGTGAGTAACAAAGTGGGTAGGTTGTAAAAAGGAAAAGAGACAATGTCAGGGTAGTGAGGGCTAAAGAGAACGTGATGTAATGTGTAGAGAGGAGGAGGAGGGACATGAGGTCCCAGCAGAGACTGAGAGCAGAGGACTGATGAAGTGTGTGTCACACAGATAAAACTGTTGTATGACAGAGTTGTGGTCAGAAAGCTGCAACAGCTGCAGCTCTCTTCACATCTCTGATGATGGAGGTACATGATGGAGCAGAGCTCTGCTTTCCACAGCTCCTCAACACCTCCTGCAGGAAGCCACTGATTTCTTGGTCTGATGCTGTGTTTCTCTGCTTTCTGCTGTCTTCTGTCTCCGTCCTCACTGTGGCTCTAAACCTGCTCGTCATCATCTCGATCTCTCACTTCAGGCAGAGTTTCACGTCTCATTAGAAGCAGACAGTTTTAACTTTTATAAGCATGCATTGCAGATTTGAAAAAGCAATTGTCATTAAGTATACTTATACACTGTCCCTTACACACATAAAATAAATGTTAAGTATATGTTAATTGATAATTACATTTATTTCATTTTGTCAAATTTTTGCTAATATTTTAATTATACTTTCCATCCAGGCAGCTCCACAAACCCACCAACTTCCTCCTCCTCTCTCTGTCGATCTCAGACTTCATCGTAGGCCTTGTGTTCATGCCTGGTGAAATCCTCCGAAAAACATCCTGCTGGTATCTCGGTAACTTCATGTGTTCGCTCTATATGTATTTTACTATACTCTCTATTTGTGTGTCAGTTGGGAACATAGTTCTTATTTCAATTGACCGACATATGGCTATTTGTGACCCTCTGCATTATCCCACCAGAGTCACTGTGAGAAGAGCAAGAGTTTGCATTTTGCTGTGTTGGTTCTGTTCCATTTTCTACAGCAGCCTCTTTGTAAAGAATGACCCAAATCAAAAAGACAGGGCAACTTCCTGCTATGGAAAATGTTTGTTTCAAACTGACTACATTTTAGGAACTGTAGATGTTTTTGTGACCTTTATTATTCCAGTTACCGTCATCGTAGTTCTGTATGTGAGAGTGTTTGTGGTGGCTGTGTCTCAGGCTCGTGCCATGCGCTCTCACATTACAGCTGTTACACTGCAGCATTCAGTGACTGTGACATCAAGAAAGTCTGAGCTGAAAGCAGCCAGGACTCTTGGTGTTCTTGTAGCTGTGTTTCTATTATGTTTCTGTCCTTTTTACTGTCTCTCTCTGGCAGGACCGAACATACTCAGAACTTCATACGGAATCCTTGTGCTCTGTCTAATTTGTTTTAACTCCTGTCTAAACCCTCTGATTTATGCCTTGTTCTACCCCTGGTTTAGAAGAGCTGTTAAACTGATTGTCACTCTTCAGATTCTGCAGCATGGATCCTGTGAGGCCAACGTACTGTAGAGAGCCTGTGAGAGACTGAAACAAGGCCTGTTATAAACAGAAATATAAGTATAAAATGAGTGAAAATTGGTAGAAATTAGTTTGTAGGATCATAGTAAAATTAGTGTATTTGGAACATAACTTTAAAGATCAGGTGATATAGGACTATTAAAATATAGTTATTTTAGGGACTCTGCATGTTGCTGTGCTCGGTTTCAATTTAATAGCTCGATGCACTAAAGTATTTTTTTCATTGTTAAATTAACTCTTTACTGTAATTGTAATATGCTGCTAATAGAAAAATGACTCTGGAAACCCAGTGTCAGGTTCCAATATTAAACTTGTCTTTTAATTTTTTTGCCAATCCTGAGGATTAATGACAAGTTCTTAGAATTCTTCATATTCAGCTATTACCCACAAAGGTTTTGTTTTACAGGTAGTCACACACAGGTAACCACTGTGTCGGTGCTGTTCAATCACCTACTTTCATTTCATTTGTGAAGTGATAAACGTGACCATTTACACTATGCTTTAAAAAAAAAAAACCAAAAAAAAACGCCTCTTTTTCCTGGAAAACATTTTCTTCATAGCAAAGGAACATTTTAGCACAACAACCAACACTGTATATAACATCATCACACAATAGTACAAAGTCCAGTTACTAAAGTCAAGTCAAAAAACAGAAAATCATTTTAATTCTGAAGTGGAATTATAAGAGATAATTTCATTAAAATAAAAAGACATAAATGTGAAGGTCAATATGAAAAGCACAGAAATCACTAACATTAAATCAGATATGTGTTAACAAATGCCTCAGGTTAGGTCAAACCAAGAGAGCAGTAAACACTGACATATTTCTTATTATCACTGAGTTGTCATGATCCAATTTCTTTTTTTGTCATTAACATAACTTGCTCCTGAGTTGCAGACATAAATAAGGCACAAACAAACAAAAGTCACTACACAGGTAAACACACAAGGGGAAGTGTAAGGAAATTAACAGACCAACTAAACTAACGGGACACGGATAAACAAAACTGCAAACAGGAATGTCACCAAACAGGGTCCAGAATACAAAGTCCAGAAAGAAACAAGAGTCCAGAATACAAGAGTCCATGAAACACACATTCAGCTTTACCTGGAGTCCAGAGTCTACTGTGGGGTTGGTGAGGGGTAATATCGACGGCAATGACGACGGCAATGACGACGGTAACAACGACGAGGATCTGGCAGGGGAGTGAGGGGAAGACTGAACTTAAATCAAGGAGGGAAAAATAAAGCAGGTGCAAACAAAGAGAGACAACGAGGGTAAAGCCGGGCAAATGAACCAGGGACAGGAAGTAAGGAGAAGGGGACACAAAATAAAAGTCCAAAAGCCGGAAGTACACTGTGACCCTGACACTCTCAGTGTCAGCTTCAGTTTACTTAATGTTTCCTTGCACAGTGTTGAGCTCTACAGCCAATTGTTTTGGGCTGAACCAGCCTGAAAGTGAAGACTTGCTCGGTAACCTAGCTCGTCGGCCTTGGACCTGGTTTTCTGCTTGCCCCAAGTCTGTAACCTTGCTCTGGTATCTGCCTGGTTTTACTAAGTTTGCTTCATTTGGATTCAGTCTCTGCCCTATCTGCCCAAGCTAACTGGCCTGGAGTTGACTATTGACACTGGATTCAGAGCATGATCAGTCAGTGGAATGAGCTTGCTCTTTACAATGCTTTTACGAACGTTAATCAGATTTCCTTAAAGATGAGCTAGATTTGGAGGACCATATAAACAGTGGTTCTGAGTGCACTCCAGAGAATGAACACCACCAGATTTAATTTTGGATAAAGTAAGTTAAAAGTCCGTCAGCTAGTTTCCTACTGTAAACTGATAATGTGAAACCCCCTGTTCTCTTTCACAAATGCAGTACATGTCAGAGTCACTGAAGATGACACCACCACCTCCACACTCAGCACTTCCACCCTGTTCTCTAACTCTATTGGGCTTCAAATCTGCAGTAAACTAGGGTGACTTCATTCCATCTTTCGCTACACAGTCAGCTATTCGGCTACTGGCACTTACAGAAGCCCTGATCACCCCACAGAACATGTCCACGGCAGCTTTCATATCCACCTAGACAAACCCAAGGTTGCTGATGTCCTTGCATTTCTGAGCACGTTTGAGCCGAAATGGATCCCCACCAAACTCCCACCTACAGAGTTGGCAACCACTTGGACCGCATTGTCACACAAAACTGCATCATAGGCAACATCTCAGTTCTCCTCTAAATTTGTCAAATCACTTCTTTATTCAGCTCACTGTCTTACTCCCCAGACCTTTCCATATTTCATCGTTTACTGGGGCTACCAGCACAAATAAACCCCTCCAGATGATCCAAAATGCAGCAGCATGTTTCATGTTTGATCAGACAAGAGGACACCTAATACTGTTCACATCCCCACACTCCCTACAATCCCTCCCACCCACTGTGCTCTGACAACAAATGGCATCTGATGGTCCCTACACCAAACAGCAAAAGATCCCAGGTAAAGCTATTCAGTCTTGGAGTTTTATCATCAGGCTGAACTTCAGTCTCCTACTGTCAGAGCAGGCTTTTCAAAATACTGTGGTAGAAGACCTGTTCCCATACCAGGGTCAGAAGTTATTAAAGTGATTGCTGGCTCAGTTTTCAACTCCCACTCCCTCCTAGCTGCACGTCAATGTCTCCTTGGGCAAAATGCTCAACACCAATTTCCTCTCTGTGGGTCAGGTGAGCACTTTGCGTCGCATCCAGCCTTTTGTGTATATAGTGCCTTGCAAAAGTATTCATACCCCTTGAACGTTCTGTCACGTTACAACCACAAACTGAAAACCTGGAAAACTTGAAAAACACTGAGGTTAATCAAACTGAATCCAAAGTAGCAATGAGACAAAGAACAACTCAAAGCCTCCAGAGAGGAATAATCACCAGATAACAATAATCTTTAGTCTTGCACAAAAATTTGACTGTGTGTGATGTGCAGAGCTGTGACAACTACAGAGGAATAAAGCTGATGAGCCAAAAAATGAAGTTGTGGGAAAGAGTAGTGGAAGCTCGGCTAAGGGCAGAGGTGAACATTTGTGAGCAGCAATATGGTTTCATGCCTAGAAAGAGAACAACAGATGCAGTATTTGCTTTGAGGAAGCTGATGGAGAAGTACAGAGAAGGTCAGAGGGAGTTGACTGAGGTCAGTTGATGGAGTTGGGTTGTGATGGACCTGTAACCCCTGATAAATCTCATTTGTGGTTCTCAGGAGTTTTCCAGGTTCTAACTGCTTCTAACTTGCCCAGATCCATAAAAATGTTGTTGGTGGATAGTACAAATCCCAAAATTTTGGGGGCATGAAACTCACTTCCATAATGAAGAGCTGAGCAGGCGTTGCAGGACTGTCTCAGAGCGGGAAACGATAAAGAATCATCAAGATAAATGGACACAAACTTGTTCAGCATATCTCCCAGAACATCATTGACTAGATTTCGTGCCCAAATGGCAAGACGAGGTAATCATATTGTCCAGCAGGCATGTTGAATCCAATCTTCTTTTCATCTCCCTCCTTGATCTGAACCAGATGATATGCATTGCGTAGATCCAGCTAAGTGTAGATAGTAGAAAGCAGATGATATCAAAGGTAAATCCCTCTGTTGTGGAGAACTACCCACCTGTCTCCCTTCTTCCATTTCTGGCCAAGACAATGGAACGAGCAGTCTTCAATCAACTCTCAGACTTTCTTTTCAAGAACAACCTCCTCGCTTCAAGAGGTGTCACTCCAAAGAAACTGCACTCCTGACTGTCGTAGAATATCTTCGAGCTGCAAAAGCCACAAGTCAGTCTTCTGTCTTAATCCTACTTGATCTATCAGATCCTCTTGTCCACACTCTCAGACTTAGGCATCAGCTGGATCAGCTCTAGACTGGCTTCGTTCTTACCTGTCGGGACAAACCTTCAAGTTATCCTGGCAGGGGCATCTTTCTCACTCCCATAGTCTCTCCACCGGTGTGCTGCAGGGCTCAGTTCTTGGTCCTTTTCATTTTTCTGTCTGTACTTTATCCTTAGGTGCCATCATTCACTCACATGGTCTTTCCTATCACTGCTACGCTGATGACACAATCTTCCTGTCCTTTCCACTGGACGACCCCACTGTCTCATCGCGCATTTCTGCCTGTCTCTCGGACATCTCAGCCTGGATGAGACAGAGACAACTTCAGCTCAACCTCTTCAAGACCGAAGTCCTTGTCTTCCCAGCCAGACTATCGACACAACACACCATCAGCATAACCATTAGATCTACAGTGATTGTCCCCACTAAGTCGGCCAAAAATCTGGGGGTCATCATCGACGACCAACTGAGTTTTAAGAACCACATCTCCTCAGTCTCTAGGGCACCAGATTTGCTCTCTACAACATCAGGAAGATCAGACCCTACATCACAGAATATAAAACCAACTCATTGTACAGGCGCTGGTCATATCTCGTCTTTATTACTGCAACGCTTTGTTGATGGGGTTACCAGTATCCACAATCAAACCCTTGCAGATGATCCAAAACGCAGCAGCTCGCCTCATTTTTAATCAGCCAAAAAAGACCCATGTCACACCACTTTTTAGATCTCTACACTGGCTTCCTGTAGCTGCTCGCATCAGGTTCAAAGCTCTGTCTCTTGCTCACAGGGTGGTTAACCCGACAGCTCCTGCTTACCTCAACTCACTCTGTCACGGCTGTGAGTCTTAGTCTTGTTGCCTTGGTGATTGGTACTTCCTCACTCTGTTTTCCTCTCCCCTCGCTGCCGATCTGCAATTAGTCTCATGCCGCTCACCTGTTGCATCCCTTTATATACTCCGCTCACCTGTCACTCCCTGGCAGATCGTCTTTCAGACTGCCTCGGTGAATAGTCAGTCTCTGATCCTGAAAATCCGCACCTAAGAGAATAAGGTCTTGTTCTAGTTTATGTTTGTTTTTCTCTCGGGAATTCCTTTGCTAATTTTCAAATAACCTATCCCTCTGTTGCTACTTTGTTTGCTCACTGCCAGCGTTTAATTTGCTACTTTGTTTGCTCGCTAACAACGATTGAGGAAATTATTATTCTGTTGCTACTTTGTGTTGCTCATTGCTTAATTTCAGCATCTGTTTTGATTCTTTTAGCACTAGTTATTGAACTACTTTTTTTTTTCCCTCCTACTTGGGATTCTTTTGTTTTTGGAACAAGCGTCTTTGTGTTTACCTTTTTGGGCAGGGTTTGAGTTGGAGTCCGCTCCCCTGAACTTTTTCTTTGCTACTTGTGTTCTGTTTATGTTGGTACTTTGCTCGAGTCTGCCTGTTTTGCTCCCTGGTTGTTTTTCTGCCTGCGGCCTTAAGTTCAGCCCTTCCTCCTGTTCTGGTCTCCTGCCCAACCTGGTCTCCGCTCTACTTCAAACCTCCACCCGCAGTAAGATATCTGGTTCTCCCAATATATTCCCCGTGCCATAGTTTGTCATTCACCTCTGTCTCCTTTTCCCCTCAGAGTTCCCAACCGTCTCCTGGCCATCCCCGCCTTCCTCTCCGGTCCCGAGTCCCCTTCTCCGCTTAACTTAAATAAACTGTTTGCCTTCCAAGTCCTCTGTGATCTGCTCATTTCTGGGTCCAATTCATACTTAATTTTAAGGCGTGATAGTACGATCTGGCCAAAAATTATGGACCCTGCAGACACGGGGATTTGGAAGAGTCGGGTAGAGGGCACCCTGGTGCAGCACGAGGTTGACATGGCTGGTATTAGAGCCAACGTACGTGAGTTGCAGGAATTTTCCTCCCTTTCAGTCTCTGCCACTCCTCCTCTTTCCGAACCTGTCCCGTCTCCCCGGGAGCCGTGGGTTGCTCCTCCGGAACCCTACTCGGGGGATCCTAAGACCTGTAGGGCATTTTTAGTAAAATGTAGGCTCCAGTTCGAGATGCGGCCCTCTCTTTACCCCTCCGACCACTCCCGCGTTGCTTATGCCGTTGCCTTGCTTACAGGCTGGGCGGGCATTTGGGGTACGACCGAGTGGGTGAGGGGTTCCACGGCCACATCTTCATTTGATCGTTTTGCTGAGAAGCTACTCAGAGTATTTGGCCCAATAAAATCTGAGCGAGATGCCTCACGTAGATTGTCCAAGCTCTCGCAGGGAAAGGGGTCTGTAGCGGAATACGCCATAGAGTTCGGCACCTTTGCAGCGGACTGCTCTTGGAATGAGCCAGCCTTAGTCGAAAGATTTTACCAAGGGTTGTCAGAGTACCTAAAAGATCAACTGTCTTTTCGAGAGCTCCCTGGCACCCTTAATGACCTAATAGATCTTTGCACCCGCGTTGATTACCGTATCCGTGAACGTAGACCACAAGTCAGAGATTCCTTTTTCCACCCGCGTTCCTCTAGGCCCCCCGTCTCCTCCTCTGACGATTTCTCTCCGCCTCCTGGCCAGGGTTCCTCCGAACCCATCCAGATAGGGAGGGCGCGTCTCCCCCCTGAGGAGAGAGAGAGAGGTTTTCTGAACAATTTGTGTTTGTATTGCGGGCGTTATGGCCACAAGGTGGCTTCATGCCCAGTAAAAGGAGGGGCTTAGCAGGGAAAGGGGGGCACCTACTGAGCCATACGCATTCTAATTTACCTTCAGCCCCCCGACCACATCTACCCGTTACATTGCAGTTCGCAGGCCGCTCAGTTTCCCTCGCTGCCCTTATCGATTCCGGAGCGGACACAGAGTTCATGGATGAACAGCTGGCTCGTCAGTTGGGTCTGGCTCTTATTCCCCACACGAGACCCATCACCATTCGAGCTTTAGACGGCCACCCCCTAAACTCTAGTTCCCTGCATACAGCTCCCCTACAGTTAATCATTGAAAACCACTGTGAAAAGATCTCTTATCAAATTATCCGCTCTCCCCAGCAGCCCCTCATCCTGGGGTCCACATGGTTATCTCGACACAATCCCCACATAGACTGGCTGACGGGGCGGGTCTTCTGTTGGGGTACATCTTGCTCCAGCTTGTGTCTTAGACAGGCCGTTCCCCCTGTTCGTTGCCCAGTTATCACTCCCCCTACCATAGACCTCACTAAGATTCCCAAGGTCTATCATGACCTCAAGTCCGTTTTTTGTAAGGAAAGAGCCACATCACTTCCCCCTCATCGCCCCTATGACTGCTCCATCGAGCTGCTTCCAGGAACCATGCCCCCACGGGGCCGATTGTATTCGCTCTCGGGGCCAGAGCGCGAGGCTATGGAAACTTATATTAATGAGTCGCTAGCTGCTGGTCTCATTCGCCCCTCATCCTCTCCGGCGGGAGCGGGTTTCTTCTTTGTGGATAAGAAGGATGGGGGGCTCCGCCCCTGTATAGATTATCGCGGCCTCAATCTGATTACCATTCACAACCGCTACCCTCTCCTTCTTATCTCTTCTGTCTTTGAATTATTACAGGGGGCCAAGGTGTTCACCAAACTAGACCTTAGGAACGCCTACCACCTGGTTCGCATCTGGGAGGGGGACGAGTGGAAGACGGCTTTTAACACCCCGGCCGGTCATTTCGAGTACTTGGTCATGCCTTTCGGCCTGACCAACGCACCAGCGGTGTTTCAGAACCTGGTCAATGATGTGCTGGGAGACATGCTAAACCGATTTGTTTTCGTCTATCTAGACGACATTCTTATTTTCTCCACCTCTGAGACCGAGCACGTCACCCACGTTAGAAAGGTTCTGTCCCGCTTATACCAAAACAACCTGTTCGTTAAGGCCGAGAAGTGTGTTTTCCACGCGTCCTCCGTCTCCTTCCTGGGGTTCATTGTCTCTCCTGGTAGGATGGAGATGGACCCCGGGAAGGTGAGTGCAGTGAGGGACTGGCCCGTGCCTGAGTCACGCAAGCAACTGCAGCGTTTCTTAGGTTTCACAAATTTTTATATACGGTTCATTAGGAACTATAGTTCTATTGCTGCCCCTCTCCATAAACTCACTTCATGCAAGACTTCATTTTCCTGGTCTCCTTCCGCTAACCAGGCATTCTCCCGTCTCAAGGCTGCATTCGTCTCCGCTCCCATTCTCTGTCTCCTGGACCCCAGTAAGCCATTCATCGTGGAGGTAGACGCCTCGGATGTAGGGGTGGGGGCAGTCCTCTCCCAGCGGGTGGAGAGAGACTCCAAAGTTCATCCGTGTGCATTTTTCTCTTGCCGTCTCTCCCAGGCGGAACAAAATTATGATGTTGGGAACAGGGAGCTACTCGCTGTTAAACTGGCTCTGGAGGAGTGGAGGCATTGGCTGGAAGGGGCTGAACACCCCTTTGTGGTTCTCACCGATCATAAGAATCTAGAATACTTAAAGACAGCTAAAAGATTAAATCCCCGCCAGGCTCGCTGGGCTCTTTTTTTTAACCGCTTCCGTTTTACTTTGGCGTATGTCCCCGGTCACAAAAACACCAAGGCTGACGCCTTGTCCCGCACTTTTGGTTCACCCCCAGTTCAGGAGCGTCCAGAATTCATCCTCCCAGCATCCGCTCGTCTAGCCCTCACTCGTCTGGAGATTGAGGAGAGAGTATCTCAAGCCCAGACCAACAATCCTACTCCCTCCGCTTGCCCCGAGGGGTGCTTGTTTGTACCCAACCAGCTCCGCTCGGCGGTACTGGAGTGGAGTCACTCCTCCCGCTTATTTTGCCATCCTGGTATTTCTCGAACCCTGTTTGTTGTGAGGCGACGGTTCTGGTGGCCTTCCATGGCCAGGGATGTTAGGGAGTTTGTTTTAGCTTGTCCCTTCTGTGCGCAGACTAAGACCAGTCGTCGTCCCCCGTTCGGTTTGTTGCATCCCCTTCCTATTCCTAGGCGCCCTTGGTCCCACATCTCAGTAGATTTTGTTACCGGTCTTCCCCCGTCCCAGGGCAACACGGTTATTCTCACAGTCGTGGATAGGTTTTCCAAGATGGCCCATTTCATTCCCCTTCCCGCTCTTCCTACAGCTAAGGAGACCGCTGAGGTCCTCGTTAGAAACATTTTCAGGATACATGGGCTCCCCCGTGACGTCGTCTCCGACCGCGGTCCCCAGTTTATCTCTAAGTTCTGGAGGGAGTTTTTTAGGCTGCTTGGTGTTACTGTCAGTCTCTCTTCAGGTTTCCACCCCCAATCAAACGGCCAGACCGAGAGACCGAATCAGGACCTGGAAACTGGACTCCGGGTCCTCTGCTCCCGAGAGCCATCCTCCTGGTCTCGGAATTTGACCTGGGTTGAGTATGCTCACAATACATTACCATCTGCATCCACAGGGTTGACCCCCTTTCAGGTGGTTTTTGGCTACCTTCCTCCGCTTTTTGAAGTTCATGAATTAACTTCTTCTGTCCCCTCTGCACAGGCTTCCGTACGGCGCTGTCGGCTGGCTTGGCGGAGGGCTCGTGCCACTCTGGTCCAGACTTCCGATTCTTATAAGAGATCCGCCGACAGACGCCGCAGCCGTGCACCACACTATCGGGTGGGCCAGCGAGTATGGCTCTACGCGGCGGACATTCCCCTCCGCGTTGAGAGCCGGAAGCTGGCTGCCCGGTTCATCGGTCCCTTCCCCATAGCTAAAGTCATCAACCCTGTGGCAGTTAGACTGAGCCTCCCCAGGTCACTCAGAATACATCGACGGCGCTCCGGCTTTCTCAGTTACTCGCCTTCTGAGGTCGCGCCGGCGGGGCCGGGGTCTCCAGTACCTGGTGGACTGGGAGGGGTACGGTCCTGAGGAGCGCTCCTGGGAGCCCGCCCGGTCCATTTTGGATCCTGCTTTAGTCTCTCGGTTTCATCGTGACCATCCCGAGCAGCCTGGGGGTCCGTCGTGAGACGTCCTTTGAAGGGGGGGCCCTGTCACGGCTGTGAGTCTTAGTCTTGTTGCCTTGGTGATTGGTACTTCCTCACTCTGTTTTCCTCTCCCCTCGCTGCCGATCTGCAATTAGTCTCATGCCGCTCACCTGTTGCATCCCTTTATATACTCCGCTCACCTGTCACTCCCTGGCAGATCGTCTTTCAGACTGCCTCGGTGAATAGTCAGTCTCTGATCCTGAAAATCCGCACCTAAGAGAATAAGGTCTTGTTCTAGTTTATGTTTGTTTTTCTCTCGGGAATTCCTTTGCTAATTTTCAAATAACCTATCCCTCTGTTGCTACTTTGTTTGCTCACTGCCAGCGTTTAATTTGCTACTTTGTTTGCTCGCTAACAACGATTGAGGAAATTATTATTCTGTTGCTACTTTGTGTTGCTCATTGCTTAATTTCAGCATCTGTTTTGATTCTTTTAGCACTAGTTATTGAACTACTTTTTTTTTTCCCTCCTACTTGGGATTCTTTTGTTTTTGGAACAAGCGTCTTTGTGTTTACCTTTTTGGGCAGGGTTTGAGTTGGAGTCCGCTCCCCTGAACTTTTTCTTTGCTACTTGTGTTCTGTTTATGTTGGTACTTTGCTCGAGTCTGCCTGTTTTGCTCCCTGGTTGTTTTTCTGCCTGCGGCCTTAAGTTCAGCCCTTCCTCCTGTTCTGGTCTCCTGCCCAACCTGGTCTCCGCTCTACTTCAAACCTCCACCCGCAGTAAGATATCTGGTTCTCCCAATATATTCCCCGTGCCATAGTTTGTCATTCACCTCTGTCTCCTTTTCCCCTCAGAGTTCCCAACCGTCTCCTGGCCATCCCCGCCTTCCTCTCCGGTCCCGAGTCCCCTTCTCCGCTTAACTTAAATAAACTGTTTGCCTTCCAAGTCCTCTGTGATCTGCTCATTTCTGGGTCCAATTCATACTTAATTTTAAGGTGTGATACACTCATTCAAGTCTACAATCCTTCCCGTCTGCTGCGGTCTGCCAACGAACGACGTCTGGTGGTCCCAGCACCGCACAGAAGACACCAAGCAAAACTCTTAAGCGCAACGATCCCATGATGGTGAAACAAGCTACCAAACTCTACACACTCAACAAACTCACTCCCAATATTCAAAAAACTGCTGAAAAAGGAACTCTTCCGCATCTTCCTATGCACTTAAATCTATATATATAAAAATCCTTTCTGCTCTTTCTTGCTCTTGCATCTAGTGAACTGTGAACACTTTTCTGATAGGACTTTGCTTTGATGTTTTCTCCTTAACATACATTTTTGCTGCCTTGTACCTCACTTGTAAGTCGCTTTGAATGAAAGCATCTGCTAAATGACTAAATGTAAATGTACATAGGTAAAGGATAGCAGTTCGTGATGGGATCTGATTTAATCCTCAATAAATAATACAGGGGCGTACGCTGTCCTTTTTACCAACAAATGCCAGCTACAGGAGATTCTAATTTATAAGTGTCCATGCCTTCAGGTTCTGGGGCATAGTGGACTATAGACAACACCTGGGGGACATAGAGCCAGGTAGTCATAGGCTCAGTGCAGGGGTAGGGAAGTGGCCTGAGCTTTGTTAAAGACTTCCCTCAGATCATGATATGCTTCTAGGATGCGAGATTTCAGGATAGTTAGGTTAGGGACCACTAGACTCTTTCAGGGGACTCTGATTGTACCAGAGACAGGAGGTTAAGCACGAGGTGCTCCAACGGAAAACCTAACATAACCATTCATAAAAAAACCGAAATTTCTTAAAAAAAACACAACACCTTCACACGCCACCAAAAAGCGCTGGACAACTGCTTGAAAAGCCCTAATCTGTATCATCACTGACTACCCTGAAGCCTGTACCATACTTGATATTATGAGCAGAATATTTAATCAAATTCAATTCAACTTTATTTATATAGCACCAATTCACAACAAAGTCATCTAAAGGCACTTTACAGAATAAAGTCAAGACTATAGCAGAATATTTATAACTAACTATAAGCTTTATATATATTTACAACCACACACCTTGGTCAGCACCAAAGAATAGAATAGAATTAGAATATGTGCACACTGTGCTTTTAAACTTGTCTATTTCTTTAATTCTAATATATAGTTTCCTTCAATTGCATCAATGTGTTTCGTCTGAGCAACTCACACAGATTTGTATGTTCACACATACAAATCTCTGCTAGAACAGAAAGAAAACTGAGATAGGGGATGACAGAGACAGGCTTAGGAGGGCTGCAGAGAATATGATGAGGATGATGATGTAATCTAAAGAGTGAAGGAGGAGGGACATGAGGTCCCAGCAGAGACTGAGAGCAGAGGACTGATGAAGTGTGTGTCACACAGATAAAACTGTTGTATGACAGAGTTGTTGTCAGAAAGCTGCTACAGCTGCAGCTCTCTTCACATCTCTGATGATGGAGGTACATGATGGAGCAGAGCTCTGCTTTCCACAGCTCCTCAACACCTCCTGCAGGAAGCCACTGATTTCTTGGTCTGAAGTTGTGTTTTTTTGCTGTCTGCTGTCGTCTCTCTCTGTCCTCACTGTGGCTCTGAACCTGCTCGTCATCATCTCGATCTCCCACTTCAGGCAGAGTTTCACTTCCTGATAGAACCTAAAAATTTTAAGTTTATAAATATGCATTGCAGATTCTACTAGAAAAAATAATTTTTGTTATACACATGAAATGTTGTGCATATCTTAATTAATACTTACATTTACTCAGGTCATTTCAGCCCATTTTTCTCATATTTTTTAAATTTCCACAATTGTTTTCTAATGTGTTTAATCATACTTTCCATCCAGGCAGCTCCACAAACCCACCAACCTCCTGCTTCTCTCTCTGTCGGTCTCAGACTTCATCGTAGGCCTTGTGTTCATGCCTGGTGAAGTTCTCAGAAAATCATCCTGCTGGTATCTTGGTAACTTCATGTGTTCTCTCTATATGTATTTTGTCACCATCTCTGTCTCTGCTTCAGTTGGAAACATGGTTCTCATTTCAGTCGATCGATATGTTATTATTTGTGACCCTCTGCATTATCCCACCAGAGTCACTGTGAGAAGAGTGAAACTTTGCATTTTACTTTGTTGGTTGTGTTCAAACCTCTACGGATGCCTCTTTGTGAATGATGATTCAGTTAACAAAGACAAGTATTTTTCCTGCTATGGAGAGTGTGTGTTGGTCACTGACTACAATTTAGGAGTTCTTGACCTTCTTATGAGCTTCATTATTCCAGTTACTGTCATCGTAGTTCTGTATGTGAGAGTGTTTGTGGTGGCTGTGTCTCAGGCTCGTGCCATGCGCTCTCACATTACAGCTGTTACAACTGTGACATCAAGAAAGTCTGAGCTGAAAGCAGCCAGGAGTCTTGGTGTTCTTGTAGCTGTGTTTCTAATATTTTTTTGTCCATATTACTGTGTCTCTCTTGTAGGTGGGAACATACTCAATACGTCATATGGAATAATTGTACCATGCATTTTCTCTTTTAATTCCTGTCTAAACCCTCTGATCTATGCCTTGTTTTATCCCTGGTTTAGAAGAGCTGTTAGACTCATTTTCACTCTTCAGATTCTGCAGCCTGGATCCTGTGAGGCCAACGTACTGTAGAGAGACTTTGAGAGACTGAAACGAGGCTTCCTCTATAGAACTCATTTAATTCTATTCAATTCATTTTAATTCAATTCAATTCAAGTTTATTTATATATCACCAAGTCACAACAAAGTCATGTCAAGGCACTTTACAGAATAAAGTCAAGACTATAAAGATGTATAGAGAGAACTTAACAATTCCCCCTTTGACAAGTTCTAGACAACATTGGAGAGGAAAAACTCTGTTTAACGGAAGAAACATCCAGCAGAACCAGGCTCAGGGTGGGCGGCCATCTGCCTTGACCAGCTGGGGTGAGTGGAAAGTGAAGAGAGAAACAAAAAAGAGCAACAACAAAACATTGGGCAGGTTGGTAGGACCAGTAGCTGCACACTAGAAAACACACAGCTTCAAAGCTGGGGACACCTGCAGAAAAGGATAGAGAGAGGGAGAGACAGAAGGACAAAGACAACAACGGGAGAAAACACACAGGGTTAATGACATACAGTTTTGACAATTGCGGGGTGAGAGGAGAGGAGAGAGGGACAAGAGGAGGAAAGGAGCTCAGTGAATTGGGGGTGGGTCCCCCAGCAGTCTAAGCCTATAGCATCATAACTATAACTAACTATAAGCTTTATTAAAGTGGAAGGTTTTGAGCCTAGACTTAAAAGTAGAGAGGGTGTCTGCTTCCTGAATCTGAACTGGGAGCTGGTTCCACACGAGAGGAGCTTGATAGCTAAAGGCTCTGGTGATGGTGATAGTGAATGCAATTAATCAAACATAGTATCGACAATCAAAGTATAAACTGTCTTTGAACAAACTTACAGAATTTAAGTGAATTTGCAACTTTTAAGTTTTAATATGCTTCTATTGCAAAACAGATGCTATGTAGTTGGTCTAAATGGTATTGGAAAAAAAATTAAACAAATGGTCATATTTATTTCAGACTCAGTATATTGCTGTGCTTAGTGCAAATTTAACTAACTCATGTTTGCTGTAGTTTTGATATGCTACTAATAAAAATGTGACTCTGGACGCCCGGTGGCAATTTTACAGATTAAAATTTTGTGCCTTTCAATTTGTTACAAATCCTGAGGATTAATGAAAATCATATCAGCAGAGAAATTATTCTTACCATATTCGAATTCTTTATATTCAGGTTTTACTTGAAAAGTAAGTGTTTTGTTTGTGCAGTTACTGTGTAGGTACTGTTCAATCATCTGCTTTTATTTTATTTGGGAAGTGATAAACGTTTGCACTATGCTTTTAATAAATTATTTTTTTCTAAAAAACATTTTCTTTGTAGCAAATAATATTTTAGCACAAAATCTAAAAACGCTACAAGCGTGTTGTTACACACCATCACACAATAGTAGTCTGCAAAGTTTACAGCCTCAGAAGCTGTACAATGTTGTAGTGAATTCTTCAAGATGAAACCAGATTCAGGACACAGATTGTAAAGTTTTAGACACTTTATTCAGATCTGGTTAGAACTGGTTTTATCAAAGACAAACCGCAAATGAATATTGGAAGTATGATAGTTTCTATAGTACAGTATGCATGTGAAGTACTCATCAACATATGGAAACCTTTCTTGTGTTTACATTAAAATTCAGATTCCCAGCCAATAGCTTGGTGTGACTAACCCTAACTAAGCCCTATGTAATTGATCTTTCCCCAAGATCATCCTCCTCCTCACAAACAAAAACTCTTGGTTAATTAACAGCTTATACACAGTTTAAATGATATCAGTATGGAATTCATACAAGAATACATAGATATAAAAGATTTTATAAAACATAAACAAAGTTATAGACAACAGATATCACAGTGTCCATTTTCACTTCTGCCTCTGGACTTTTGTTTTGAATTCAATTCAATTCAACTTTATTTAAATAGCACCAATTGACAACAAACTCATCTCGGGACAAAAATAACTCCAAGGTTCCTTGCAGTAGTACTGGAGACCAGATTTATGCCATCTAGAGTAACAATATGGTTGAACAGCATATTTCTGAGATTTTTAGAGCCCAAATACTGGCCTATGACTGCTCTAGCTCTGGTGAGGTGGCTGACCCTAGGAGAACGCTCAGGAGACGGTGATAGAAGCGCAGCAGGAGGGGAGGGCTCCATGCTAGTTTTAAAAGTCCTCGCTAGCCAGCAACCCAGCCTCTTGCTAGCTAACCAACTGGACTAGCTGAGAGCCAGAATTATATCGCAAAAGGAAGAAAGAGAATGCTGGGCTCTGATTTTCACTGAGACCTGGCTCTCAGAGAAAGTGCCAGAACCCACTATTCAGCTACAGACTCACTCCATACACCAAGAAGACCACACTGCAGCCTCCAGTAGGGCTAAAGGGGAGGTGGGTCTATCAACGACTCGTGGTGTGGAGATATACAGTCTGTTTATAGGCACTGCTCGGCAACCTGGAGTTTTTATTGCCGTTCCTATTATCTACCAAGGGAATTTCCTGCTGTGTATTTGGCAGCCAACTCTACGGAAGCGCTCAGCAACCTTGACGACATCATCAGCGCAACAGAGACGAGTCACCCTAACAGCAATAACAACATTAGTGCAATTTAAGGACTTTCCAAATGTCACCAACATGTGGACAATACACAGTAGCTTAACAGTTTTTACTCTACCGCTGATGCTGGGCAAATGTGGCACAGCCTGCAGGACATCACAGACTACAAGACCACCATAAACACAACTATCAGCTCCTCAGACCACCTACTGGATGACCTCAACACCTTTTACACTCACCTATACACAGATGAAGGATATGATAGTTGACTTGAGGAAGGAGAGGAGAACATACAAGCCACTGTTTATCTGGGAGCTTGAAGTGAAGAGGGTAAGCAGCTTCAAATACCTGGTGGTCCACATTAGTAAAAACCTCACCTGGAAACTCAACACCACCCAGCTGACTAAGAAAGCACAACAGGGGCTGTACTGTAGCTTCTATAGCTGTACTGTCTAGAGCAGGGGTCTCAAACTCAAATTACCTGGGGGCCGCAGGAGGCAGAGTCTGGGTGAGGCTGGGTATTCCACAAAAAAAACTTTAAAAAAATCTAATCTTCTCCAACATCATTACAACAGTTCTTTAACTTCAATGGGTTCTTCTAAATATGAACATGATTGGTTCTTCTGAACATGGTTCTCTTGCCTACTTCTTGCTGCCAGAGACCTGTCAGCGCTTCCTCTCACATAGCTGAGCCACATTTGGCTTGAGAGAGGAAGCAGTTGAGACCCACAGTATGGCTTGAAGATGATAGTCAGTAAGTCTCGACCTGAAAAAAAAAGGCGACTGCTATCGGGCTGTTGATTATCAGCTGGGACAGTGGGACAACATTATTTATTTATTCTATAAAACAATGGGATGCAGCCATGGAGGCATATTCACTGGCTTTTATTTTCTATAATAACCCCATGGATTCAGTGGTACGTCCTAGCCAACACTGATGTTCCATTGACTATATAACCGAGGCGGGTAAGAACCCGATGAGGCTCCAGCCTGACTCCGAAGCGGGACGGCGGGCGGGAGTTGGCCCCATTGGAGGTCCACTACCCTCGGTGACATTGTCAACGGAACATCGGTGTTGGTCGTTAATGCTGGTAACATTGACTTTGTCCAGCTCGAAGTCAAACATGCTTATTTCAAACACAGTAACAAGTAGTAATTCTATGAGGGTGATGTGATGTTACTAGGCTGTTTCTCTGCTTGCACCAAGTGCGGCCGATGGCCCCGCCCCTGGAGCCATATACTCCACTGTGATTGTTCGGTTCGTTCAGCTCCAGCTTGCACAAAAAAGGAAGCTTCCACAGACAAGACGGTAAAATGCCATTCATATAAAACTCATGGGCCACACTAACATTAAGCTTTCATATTGTCCTGCGGGCTGCAATTGGCCCCCGGGCCACGAGTCTGAGACCCCTGGTGTAGAAGTCTTGAACAGCTGCATCACTGTGTGGTACGCCTGCATGACTGAAATAATTAATTCATAATTCAACTTTATTTATATAGCACCAATTCACGACCAAGTCATCTCAGGGCACTTTACAGAATAAAGTCAAGATTATAAAGATGTATAGAGAGAATCTCCAGCAGAACCAGGCTCAGGGTGGACGGCCATCTGCCTTGACCGGTTGGGGTGAGTGGAAAGTGAAGAGAGAAGTGTAAAGTGAAATGGACCCCAACCGCTGAAAAGATCAACAGGACTCCACTTCCCACTCTACAGGCTACCACCGCAGAGTCCACAGGAGAGCTGAGTCCACCAACCCCCAACTTGAACTGTTCACACTTGTGTAATGCAGGAGGAAGTTCTCCTCCCTCTTGGTAAATGCTATTAGCTATAGCTTGGCTATTTGACTTTTAAACAGGTAGCCAATGGACACAGACTGGCCTCATCCATCCCATAAATCAGTGGGACTGAATGCTCGCTCTCAATTTTCACATTTGGTAACCGCTGCTACTATTAGTATTATTATTATTGAGTTTTTCTGCCACTATTTTACTATTATTTTGTGGTTCCATTTCATTTCTACGTTGTACAATTTGAGCTATGTAATTTGCTCCTTGACCATTCATATCTGTTGCACATAAATCATTATTGCACACTTTGCACAGTTGTACATAGTCCATATTTCTGTTATTATTAGTAGTATCTAGTTTATACTTTTTAACTGCTTGTTATTGGGACTCACTGTGGAAATTCATTGTACAGGGAAACATGTTTTCCTCACTATGCACGTGACCATAAACGCTTTGATTGAGTGACTGACTGATTGTTTGAGCTCTCGTTGCCCCGAACAAATGTCTTGAGTGTACAGCAAAAACAAATGTTGAGCCTTACTGTTGCCATGCTTTTACAATGGAATGTTACTTTATTCATGCTTTAATTTATTTATTCAACAATTCTATGTGTTTATCATTCTAAATATATATATATAGACAGTTTTTAGATGAAAAGCTACTTGATAATGGAAGAAGAAAATTTAAATAATAACAGTGAGAAACTAAGCTTGCCAACAAGAACAGAGGGAGAGTGGGAAGGCCCGCAGAGAATGCAGTGAGGAAGATGATGATGATGAGATAATGCCAAGAGTGATGAAGGAGGGACATGAGGTCCCAGCAGAGACTGAGTGCAGAGGACTGATGAAGTGTGTGTCACACAGATAAAACTGTTGTATGACTGAGTTGTGGTCAGAAAGCTGCTACAGCTGCAGCTCTCTTCACATCTCTGATGATGGAGGTACATGATGGAGCAGAGCTCTGCTTTCCACAGCTCCTCAACACCTCCTGCAGGAAGCCACTGATTTCTTGGTCTGAAGTTGTGTTTCTGCGTTTTCTGCTGTCTTCTGTCTCTGTCCTCACTGTGGCTCTAAACCTGCTCGTTATTATCTCGATCTCCCACTTCAGGCAGAGTTTCACTTCTCATTAAAACCTTCAAGTTTAACATTTTATATGTATGAAGTTAGATTTTACAGGAGGAAATTATATTACACAAGTGTCTAAAACATTTCACTCTGCCTTGTTGACCTTTTTGAGGACTAAACCTCCCCATGTAATAAATGAAGTGCATATTGCTCCATCATAAGTGCTACTTGTGTTATATACTCCAACTATTTCATGTAATACATTAATTGTAATTACAACTTTAAATAGTGTAACTGTTCTCTCCTCTTTCTCCAGGCAGCTCCACCAACCCACCAACCTCCTCCTCCTCTCTCTGTCGGTCTCAGACTTCATCGTAGGCCTTGTGTACATGCCTGGTGAAGTCCTCAGAAAAACATCCTGCTGGTTTTTTGGTGACCGTATGTGTTCTCTGTATAAGTACATTATCACACTCACCATCTCTGCCTCAGTTGGAAACATGGTTCTTATATCAATTGATCGTTATGTGGCTATTTGTGACCCTCTGCATTATCCCACCAGAGTCACTGTGAGAAGAGTGAAACTTTGCAATTTTCTGTGTTGGTTCAGTTCAATTCTTTACAGAAGTCTCTTGATAAAAAATATCGTACTTCAAAAACATAATTATATGTCCTGCTATGGAGAGTGTGTTTTTCTTATTGACAATACGGCCGGAGTTGTTGACATTGTTTTAACCTTTTTCATTCCAGTTACCGTCATCGTAGTTCTGTATGTGAGAGTGTTTGTGGTGGCTGTGTCTCAGGCTCGTGCCATGCGCTCTCACATTACAGCTGTTACACTGCAGCATTCAGTGACTGTGACATCAAGAAAGTCTGAGCTGAAAGCAGCCAGGACTCTTGGTGTTCTTGTAGCTGTGTTTCTAATGTGTTTCTGTCCATTTTACTGTGTCTCTTTTGCAGGATCAAACTTGCTCAACACTTCCTTTGGAATCCTTGTGCTCTGTCTAATCTGTTTTAACCCCTGTCTAAACCCTCTGATTTATGCTTTGTTCTACCCCTGGTTTAGAAGAGCTGTTAAACTCATTGTCACTCTTCAGATTCTGCAGCCTGGATCCTGTGAGGCCAACGTCCTCTAGAGAGGCTGTGAGTAATTGAAATGAGGCCTGCTGTACTGAAACAGAAATACACAGCATGTACCGGACTGTAAGTCTGAGTTTCATGTCTAATCGTCGGTCCTAGAGTGAAATTGGTAGAAGTTATTTTATTGAATCCTTTTTTTGTTTTTTTAGTTAAACTACAAACTGTACGTGGCTTTTAAAATAACCTTAGACAGATAGTTATTTCAGCATTTCAGCATGATGCTGTCCACACTGTCAGTTTAAATAACATGTTCCATTATTTAAATGTGTTGGTAATAAAATGGTGCCAATATTTAACCTGTCTTTTAAGTTTTCATTAATCCTGAGGTTCATATTCAGTTTTTGTTCAACAGGTTTTAGGATTTGTTTTCGTGGATGCTGCTGTTTTGCTGCTGCAGCCATAAATAGTTTAAATCTAAAGTCTCAAAGAGATGTTTTAGGACTTTGGACAGAAACAGAGTGTCATATAGAAACAGACAATATCCAGATTTTAGCCTTTCAGGTCATTTTAAGAGCAACCCAAATCCAAAATCCAAATCACATCCAAGTTTAAATGCATCCCATATCCTAAAACAAAATCCAGTCCAAATCCAAATCCAAAGAATAAAAAGCAGATGTATGAATTTGATGAGTGGGCAGGCTACAGTCAGGCAGGTCAAACAGGTAAACATGATGCCATTAGCTGTAGAATTTGCACAATTAAAGCTGGAAGCTGGCTGAACAGTTCTCTGGCAAGAGTATGATGAGAATCAGAATCAGAAATAATTTATTAATCGCAAGCAAAACTTGCTTTCATCCAAGATGCTCTATTCAAGAGTAGGAAATTGAAAACTTGACATAAACATAAAAGTCAAAATAAATTATAAAGTTTTGAAAAATGTACAAACACTTTTTATGTATATGGTTATGAATATCTGTACTGAGAAGGAGGAGTTATAAAGATTAATGGCAACAGGAAGGAATGACTTCGTGGGGCGCTCAGAAATGCACTTTGGTAGCATGAGTCTTGTACTGTAAGTGCTCATTTGCTGCACCAGCATGTCGTGCAGAGGATGGGACCCATCCTCCATCCCTCGCAGCTTAGACAGCATCCTTCTGCTTGACGCTGCTGTTAAAGTGTCCAGCTCTATCACCACAATGTCGCTGGCCCTTCTGATCAGTTTATTGAGTCTGATGGTGTAGTTTGCAGCTCTCAGGCCACTGACCCAGCACACAACAGCAAACAGAATCGCACTGGCAACCACAGACTCATAAAACATCCTCAGCATAGTTGGACAGATGTTAAAGGACCTGAGCCTCTTCAGAAAATAGAAGTGTCTCTGGCCTTTCTTGTAGGGGCCGTGAGGTTGGGATGGGGGAGGTGGAGAGCTGGAGTCTACATTTAGAGTTGTTAGGAGAGGGGGATGGATTTCTACTAAAACTGATGGAGCCATTTTCAGGAGGGGGAAGAAGGGGGATTGGCAGTGGTCGTAGACAGGCATCATAAGAGTCATCAGGGGATGCAGTACCAAACCTGTTAAAGAACAGGTTCAACTCATTGGACCTAGCCACAGTAGCAACAGCCACTACAAGCTGGTCTGAAACATGTGATGGTCCTCATACTACTCCAGATCTCCCTCATGGAGTTTCTACAGATCTTAAACTTCAAGTCCCTCTGGATAGTTAATGGTAAAATGCCACTTATATAGTGCATTTACCCAAAGAAGCTTTACAACATTGCTTCTCATTCACCCATTCACACACACTCACACACTGGTGGCTGCTATGAAAGATTAACATTAAAGCTCAACAGAGGTACCGAAAACAGACCCCCCAGGGCCCATTTTGTAAGGGGTGACAGGTCTGTCACCCCTTACAAAATGGTGGACTCAAACACATGACACAGGGCAGTGCTTTTTCACAGGGTAAGTTTAAGGAATTTCAGAAATCTTTCAAATCTTTCAAAGTTCTCAACAAAAGGTGACCCACAAAATAAATATTTAAGAGTCTCTATTACTGGGAATGTGCACATAAATAGAAAATGTGGGCAAAAGTTCCAGCAGCAGACAAGAGCAACTAGGTAGCAGGCAAGATAAATGTGAGTAATATAGTGACCACACAGGTTAAGGTGAATGGGCAGTGCAGAACATGAGGTGAGCAGAGCCTATATTCAGAATTGAGAAAAGGTGTCATGAGTGAGTATAGAGGAAGTGGATACTTCAACAAAAACAATGTGTTAACCTGAACAGAACTTCCTCTCAATGGGAATCTCCTGACAATGGGCTGATTGGAATAGACTTGATAAAAGATATAATGAGACTCCGTTCCAGGTTTGCATGAGCAGGGACCCATAAACAGTTCTTCCGGGCCATATCCCTTCCAGACAACCAGACACCGCAGGCCCTCCCCTCTGTGGTGGGGCGTCAATAGGTGGTTCATGTAAAAGCAGGTGCTCTGGGTGGGTGTACTGTGTCTGGTGGCAGGCACCAATGAGCTGTTTTTAACAACCTTGCTCTATGAGATGTGAAAGGTGATACTGCATTGTTCACGGTTCACGGTAAGTCTGAGTTTCATTGACTGATTTACAACCACGGTGCAGGGGAAGGTGCCTAGTAATCTGAGGGGGAAGTTTCCTGGATATGATTATAAATTTGAACCTTGAATCATGGATTCAAAGTTCTGTGAGCAGATAGTGAATGAGACTCACAACAAAATATAGACTCACAACATATGCTATAAGCAGGGGAGGGTCAGGTAACTGAGCACAGGGAACAACTAGACGTGGAGAATAAGAAATGGAACCGGTAAAAAGACCAGGAGGGCAAAGCTAGAAACTGCAGGACACCTAATCTAAGTATCAAACTAATAGAGAATCAGGGGCAAAAGGACCCAGAACTACACATCATTTGCTCTCTAGACAACACTGCGACTTCCCACCTGGGCAACTGTGGCGCAGGAAGGTAGAGCAGTCACAGTTGCTGGTTCAATCCCCGGCTCCTCTGGTCACATGTCAAAGTGTCCTTGAGCAAGACACTGAACCCCAACTTAGTTGCTCCCGGTGAGTGTTGGCCAGCTGCATAGCAGCTCCCCCACTGGTGTATGAATGTGTGTGTGATTGTGATTGTGAATGGGTGAATAAGAAGCAGTGTAAAGTGCTTTGAGTGCCAATAGGTAGAAAGGTGCTATATAAGTGCAGACCGTTTACTATTACTCCTTCCACCTGTCCACTTGGTCATTTAATTGTCCCAGACCATCTCTGCTCAGAGCGGTGCATTTAGTGCATCCAGAAATTATTCAAAATTTTGTGGAAAATAATGAATTTAATCCATTTGGAAATAAGGCTGTAACATAACAAAATGAGGACATAGTTCAGCGCTTTGAACACTTTCTGGATGCACTGTAGATCCTGTCTCTCCTGTCATCCAGGAATCACCTGAACACCTTTTATCGTACTAAAATGCTTTTGGTCGCCTGACCTCAAATCAGATACCTGGGAAAAGCCTGCATGACCCCCCCCCCCAGCTTTGTTTCAAACAGGGGCCCTTACATCATTACCAAGCTCTGCAACAAATTTTGCAGGTTGACAGGAATATATGTCAGTCTGTCAGCTGGCCTCCACTCACAATCAACTGGACAAGCAGAAAGTCGACCAAACCAGACTTGGTCTTTGTTCATGTGAACCGTCACCTTGGGCAAACAATATGATCTGGGTTGAGTAAACCCATAACACTTAAGGCTAAGCCCTTTTCAGATTGTCAACTATATGGCTTCTAGCTTCCCCTCTTTGATTTGTGTCACCTGGCCTGGAGGAGGACAACCTGTATGCTGCTCCACACTGTCCAGAATTCTAAGAAATGGGCCAACAAACATTGCACACCGGCCACTAGATACCAAACAGGCCAGAGAGTCCGGCTCTCCTCTACAGAACTCCCTCTGTGTGATTGGTGCTAGCACCTCATTTTGTGGCATCCTTCCCGATCTCAGAGATCATTAATCACATAACATTTAGGTTACAACTCCCCAGAAAACTCAGAATCCACCTGACTTTCCATGTTCCTGAGTTAAACCTGTTACCCAGAGCATCCTCTAGTTAAGTGTCTCTACCTCCACAGTCTGGCCACGTGTTGCATCCTGGGTGCGGCCATTTTGTCACTTATCACCATCTTACCTGCACTGCTCTGCATCCAGACCACAACTCTGTGCAATACTCACCTGTACCTCTCCTGTCCAGTATCCAAGCAGTTACCAGACCTGCTCTGGTACTCACAGCTCTTCTTTTGTTTTCACGAGATGACTCCACTGTCTCATCATGCATTTCTGCCTGTCTGTCTGACATCTCTGCATGGATGAGAGAAAGACATCTATATGTCCACACTTTTATTGTCCCCCCGTTAACATTGCTATGTTGCTGTCCAGGAAGACCGTTGTAGACAACTGTCAAAGCAATGTGTCCAGGGAGGACAAAAAAGTGAAGAACATTTTAAATTTATAAAAGTTTTTCACTTGGTCCCAGAGTCAAGTGACTGAAGAAGAAATTCGTAAATAACAAAAAAACAGGGTGAGCGTTGGAAGACCCGCAGAGAATGCAGTGAGGAAGATGATGATGATGAGGTAATGCCAAGAGTGATGAAGGAGGGACATGAGGTCCCAGCAGAGACTGAGAGCAGAGGACTGATGAAGTGTGTGTCACACAGATAAAACTGTTGTATGACAGAGTTGTGGTCAGAAAGCTGCTACAGCTGCAGCTCTCTTCACATCTCTGATGATGGAGGTACATGATGGAGCAGAGCTCTGCTTTCCACAGCTCCTCAACACCTCCTGCAGGAAGCCACTGATTTCTTGGTCTGAAGTTGTGTTTCTGCGTTTTCTGCTGTCGTCTCTCTCTGTGCTCACTGTGGCTCTAAACCTGCTTGTCATCATCTCGATCTCCCACTTCAGGCAGAGTTTTGCTTCTCGTTAGAGCCTTCAAGTTTAATATTTTATTAGTATGAAATATTTACATAATTTTTAGAGGAAAGAATGACTTTGAACATGTATATGAAACATTAACACTCTGCCTTGTTAATTACGCTAAAGGTCATTATATAATGAATATAAAGCATATATACAACACACTATCTTAGGTGCTACTCAAATTAGCCACTACTTCCTTTATTAATTGTAATTACAGCTTTAATTTTCTTTGGCTGTACTCTAATGTGGTTAACTGTTCTCTCCTCTGCCTCCAGGCAGCTCCACAAACCCACCAACCTCCTCCTCCTCTCTCTGTCTGTCTCAGACTTCTTCTTAGGCCTTGTGTACATGCCTGGTGAAGTTCTGAGAAAAACATTCTGTTGGTTTCTTGGTGACCGTATGTGTTCTTTGTATAAATACATTATCACGATCAGTATGTCGACCTCAGTTGGAAACATAGTTCTCATTTCAATCGATCGTTATGTGGCTATTTGTGACCCTCTGCATTATCCCACCAGAGTCACTGTGAGAAGAGTGAAACTTTGCAATTTTCTCTGTTGGTTCAGTTCAATTCTCTACAGAAGTCTTTTGATAAAAAATATAGTCTTTCAAAAAGACAATTATATGTCCTGTTATGGAGAGTGTGTTTTACTTATTGACTATATTGCAGGAATCGTTGACATTGTTTTGAGCTTTATTTTTCCCGTTACCGTCATCGTAGTTCTGTATGTGAGAGTGTTTGTGGTGGCTGTGTCTCAGGCTCGTGCCATGCGCTCTCACATTACAGCTGTTACACTGCAGCATTCAGTGACTGTGACATCAAGAAAGTCTGAGCTGAAAGCAGCCAGGACTCTTGGTGTTCTTATCATCATGTTTCTGATATGTTTCTGCCCATATTACTCTGTTGTTCTTGCAGGATCAAAATTGCTAAATAATTCTACTGGAGTCATTGTGCTCTGTCTAATCTGTTTTAATCCCTGTCTAAACCCTCTGATCTATTCCTTGTTTTATCCCTGGTTTAGAAGAGCTGTTAAACTCATTGTCACTCTTCAGATTCTGCAGTCTGGATCCCGTGAGGCCAACATACTGTAGAGAGACTGTGAGTAATTGAAATGAGGCCTGCTGTATTGAAACAGAAATACACAGCATGTACAGGACTGTATGTCTGAAAATAGAGTTTTATGTTTAATTGTATAGAATATAAATTGTCTATGATCAAGAACTTTAGAATTCAATTTTAATAAATCATAGTTTGTTTATGTGTGAATATTTCATTCTTAGGTGGAAATATGCTTCTGTAGTTAAACGACAACCTGTTTGTGACTGTAAAAATAACACTATGATACATAGTTATTTCCGGGTGTCAGCATGTTGCTGTCATCACCGTCAGTTTAACTTCTGCATCATTAAGTAAATATTGTATCGTTTTATTTAAAAGAGTTTGAATTTATTGCTAATAAAATGTCGCAGAGTTTAAACCTGTCTTTTCTCATTTATCATGAAGCATAAGGTGCATATTCAGTTCTTGGTCAACATTAAGGATTTGATCTCATAGGTTTGCTGCTACTCACAGTTATAAACACAATGTAATATTTTAAATGAACTGTCTACTTTCATACAGTCTATGGACACAAGAACATTTACAAGGTTTATTATACATTAAATTGTCCTTTCCAATAAAAAAGTGGCATGTTTTACAGCCAGTATGAAGATGATTAGCAAATATTTTAATTATTCAAGTTCTAAACTCTGGCGAAAACACCTATTTGCCCATACCAGCTGAATTTTGACATTTACTTAATTCTTAAAATTTATTTAAATTGTTTTCACATTATACTATCTATGTCCTGGGTGACATGTACAGCATTTTTAAATTTAAATTGTTTTCAGATCACACAAATCAATAAATGGTTGGGATTTAGAGCTGTCTTTAAATCAGCAAATATTGGCCTAACCAGAGGGCTTTACAGTTAGATAACGATTATAATTTCTTAAATACGTTGACATAATTACAGAATCAATATTGGACAAAAGTTGGGACTCAGTAAACTGGGCCCATATAAATCTCAGTTTGATGATGCCCACATTCAGTGGGTATAGTCCTTTGTTTTTAATTGTGTTAATGAGTAGAAGCATATCGTTGGTGCAGTCACTCTCTTGTCTTGAAGATCACTTAAACGCAGCAGGATGGATATGTGTGTTTCCAATGTGAGGGAGTATCTAAGAATTGTAGAGGGCTTGGGGAAGGATGCCAGTGGTGTGAGGGACAGTAGACCTCTGTCTGTTCAGCCTTTCAACTGGTTGGGGCATTTGGAATCACTTGGTAACAAAATGGGGGTGACTATTGGCAGACAAGAAATATATAAAGATCTATTAAAGAGAGAACTCCAGAGGATGTTTGGAGACGTGGGGAGGGTGACTGCTGCAGGCTGAGTTGGGGAAGGTGGAGATTGAGGCAAACACCAGGCAAGATGGCGGAGATGAACAGGAGGTTCTTGCTCATGTACCATGAATTTGAGAGATGACGCAGTAGCTCAGAGCTCTGCCCTTGGGTGCTTGTTTTGGTTTTTGTGTACACTCTGCCTGTCATACAATATCTATAGCTGGCCAACCTCCTAAATATAGGGATGTAACCAGGACCCCAGGCTCTCTGTGGGTGACCATCCCTGCGAAGACTAGGTGAAGGCCGCACAGGGACAGAAGGTAGAAGCGAGGCTGTCAGGATGGTGTACAGCACTCCACCAATCAGGCCTGTATGGTAGAGTGGCCTGACGGAAACCTCTCCTCAGTAAAAGGCACATGACAGCCACCTGAAGTACTCTCAGACCATGAGAAATACACTTCTCTGGTCTGATGAAATCCCTACAGTGAAGCATGGTGGTGGCAGCATCATGCTGTGGGGATGTTTTTCAGCGGCAGGAACTGGGAGACTAGTCAGGATGGAGGGAAAGATTAATCCAGCAATGTACAGAGACATACTTGATGTAAACTTGTTCTAGAGAGCTCTGGACCTCAGACTGGGGCAACGGTTCATCTTTCAACAGGACAACGACCCTAAGCACACAGCCAAGATAACAAAGGAGGGGCTACAGGCTAAAATGCTCCCTGGATCTGGAATTTGTGACAGTCATATATACAACCTTTTACCTCCTGAGAGAGACTAAGGTGATCATGCTAACTGCACTGTATATACCAAGATATGCCAATTCTAACTTGGTAGCCAGCACAAGTATTCTGAGGCTGCGCATGTTATAACTGGGGACTTTAACCATGCTGACTTACAGACTGCTCCCTAAACTACATCAGTCTGTAAAATGTGCCACTACAGTAAATATGTTGGACAAGGTGTACTCCAACATCAAGAAGGGCTACAGGGCTCTCCAGCTATCACATCTAGGCCAGCGAAATTACTGTGTTTGTGACAGCATAATACACAGTTCTGTTTGTGAATCATGTGGATCCATGTTCCATCAGACACAGTCCCCACCAACAATGAGAAAGGTGATTATTGACGAACCTCGTTCATTTTATTGAGCTAATCTAAAAATCACAGGTTCAAAGTTAATACGAAGTTGTTTTACTGTGGTGTGGATGGGAAGAGAAATGGAGTAGGAGTTATCCTGAAAGAGGAGTTTGTAAGAAATGTTCTGCAGGTAAAACAGATGGTGGTAGACTTTGCAAAGAGGATGGAAATGGCTGTAGTGAACACTTTCTTCTGGAAGAGGCAGGAGCACTCAGGTGGACTAGATCTTATGCCTTGTGTATCCAGATGCAACCCTGACCCTTTCAGATATACTATATATCTCAATATAATATTGAGGGAGACACCATTAACACTGGTGGGGGAGCAGCTTTATGACAGTTGTCCACAAACTACACCCACTCCAGCATAAATAGGCTCTGTTTTTAGCTGCTTCCACTTCTATCATGCCTACTGTCCGGGCTCCAATAATACTAACCCTGATTCCCAACCCAACACTTTGCCACCTAAGAGAAGGACAACCAAGAGCCAGTTCCTCCTGTCCCTTGGGTAAAATGTTTCTTCCTGCCTACCAGAAATCCCAAGTGCTCACATTGTGTCATGTCTCTCTACTTTCCTGTCATCCAGGTGCCCTAAGCACCAGTCTCAGGGTCAAACAGCATTTCTGCTGGCCATCTCTGAGATGAGGCATGTGTAACTATGTCTCAGAATGCCTTCTCTGTGCCCAACACAAGACTTCACATTTTTAGCTGCAGGCCTTCTCCATCCCTTTCCAAGAAGACACTGTTCCCACGTCTACTTTATGTAAAAACCTAGTTACTGATTGTGAAAGATGGATTTTTAAAGTCAGAGTAAAGTGAGTAAAGTTAGTAAAGAAGGAAGTGGGTCCCAAATAGAAACTGGGGAGATGCTGATGAGGCTGGGAGATAATATGATGATGTAATGTGTAGAGAGGAGGAGGGACATGAGGTCCCAGCAGAGACTGAGAGCAGAGGACTGATGAAGTGTGTGTCACACAGATAAAACTGTTGCATGACTGAGTTGTGGTCAGAAAGCTGCTACAGCTGCAGCTCTCTTCACATCTCTGATGATGGAGGTACATGATGGAGCAGAGCTCTGCTTCCTACAGCTCCACAACACCTCCTGCAGGAAGCCAGTGGCTACTTGGACTGAAGCTGTGTTTTTGTGCTGTCTGCTGTCGTCTCTCTCTGTGCTCACTGTGGCTCTGAACCTGCTCGTCATCATCTCGATCTCCCACTTCAGGCAAAGTTCACTATCACATAAAACAAAAGTTTATTTGTTATAGGTTGATCTGCAGATGCACACGAAGACTTGTCCACTGTGCCAATGTTGCCAATTTTGCTCACTGAAGCACAACATGTAACAAATGTAAAGCATATATTTTCTCCAACTTAAGTGCTACTTCAGTTTACTGCAGATACTTGATACTGATACTGATAAATGTAATTATATATTTCTTGATTTCCATGTTTGTATTCTAATGTGTTTAACTGCTCTCTGCCTCCAGGCAGCTCCACACACCCACCAACCTCCTCCTCCTCTCTCTGTCGGTCTCAGACTTCATCGTAGGCCTTGTGTACATGCCTGGTGAAATCCTCCGAAAAACATCCTGCTGGTTTCTTGGTGATCATCTGTGTGTTCTTTATAAGTACATTATCACGCTCACTATCTCTGCCTCAGTTGGAAACATGGTTCTCATATCAATCGATCGTTATGTGTCTATTTGTCAACCTCTGCATTATCCCTCCAGAGTCACTGTGAGAAGAGTGAAACTTTGCAATTTTCTGTGTTGGTTGTGTTCGTTTTTTTACAGAAGTTTCTTAATAAAGGATATGGTGTTTCAAAATTATGTGTCCTGCTATGGAGAGTGTGACTTTTTTATTGACTATATTGCAGGAGTTGTAGATGTTTTTGTGACCTTTATTATTCCAGTTACTGTCATCATCGTTTTGAATCTGAGAGTGTTTGTGGTGGCTGTGTCTCAGGCTCGTGCCATGCGCTCTCACATTACAGCTGTTACACTGCAGCATTCAGTGACTGTGACATCAAGAAAGTCTGAGCTGAAAGCAGCCAGGACTCTTGGTGTTCTTGTAGCTGTGTTTCTAATGTGTTTCATCCCGTATTACTGTGTCTCTCTTGCAGGAGTGAATCTTCTCAACACTTCATATGGAATCCTTGTGATCTCTGTTTTCTGTTTTAACCCCTGTCTAAACCCTCTTATTTATGCTTTGTTCTACCCCTGGTTTAGAAGAGCTGTTAAACTGATTGTCACGTGTAAGATTCTGCAGCCTGGATCCTGTGAGGCCAACATACTGTAAAGAGACTGTGAGTAATTGAAATGAGGCCTGAAATGAGAAACAGAATTTTACAGCATGTACAGGATTTAATATGATTGAAAATGGGATTTTATGTATAATTGTCTGAAGTATAAATTGTGTTTATGTAATTTTATGTATACACACTGGTCAATTTCATATGTTAAGCATTTTGTATACACAATGGCAATTTAACTTCTTTCACATCAGCAGAAAAATAAAGGTAAATCAAATCAAAATCACCTGATGTCAAAGGTGAGTTTTGCCCCATGGGGTTTACAGTCTCCTCCACCAAAACACCCTCTGTCGTTATACCCTTAAATAAAATAAGGATTTTCTTTATTTGTGCCTCAAAACACAATTATTGTAGAAAGAAATGATAGAAACCTCAGGAGCACATGTTATACCATTTCTAGGAAGCAAAGTCAGATGCTGTGTGTACAAAGTATAAAGCATCCTAAAGACAATCGCTATAATGAACAATTATACAACAAAAAAAGTATCGTTGTTAGTAAAACATTAGTTTTCTCATGAGTCAGAATTTGTATTTAATTTTAAATCACAGGATAAAAAAAAGAAAGTGTAAACAAAGTAAACCAAAGTGGACTGTCATCACCTTACTGAACAATACAGCTAACACGCAAAAAAACTATATACTGTACATAGACATGCAAATTCATGGAGAAATAATATATATTATTAGTCCTCTAATCCATATTCTAATCAGTAATAAGCAAAGGGAGTGGTTAACCAGTAAGAAAAAATTGATGTTCAGCACCTTGACAATAACATTTCTCAATGCAAATTGAAAGAATTTGGGGATTAAATTATCTATGAAAGGGACTGGTTTTAAAGTTGGACCCAATAAGGCACTTGGTGTCAAAAACTGTAAGGCAGGTTTGCGAGGCAAAATGCAGCTCACAGTCTTGGTTATGTTGAGTTTAATCAGCAAGAGGGAGAAACACACACACAGGAGAACAGAACTAAACTAAAGAGTGGGCCAATCTTGACACTGATCTGAGAAGGGTTTGACGTCCTCTTTGCCAAGAGAGGTGACAACGTCGTACCGCAGCAGCAGCCGATGGAACATGGCATCAGTATCCTGGCTGAAAAACAATGGTGGCTTATAGCCATACACTACTTGAAAGGGAGTGAGCCCCATGGCTGTACATGAAAGGGAGTTGTGTGCATACTCCACCCAGACCACATTTTTTGACTATGTGGAGGGATCCCGGGTGCACAGCAGATGCAGACCTGTCTCTAGTTCCTTTTTAAGTCTCTCAGATTGACCGGATGACAGGCTGACTGAGGTACCCAACAAACAACAGAACTCTGCCCAGAACTTGGCTGTGAATCGGGGTCCTCAAACTGGGACAATGTTGCAGGGGAAGCCATGGAGACAGAAAACATGGGTGAGGAGAATGTCAGCAGTTTCCTTGGAGGTGGGCAGCTTGGGAAAAGGTATGAAATGAGCCATTTTTGAGAAGCGACAACAACTGTGACAACAATTATAAAGATAGTGGTCATGCCATTTGTACGGGGAAGTCCAGTAACAAAATCCATGGAAATGTGGGACCAGGGTCTCTAAGAGATAGGTAACGGGCAGAGAAGACCTCCGGGGGGACGTCTGGGAGTCTTGGCCTGCACACACTCTGGTCATGTGTCACGTTGCAGGATGACAAAGAGGGACCTGGAAACACCAGGGTGATATTAGAGGTGTGGCAGCAATGAATGTCCTTAGAGCGTAGGTTCTCGGGGATAGAGAGAGAAGGTGAGAAGGACAAGCAGAGGGTGCTGGTGCTTGGGCGAGGGCTTGAATGACTTCCTCTTCCAGATCAACCTTAGCTACTGCAAGACAAACAGCGGGGGGTAAAATCTAGTCGGGGTCCTGAGATTGGTCATCCAGGTTGTGCATGCGGGATAGAGCATCTGCCTTGCAGTTCTTGGAGACTGGACGATATTAAAGGGTGAAGTTGAAGGAACCAAAGAAGAGAGCCCACTGGACCTGACGAGAGTTTATCCATTTGGCAGAGCAGAGGTATTCCAGATTCTTGTGATCTGCTGAAGTGCCAAGAGGTCTCTATTTCCAACATCATAATTCTTCTCTGCTTCTGAAAGGCGGCGGCAGAAGAAAGCACATGGATGAATTTTATTATTCTTTTTTGAACGCAGGGAAGGTACATCCCAGATCCCTGTGTTGGAGGCATCAACCACAACAATGAATGGGAGGTCAGGGTTGGGCAAGGTCAGTATGGGGGCTGTGGTGAAACGTGACTTGAGTGTACCAAAGGCTGTTGAGGCTTGAGTGGACCACGTGAACTTGACCTTGGAGGAGGTAATCTGATGGAAAGGTGCTTCTATAGAGCTGTATGCTTTAATGAAGCAGCCGTAAAACTTGGCGAATCCTAAGAATCTTTGGGGCTGTCGTCGGGGTCAGGTGTTGGCCAGTCTTTTACTGCCTGCACCTTAACTGGATTCATGGTGATCTTGCCTGGTGCGATGATGTACCCGAGGAATGAGACAGTGGTGGCGTGAAACTCACATTTCTCTGCTTTGAAGAATAGCTGATTTTAGGAGACTGCTCTAAAATGTATTATATATATATATATATGTATAATATATTTGTTCGACATATCTCCCAACACATCATTGACTTAGATACTAGAGCACTGCCGGGGCATTGGTCCCGGTATTCGTAATGACCGGCCGGCATATTGAAAGCAGTCCTTCATTTGTCACCCACCCTTATTCTCATCAGGTGATAACTGTTGCTTAGGTCAAGCTTTGTGTAGATGACCGAGCCCTGGAGGAGTTCGAAGTGGGAGTGGATATCTTTTCCTGATTAAACCTCAATCTTTCTTGCCCACGAAGAAAAAACCTGCTCCAGCTGGTGAAGCTTCAGTGACTCCAGCATCCAGTGACTATGTGATATATTTTTGCAGGGCCATGCAGCTCTGAGAATAGGCGGCCTCTAGGGGGCATGGTGGCGACCTAGCAGGTCGATTGCACAGTCATATGGTATGTGAGGGGACAATGAGGTGGCACGGGACTTGTTAAAGGCCTTCTTGAGGACATTCAAGGTCTGAGGACAGAATAATGGGAGTCTGAGCAGAGTGTAGGCATGAAGCTAAGCATGGGCTGCTCCAACCCAGAATCTTGTTGGTTCACAAGTCTATGAGTGGGTTATCTAATTCTAATTGTGGTATGCCGAGGACCAACGGATGAAGAGTTGAATCACAACAATGGGGTCTTGGGCTGAGAGGCATGAGAAACATGGCGATGAGCATGGGCGTTTTCCAGGAGGCGTTCTCTATGGCGATTATCAAGGCAAGTAGCTGCCTCAATGAGGTCCTAGAGGGTCCTGGGTTTAGGCTCCTCCGCTAAAGTGTCCTTGAGCCGATCTCCCAGGCCTTTATACGTGTTGTATAATGCTGCATCATTCCACTCACTGTCTGCAGCCAGCGTATGGAAGTCAATAATATAGTCTATGATGGGGCATGCGTCCTGAGCTAGACTGGACAGGTGAGCTAGCGAGGTGAAAGATGCGTGAGAACTCATCCCCAAAAGATCTAAAGGTGGAACAACAAGCCTTCTGCCAAGACCACGCAGCTCTACCCCAGAGGCAGGCACGGCCAGTGAGCAGAGAAGGAAGATAAGCAACTTTGGCCTCCTCTGATGGGAAGGATGAAGGCTGTAGACAGAATTAAACCTCACACTGTGTGAGAAAGGTAATTAGTGAAGTGGAGTGAATGTGAAGGGACCAGGAACAAGAAGTGGTTGCAAAATAAAAGTCTGAGGAGAAAGTGCAGTTAGCGATCCTGACAATCTAAGGTTCATAATATCAATATCATATCAAAAGATTCAGAAAGAGGCCTTAGTCAGGGAAGTGACCAAGAACGTGATGGTCACTCGGAAAGAGCTCCAGCTTTTCTCTGTGTTGAGAGGAGAACCTTCCAGAAGAACAACCCCCTCTGCAGCACTCCAGCAATCAGGCCTGTAAGGCAGAGTGGCCAGACAGAAACGACACCTCAGCCCACCTGAAGGACTCAAAATTTTCTGGTCTGATGAAACAAAGATTGAATTCTTTGGCCTTAATGCTAAGTGTCATATCTGGAGGAAACCAGACACCACCTGCTCAACACCATCCCTACAGTAAAGCATGGTGGTGGCAGCATCATGCTGTGGAGATGATTCTCAGCAGCAGGAACTGGGAGACTAGTCAGGATCAAGGGAAAGATGAATGCAGCAATGTACAGAGATGTCCTCGATAAAAACCTGTTCCCGAGCGCTCTGGACCTCAGACTGGGGCGACGGTTCATCTTTTGAGGCACTATAAAGAGCTTACTGAACAAATAGGAAATGGGATATGTGTGCAGAGAGTGGTAAAGACATCTGAGAAGATTATCTGTGCTTCTCTTCAATCCATTAATGACACTGGGCACAACCACTGTTTGACTAAAGCCCAGAATATCATCAGAGACTTTACACATCCCCACCACGGACCGTTCTCTCTGCTGCCCTCTGGGAAGAGGTTTTGCAGTATTTGGCCAGGACAACCAGGTTCTGTGATAGCTTCATCCTCCCAAGCCATCAGATTGCTGATCTCACAGTAACATGGGTGACCATGTCTCTCCTCACATACACACAATGCACCCTGGTTTGTATTACAATTTATTCTTTTTATTTTATTTACATATTTAACCAAACAGTGAGTCAAATGTAACAAAAACTAATTCCTTATGTGCAATAAAGCAGCATGTCAGAATTAAACTTCATGAATTGGTTTTATTATTTTATTGTAATTATCAGGCCTATTTATTTTAATTTGTGTGTGACCATGTTTGTATGTCTGTGTGTAAGCTCAGTTACTACTCTCGTGGCCTTCACCTGATACCACAGGATCAGGAAAGCTCTGAATCCTACATAAATTTCAAAACTTGATAAGTCAAATTTAAGTGTTCACTCTGCAAACCAACTTATATGTATATACAATAAAATTCATCCCGGCTCCTAACACAAAAATATTATTTGACAATTGTTTGTCAATCAAACAGTGCTGCTGCTACTTGATGAGCCAGTGGAAATGAATCGCACAAAGCTGCTGCTGGTACCCAAACCAGTCAGAGAACACAATAGAAAGAAATGCAGAGAGACACACACAAATGCAAAAAATACACACAGAACCTTTTTTTTGTGATATTTTAATCTTAATATTTATTCTCTTAGCTTGTGAGATGCCAACATTTTGTAACGGTTCAGAAAACAGCTTATCAGTTTGTTTGGGTTGAAACAAGCTTTGAGAATAAATGTTACAAAACGTGAGTAGCTATCAGCCATTTCTTTGTAACAGTAGCTCTTAGGGAAAAAAGGTTAGAGACCCCGTTTTAGCGGCTGTGCTCCTGTAGATAAACAAGAGGCCACTTCACAGTGTTTCCTGCGCTAGCTAACGTTAGCTAACACTATACTTGATGAATCAACATGTTTGGTGCATGTTAGCAGCTACGTTCAGCGCACATTCAGTAGCTTCAGTAACTGAAGCTGTAATCTAACAGTATATCATTCATAGTGACATTTGCTTATTTACTGTTTAAAATGAAGCATTTATAACATTACTGTAATATATCTTCATCTTTGTTGTTGTTTATTGTGTTATGCATTTTTCTTAATGTCCATTGCTGTAATGGTAAATTATAATAGTAACTTGTAAATAATGTTTACATAGTTTCTGCTGACACTTTAAATCTAATAACAAATGTTCATCTCTACATTATGTCCATAGTACTTCCACCTGTTTATTATGTACATAATAGTGCCTATGTTGTTTATGCAGTAGAGACTGTATATTTTGTACTTGTGCTTATTACACTTCTGGTTAGATACTAAACTGGTTTAAGTTGCCTTGTACTTGCACGTGTAATGACAATAAAGTTTAAACGAATCTTTTCATTAAAAACTACATCCCAAGACAGTGGTATAAAGCGAAGCAGCAGGTTGACACATTACATTACTGTGCAGGAGTTTTCACTGTTTACTGTTGCTGAAAACAACAAATTCTACTTATGTGGCCTATTAAAAGCTAAAGTATTGCAGAATAGTTCATTTTAGAATGGTATTTATATTTCTGGATTATAATTATTGACGAATTAAGGTGTTAACATCACTATTGCTGCTTTAAAGGTGGTGCTTATTTGAACCACTTCATACACCAATACAATCCAGCACGGCAGCTCTGCCATTAATTCTACCTTTCCAAGGTTATAATTTCTCAGTTTTTAGGTTGAAACTGACAGAAAGCTGACAATTCTATATGTTTATTATTGAGTTCAAAGTGAGTAGTGAAGTCGTACTGGAGTGCGTTATAAGAAGAGGTGGTTCTAATGTTTTGGCCCCCACATTTAAAATGAATGAGGTTCCTGCTTTCCACCAAACTGAAGGAAACATTTTAATTAGATAACTAAGCTGAACTCATTAGCATGTTTTTTCACAAGAGTTACTAGACTCTTGTTAAAAAGCCCATTATGTTATTATTATTAGTGGTGGTAGAAATTATTACAAACAATAATAATAATAATAAGGATGATGCACACATCCAATGTCAATATAGGTAAAAAAATAAATACAGATTACTACAGTCAAAATGGGGGAAATTGTCATGATCTTTCAAAATTAAAAACAAATTCATATATGTGTAAAGAACAGAGGGATTATAATAATCTGTACAGATTTTTGTCATCATTAAATAATAGGTGTAAAATATGTATAAAGAAATTATTAGCTTTTTGGGGATTTGTGATTTTTACTTATTTAACAACATGAACTTGTTTTTCTGTTTTCAGCTCACAATCTCAGTCTCTCTACAGAACGTTGGCCTCACAGGATCCAGGCTGCAGAATCTGAAGAGTGACAATCAGTTTAACAGCTCTTCTAAACCAGGGGTAGAACAAAGCATAAATCAGAGGGTTTAGACAGGAATTAAAACAAAAGAGACATGGCACCAAGATTCCATATGAACTATTGAGTATGTTCCCCGCTGCAAAGGAGACACAGTAATACGGGATGAAACACATTAGAAACACAGCTATAAGAATTCCAAGAGTCCTGGCTGCTTTCAGCTCAGACTTTCTTGATGTCACAGTCACTGAATGCTGCAGTGTAACAGCTGTAATGTGAGAGCGCATGGCACGAGCCTGAGACACAGCCACCACAAACACTCTCACATACAGAACTACGATGATGGTAACTGGAGCAATGAAGCTTAAAACAAGGTCAACATATGCTAAAGTGTAGTCAACAAGTAACACACACTCTCCATAGCAGGAAAAATACTTGTCTTTTTGTAAAGAGTCGTCTTTTACCAAGTAACTGCTGTAGAAGTTTGAACAGAGCCAACACAGAGAAATGAAAAGTTTCACTCTTCTCACAGTGACTCTGGTGGGATAATGCAGAGGGTCACAAATAATAACATATCGGTCAACTGATATAAGAACGATGTTTCCAACTGAGGAACAGAGAGCAATAGCTGCAAAATAAATATACAGGGAACAAAAGAGGTCACCGAGAAACCAGCAGGATGTTTTTCGGAGGATTTCACCAGGCATGAACACAAAGCCTACGATGAAGTCTGAGAAAGACATTGAGAGGAGGAGGAGGTTGGTGGGTTTGTGGAGCTGCCTGGAGGAAGAGGAGATCATTAAACATATTATAATAGAGTAATGGAATGTTAATTTGCACATTATTATTAGAAGAAATTGCAATTGTACTTAAAATGGGTCAAACACATGCTTTACATTCATTGGATGTTGATTTTTAGTGTGCAAAAGCAATTTCAACAAGTCAGTGTACATTTTATAAACTCTCCCAAGGCCATTTCATTTGAGAAAATTTAGCTTCAAACTTTGAAACGTTTAGGTTCTAATGAGAAGTGAAACTCTGCCTGAAGTGGGAGATCGATACAATGACGAGCAGGTTCAGAGACACAGTGAGGACGGAGACAGAAGACAGCAGAAAACAAAGAAACACAGCATCAGACCAAGAAATCAGTGGCTTCCTGCAGGAGGTGTTGAGGAGCTGTGGAAAGCAGAGCTCTGCTCCATCATGTACCTCCATCATCAGAGATGTGAAGAGAGCTGCAGCTGTAGCAGCTTTCTGACCACAACTCTGTCATACAACAGTTTTATCTGTGTGACACACACTTCATCAGTCCTCTGCTCTCAGTCTCTGCTGGGACCTCAGGTCCCTCCTTCATCACTCTTGGCATTACCTCCTCCTCCTCATCATCATCCTCACTGCATTCTCTGCGGGCCTTCCAACCCTCCCTCTGTTTTTTCTTTTTTACAAATTTCTTCTTCAGTCACTTGACTCACATTTTGTAATTGATGGTCATTATGCTCTCTCTTCCTTTTATATTGTGATGTTACCATTTTCATTCCTAAAAGACAAAAAAAAAAGTTGTTTATCAAGCAGTTTTCACTTACAAAAGATTTGTCTTGGTAATGTGGTGCCAAACTTGTTTTAAAATCTAAAATAAGAAAAGACAAAACCACAAGTATATTCAGAATAATATCCACACAAATGTATAAATGCACATAGAAATGTACTTATAGAGTAAATAAAAACAAGCAACAGAAATATGGAAGCAGGTTGGTAGGAGCCAGGACCAGTAGCTGCACACTGGAAACACACAGCTCTAAAGCCGGGGACACAGAGACAGAGAGAGGGAGACAGAGAAGGACAAAGACAACTATGGGAGAAAACACACAGTTAATGTCATACAGTGTTGACAATTGTGGGGTGAGAGGAGAGGAGAGAGTGACAGGATGAGGTGCGTCCCCCAGCAGTCTAAGCCTAACAGCATAACTATAACTAACTATATGCTTTATTAAAGAGGAAGGTTTTAAGCCTAGACTTAAAAGAAAGGAGGGTGTCTGCTTCCTGAAAATTAACTGGGAGCTGGTTCCACAGGAGAGGAGCTTGATAACTAAAGGCTCTGCCTTCCATTCTACCTTTGGAAATTCTGGGAACCACAAGTAGGCCTGCATTCTGAGAGCGAAGTGGTCTACTGGGATGATATGGTGCTATGAGATCTTCTATATATGATGGAGCCTGACCATTCAGAGCTTGATATGTAAGAAGCAGGGTTTTAAATTCTATTCTAGGTTTAATGGGAAGCCAATGGAGAGAAGCTAGTGAAGGTGAATTATGATCTCTCTTGCTAGTTCCAGTCAGCACTCTTGCTGCAGCATTTTGGATTGATTGCAGGCTCTTTAGGAAGTTACTGGGGCATCCTGAAAGTAGTGAATTACAGTAGTCCAACCTAGAGGTAACAAATGCATGGACCAGTTTTTCGGCATCACTTTGAGACAGTGTGAGGGCAGTGAATTAAAACAGGCCAGGGTCCGCAAAACATAGTTTATTTAACCCCATTGTAACAGTTAGGGAAAAATTCCACTATAGCAGATGCTTAAGTGAAAAAGAAATTTAAAGAATAAAAATTTAAAGAATTTTTTTTCATCATTTGCTTCACTATATGTTAATACAATGAAAAGTAGCCTCCTTAATGTTACTCCTGCACAAGTAGATTATCTTGTTGACAGTTCTGCAGCCTCACTATGTACAATACTCGATAGTGTTGCCCCACTGAAAAAGAAGGCAGTAAACCAGAAGAGGTGATCTCCATGGTATAGTTCACAAACACGCAACACAAAAGTTAGAAAGTAAGTGGCGTTCCTAACAGGAGCGTACAAGAAGATGCAAAACACAAACTATCAACTCCACTGAAATCTAGGAAAACTAACATCGACTACTGGAGTGAAAAAAAAAATTGTTAACCAAAACAACGATAGTGAAAAATGGCTGAGAAATAAAATAAAACACGGATGTGAAAGAGGTCAGCGACGGCGGCTGAGGCCCTCTGGGGGCTGGACAGGAGTTCTTGCAGGAGGCCAGTAACAACGGCAGAGGCCCTATGGGGGCCGGGCAGGAGGTTGGGGACGGCGGCTGAGACCCTCCGGGGGCAGGCAGGAAGCCGGCGATAGCGGATGAGGCCCTCTGGGGGGCAGGCAGTGGTCGGTGACGAAAGCTAGAACCCCGTATTGGAGGACCAGAAACTGGACCTTGAGGAGTGTTGGGGTCAGGAGCAGGATCAGCAACGGGCCGGACCTTGGCCGACCTGGATCCGGGAACAGGAGTAGGAACAGAGCCAGGCCACACCACGGCCGACCCGGAGCCAGGAACAGGCGTGGCATCGACTTGGGTGAACCCCTCCAAGCTGCTGGCGGCATTGACCCGTACCGGAACAGGAGCTGAGGTGGCGGTGTCAACCCGTCCAGAGACAGCAGGAGCGGAAACAGGAGCTGACCCCAACCTCCAGACTGGACCTGGACAAACAGGGATGGGACCAGCGCCGGAGGCGGCGTCGACCCGCTCTGTAACAGAAATCAGAGCCAAGGCCAGGTGAAGTGTTGTCCGACCCAGAGGCAGGCTCAGGAGTGTAGTCCAGGCTAGGAGCGGGTTTGGGTGGACTGCTTGTGAGCTCGGAATCCTGAGCAGGCAGAACATTGGCCAACTCTGAAGCAGGCGTGCAGTTCTGGACAAGGGAAGGTTCTGCTTGTCCAAACTTCCCTGGTGTCCTGATCGCACCTAAATAGGCCAGTAACTCTGGCACATCTTGCATGCTCAATAACTACGTTCTGGACCTGACGATCTCCTCCAACTGCCGTGCTGCTGAGCAGCCAACCTCAGTGTCCACGGAGGTTGCCACAGTCTCCCTTAGGCGTGCGAACAGCTGATGGATGACCGGGTATTGATCTATATCGGAAGTGTCAGAACTTTGGGAGTTACTGGAGAGAGTACCACCTCAAGTGGGTTGAGGGCTGGGGCATCTGGAGGAGCTGGCGTAATGGGCCCTTCGACGTCTGGCTGAGCGTTTCCTACACACAGGGGAATCAGCCTCCTGTGTTTCAGTGGCAGGCTGGTCTGTTATACTCCTGACCGAATGAGGGAGAGTGTCGACCGGACATGAAGCTATCACAGAAACAGGAGCTGACATCTCAGGTATCGGTGGAGTAGGTTCTACTGGAGCCAAAACAGGAACAGGTGGGCAGTTAGGTGGTTTGGAGACAGGCGGTGTGGTGGCAGGCTCAGGGGTGGTGTCAAGGGCAGAAGGACGCTCAGGAACAGGGGCAGACTGAGTAGTTTCAGGGATTAGCGATTTTGTATGAGGTTTGGACCTCCTATGTCGGGGGCCCACGTCCGGAGGACAGATTTCCAGACAGGTCCCCTCATAACCGTTTAAGACCCGAGTCTGGCTATGAGCCTGGGGTCTGTACCCCAAGAAGGACATGCAAGTCTCTTTGGCATCCATGGGGGGGGAAGAAAAAGAAAAAAAAAAACACTCGCACGAAAAAACTCTTGATGATAAACAGAAAGGATCCAAACAGGAGGGTACAAGAAAAGGCAAAGCACAAACTATCAACTTGACTGAAACTAGGAAAACTAACTAACGTCAACAAAAAAAAAATAAAAAATTGGGAACCAAAATAACTCTACTGAAAAATGGCTGAGAAATAAAATAAAACACGGATGTGAAACATAAACTGCTAAACCCTAAGGCACACACTGGAAAAGAATAGGGAAACTAATAAACAGAAGACGTTGATAAGAAACACAAAGAACTAACAGTACTGAACATTAATCTGCTGGGTAACTCAGGAAACAAAATACACAATACAGAAGCAACTAGGCTTAAATATAAACTGTGAACTAAAAGATGTATGCAACAAAAAATAAGGAGCAGGAATTAACTACTAAACAAAATTGCACTCATACCTAAGGGATTAAGAACAAAGCCTATCAAAAATGCACACACACAAAAATAACTAGGAGACTGGATGGGAAACAGACCAAACCTCAGACCAAAGGTTGCTAGAAAACAGAGTCCAATATTCAAGAGTCAGGATTTCTATGATCAGGTAAATCAAGAATTCAGAGCGTTGGCTGGGAGAGAGATGATAAGGATCTGGCCGGGAACTGTGGGGAAGACTGGACTTAAATAGTGAAGGGAGCAGTTGCAAACAATGAGGGATAATGAAGGTAAAGTTAACAGAACAGTACTAGGAATAGGAAGTGGGGGAAAAGGGGCTACAAAATAAAAGTCCAAAGGGAGGAAGTGTGTTATCAGTAAAGGAGGCAGAGGAAAAACTGAACATGAGACACATCGAGCAAGTGAGAGAAGGAGAGACAGAGGGAGACAAAAAACTGCTAAGACAGGTACATTTACATTTAGTCATTTATTAGACGCTTTTATCCAAAGCGACTTACAAGTGAGGTACAAGGCAGCAAAAATCTAAGTCAAGGAGAAAACATCAAAGCAAAGTCCCGGTAGAAAAAAGTTTACTGTTCACGAGATGCAAGTGCAAGAAAGAGCAGGAAAGAAGTGTCATTTGTTTGAATTTTTTTTATTTTTTAGATTTAAGTGGAAGGTGTGGTAGAGTTCTGTTTTCAGTAGTTTTTTTAATATTAGGAGTGAGTTTGCTGAGTGTGTAGAGTTTGGTAGCTTGTTCCACCATCATGGGATCATTGAGCTGAGGACTTTTGCTTAGTGTATTGTGTGCGGTGCTGGGACCACCAGACATCGTTCTTTGACAGACCACAGTTGACAGGAGGGATTGTAGACCTGAATGAGGGAGTTGAGGTAAGCAGGAGCTGTTGAGGTGATCACCCTGTGGGTGAAAGACTAAGCTTTGAACTGGATGCAAGCAGCTACAGGAAGTCAGTGTACAGATCTAAGAAGTGACGTAATACAAGTTCTTTTGGGCTGAAAATGAGGTGTGCGGCCACATTTTGAATCCTCTGCAATGGTTTGGTTGTGGATACTGGTGACCCTATGAACAAAGCATTGCAGTAATCAAGACGAGATATAACCAGCACCTGTGCAATGAGTTCTGTTGTATATTCCGTGAGGTAGGGTCTGATCTTGCTGATGTTCTAGGATGTTGATGTTGTGTTGCTTCGAAGGTCTGGCTGGGAAGACAAGGACTTCGGTCTTGGAGAGGTTGAGCTGAAGATGTCTCTGTCTCATCCAGGCAGAGATTTCTGAGAGACAGGCAGAAATGCGTGATGAGACAATGGAGTCATCAAGACCAGGAAGAGCTGTGTCTCATCAGCATAGCAATGATAGGAAAGACCATGTGAGCGTATGATAAATGGTAAATGTTCCGCACTTATATAGCACTTTTCTACCTATTGGCACTCAAAGCGCTTTACACTGATCTTATTCACCCATTCACACTCACAATAACACGTACACTCATACACTGATGGGGGAGCTGCTATGCAGCTGGGCAACGCTCACCGGGAGCAAATAAGTTGGGGTTCAGTGTCTTGCTCAAGGACACATGTGACTGAATGGGCTGGGGATTGAACTAACAACTGCAAGATTGGTGGAAAGCCGCTCTACCTTCTTGCGCCACATTCGCTGACATGATAGAACCCAGGGAAGTAGTACAGACAGAAAAAAGAAGAGGACCAAGAACTGAACTCTGCGGCACACCGGTAGAGAGGCTATGAGAGTGAGAAACATTCCCCTGCCAGGATACCTTGAAGGTTTGTCCTGATAGGTAAGACTGAAGCCAGTCTTCTTGTGAGATGGCATGATATTCCAGAGAGGACAGATTGTTGAGGGGTGCTGTCTGGGAAAACTTCCAGGTATCATTGACGAAAAGTCCAGTTGCACCCCACCGACCTGATGAGCAATGAGTGTGAGATGGGTAAAATTTGGAATTAGTTAACGCTAGTTATCTTTACAAGGGCAGGTGCTTGTGTAATACAAGCGTAATTCACATCTCAAGTAGTGATTCTTGTTTCAGGACGTAAGAGCTTGAATTAACCAGTAAACAGTCCTTCAGCAGAAACAGGAAGTGACACGATATGCCCACCGCAGGAGGAGCCGGCCTCACGGGTTCGACTCAACAATGATCACAGGGACAGATGGAGTCTGGTAATCTGGTTGAAGACCAAATGTCCGTCTACAACAAAATCAAAGGTTGTGTTCTTTCATTTTTGTGAACATATCGTGTCAGGAGGAGCTTAAAGGAAGTTTTTCAAATTTGCTGCAAACATCCACTTGGACTCAAGGGTGAACTGATTGTATTTTGTTGGTTTAAGTCACTGTGGCCCTATGTCTTTTTCAAAAAGAGGGGACTTTATCCACCTAAAAGAACTATGACAACGTCCGCAGTCCAAAAGCACCTGTTAATGTACTGTAGTTGGCTTTCTTCATTCCTTTTATGGACCTCTTTGTAGTGAAAGAGGCTTTTGGTAGTTTACCAGGAAAATGGTCACTAAACAGAGGTGGTCTATGAGACCCTTGAATGTCCCAATATAACTGCTTTTTTACTAATGCATGCGCATAGACATGGAAGTGTCGCAACTTTTATTTTTCTACATATTGTTTACTAATTTCATGTTTAATTTATAGGTAACGGCCCTTAACTTTGAGCAGCAATGACTTCATGACTTTCTTTATGAATAAAATTGTAGGTATTAGGGAACAAATTCACCAGATCCTCCCCCCAAAAATTACAGATAGATCTTCATGTACAGCAGTGCTAGAGTCATCGATAAGGCCTCAATCCCTGTTAGACTGCTTTTTATCCATAGATCTCTCTGAGATAACTTCAATTATTACCTCATCTAAACCAACAACCTGTCTGCTAGACCCTATTCCAACTAAGCTGCTCAAGGAAGCTTTACCCTTAATAGATACATTCATATTATATATCATAAATCTATCTTTAGAAACAGGCTATGTACCACAGGCCTATAAGGTAGCTGTAATTAAACCACTACTTAAAAAACCCTGTCTTGACCCAGGTGTTTTAGCCAATTACAGACCAATATCTAATCTCCCCTTTATTTCTAAAATAATTGAAAAAGTAGTTGCAAAACAGTTATGTGATCACCTTCATAGGAATAATTTGTATGAAGACTTTCAGTCAGGATTTAGAGTTCATCATAGTACAGAAACAGCACTGGTAAAAGTCACCAACGATCTTCTCATGGCCTCAGATACTGGACTCATCTCTATACTTGTTCTGTTAGATCTTAGTGCTGCATTTGATACAATTGATCATAACATTTTATTACAGAGACTGGAACATGAAATTGGAATTACAGGAACTGCACTAGGTTGGTTTAAATCTTATCTGTCTGATAGATTTCAATTTGTTCATGTTAATGATGAATCCTCCATGCACACAAAGGTTAGCTATGGAGTTCCACAAGGCTCTGTGTTAGGACCAATACTTTTTACTTTATATATGTCTCCTTTAGGCAACATTATTAGAAAACACTCCATAAATTTCCACTGTTATGCTGATGATACCCAGCTATATTTATCTATGGAACCAGATGAAAATAATCAGTTAATAAAGCTTCAAGCCTACAAGACATAAAGGCCTGGATGTCCCACAATTTTTTATATTTAAACTCAGACAAAACTGAAGTCATAGTATCTGGGCCCAAAAATCTCAGAGATATGATGTCCAACCATATTGTTACACTAGATGGCATAAGTCTAGGCCTCCAGTACTACTGCAAGGAACCTTGGAGTTATTTTTGATCAGGATCTGTCCTTGAACTCACATATAAAACAGATCTCTCGAACAGCCTTCTTCCACCTACGGAACATTGCCAAAATTAGGAGCATCCTGTCTCAAAGTGATGCCGAAAAACTGGTCCATGCATTTGTTACCTCTAGGTTGGACTACTGTAATTCCCTACTTTCAGGATGCCCCAGTAACTCCCTAAAGAGCCTGAAATTAATCCAAAATGCTGCAGCAAGAGTGCTGACTGGAACTAGCAAGAGAGATCATATTTCACCTTCACTAGCTTCTCTCCATTGGCTTCCCATTAAATCTAGAATAGAATTTAAAACCCTGCTTCTTACATATAAAGCTCTGAATGGTCAGGCTCCATCATATATAGAAGACCTCATAGCACCATATCATCCCAGTAGACCACTTCGCTCTCAGAATGCAGGCCTACTTGTGGTTCCCAGAATTTCCAAAGGTAGAATGGGAGGTAGAGCCTTTAGCTATCAAGCTCCTCTCCTGTGGAACCAGCTCCCAGTTCAGATTCGGGAAGCAGACACCCTCTCTACTTTTAAGTCTAGGCTTAAAACCTTCCTCTTTAATAAAGCATATAGTTAGTTATAGTTATGCTGCCATAGGCTTAGACTGCTGGGGGACCCACCCCCCAATGCACTGAGCTCCTTTCCTCCTCTTGACCATCTCTCCTCTCCTCTCATCCTGCAATTGTTACCACTGTATGTCATTAACTCTGTGTGTTCTCTCCCGTAGTTGTCTTTGTCCTCCTCTGTCCCCCTCTCTCTGTCCCTTTCTGCAGGTGTCCCCTGGCTTTGAAGCTGTGTGTCTTCCAGCGTGCAGCTACTGGTCCTACCAATCTGCCCGATGTTTTGCTGTTGCTTTTTGTTGCTCTGTTCTTTTCTCTCTCCCCTTTCCACTCACCCCAACCGGTCGAGGCAGATGGCCTTCCACCCTGAGCCTGGTTCTGCTGGAGGTTTCTTCCGTTAAAGGGAGTTTTTCCTCTCCACTGTTGCCTATGGCTTGCTCCAAGGGGAATTGTTGGGTTCTCTTTATACATCTTTATAATCTTGACTTTATTCTGTAAAGTGCCCTGAGATGACTTTGTTGTGAAATGGCGCTATATAAATAAAGTTGAATTGAATTATCTCTGTGCATTTCAAATTTGTGTCATTGTTTCTTTTCTCATATTATATTTAATTTAGTTTTACACCAAATATTGAAGACAGATCACAGACAGATCACAGACAAACCAACAGTTTCTGATGGTGAAAGATAACAGGCACAACACAAAAGAAAGAGGAGAGAAAATTTTAAATGCTGATGTTAAGAGTCAGACTAATGAGTAAAGAAGTAACTGGGTCCTTAATAGGAAATTAGAAAAATGTAGAGAATAACAGAGGCAGGCTGAGGAGGCTGGGAGAGAATATGATGATGTAACGTGTAGAAAGGAGGAGGAGGGACATGAGGTCCCAGCAGAGACTGAGAGCAGAGGACTGATGAAGTGTGTGTCACACAGATAAAACTGTTGTATGACAGAGTTGTGGTCAGAAAGCTGCTACAGCTGCAGCTCTCTTCACATCTCTGATGATGGAGGTACATGATGGAGCAGAGCTCTGCTTTCCACAGCTCCTCAACACCTCCTGCAGGAAGCCACTGATTTCTTGGTCTGAAGTTGTGTTTTTTCGCTGTCTGCTGTCGTCTCTCTCTGTGCTCACTGTGGCTCTGAACCTGCTCGTCATCATCTCGATCTCTCATTTCAGGCAATGTTCACTATCACATAACACAGAAGTTTATTTGTTATAGGCAGATCTGTAGTTGATTCTTATAAGAAATCAGTTCTAACAAATACATGAAGACTTGCACTGTGTCAATGTCGATAATGATTTTGCACATTAAAGTGCAACATGTACTAAATGTGAGGCATATATTTGCTTCATCCTAATTGCTACTATAGGCTACTCCAGATACTGTATCTGATAAGTTTTTTTAATTTCCATATTTGTATTCTAACGTGTTTAACTGCTCTCTGGCTCCAGGCAGCTCCACACACCCACCAACCTCCTCCTCCTCTCTCTGTCTGTCTCAGACTTCATTGTGGGACTTGTGACCCTTCCAGGTGAAATGCTCAGAAAAACATCCTGCTGGTTTCTCGGTGATCATATCTGTGCTCTGTATATGTATGTTACCACACTCACCATCTCTGCCTCAGTTGGAAACATGGTTCTTATATCAATCGATCGTTATGTGTCTATTTGTCAACCTCTGCATTATCCCACCAGAGTCACTGTGAGAAGAGTGAAACTTTGCAATTTTCTGTGTTGGTTGTGTTCGTTTCTTTACAGAATTGCATTAATAAAGGATATGTTGTTTCAAAATGACATGCATGTGTCCTGCTATGGGAATTGTGAATTTTTTATTGACTATATTGGAGGATTTGTAGATGTTTTTGTGACCTTTATTATTCCAGTTACTGTCATCATCGTTCTGAATCTGAGAGTGTTTGTGGTGGCTGTGTCTCAGGCTCGTGCCATGCGCTCTCACATTACAGCTGTTACACTGCAGCATTCAGCGACTGTGACATCAAGAAAGTCTGAGCTGAAAGCAGCCAGGACTCTTGGAATTCTTATAGCTGTGTTTCTAATGTGTTTCATCCCATATTACTGTGTTTGTCTTGTAGGAGTGGACCTTCTCAACACTTCATATGGAATCCTTGTGATTTCTGTTTTCTGTTTTAACCCCTGTCTAAACCCTCTGATCTATGCTTTGTTCTACCCCTGGTTTAGAAGAGCTGTTAAACTGATTGTCACTCTTCAGATTCTGCAGCCTGGATCCCGTGAGGCCAACATACTGTAGAGAGACTGTGGGTGGCTCAGATGAGACCTGCTCTATGGAAACAGAGGTGTATGTACTTAACTGATTGTATGATTTAAAATGGGATGTTATGCATCAAAACGAATTTTACATCATATCAGGTTTAGTGTTACGTTTGGATCTTCATATACTGAAATGCCCTCATCCAATCGTAACACTAAACCTAACATCATAAGAATGCACGTTCAGCTGGTCACTATCAGAAGTACCAACATGGTCTATGAGGGCATAAAAAGGATTAGTAAAATACTGACAGTTATATGTAAAAGTCTGGAGGGGGGGGGTTGCTCAGTTGGTAGAGGGGCCACCTACCAACCATAGGGTCAAAAAAATATATGTCTATATAGATAGATAGATAGATAGACATTGAACATTTTTATATCAGCTGAATGTGCTTTTAATATTATGTTGTGAAATTATGTTTTTTGTCATTTTAAATGAGGATAGTAACTTTTTCCAACTGAAAATAGTTTTTTGTCATTTGATGCAAACAAACCAATGTCAATGTTGAATGTTAAGCACTGTGACAATTCAAGCTATTTCACATCAGCAGAAAAATTAAAATGTTATCAAATCAAAATATCATCTCCTGATGTCAAAGGGGAGTTTTGCCCCAGTGGGTTTTACAGTCTGCTCCACAAAAACGCCCTCTGTCCTTTACCTTTACCGTAAATCAAATAAAGTAAATGTGCCCAAACCCCTTTAAGGTAAAAAGAAGGAAAAAACCTCAGGAACCTGTGGGATCCCCAAAGCAGTGGTCATAGTGAAAAATTAGAAAACAAAACACGTTTGTTGCATTAGTTTGCTCATGTTTCTGTATTTTCATTTTTTACTAGACCTTTAATAGTATCTGGTGAATTTGTGAAAACATAACATGAATGTGTTTCTGAATCATGTGGACACATTTAAGCTTCACAGATTCTTTGGTAACTATCTTCATGTTTTTGAGATCAGATAAAAATCACACATCCAAGTTTTTAAAAATGAGAGTAAATAGATTCCTCTTCCCCCTGCTCCTACCTGCCCAGTTCTTATGAATAAACCACTTTTTACCACCCACTTTGGGTCCATGTCATACTACACCACTGGAACTGTGACAGAACAATCTGGTCACTCTAGTGGATCCAGAAGACATGAAACAGCTGCAACAGGTGATCACCAGCCAGGGCACCTTACTGGCAGCACGACCAACAGATGCTGCACCTGGAGGAAGGACTGAGTCAGTCTGTGCAGCACATCTCCCAGCTGGCAGAGATGCCAGCTAAGCACCCTCTGCTCCACATGAACCTCCTCTGCTTCCCTATGCTATCAGCCGCCACTGTGGGAGGGACACCGGGCCACCCTGCTCAGGGCTGCGGATAGGGACAAGCATCTAGGTGACCATCTGAGAGTCCCGGCCCCCACCTGCAATCCAGGTCAAACCGTTTATCTTGCTACCAAAAATATTCCCCTTCATGTTGAATCCATAAATTAGCCCCCTGACACATCAGTCACTTTCCCATTGAAAAGGCTTTAAATTTCTATTTTCTTTTATTGGTTTTATTATATTTATGGATTAAGCATTGTAAATGTATAAAAATAGCTTATTTCCTGTCCACCAGAACAGAATACATCAGTATTACCCAGTAATTATGGGCCAATGTATTTTATCTAACTTTAAAGTTCTTTAGATGCATTGTCGAGTAAACTCTTGGGCCTTCATGTGGTAAATTCTTAGAAATGGTGCATTAAAAATGCAAAGATGATGTCAGGACAGGCCTCCTGTAAAATTTGACTGGGTAGGCTACTCACTCACAGAATGGCAATTCAGGCTAAGTCGGGTTCCCTGGTTTCCCTGAGCCTGACTTGCAAAGCAGGGAGGGGGCTGGGCACTGTTTGTTTCCCTGACTCTCTGTCAGTTGTCTTCTTCTGTTCTGTCCTGTTAATGGAAATTACCTTCTGGCCCTTTCTACTATTTTCTTAATCTGCTCAACTCAACCCTCCAGCTCTCTTCCATTATTTACAACCTATAACCTTGTAACAGAGCTTTTACAGACTGTGTGTGATTTCATTAAACGTATGTTTACTATGTTTATTGGTTTTAATATGTTTATTGAAAGCTACACTGTGTGACATGAATCTTATGAACTTGGAGGCTACACGAACATCTTCAATGCAATTTCTATGTGCACATAGAAAAATGAATATAGTAGCATATTTTAAAACAACCCTGCAGTTGTTTTCCTGCTGCTCTCTTGACCAAATCTAAAGGTAGTAGAGTGAAATCCAGGATAAGATTCAGAATTATTAACATGGGAACCACCACTGGCTGATACGACTTCGCTCCAATCTATCAAACTGTACATGACCTTCAGTGGATCGACTTGTCAAAGCTCATCCGTTCTTTCAAATGTTAATAAGAGGAGAAATCATGAATTATTATTTAACAATTAATGCCCTTCAACCTCAGCTTAGCCTTAGCTGTGTACAGTTGTGTCCACCTGCTGAATATCACTGAAGCAGATGCAAACCTGGTTTCTGCTTTGTGCAGTGCTGTAGTTACACTTTTACTCTTTGAAAGTTAAAGTGTTATAGTATTTGCCTATTTTTAAAAAGTATATATTACAATTCTTTCTCCACTTCATTTCTTTAAGCTAATCAATGTCCACGCTTTACTGAGATTGAAGTTACCTAACAAGAAAACTGATGTGTTTTCATGCAGCACTTTCACAGCTCTCATTCCAGGAGCACACAGCTGGATTTATGGCAGTAAACATACAGTTTATTGTACCTAAATATCTGGAAGACATCAGGGAAATTTTATCATCTTCACTTAAACCTACTGGCTGGACTGTGGTCTCTCAGGTGCAGGGTTTGAGGAACTTGGTAACTGCATTGGTGGCACAAAAAAAAAACTTGTTATTCACACACACACACACACACACACACACACACACACACACAGTGCATTACCCATTACTGCACTCCGTCAGTGCCACCTGCTGGATGAACAAGATGTTCCAGCTCAGGACTGATTCCATCAGACTTCACATGTTTCCAAAGACAAATAGAGAATATAAGAAGATAATGGGTGGAGGGCAAACAACCAGCGTATAACAATCTGTAAAACTGCTTCCTGTAAACGTTTAACTTCAGATAAGTTCTTGAGCACAGTCGTTTCCTTTTCTGACTCTGAACTGACACACTGATCATCACCACTGACAACACTGTGGTGGTGCCACCTTGGACTGTAGGGAAGCAGGTTTGACCCTGGATATCTGACACTAGTTCTATGGAACAAACTTCCTGTTTGACAAAAACCATCAATTCTAAGTCTATTTACACAAACGTATCTGTTAAGTTAGTATAATGGAATCAAGTGAAAGGACAGTAATTGTAACAGACTGAAATCACAGATAGTTCTGCCAAAGTCTCATCTTCACGACTAGGCCGAGAGCAAACCACCTGTAAAGCACTTTGAATTAATTTGTACAAAAGGTGCTAAATAAATGGAGATTTCAAGTAATAAACATTTAAAGAACAGTTTAATGGGACACAGTGCAGCTGTCTGAACCATGAAGAACAGCATCTATACCTCGATGGGGATTCTTTCTATGTCCTCTCCCCACTGACCTCAGTGATCTGAAGCAGCACTCATCCATGGGGTCTTTGGGATTTTTGGAGGGAATTTTGGTTCAGTGTCTATGAAGCAAATTTGATTCACACCTGCTAAACACAGCACTTCTCTAACAAGATGGCTACCAAGTCCCCTCACAACAACAGGATGTGAAACAGCTTTACATGATCTATAGGTTAAAGCAAACCACACACGCACACAAACACACAAACACACACACACACACACATATATACACACACACACAACCACAAAAGGGATTTTGACAATTGAGTGCCGCTTCATTCAAGTTCACAGGAGGTGAATGCAGCCATCCATCCCAGAGCACCTTAAGTAAAAATCTACAATCCTTCTTCCTCAGGCACCAAATTGGACCAATGTTTGTGTTTGCTACAGTGTGTAGATTATTTGCTAATTTGTATTTGTCAATATGTCAATGCAAAAATAATATGGTGCACCTGTTAAAACATCTTGTAGAAAATGGCCTTTAAATTACTTTTTCTAAACTGCAGTTTGCAGACTGCACATTATGACATTATCTGGGTCATTTGATCACCCCAGACGAAAACTGTCACAAAAATGAATCGCCGGAATTCAAAATATTCCAAAGCAGATGAATAAAGAAACATGACATGACACCATTTTGCAGACGAATTGTTCTCTGTTATGTTTTCCTGTTTGCTGTGGTGCATGGTTAATGTTTTTTGTTGTTGCTGTTTGCACATGATGAGACCATGTGGACTCCTGAAGGAAAAGTGTGGCCCCTGCACTTGCTTTGCCTAATCCGAGTTTGTTGTTGACCAGGAAGACAGTTTCTGGACTTCTTTCTTATTCCAATGTAACCCTGTCAACATAAAGGGCTACTAAAAATGGCCTTTTTCTGAAATTGTACATTTGTTATTGTGTTGTGTAATTGTGTATTTCATTGTATTTTGGTTTGAGTAATGACATGTAGGGGAATCATGGCCTGTCTGCAGACTCAGGACAGGTGTAGTGTGGAGTAGCTCCGCCCCCTGTGTCTGACTGGATGGAGACGAGGAACGAGGAGGAGAAAAAAAGTTCGGTTTTGGTTCGTGGGAAAGTTTATTTTATCTTTTTTGGCTGTGCTAAGCTGTGGTCAAGCGTCTCATACTGTGATAAGACAAGGTGCTGGATGTGCTGGGACTCTTCCTGGTGAGTGAATCGCTTCAGTAGAAGTGTCTGGAAGCTAATTCATGGTGGCTAACGGCTAACGGTTCATGGCTAACGGCATTAAGCTAGCGCTACTGTTTTGAAGTTGGGGTTTTGGTTTTTCCTCTATTCTACAATAAACGATATAACGGCACACAGGAATGCTCATGATATGTGTGAATATGATTATGACTTGAGCATTATTCTGTGTGTGTGCGCACATGGTGGTGAAAAGATCAGTTCACTCACATCAGTTCTTTGGCTGTAGCTGGTCCCTGGTTCCATGTTGCTGCCATCGTGAGGCTACAGAGTTGTTCTGTATCTTGGTTCTTTTGGGAAGAGACTTATTAGTGTTGCTGGATTTATTTCTTTTTCTCGTGGAAATTAATTATTCTGAAAAGAAATGCACTATGTTTAATCTTGTTCTTAAGATGCATCAATGATTCTTTAACTGGATTATACAGGTCAGGTTTTTTTTTTTTTTTATCTATGATTTTTGTAAAAACTTCATCCAAGCATGGTGAGCTGATTGTACCAGGATCTGTAGAGATGAACACCGAGGTTGAGAGCATTTGATTTGCCTTGGATGGACAGTGAACTGTGGAAACTTCTTGAACAGTAGGATAACTTCTGAATATATCAGCTCTTTGGCACATGCTGCAAGGAGAGTGAGGAACTCTGGGATTAAACTTTATGTTCATTGGTGTGAGCGTATACCAGCAGAAGCTGAGTAAAACCTCCCAGGAGTTTTCTTTTGTCCTTTTCTTCCTATGTGTGTGTATAAAAAATATTTGGCTACATTGATGTTCTATAATGAGAGATAAACTAATTGTTATTGAAATTGAAATAATACCTTGTTGTTAAGTAAATGCTTGGTGTCTTGTGTCATTAGTTACTCACACTGCTCCATTAGCTGAGCCATAGCATCTGGTCCAAATCTCACAAAGACGGTGAGCTTTGATCATTTAAACATTCTTTTGAGTCGCGTGTTACACCAACCTCACGGTTGTAGAACAGCCCGTTGCTTGTTTCTGATCAGGTTGGATCCAGTTGTAGCAGGTCTCCCTCTCTGTCTGAGAGCTGTTGTTGCAGCAGAGAAAGATGTGTTAGCGTCATGTGATGTGGTTATCTGTTCTGATATACTGCTTCAAAAGCCTAACATTGCTGTGATGTTGTGTTGAGCACTGCTGCTCTTTTGCCTGCAGAGGAGGATGGAGATCCTCATGGCTGCGCTGAGGTACTAGAAACTAAATATCAGTTATGAAATATGACACGCTATTTGATTTCTGCAGTAGATTCAGAAGCCATGGTGGGACAAATGTTTCACCTTACTCAACTTTCTCTTCACAGGAACTGAATCTGCAAACCATGCAGTCACTAGCAAGCCTATCTAGGAAGCTTTGTGAAGAAATTTTCCTAATGTTTTTCCTAATTAGTGTTTTCATTTGTATGCAAAGCTAGCTGATAGTAAAGATCACATTTCCAAAGGGGGGATGTGTGTATATACGAACACCTACCAGTATAGCAAGGTCTTTACACCAGGGTTCTTTCCAGCATATAGAGCTTTGTTCTGCAGGAGATAATCTGTGCAGCACAAAATGCCTCTAGTGCCTTGAAATGTTATTACAAGGCCACCCCCCACCTGATGGGCTTTTCAAATATTGGCTGATTGACTTGACTGAGCTTTGTCAGAAATAGAGATATTGCTTGACTAGGGTTTGCATATTTTGCAACTGGGTTGATGTTGTTTACTTCTTTCCAAACAGGATGCATCTACTGTGGCAAAAAGCTCTAACAAGACAAACGACCATTAGGTGAAGTATTGCAGAAGAAAGTTGTTAGTGACGGTGGTTCTGGGTTCGCCATAGGGGGGCAAGCGATTTGTCAAGCTAATTTGAGTTTGTTTATAAAGTGTTGCTGTCTTATCATCCCCAGTGATAAGGCAGCAACACACCGGCAACATCAGTGAGTTTAGGTGTGATAGAATGACCAAATTGAAGAAGCGTTGTGAAGTAATAGGTTTGACATGGATTAAGAATTAGCATCAGTACTATTCAGTATGCAAGTTAAGTCTGTTCTAAATAATTCTTGGAAAGATCTCTTGGTGTGGTACTTATTCAGAACAAGCAAACTCTGATCAGTTTTTCATGAGGATGTGATTTTATGCCTATTGTGCAGAGGTCTCTCAGCTGTTTGTCCCCAGGTGATAGCACTCCTGTCTACCCCTGGTGCCACCATCCTGCACGATTTCAAACCAGGTCATTGGCTGCTCATCAGGGACCACTGGAGGAAACACTGGAGGCAGAGACGTTTCACAGGATCATTTCAGGTACTACTGACTTTTAATACAGCGGTGAAGGTGGAGAGACGCGTCACGTGGGTCCATGCCAGCCACTGCAAGAGGATCCCCTGAACGAGACAGGGAACTACACCCAGACGTGCACTGACTCGATGTGGATGCAGCCGCTGTGGAAGACGACCTACAAGCCACAGACGGTCAAATGTTTCCTCTGAATTGTTTGTCTCGATGAGGGGGGAGAGGTGCGGATTGGGCTTTGTCCACACTTCAAGCTCCAACATATGTCAAGAAAGGTGAATACAGGAAGGTGACAGAGGCGACATCTGGTGCCCTACGATTGTGAATCACACACCGCAAGAGCACCCACTCAGAATGAAGCAGTGGAACCTGAAGGTAAGATAATGAGCATGTTTGTTCTCTTTGCCACGGTTGCAGCAGTCCTGTGGATGATTGGTGAACTATGGCAAGGTTGAGGGATCGGTCAGCGACTCACCAACGGGAGGGGTGGCTGGACCTGCACTTGCTTGACCTGTATTCTTCTACATGGTCTCTGTCATTTATCGACATTGACAATATATCAGCTACATGTATCACAACCAACTGAGGCTCATCAATTGCATGCACACAACAACATCGGAGGAGGTCATGTTAGAAAAACGAAATAGCAATGGACATGCTGCTCGCAGACAAACAAGGTGTCTGTGCAATCTTTGGAGACTCAAGTAGTAACCTCATACTAAACAACAAATGTGTTAGAGGGACTAAGGTCAGTGCGACAGGGACTGAAAAGTCATCTGGCTACAACGACACCAGCACTTGCATCTGGTTTGATGTTATGTTTGGAAGGTGGAAAGCCTTCATTTGTCTGTCTTCACAGGTGTTATTATGGGCACTACCTCACAGACCTTGTGTAGATTGCTTTTTTCCCTGTGCTCATGGACTGATAATGTGTGCAGTCACTGACTCTATGACCCACCAATTGACAATATTTCCTCTTAACTTTTCACATCCCCATTTGGGATGCTTTTTGTTGCTTTATTTTAGCTCTCCGCTATCCACTCACCCCAACCGGTCAAGGCAGATGGCCTCTCATCCCGCAATTGTCACCACTGTATGTCATTAACTCTGTGTGTTCTCTCCCGTAGTTGTCTTTGTCCTCCTCTGTCCCCCTCTCTCTGTCCCTTTCTGCAGGTGTCCCCCGGCTTTGAAGCTGTGTGTCTTCCAGCGTGCAGCTACTGGTCCTACCAATCTGCCCGATGTTTTGCTGTTGCTTTTTGTTGCTCTGTTCTTTTCTCTCTCCCCTTTCCACTCACCCCAACCGGTCGAGGCAGATGGCCATCCACCCTGAGCCTGGTTCTGCTGGAGGTTTCTCCTGTTAGAGGGAGTTTTTTCTCTCCACTGTTGCCTAGGGCTTGCTCAAGGGGGATTTTCTGGGTTCTCTCTATACATCTTTATAGTCTTGACTTTACTCTGTAAAGTGCTTTGAGATGAATTCGTTGTGAATTGGCGCTATATAAATAAAGTTAAATTGAATTGACCACAAGTAGGCCTGCATTCTGAGATCAAAATGGGCTACTGCAAAGATATAATACTATGAGGTCTTTTAGATACGATGGAGCCTGACCATTCAGAGCTTTATATGTAAGAAGCAGGGTTTGAAATTCTATTCTAGATTTTTTAGATTTTTGCCAATGGAGAGAAGCTATGATCTCTCTTGCTGGTTCCAGTCAGCACTCTTGCTTCAGCCTTTTGGATTAATTGTAAATCTTTAGGGAGTTACTGGGGCATCCTGAAAGTAGGGAATTATAGTAGTCCAACCTAGAGGTAACAGATGCATGGACTAGTTTTTCGACTTTCAGACAGGATGCTTCTAATGTTCAGTAGGTGGAACAAAAAAAAAAAAAAAAAAATAAAATTATATATATATATATATATATATATATATATATATATATATATATATATATATATATATATATATATATATATATATATATATATATATATATATAATTTTATTTATTTATTTTTTTTTTTGTTCCACCTACTGAAGTAAAGTTTTTTTAAAGAGATTTAAGTGCATGGGAAGATGCAGAAGAGTTCTGTTTTAAGCAGTTTTTTGAATATTGGGAGAGAGTCAGCTGAGCCTGCAGAGTTTGGTAGCTCGTTCCACCATCATGGGATCATTGCGCTAAAAAGTTTTGCTAGGTGTCTTCTGCGGTGCTGGGACCACCAGACGTCGTTCGTTGGCAGACGGTAGCGGGCGGGAAGGATTGTAGACTTGAGTGAGTTGAGGTAAGCGGGAGCTGTCGAGTTAACCATCCTGTAAGCAAGAGACAGAGCTTTGAACCTGATGCGAGCAGCCAGTGTAAAGATCTGAAGAGTGGTGTGACATGGGTCTTTTTTGGCTGATTAAAAATGAGGCGAGCTGCTGCATTTTGGATCATCTGCAAGGGTTTGATTGTGGATACTGGTGACCCCATCAACAAAGTGTTGCAGTAATCAAGACAAGATGTGAGCGCCTGTACAAAGAGTTGGGTTGTATATTCCGTGATGTAGGGTCTGATCTTCCTGATGTTGTAGAGGGCAAATCTGCTGCCCTAGAGACTGAGGAGATGTGGTCCATAAATCTCAGTTGGTCGTCGATGATAACCCCCAGATTTTTGGCCAAATTAGTGGGGACAATCACTGTAGATCCCATGTTGATGCTGATGGTGTGTTGTGTCGAAGGTCTGGCTGGGAAGACAAGGACTTCGGTCTTGGAGAGGTTGAGCTGAAGATGTCTCTCACTCATCCAGGCTGAGATGTCTGAGAGACAGGCAGAAATGCACGATGAGACAGTGGAGTCGTCCGGTGGAAAGGACAGGAAGAGCGTAGCAGTGATAGGAAAGACCATATGAGTGAATGATGGCACCAAGGGATGAAGTATACATAGAAAACAAAAGAGGACCAAGAACTGAGATCTAGTAGAAAAAGACAGACGATTGACCTGTGGCTTTTTCAGCTCGAAGATATTCCACAACAGTCAGGAGTGCCATTTCTGAGGAGTGACCCCTCTTGAAGCTAGACTGGTTGACATCGAGGAGGTTGTTCTTGGAAAGGAAGTCTGAGAGTTGGTTGAACACGGCTTGTTCCATTGTTTTGGCCAGAAAAGGAAGGAGGGAGACAGGTCTGTAGTTCTTCACTACAGAGGGATCAAGAGAAGGCTTTTTGAGCAGTGGGGTAATCAAGGCCTGCTTGAAAGCGGTAGGAAAAGTCCCTGAGAGATGTGTTGATGACTTGTGTAATAGCTGGCATTAGGGCGGGTGCAACTGCTTGGAGAAGAGTGGAAGGGATTGGATCCAGAGTTCAGGTGGTCGGATGATTAGAGAGGAGGAGGGTAGATACGTCATCCTCAGTCAGAATTGCGAGCAATGCAGTGTTGGAAGAAGTTAGACGGATGTCATCATGTGGAGGAGAGAACTGTGAGCTGATGGCTGCCACCTTGTTGGTAAAGAAGTCGGCAAAGTCGTCAGCAGTGAGAGAGGTAGATGGCAGAGGTGAAGGTGGGTAAATGAGTGATTTGAAAGTTGAGAACAGCTTTCTGGTATCTGAGGTGTTGCTGAGGTTCTCCTGGTAGTAATCGATCTTTTCCCTGGTGACACTGTGAGAAAAAGGTCCAAGCAGATCCTGATACTCAGCAAGGGCAGATGGAGTCTGCACTCCTGAGCATGGTGCATTGTTCACGGATCCCGTCAGTGAGCCACGGATTAGAAGATGAGAGATGAGCGGGTCTCGAAGACATGGGACAGAGACAATCCAGACATGATGAAAGTGTATTGCAGAGGCTGTCTGTGGCTGTGGCTGCATCTGCATCGAGGATGGAGAGGTCCTGTGTTGGGGGCAGGGTTGCGGAGACCAGCGAGAAGAATCGATCCGGGTTGAGAGACCTGAGGTTGCGTCGGAATGTTACAAGTGTGGGGGGAGATTCCGAAGGTCTAGGGATAAAAACTGAGTTGAATGAAGAAATGATCCGATACATGCAGAAGAGTGACCAAGATGTTGTGTGTTTTTGCCACGACACCATCCATGTTATCCTCCACGAAATGGACTACCTGAGACTGAACTTAATAGCACATAGGGAGGTAGTGGACTGCTCTGCTATGATCCTGACAGAGACGTGGCTAAACTTGTTTTTTTCCTGATGAAGCCGTTAGCTTGCTGGGACTAAAAGCTTTCCAGCTGGACAAAAGTCAAGCTGTGAATGGTTGTGCATTTACACTAACAACTGATGGTGCAATAGTGAACTTCCGGCATAGAGCTGCTTACTCTTAAATGCAGACCTTATACCTGCCAAGGGGTTTTTCTATTATCATCTTAGCTGTGTACATCAACTTGATTGGAGTCCACCTGTGGGACATTTAGTTAATTGGACATGATTTGGAAAAGCATACACCTGTCTATATAAGGTCCCGCAGTTAACAGTGCATGAAGAGCACAGACCAAGACATGAAGTCCAAGGAATTTTCTGTAGACCTCCGAGACAGGATTGTCTCACAGTGGCACAGATCTAAAGAAGGGAATAGAATGATTTTCGTGGTATTGAAGGTCCCAATGAGCAGAGCAGCCTCCATAATCCTTAAATGGGATTTAGGGATGACGTCCCTAATTTCAGGTCTATAATACTTCCTGCCCGCTGCGGTCTGCCAACGAACGACATCTGGTGGTCCCAGCACCACACAGAAGACAACAAGCAAAACTTTTTATTGCAATGATCCCACGATGGTGGAACGAGCTACCAAACTCTGCACGCTCAACAGACTCTCTCCCAATATTCAAAAAACTGCTGAAAACAGAACTTTTCCACATCTTCCTATGCACTTAAATCTCTTTAAAAAAAAAAAAAAAAAAAAATCCTTTCTGCTCTTTCTCGCACTTGCATCTTGTGAAACTATGAACACTTTTCTGATAGGACTTTGCTTAGATGTTTTCTCCTTGACTTAGATTTTATCTGCCTTGTACCTCACTTGAAAGTCGCTTTGGATAAAAGCGTCTGCTAAATGTAAATGTAAATGTAAGATGTTTGGATCCACCAGGACTCTTCCTAGACCGGGCCAACCGGCTAAACTGAGAGACTGGGAGAGAAGGGCCTTATTCAGGGAGGTGACCAAGAAGTAGAACTACTTTCTGGAGTAGAAGAACTTTCCAGAAGAACATCTCTGCAGCACTCCACCAATCAGGCCTGTATAGTAGTGTGGCCGGACGGAAACCCCTCCTCAAGAAAAGGCACATGACAGCCACCTGAAGGACTCTGACCATAAGAAACAAAACTCGCTGCTCTGATGAAACAAAGATTGACTTCTTTGGCCTGAATGCCAAGTGTCATGTCTGGAGGAAACCAGGCACCGCTCACCACCTGGCCAATACCATCCGTACGGTCAAGCATGGTGGTGATGGCTGGGACCAGGATGTTTTTCATCCCCACAGCAAGTGGACAGTAGTCAGGATCAAGGGAAACATAAATGCAGCAATGTACAGAGACATCTTTGATGAAAACCTGTTCCTCAAACTGGGGCGACGGTTCATCTCTCAACAGGACACCAGGACCTTAACCACACAGTCAAGATAACAAAGGAGTGGCTACCGGACAACTCTGTGAATGTCCCTGATTGGTCCAGCCAGAGCCCAGATTGATTGTTTTTTTGTCTCTTTGCTTTTAATAAATTTACAAAGATTTCAAACAAACACCTTTTGCGTTGTCATTATGGGGTATTGTTTGTAGAAGTTTATGGAAAATAATGAATTGAATTTTAAAATACCGATGTAACATAACAAAACGTTGTAAAAGTTAACCCATTCGGATCCACTTTTGGACGCAATGTACTAACATCAAAAATGATTTCATAGCTTTCTCCCGCCCCCACCTTGTCTGTTGAGACCACCTCTCAGCGATGCTGATGCCGGTGCATGCAAGCACCGGCCGATTAGAGATAAACCCAATGTAAATGGAAGCCTTGTAGGACTGTTTTCAGTTCAAAGACTGTGACATGTTCAGAGCTGCAGTAACAATTAGCCCACTAATGTGGAGAGGTATGCTGCATCTGTATCTGACAACAACCAAAAATGCACAGAAGACCTGTGTAATCCCCACAATTAGTCTTGTTGCACTAACTCCCATGATGAAGTTCTTCAAGAAGTTGGGAAAGAACCACATTATCTCAAAACGTCCCCCACCATTCGATTTATTTTAGTGTGCACACACACCAAACTGCTCCACAGAGGATCTCATTTTCTCAGTTGTCAACGTGACCCTGGCACATATGGAGAATAAGAACACCCACGCAGGAATGCTGTTTGTTGACTTCAGCTCACCATTAAATCGGATCATCCCTCGGAATCTGGTGAGCAAACTGAGCACCCTGTTGTGTACCTGGCTACTGCATTTCCTCTAGACAAACCACAGTCAGTGAGAGTGGAAAACAACGCATCCAACTTCATCTCACTCTACATAGGGTCACTTCAGGGCTGTGTCCTTAGTCCACTGTAATTCACACTGATGACACACGACGACTGTGCTCATCGTTTCATTAGGTATGCAGACGATGCTACAGTGGCCTACAGAGAGAAGGTGAAGTAAGTGGTGGACTCGTGCATCAACCACAATCTCATCCTGAATGTCACAAAGACCAATGACATAATTATCGACTTTGAAAGAAATTGGCCCAGTAACACACCACTCTTCATTAACAGCAGAGCTGTTACCATATTGCAAGAGTCCAGGTAATGGAAATGTTGGTCACAAAGTTCATAATATTTCATTACTAGTTATATTTGCTCAGTGGCAAATACGTTTGCACTTCCTGAGCAAGATGAGGAGAGCACACCAAGGCTTTGTCACCTTGCCCAAGCTCTCCAGAAGTCCCACTTCAGCACCTCTTTGCCTCATGGAAGGTCATTGTCTATGATCGTAGGCTCCAGTTTACAACATGGTTTTGGATGGACTTTTCACACCAAATGGGGCCTCTGTAAGGTTTCCACCCACCGTTCAAAGAGACTAATTAATGATTGGGGTCAGAGGTCATCACTTTGACCTCATTTTCATTCATTTCTTTACAATGGTATCTTCAAATTTGCTGCAAAGGTCCATTCTAACCACTGATGGTGAACTGATTGCGTCCCGTTAATCAGAGGTCAAAGGTTAAAGTTAATGGGGCCCCGTTTGCTTTATATTTTTCAATTAAAGCCTCTAGGGATTTTCTTCAAATTTGAAAGCATCCACGTGGACTCGTAGATGAAATTGTTCCAGTCGGATGTCAAGCTCACTGTGCCCTCACATCTGTCACATTTCTAACATAATATTACTGAATGAAGGCTTTGGTGGTCAAAGGTCAAGTTATGGGGCGACTGGGGTGCAGGATGGTAGAGCCAATCTCCACCAATCTCACAGTTGTTGGTCCTCCTGTCACGTGTCGAAGTGTCCTTGAGCAAGACACTGAACCCCAACTTAGTTGCCCCCAGCAAGTGTTGGCCAGCTGCATAGCAGCATGAGTGCGTGTGTGTGTGGGATTGTGAGTGTGAATGGGTGAATAAGAAGCAGTATAAAGTGCTTTGAGGGCCAATAGTAAAAAAGTGCTTTATAAGTGCAGAACATTTACCATTTAACTATGACATTATTTTTGTCTCTTCTTGTGAATTTTTCTGAATTGGCTGAAAAACTTCCTGCTGTAGGATCTGAATAGGATCAGATATGAATGTGTCACATTATTTAAACTTTAACTTTTCTTCATATTTGTCACTGCTGTCTTGTTTTAATTTCTAGTTATAACTCTGTTCATTTTTTTTCTCAAACTGTATATTACATTCAGTTTTGCACCAAATATCCAACACAAATTCCTTCTACTTTATGTAAAATCCTAGTTACTGATTGTGAAAGATGGATTTTTAAAGTCAAAGTAAAGTGAGTAAAGTTAGTAAAGAAGGAAGTGGGTCCCAAATAGAAACAGGGGAGGTTTTGAGGAGGCTGGAAGAGAATATGATGATGTAACGTGTAGAAAGGAGGAGGAGGGACATGAGGTCCCAGCAGAGACTGAGAGCAGAGGACTGATGAAGTGTGTGTCACACAGATAAAACTGTTGTATGACAGAGTTGTGGTCAGAAAGCTGCTACAGCTGCAGCTCTCTTCACATCTCTGATGATGGAGGTACATGATGGAGCAGAGCTCTGCTTTCCACAGCTCCTCAACACCTCCTGCAGGAAGCCACTGATTTCTTGGTCTGAAGTTGTGTTTTTTCGCTGTCTGCTGTCGTCTCTCTCTGTGCTCACTGTGGCTCTGAACCTGCTCGTCATCATCTCGATCTCCCACTTCAGGCAATGTTCACTATCACATAAGACAGAAGTTTATTTGTTATAGGCAGATCTGTAGTTGATTCTTATAAGAAATCAGTTCTAACAAATACATGAAGACTTGCACTGTGTCAATGTTGATAATGATTTGACACATTAAAGTGCAACATCTACTAAATGTGAGGCATATATTTGCTTCATCCTAAATGCTACTATAGGCTACTCCAGATACTGTATCTGATAAGTTTTTTTAATTTCCATATTTGTATTCTAACGTGTTTAACTGCTCTCTGGCTCCAGGCAGCTCCACACACCCACCAACCTCCTCCTCCTCTCTCTGTCTGTCTCAGACTTCATTGTGGGACTTGTGACCCTTCCAGGTGAAATGCTCAGAAAAACATCCTGCTGGTTTCTCGGTGATCATATCTGTGCTCTGTATATGTATGTTACCACACTCACCATCTCTGCCTCAGTTGGAAACATGGTTCTTATATCAATCGATCGTTATGTGTCTATTTGTCAACCTCTGCATTATCCCACCAGAGTCACTGTGAGAACAGTGAAACTTTGCAATTTTCTGTGTTGGTTGTGTTCGTTTCTTTACAGAATTGTCTTAATAAAGGATATGTTGTTTCAAAATGACATGTATGTGTCCTGCTATGGGAAGTGTGAATTTTTTATTGACTATATTGGAGGATTTGTAGATGTTTTTGTGAACTTTATTATTCCAGTTACTGTCATCATCGTTCTGAATCTGAGAGTGTTTGTGGTGGCTGTGTCTCAGGCTCGTGCCATGCGCTCTCACATTACAGCTGTTACACTGCAGCATTCAGTGACTGTGACATCAAGAAAGTCTGAGCTGAAAGCAGCCAGGACTCTTGGAATTCTTATAGCTGTGTTTCTAATATGTTTCATCCCATATCACTGTGTTTGTCTTGTAGGAGTGGACCTTCTCAACACTTATTTTGGAATCCTTGTGATCTCTGTTTTCTGTTTTAACCCCTGTCTAAACCCTCTGATCTATGCTTTGTTCTACCCCTGGTTTAGAAGAGCGATTAAACTGATTGTCACTCTTCAGATTCTGCAGCCTGGATCCCGTGAGGCCAACATACTGTAGAGAGACTGTGGGTGGCTCAGATGAGACCTGCTCTATGGAAACAGAGGTGTATGTACTTAACTGATTGTATGATTTAAAATGGGATGTTAAGCATCAAAACGAATTTTACATCATATCAGGTTTAGTGTTACGTTTGGATCTTCATATACTGAAATGCCCTCATCCAATCGTAACACTAAACCTAACATCATAAGAATGCACGTTCAGCTGGTCACTATCAGAAGTACCAACATGGTCTATGAGGGCATAAAAAGGATTAGTAAAATACTGACAGTTATATGTAAAAGTCTGGAGGGGGGGGGTTGCTCAGTTGGTAGAGGGGCCACCTACCAACCATAGGGTCAAAAAAATATATGTCTATATAGATAGATAGATAGATAGACATTGAACATTTTTATATCAGCTGAATGTGCTTTTAATATTATGTTGTGAAATTATGTTTTTTGTCATTTTAAATGAGGATAGTAACTTTTTCCAACTGAAAATAGTTTTTTTGTCATTTGATGCAAACAAACCAATGTCAATGTTGAATGTTAAGCACTGTGACAATTCAAGCTATTTCACATCAGCAGAAAAATTAAAATGTTATCAAATCAAAATATAATCTCCTGATGTCAAAGGGGAGTTTTGCCCCAGTGGGTTTTACAGTCTGCTCCACAAAAACGCCCTCTGTCCTTTACCTTTACCGTAAATCAAATAAAGTAAATGTGCCCAAACCCCTTTAAGGTAAAAAGAAGGAAAAAACCTCAGGAACCTGTGGGATCCCCAAAGCAGTGGTCATAGTGAAAAATTAGAAAACAAAACACGTTTGTTGCATTAGTTTGCTCATGTTTCTGTATTTTCATTTTTTACTAGACCTTTAATAGTATCTGGTGAATTTGTGAAAACATAACATGAATGTGTTTCTGAATCATGTGGACACATTTAAGCTTCACAGATTCTTTGGTAACTATCTTCATGATTTTGAGATCAGATAAAAATCACACATCCAAGTTTTTAAAAATGAGAGTAAATAGATTCCTCTTCCCCCTGCTCCTACCTGCCCAGTTCTTATGAATAAACCACTTTTTACCACCCACTTTGGGTCCATGTCATACTACACCACTGGAACTGTGACAGAACAATCTGGCCAGTCTAGTGGATCCAGAAGACATGAAACAGCTGCAACAGGTGATCACCAGCCAGGGCACCTTACTGGCAGCACGACCAACAGATGCTGCACCTGGAGGAAGGACTGAGTCAGTCTGTGCAGCACATCTCCCAGCTGGCAGAGATGCCAGCTAAGCACCCTCTGCTCCACATGAACCTCCTCTGCTTCCCTATGCTATCAGCCGCCACTGTGGGAGGGACACCGGGCCACCCTGCTCAGGGCTGCGGATAGGGACAAGCAGCTAGGTGACCATCTGAGAGTCCCGGCCCCCACCTGCAATCCAGGTCAAACCGTTTATCTTGCTACCAAAAATATTCCCCTTCATGTTGAATCCATAAATTAGCCCCCTGACACATCAGTCACTTTCCCATTGAAAAGGCTTTAAATTTCTATTTTCTTTTATTGGTTTTATTATATTTATGGATTAAGCATTGTAAATGTATAAAAATAGCTTATTTCCTGTCCACCAGAACAGAATACATCAGTATTACCCAGTAATTATGGGCCAATGTATTTTATCTAACTTTAAAGTTCTTTAGATGCATTGTCGAGTAAACTCTTGGGCCTTCATGTGGTAAATTCTTAGAAATGGTGCATTAAAAATGCAAAGATGATGTCAGGACAGGCCTCCTGTAAAATTTGACTGGGTAGGCTACTCACTCACAGAATGGCAATTCAGGCTAAGTCGGGTTCCCTGGTTTCCCTGAGCCTGACTTGCAAAGCAGGGAGGGGGCTGGGCACTGTTTGTTTCCCTGACTCTCTGTCAGTTGTCTTCTTCTGTTCTGTCCTGTTAATGGAAATTACCTTCTGGCCCTTTCTACTATTTTCTTAATCTGCTCAACTCAACCCTCCAGCTCTCTTCCATTATTTACAACCTATAACCTTGTAACAGAGCTTTTACAGACTGTGTGTGATTTCATTAAACGTATGTTTACTATGTTTATTGGTTTTAATATGTTTATTGAAAGCTACACTGTGTGACATGAATCTTATGAACTTGGAGGCTACACGAACATCTTCAATGCAATTTCTATGTGCACATAGAAAAATGAATATAGTAGCATATTTTAAAACAACCCTGCAGTTGTTTTCCTGCTGCTCTCTTGACCAAATCTAAAGGTAGTAGAGTGAAATCCAGGATAAGATTCAGAATTATTAACATGGGAACCACCACTGGCTGATAAGACTTGGCTCTTCCTGGTGAGTGAATCGCTTCAGTAGAAGTGTTTGGAAGCTAATTCATGGTGGCTAACGGCTAACGGTTAATGGCTAACGGCATTAAGCTAGCGCTACTGTTTTGAAGTTGTGAATGCAACCGCAAGGGGGCACAAGCCAGTGTCTTCTTGTGCCAGTCCCAAGTCTGGATAAATGCAGAGGGTTGTGGCAGGAACGGCATCCGACGTAAAACACATGCCAAATCAAACATGCGAATCGTGACAAAGACTTCCATACCGGATCGGTCGGGGCCGGGTTAACAACGACCGCCACCGGTGCTGTTGACCTACAGGGTACCGGTGGAAATTAGACTACTGTTGGTCAAAGACGAAGAAGAAGAGGAGGAAGGTGTGTTCGTGGCAGAGAGAGAAGAGGAAAGCTGAGAATGTAGGACTGACAGTGGGAGTTTGAATGTTGGGACTATGACAGGGAAGGCTAGGGAGTTGATCGACATGATGCAGAGAAGGAAGGTGGACATACTGTGTGTCCAGGAGACCAGGTGGAAAGGTAGCAAGGCTAGAAGCTTAGGAGCAGGGTTCAAGTTGTTCTACCATGGGTCAGATAGGAAGAGAAATAGAGTAGGAGTTGTATTGAAAGAGGATTTTGTGAAGAATGTTCTAGAGGTGAAAAGAGTATCAGACAGGTTGATGAGTCTAAAGCTGTAAGTTGAAGGGGTGATGTTCAATGTTGTGAGTGGTTATGCCCCACAGGTAGGATGTGAGTTAGAAGAGAAGGAGAAATTCTGGAGTGAGTTAGATGAAGTGATGCAGAGCATCTCCAGAGGTGAGAGAGTGGTGATTGGTGCAGATTTCAATTGACATGTAGGAGAAGGGAACAGAGGTGATGAGACTGTGATGGGCAGGTTTGGTCTTCAGGACAGGAACGCAGAAGGTCAGATGGTGGTTGACTTTGCAAAAAGGATGGAAATGGCTGTATTGAACACTTTCTTTCAGAAGAGGCAGGAACATAGGGTGACGTACAAGAGCAGAGGGAGAAGCACTCAGGTGGACGACATCTTGTGTAGACGCTGTAATCTGAAAGAGATCAGTGACTGTAAAGTATTGGTAGGGGAGAGTGTAGTCAAAAATTATGCTGGTGGTGAGGAAGATGAAGAGGACTAAGGCAGAGCAGAGGACGAAGTGGTGGAAGTTGAAAAAGGAAGAATGTTGTGTAGTTTTCAGGGAGGAGCTGAGACAGAATCTGGGTGGTTTGGAGGTGCTTCCAGATGACTGGACTACTACAGCTAATTTGATCAGGGAGACAGGTAGGAGGGTACTCGGTGTGTCATCTGGAAAGAGGAAAGCGGACAAGGAGACTTGGTGGTGGAACGAGGAAGTTCAGGAGTGTATACAGAGAAAGAGGTTAGCTAAGAAGAAGTGGGACACTGAGAGGACTGAAGAGAGTAGACAGGAGTACAGGGAGATACAGCGTAAGGTGAAGATAGAGGTGGCAAAGGCCAAACAAAGAGCATATGAGGACTTGTATGCTAGGTTGGACACTAAAGAGGGAGAGGTGGATTTGTACAGGTTGGCCAGACAAAGAGATAGAGATGGGAAGATAGAAGGAGAACTTTGAACAGTTGATGAACGAGGAAAATGAAAGGGAACGAAGAGTAGAAGAGGTGACTGGTGTGGAGCAGGAAGTAGCAAAGATTAGTAAGACTGAAGTGAGGAAGACATTGAAGAGGATGAAGAGTGGAAAGGCAGTTGGCCCTGATGACAAACCTGTGGAGGTATGGAAGTGTCTAGGAGAGGTGGTAGTAGAGTTTCTGACTAGTTTGTTTAACAAGATCTTGGAGAGTGAGAGGATGCTGAGGACTGGAGGAGAAGTGTACTGCTGACATGATCTGACCCTCACATTAATTTCCTGTCCTGGATTTTTATTTTGTTTCCCCTTTCATCTACTTCCTGTCCCCAGTTCATTTCTCTAGCTTTACCATTGTTCTTAACCGCTCTCATTTGCTTTCAACAGTGTACTGGTGCCAGTTTTTAAGAACAGGGGAGATGTGCAGAGCTGTGGCAACTACAGAGGAATAAAGCTGATGAGCCAAACAATGAAGTTATGGGAAAGAGTAGTGGAAGCTCGGCTAAGGGCAGAGGTGAGTATTTGTGAACAGCAATATGGTTTCATGCCTAGAAAGAGAACAACAGATTCAGTATTTGCTTTGAGGATCCTGATGGAGAAGTACAGAGAAGGTCAGAGGGAGTTGCATTGTGTCTTCGTAGATTTAGAGAAAGCGTTTGACAGGGTGCAGAGAGAGGAACTGTGGTATTGTATGAGGACGTCTGGAGCAGCAGAGAAGTATGTTAGAGTGGTGCAGGACATGTATGAGAGCTGTAAGACTGTGATGAGGTGCTGTAGGTGTGACAGAGGAGTTCAAGGTGGAGGTGGGTCTGCATCAAGGATCAGCTCTGGGCCCCTTTTTGTTTGCTCTGGTGATGGACAGACTGACAGATGAGGTTAGACAAGAATCTCCATGGACTATGATGTTTGCAGATGACATTGTTATTTGTAGTGAGAGCAGGGAGCAGGTGGAGGAAAATCTAGAGAGGTGGAGGTCTGCTCTGGAAAACAGAGGAATGAAGCTTAGCCGCAGTAAGACAGAATACATGTGTGTGAATGAGAGGGACCCAGGTGGAACAGTGAGGTTACAGGGAGCAGAGGTGAAGAAGGTGCAGGACTTTAAGTACTTAGGGTCAACGGTTCAGAGCAACGGTGAATGTGGAAAAGAGGTGAAGAGGCGAGTGCAGGCAGGTTGGAACGGGTGGAGAAAAGTGTCAGGTGTGTTGTGTGATAAAAGAGTATCAGCGAGAATGAAAGGAAAGATGTTCAAGACGGTGGTGAGACCAGAGATGTTGTTCGGCTTAGAGACAGTGGCACTGAAGAAAAGACAAGAGGCAGAGCTGGAGGTAGCAGAGCTTAAGATGTTGAGGTTCTTTTTGGGAGTGACGAGGATGGACAGGATCAGGAATGAGTACATCAGAGGGACAGTTCATGTTAGATGTTTTGGAGATAAAGTCAGAGACCAGATTGAGGGGGTTTGGACATGTTCAGAGGAGAAACTGTGAATATATCGGTAGAAGGATGCTGAGGTTGGAGCTGCCAGGCAGGAGGTCTAGAGGAAGAACAAAGAGGAGATTTATGGATGTAGTGAGAGAGGACATGAAGTTAGTTGGTGTGAGAGAAGAGGATGCAGAGGACAGAGTTAGATGGAGGCACATGATTCGCTGTGGCGACACCTGAAAGGGAACAGCCCAAAGGAAAAGAAGAAGAAGACTGTTTTGAAGTTGGGGTTTTGGTTTTTCCTCTGTTCTACAATAAACGATATAACGGCACACAGGAATGCTCATGATATGTGTGAATATGATTATGACTTGAGCATTATTCTGTGTGTATGTGCATATGGTGGTGAAAAGATCAGTTCACTCACATCAGTTCTTTGGCTGTAGCTGGTCCCTGGTTCCATGTTGCTGCCATCGTGAGGCTACAGAGTTGTTCTGTATCTTGGTTCTTTTGGGAAGAGAGACAACTTATTAGTGTTGCTGGATTTATTTCTTTTTCTCGTGGAGTTTTTTATTTTTTATTTTTTTGATGTATGATTGTATGATTTTGTAAAAACTTCATCCAAGCATGGTGAGCTGATTGTACCAGGATCTGTAGAGATGAACACCGAGGTTGAGAGCATTTGATTTGCCTTGGATGGACAGTGAACTGTGGAAACTTCTTGAACAGTAGGATAACTTCTGAATATATCAGCTCTTTGGCACATGCTGCAAGGAGAGTGAGGAACTCTGGGATTAAACTTTATGTTCATTGGTGTGAGCGTATACCAGCAGAAGCTGAGTAAAACCTCCCAGGAGTTTTCTTTTGTCCTTTTCTTCCTATGTGTGTGTATAAAAAACATATATATATATATATATATATATATATATATATATATATATATATATATATATATATATGTGTGTGTGTGTGTGTGTGTGTGTTTTCTTCTTCTCTGCTTTGTATTGTGTTGCTATTTGGCTACATTGATGTTCTATAATGAGAGATAAACTAATTGTTATTGAAATTGTAATAATACCTTGTTGTTAAGTAAATGCTTGGTGTCTTGTGTCATTAGTTACTCACACTGCTCCATTAGCTGAGCCATAGCATCTGGTCCAAATCTCACAAAGACGGTGAGCTTTGATCATTTAAACATTCTTTTGAGTCGCGTGTTACACCAACCTCACGGTTGTAGAACAGCCCGTTGCTTGTTTCTGATCAGGTTGGATCCAGTTGTAGCAGGTCTCCCTCTCTGTCTGAGAGCTGTTGTTGCAGCAGAGAAAGCTGTGTTAGCGTCATGTGATGTGGTTATCTGTTCTGATATACTGCTTCAAAAGCCTAACATTGCTGTGATGTTGTGTTGAGCACTGCTGCTCTTTTGCCTGCAGAGGAGGATGGAGATCCTCATGGCTGCGCTGAGGTACTAGAAACTAAATATCAGTTATGAAATATGACACACTATTTGATTTCTGCAGTAAATTCAGAAGCCATGGTGGGACAAATGTTTCACCTTACTCAACTTTCTCTTCACAGGAACTGAATCTGCAAACCATGCAGTCACTAGCAAGCCTATCTAGGAAGCTTTGTGAAGAAATTTTCCTAATTTTTTTCCTAATTAGTGTTTTCATTTGTATGCAAAGCTAGCTGATAGTAAAGATCACATTTCCAAAGGGGGGATGTGTGTATATACGAACACCTACCAGTATAGCAAGGTCTTTACACCAGGGTTCTTTCCAGCATATAGAGCTTTGTTCTGCAGGAGATAATCTGTGCAGCACAAAATGCCTCTAGTGCCTTGAAATGTTATTACAAGGCCACCCCCCACCTGATGGGCTTTTCAAATATTGGCTGATTGACTTGACTGAGCTTTGTCAGAAATAGAGATATTGCTTGACTAGGGTTTGCATATTTTGCAACTGGGTTGATGTTGTTTACTTCTTTCCAAACAGGATGCATCTACTGTGCAAAAAGCTCTATCAGTTAAGATTTAAACCAACCTAGTGCAGTTCCTTTAATCCCAATTTCATGTTCTAGTCTCTGTAATAAAATGTTGTGATCAATGGTGTCAAATGCAGCACTAAGATCTAACTAAACAAGTATAAAGATGAGTCCGTTATCTAAGGCCATGAGAAGATCGTTGGTGACTTTTACCAGTGCTGTTTCTGTACTATGATGAACTCTAAATCCTGACTGAAAGTCTTCATACTAATTATTCCTGTACAGGTGATCATATGATTGTTTTGCAACTACTTTTTCAATTATTTTAGAAATAAAGGGGAGATTAGATATTGGTCTGTAATTGGCTAAAACACCTGGGTCAAGACAGGGTTTTTTAAGTAGTGGTTTAATTACAGCAACTTTATAGGCCTTTGGTACATAACCTGTTTCTAAAGATAGATTTATGATATCTAATATGAATGTATCCATTAAGGGTAAAGCTTCCTTGAGCAGCTTAGTTGGAATAGGGTCTAGCAGACATGTTGTTGGTTTAGATGAGGTAATAATTGAAGTTAGCTCAGAGAGATCTATGGGTAAAAAGCAGTCTAACAGGGTTTGGGGCCTTATCGATGACTCTAGCACTGCTGTACATGAAGATCTATCTGTAATATTTGGGGGGAGGATCTGGTGAATTCTTTCTCTAATAGCTACAATTTTATTCCTAAAGAAAGTCATGAAGTCATTGCTGCTCAGAGTTAAGGGAAAACTAGGCTCCAAAAAAATATGGCTCTTAGTCAGCCTGGCTACAGTGCTGAACAGAAACCAGGCGTTGTTCTTGTTGTGACAGTGGTTTCTCAGCGGGCGCAACGCTTAGTGGGGAAAATTGATTAGAAACGTGAACCTTGGGCGTCTGTTTAGCATTAGATCACTTACAAACCGTCACCCAGCCGGACTGGCTTCCGGGCTGCTCAGGAATTGCCGGGGGACAGCTAACAGGTCGGCCCGCATCAACTACTGGGGCCTAACTAGCTAGGTTATTTTCCATGGTGCGGAGCCACTTCCAATTTCGTGAGCCTCGACTCCAAAGCTTCAAAAATATTACACTTATTACATATTCCATTATCACTAAAGGAGGCAGAGGAAAAACTGAACATGAGACAGACCGAGCAAGTGAGAGAAGGAGAAACAGAGCGAGACAGAGAAGCCATTGCTAACGGATAACTGCTAAGCTAGCGAAGCTAAAATAGGTAAAATAAGGTAAACGTTAGCTAGTTATGTTTTAGAAGCGCAAGTGCTTGTGTAATACAAGCATATGTGACGACTCGAGTATTAATTCTTGTGTGAAGAAATCACTTATTTAAGTAAAATAAGCGCTGCAATTAACGGTCCTGCAGTAGGAACTCAAGAATGTGCAGAAACAGGAAGTGACGCAATATGCTTACTGCACGAGGCCGCAGGTTACAGCATGACTCACCAGGTTCTGCTGTGAGTTTCTCCCTCTTGCTGATTAAACTCACCATAACCAAGACTGTGAGCTGCCTTTTGCCTCCTAAACTTGCCTTACATTTACATTTAGTCATTTAGCAGACGCTTTTATCAAAAGCAACTTACAAGTGAGGTAGCAAAAATCTAAGTCAAGGAGAAAACATCACAGCAAAGTCCTATCAGAAAAGTGTTCACAGTTCACAATATGCAAGTGCGAGAAAGAGCAGAAAGGATTTTTTTTTAAGTGCATGGGAAGATGCGGAAGAGTTCTGTTTTAAGCAGTTTTTTGAATATTGGGAGAGAGTCAGCTGAGCCTGCAGAGTTTGGTAGCTCGTTCCACCATCGTGGGATCATTGCGCTAAAAAGTTTTGCTTGGTGTCTTCTGTGCGGTGCTGGGACCACCAGACCTCATTCGTTGGCAGACTGCAGTAACAATTAGCCCACTAATGTGGAGAGGTATGCTGCATCTGTATCTGACATAATCCAAAAATGCACAGAAGACCTGCGTAATGCCCACAATTAGTCTTGTTGCACTAACTCCCATGATGAAGTTCTTCAAGAAGCTGGGAAAGAACCAAATTATCTGCACTTCCTCTAGACAAACCACAGTCAGTGAGAGTGGAAAACAACGCATCCAACTTCATCTCACTCTACATAGGGTCACTTCAGGGCTGTGTCCTTAGTCCACTGTAATTCACACTGATGACACACGACGACTGTGCTCATCGTTTCATTAGGTATGCAGACGATGCTACAGTGGCCTACAGAGAGAAGGTGAAGTAAGTGGTGGACTCGTGCATCAACCACAATCTCATCCTGAATGTCACAAAGACCAATGACATAATTATCGACTTTGAAAGAAATTGGCCCAGTAACACACCACTCTTCATTAACAGCAGAGCTGTTACCATATTGCAAGAGTCCAGGTAATGGAAATGTTGGTCACAAAGTTCATAATATTTCATTACTAGTTATATTTGCTCAGTGGCAAATACGTTTGCACTTCCTGAGCAAGATGAGGAGAGCACACCAAGGCTTTGTCACCTTGCCCAAGCTCTCCAGAAGTCCCACTTCAGCACCTCTTTGCCTCATGGAAGGTCATTGTCTATGATCGTAGGCTCCAGTTTACAACATGGTTTTGGATGGACTTTTCCCACCAAATGGGGCCTCTGTAAGGTTTCCACCCACCGTTCAAAGAGACTGATTAATGATGGGGTCAGAGGTCATCACTCATTTTCATTCATTTCTTTACAATGATATCTTCAAATTTGCTATATATGAATGTGTCACGTTATTGAAACTTTTACTTTTCTTCATATTTGTCACTGCTGTCTTGTTTTAATTTCTAGTTATATCTCTGTGCATTTTAAATGAGTGTGCGTATCTTTTTTAATTGATCTTTGTGTTATTTTATTTCCTCATACTGTATATTACATTTAGTTTTGCACCAAATATCCAACAAAAATTCCTTCTACTTTATGTAAAATCCTAGTTACTGATTGTGAAAGATGGATTTTTAAAGTCAAAGTAAAGTGAGTAAAGTTAGTAAAGAAGGAAGTGGGTCCCAAATAGAAACTGGGGAGGTTCTGAGGAGGCTGGAAGAGAATATGATGATGTAATGTGTAGAGAGAAGGAGGGACATGAGGTCCCAGCAGAGACTGAGAGCAGAGGACTGATGAAGTGTGTGTCACACAGATAAAACTGTTGTATGACAGAAAGCTGCTACAGCTGCAACTCTCTTCACATCTCTGATGATGGAGGTACATGATGGAGCAGAGCTCTGCTTTCCACAGCTCCTCAACACCTCCTGCTGGAAAAAAGTGGCTACTTGGACTGAAGCTGTGTTTTTGTGCTGTCTGCTGTCTCCTCTCTCTGTGCTCACTGTGGCTCTGAACCTGCTCGTCATAATCGCGATCTCCCATTTCAGGCAAAGTTCACTATCACATAAAACAAAAGTTTATTTGTTATAGGTTGATCTGCAGATGCACACGAAGACTTGTCCACTGTGCCAATGTTGCCAATTTTGCTCACTGAAGCACAACATGTAACAAATGTAAAGCATATATTTTCTCCAACTTAAGTGCTACTTCAGTTTACTGCAGATACTTGATACTGATACTGATAAATGTAATTATATATTTTTTGATTTCTATGTTTGTATTCTAATGTGTTTAACTGCTCTCTGCCTCCAGGCAGCTCAACAAACCCACCAACCTCCTCCTCCTCTCTCTGTCGGTCTCAGACTTCATTGTGGGACTTGTGTTCATGCCTGGTGAAGTTCTCAGAAAAACATCCTGCTGGTTTCTAGGTGACGTAATGTGTTCTCTGTATAAGTACATTATCCCGCTCACCATCTCTGCCTCAGTTGGAAGCATGGTTCTCATATCAATCGATCGTTATGTGTCTATTTGTCAACCTCTGCATTATCCAACCAGAGTCACTGTGAGAAGAGTGAAACTTTGCAATTTTCTGTGTTGGTTGTGTTCGTTTTTTTACAGAAGTTTCTTAATAAAGGATATGGTGTTTCAAAATGACAAATATGTGTCCTGCTATGGAGAGTGTGAATTTTTTATCGACTATATTACAGGGTTTGTAGATGTTTTTGTGACCTTTATTATTCCAGTTACTGTCATCATCGTTCTGAATCTGAGAGTGTTTGTGGTGGCTGTGTCTCAGGCTCGTGCCATGCGCTCTCACATTACAGCTGTTACACTGCAGCATTCAGTGACTGTGACATCAAGAAAGTCTGAGCTGAAAGCAGCCAGGACTCTTGGAATTCTTATAGCTGTGTTTCTAATATGTTTCATCCCTTATTACTGTGTCTGTCTTGCAGGATCAAACTTGCTCAATTCCTCATATGGAATCCTTGTGATCTCTGTTTTCTGTTTTAACTCCTGTCTAAACCCTCTAATCTATGCTTTGTTCTACCCCTGGTTTAGAAGAGCTGTTAAACTGATTGTCACTCTTCAGATTCTGCAGCCTGGATCCCGTGAGGCCAACATCCTGTAGAGAGACTGTGGGTGGCTCAGATGAGACCTGCTCTATGGAAACAGAGGTGTATGTACTTAACTGATTGTATGATTTAAAATGGGATGTTATGCATCAAAACGAATTTTACATCATATCAGGTTTAGTGTTACGTTTGGATCTTCATATACTGAAATGCCCTCATCCAATCGTAACACTAAACCTAACATCATAAGAATGCACGTTCAGCTGGTCACTATCAGAAGTACCAACATGGTCTATGAGGGCATAAAAAGGATTAGTAAAATACTGACAGTTATATGTAAAAGTCTGGAGGGGGGGGGTTGCTCAGTTGGTAGAGGGGCCACCTACCAACCATAGGGTCAAAAAAATATATGTCTATATAGATAGATAGATAGATAGACATTGAACATTTTTATATCAGCTGAATGTGCTTTTAATATTATGTTGTGAAATTATGTTTTTTGTCATTTTAAATGAGGATAGTAACTTTTTCCAACTGAAAATAGTTTTTTGTCATTTGATGCAAACAAACCAATGTCAATGTTGAATGTTAAGCACTGTGACAATTCAAGCTATTTCACATCAGCAGAAAAATTAAAATGTTATCAAATCAAAATATAATCTCCTGATGTCAAAGGGGAGTTTTGCCCCAGTGGGTTTTACAGTCTGCTCCACAAAAACGCCCTCTGTCCTTTACCTTTACCGTAAATCAAATAAAGTAAATGTGCCCAAACCCCTTTAAGGTAAAAAGAAGGAAAAAACCTCAGGAACCTGTGGGATCCCCAAAGCAGTGGTCATAGTGAAAAATTAGAAAACAAAACACGTTTGTTGCATTAGTTTGCTCATGTTTCTGTATTTTCATTTTTTACTAGACCTTTAATAGTATCTGGTGAATTTGTGAAAACATAACATGAATGTGTTTCTGAATCATGTGGACACATTTAAGCTTCACAGATTCTTTGGTAACTATCTTCATGTTTTTGAGATCAGATAAAAATCACACATCCAAGTTTTTAAAAATGAGAGTAAATAGATTCCTCTTCCCCCTGCTCCTACCTGCCCAGTTCTTATGAATAAACCACTGTTTACCACCCACTTTGGGTCCATGTCATACTACACCACTGGAACTGTGACAGAACAATCTGGCCAGTCTAGTGGATCCAGGAGACATGAAACAGCAGCTACCTCCTCTGCTTCCCTATGCTATCAGCCGCCACTGTTTCCCAGCAAGAGGCAGAAATCGCTGTTCCCTCGGTTCAGATGAACATCCATCGCTGCTGAAAACCGGAGGGAAACCCGGGCCGCCGTGCTCAGGGCTGCGGACAGGGACAAGCAGCTAGGTGACCATCTGAGAGTCCCGGCCCCCACCTGCAATCCAGGTCAAACCGTTTATCTTGCTACCAAAAATATTCCCCTTCATGTTGAATCCATAAATTAGCCCCCTGACACATCAGTCACTTTCCCATTGAAAAGGCTTTAAATTTCTATTTTCTTTTATTGGTTTTATTCTATTTATGGATTAAGCATTGTAAATGTATAAAAATAGCTTATTTCCTGTCAGCCAGAACAGAATACATCAGTATTACCCAGTAATTATGGGCCAATGTATTTTATCTAACTTTAAAGTTCTTTAGATGCATTGGGCCTTCATGCGCACACACAGACACACACAAACACACACACACACACACACACACAGAGCTAAGGATCTTGTCATGACTTCATCAACAGATTGGTTGAGACCTTTCTGCTTGGCAATAGAAACTTTCCCCGTTGCTATGAGGACATTATGATTTGGTGTTTTGAAAACACCCCTTTCAACTAATTGCCCAATTGCACAGCCTTAAGAGCTGCATATCATGAATGCTGGGTCTTGTTTGTATTCTGAGAATCTACTGCACCTACTGGTAACTTGTTTGCCACGTAGCAATAAAAAAATATACTAAAAACCTGGATTATTCTGGTTAGTCACA